>NC_080067.1:31779697-32379697 GCF_949987535.1 Balaenoptera acutorostrata
TAAGTAAAGAATCACTTCAAGGTATAAAGCCCATAATAGAAGGTTACAAAGCTCAAGGCCTCATTATCCATTGTACTAGCCCCTGTAACCCCCCTATTTTACTCGTGAGAAAAACTAAGGGCCAAGTTTGGAGGTTTGCTTAGGACCTCCAAGCAATAAAAACATCATTATTCCTTGACAACTTGATGTTCCTAATTTTCCTAAATTAATAATATCTATTTCTACTTCAGGTAACTTTTTATTGTGATTGATTTATGCAGTGCATTGTTTAATATTGCAGGTGATGAAGCTAGCCAATACCTTTTTGCCTTCACTTGCAAAGAAAACCAATTCACCTGGACAGTAATGCCTCAGGATTATACTGAGAGTCCTTGTTACTTCTTGCAAATCCTGAAAATGGATCTGTATGATGTGAAGTTCCCTAGAGTTTCTGCTTGTTGCAATATGTAGATGATTTGCTTTATTGCTCTCCATCTCAAGCATTCTCACAGGAAGACAGCATCCATTTGCTAAAGCTTTTAGCCCTAAAGGGACATATGGTTGCCAAAAAAAATTGCCATTTGCCCAAACCCAGGTTTGATATTCAGGATGTCTGATATCAGAACAAGGGTTATACCTAGATCTAGGTAGACCTCATGGTGTTTTAAATTTCCCCAGGCCAAAACGAAGTGCCAACTGTGAGTTTTTCTCAAGCTATTTGGATATTACCAAAATTGGATTCCACGTTTCTCTCGTGGCCAATCCTCTCTATTCTTTACTAAAAAATAACAACCCAGGCCCAATTTTATGGGAAGAACCAGACAACACAGCCTTCAAGGCCTTAAAGGAGAGTTTAATTAACCCACCTGCCCTTGGGCATCACAATTATCAAATTCCCTTTTCCTTCTTTGTATATGAAAAGGAAGGGAATTCCCTCGGGCTACTCACCTAAAAACATAGGGATCACCATTAATCCACAGGGTCTTATAGCCAGCAACTGGACACTGTGGCATGGGGATGCCCTTCTTGCCTTAGAGTCATTACTGCCACGGTTCTTTTGGTTAAGACCACCAAGAAAATTGCTATGGGGATCCTCTTTAATCGTTTTTGTACCTTATGCACTATAAGCACTCCTGAATTCTCATCATACTCAACATTTCTCAGTCAGCTGCCTTACCTCCTATTAAGTCCTGTTGTTAACTGCTCCTCACTTAACTCTTTCATGCTGTAGTAACCTTAACCCTGCTACTCTTTTCCTCTCCATCACTGGCCATATCCTTCACAACTGCTTAACTCTGATGGGCCACCTCCTGACTCCTCATGATGATCTGCAGGGAATCCCTTTGGGTAATGCCAACTTCTCATGAATCACTGATGGTTCTTAATTAAAAGGTGACAATGGAAAGTATTGTGCTGTCTATGATATTGCAACTCCTGTTGATGTTGTTGAGGAAGCATCTTTACCTATGATAACTTCAGCCCAACAGGCTGAATTATACACTCTTACAGGGGCTTGTACTTTAGCCAAGGACAAAACTGCCAATATTTATATGACAGGAGATATGTTTTTGGAGTAGCTCATCATTTTGGGGTGTTGTGGAAGCAACGTGGCTTCAATACTTCCAACAGAAATAAAATTAAAAATGGCCCCTATGTTCAGAAATGTTTGGATGCAATTCTTTTAGCCACTACTTTAGCTATTATTAAGATTATGGGTATTGTAAACTTGACTCTCTAGAAGATATGGGAAACCATCTTGCTGATATTTCTGCAAGGAATGCTGCCCTTATTGGGACCAACAGAAGCCAAACCTCTGCCATGGTACAATTACAGAAAATATTGATGATTGATTTTCTGTCATTCTGGAGATTGGTCTCTAGTAGTGACCTATTAGATTCTTTATTTATCCCAACATTTGTATCAGTGACATGCATGTAGACATAAAAGAACAGGATTATCAAATTTCACATGACAAAATCTACACAAAAACTAACATGATAGGTTAACAGAATACAGATTCAAATTAACCATAATAGGCTACCTCTGATTTTAGTCATAAGGCTGAGAAGCTAAATGGGCTTAATAAATGTTGAACTAAAACAAATAGACTGCTAGATATTTCTCCAACAAAGATGGGTTTATTTGGGATTACCAGAGAATTGCAATTTGGGATCTGTTACCATGGTGAACCATGTGCAATTTCCCACACAAGGGAAGGGAAAACTTTTACAGAGGGAAAAAGGAAGTTTGGAGGGCTATAGTAAACCTTCGGCTTTTCACAGGCTGAGTCCTTGCCAGGAAAGTCCTTGAGTGGTATGAATGTTAATATTGTGACTAAAGACCTAAGACTTGACCATTATTCTTAAATGTGGATAAACAATTAATTAACTTACTAACAGGGTCTCTTTTCATACATTGTCTGTATGCAAAGTGAATTATTTGCTGATTTAAAATTTGGGGGCTGAATCAGCTCCTGATATTTAATATATTCAGGGATGTGAATTTGTGGGGTAAGTTGCAGAGCTTCTTTTTTAATAAGACTTTTTTTTTAGAGCAGTTTTAGGTTTAAGAGGGAGATACAGAGATTTCCCATATGCCCTCTGCCTCCTCAGATGCATAGCCTCCCCCATTATCAACATCACGCATCAGAATGGTACATTTTTTTTCACCAAGAAGGATGAACCTATATTGACACTTCATAATCATCCAAAGTTCATAGTTTACTTTAGGGTTCATTCCTGGTATTATACATTCTGTGGGTTTTGGCAAATATATAATGACATACATTCATCTTTATAGTATCATACAGACTATTTTCACTGTTCTAAACATCCTCTGTGCCTCTGCCTATTTACCTCTCCCCACCCTCCTACTCCTTCCCTCAGCAACCACTAATCTTTTTTTACTCTTTCTGCAGTTTTGCCTCTTTAGGAATGCCATATATTTGTGTGCAAGAATATGTTTAGTTTTTTAAGTGTAGTGTAAGCCCTGAGAGTTGGCTTTTCTTTTTGTAATACAAGTGCCTGTATTAAGCTCTGATTGTGAGGCATCCACTTCAAAGAGGCTATCTGGAATAAACACCTTGCCAGCCACAAGACTAGTATTACTTTTAATAGCAAAACATTATAAAGATCCGAGTATTCATCAATAGAGAGATGTAGAAATAAAGTGTGGTATAATACATCCACAAAATAGAATGGACATTATAAAAATGTACTGACTTAGAAACTGCCTACTATAAATAGAGAAAAAAATAGCAAGTTACAGAATGGTCTTATAAAAAAGAGGAAACAAATAAACAAACACCCCTTCTCCTTAAGAAAACAAGAACAAAAAGCTCCTAAATTACACATATGTATACATGTTTGTATAAACACAGAGAAAATTTTGGAAGGATATGATTAACTACTGGGGGATAGGATTGGAGGGAGGAAGAAACTTAATCCTTATATACTTTCGTATCGTTTAAATTTATTTTAACAAGCATTTGTTGCTTTTTATTACATGTAATAATATTTTTTTAAATGCTGGTACAAAGGTTAAGGAAAGTAAGCATTACAATTACTTTTTAGTAAACAGTTGTTATTTGCAAAAAGAGCTCCCTGAGCTGAGGAATGTCAGCGCTCCACTTAGCAAGAACACTCTAGGCACAGATGAACAAAACATTCCTTTTTCTGTATGAGTTCAGCCAGGGAATGAGGTAGCATGAATCCTCCATGCGGAAAAGTGGAGTCATCCAAGCCCTCCTGGCCTTTGAAGTCAAGAGGGGAACTGGCATATTTCTCTGCATCTTATGGCTGAAATACAACTTTCTGGCCCCCATTTCAGTGAACTTTGAACTTCCTCATAATTCACACTCATTTATAATCTATAACTTCCATGTGAGGGGTAAACTTTTCTGTTTTACTGCCTAGTCTGAACTAGTTATAGAATGACTCCACTTTAAACCCAAGGTCTCATTTACATCTTGAAGCCCTAGCCTTTAAAAGGGACAGACACTGGCAGAGAGAGAGAGAAGCCTAGGAAAGCATCCAGGATGGTGTGGAGTCTGGGGCGCCAATCACTGCTCTCCCCATCGGGCTCATATTGTAAGGGTTGTATCAGGAGTGTGGAAGTTCTCTGTCTGCCTAGTACCTAACAGTTGACAAGGCATCCCTGGTTTGCAAAGCTCTTCTGCCACGATATCTCAGCTGTCTCCCACAACGAGCCTGGGGGCCTAGGAGAGCTATATCAACCGCAGTTTACTGATGAGGAAACCAAGACTTAGAGACACTAAAGCGATGACCCTCAAGTCACTCAGCAATTTGGTCACAAAGCTCAGGACAGAATCATGTCTCTTTATTCTGCTGTCTCCTTCAGCCAGAGCTTCATTTTTATCTCTTTCACTGCTTCTGTTTCCAATGTAGATTTTGTTTGATAAAAAGAGGTCTGCTGCTTTAAAAAGTTTGAAAGCTAATGATCCAGGATAATGCTTCCAAATCCCCAACTGATATTAACATTCATCATTTGGGAATGACAAATTGGAATTTCCAGAAATTCTCAGAAATTCCTGAAATAAAAAATTACTCCACATTTTCCATAACATTTTATTAACATGCTTTCAAATAGTAAGTGGCCCTAATAATAGTGAATAATTTTCTGTGGTGGTATGATGCTAAAAGTTTCAGCTGTTTTCAGTAAAAAAAATATGTTTTTATAATCTATTATTATTATGAACCAATATATCATGACAAGATTATTTCAATAGCATGTAAAAATGATCTCTATTTGATATGACACCAGATATAGAAAACATTTAAAAGAAGGGAATATTAACACAAAATAAATGCCAAATGGAATCACTTAAAATTTGAAAAAGAATACCACAAGTTTTTGATATTTAAAAGTTATTATTTTTAAATGAACTTTAAAAACACAAAGCATTAAATCACTCCATCTGATAGTCTTGATCTTTGCTTTGTAAAAAATATTCAAGACAGAAAACTTTCATTTTGCATTGATGGTTGAATTAAGAGTGTGCCCCTCACATCTTCAAGTTGGGTGTTAGGGTACGTGCTTCATAGAAGCTCATGTCCTTTGAAACAAGTCTTAAACTGCTCTGCTTTGCTGTCTTAACAGGTCAACTGGAACTGAGGGTTTTGTAATATAGCTTTGGAAATGTTCTGTATCGTTTAGATTTGGGTATTTCCACACTTTGGGGTTGTTTTGTCAACAGCAAGTAGATGTTAGGTCCCCTGGATTCGGAGTCAGACAAGACCAGCCCTGCCACTTGACGTATGTGTGCTGCTATATATGTCTTCCTCAGTAATAATAAAATATTAGTAAAGCTTACCATCCTAAGTTGTTTGAAGGATTGAGGTAACCATACATATAAAGGATTTAACATAATACACAGTAAATAATAAGTGCCAAAAAGATATTAATTGTTTTGATTATATTCATACACATTGTTTCAAGCAAGTTATGTTTCCATAGTCATGGATAGCTCTGTGAAGAGTCCAACGACAGCTTTGTGGTATATAGCTAAGACTTTTGGATTGTTGGTTTGTCAATTGTCTACAATAAAATATTGTTCTTTGAAAAATATCATCTGTTACACAAAATCAATTGTAAAATATCATATTAATGCTTGTAATAAATGCTATCTATTGGGATATAGAAATAGCTTCATTTTAATTTGTGAGTTTTTACTTTATTATTTCTTTGAGATATGGGAAAGTGAGAATGAAGAGATACTGTGGAATTTGACCAAGAAAAATACAGTTTTGGCTTGTGGAGCAAGAATTCTGGGAAGCTGATAACAGGAAGATAGCTCTCTATCCTCCACCAATGACTCCTATGTGTCTGTTTCTCCTGAGTCAAATAGATGCTGATTCCCACAGGAGTCTGTGTGCAGGTGAGGCCACTGTGTTCCATGGTGGCCATGGTGTGGACAACTGATGCAGAACCATGACCTCTTGGGCTGGATTAGTCCCTGGAAGCCAGAATTCACATAGTGAAGCCAAGGAGAAACTGAACAGATCCTTCCTGCTCTATGTAGAGGTGATTAGGAGTACACTGGGTCATCAAGAGGTTTTCTCGAGCTGCCTCGTTAAGGAACTATTGACTTGCTTGCTTTTATTCTATCAGTCTTCTCAGAGTCGAAGCCAATGACCTACGTGATCTGGCAACTCTGACATCATCTCCCATTGCTCTCACACTCTCTTGCTTTTACTCCAGTCACTGGCATCATTCTGATTCCTGAATATCAGTCACACTCCTCCCTCAGGATCTTTGTAACTGTTGTACCCTCTATCTTTGTCAAGTACTATGGAATATACTTATTTTAACTTCTTATACCTATAAATGCATTTATTACATTTATTTTCTGCCTCTCTCAAGCAATATCATCTCCATCAGTCCTTAAAAAGGAAAGAGTTAAAAAAAATACTATACACAGTGGAGACAACTTTGAAATTTAAGAACAAATTTAACAAAAAAATCGATAGGGCCTTCATGAAAAAGACTGAAATTTTAATGAATGCTGTAAAATATAGGATATATAAGCAATGCTTTTGGGTGAGAAGAATCAATATTTTTAAAAATCAATACATTAAAAATTAATAACAACACCCAACAATTTCTAACTTTCAAACAATTGGCTAAAATGATCTTTCAATATACAGGGGAAAAATAAATATCCATGAATATACAAGGAAAATATTGGAAATGCATTATAATTTAGTATATAATTCACAGTAACAGGGCCATTGAATATTTTTTCCAATGATTCAATATGAAAAATGATTTTGCCAACCATGTCCATTAGCTTTCAAATCTGATTTATTTGTCCACAACTCAATTATATATACTCACAAACATATTATAATTATTAAAAGTTTTGCTAATCTATTTCTAGTCCTGTTTAAACCTCATAGTATATTTCTTCCTATCATAATTATACTGTGATAACTTTTAAATCTTAGGGACATAAGACTACCAGAAATGGGTTTGTTTATAGGTTCTAAAAACAAATAATAAAGCATTTAAAAAATAAGTCTGGTAATTTCTAGTCAATATGTAGAATTAGTTTGCTTTCAATGTTTGTATATATTTTTTCTAAGTATGATACCCGTGGGTCTAGTGCCTTCTGAGTTAATGTAACAAGAAAGGAACTCTGTCCATTCCCCTCTCATTGAATTTAGTCAGATGTTTTCCTTCAATTTCTCTAGCCCATTGATTCTTGTTATGTTCATGATAGCAACATTCTTAACATTTTTCTGATTGTGAAAATGATCCATATATATATTATGAAGACTCAAACAATACAGAAGAGAAGAAACACATAATCAAACACACACAAGTGCAGGATAGAAGAGAAAGTTAAACTCATTCTTAATTTCAATATTGTACTTACTGAATACAAAACAATTCCAGTCTGGGAATATATGAAATTTAGGTGTGGTAGCCTGGTCTAGCCAAATTCATCTTAACTAACCAACCTGTGTCGATGCACTGCCAACCTCTGGACCCTGAGCATATAGATATTTCCTTTCTGGATTGATAACATGAAACAGAAACCATCTGTGTTCCTCTTACCTCCTTTTCTTCTTCCTGGCAATTCCTCTGAATTTTCCACTCCTATCTCTTTGAAATGTCTACCTCCTATATCTTCAACTACTTTCTTTCTTTTTTGTTTTCTTTCCCTCAGCCAAAATTTAGGCTTATCTCTCCCATCCGAAAAAGTCATCTGTTGTCTCTACTTTTCCCTATACCGACTATAGAGTCTAAAAGCATTTCTACTATCTTATTTTCCATTTATTTTTCAATTACTTGCAATCTGGCTTGCTTTATCAACTCTCTATGGAAGTGATTCTGGCATAGTTCACCAATGACCTCTGTATTTCCAAATTCAGTGGAAACAATTTAGCTTTTATTTACTGATCCTCCATGGCTCTCTGCTCCCTGATATCACATCCTTCTGGTTCTCATACTTTTGCAGATATTTGTTTCTTTCACAACTTATATTTCCCACATAAACCTTAAATGTCCTTGTTCCATAGGATACATTACGTAGCAAATCCTTATTTGCTAAAATGAGATGGATAATCTTATCTTTTAAAATGTTTTCAATGATTACCCACATATACAAAATTCCCAAAACTCTAGTTCCCCCAGAGATCTCTGTCCTCAGCTACAGATTCACAAACTCAGTTCTCTACTGGACGTTTCCATCTGGGTATGACAGTAGCATCCCAAATTCAACAGATTTAAAACAAAACTGATTTTACCTTAGGCATCTTCTTGTATGCTCCCTGTCTTAACTGGTAGTACCACAATCCACTTAGCCAGAAACCAGTTTTTCTCAAAATTTATCTATCTTTCAGGGTTCGAATCAAGATGGCAGAGTAAGAGAACATGGAGCTCACCTCCCCCCATGAACACATCAAAGATACATCTACATTATGAATAATCCTCACTGAAAACTAACGGGAAACTGGTAGAAGAACTTCCATACAACAAAGGCTGTAAGAAATATACACATGTAATTGAGTAGGAAGGGAAGAAAATTGATTGGGTTGGGATCTGTGCCCCTGGGAGGGGATCAGAGGAAAAGAGACATTACATGGGCAGATACCACCCTGGGAAGTGAGCAGGTTGAGCCACAGATTGGGCGCTCTAGTCCTAGGGTCCTACACAGGGGAGATAAACCTCCTTGGCTGGTTGGAGGACACTGGGACAAACAGAAAAGCTGTGGGAAGCCTGGACTCCATTCATGAGGAGTCTGCATATGCTGGCTAGACCTTGAGTTAGGGCAGAGAGAGGTCTGCTCTAATGGCTGCCAGGTTTCCTGCAACCACCATGTCATGTGTTCCAGCCCAGACCGAGTGAATGCTGTGGCCCTACTCACTCATGTCACAGCATGGCACAGGATCTAAGGTGGCCACAACCCAGTAAAAGACATGACCATGGGATGCAGAAATGACTTGGTCCAGGGACAGAGACTGCGTGGGGTGGTGGTGGCCATTGCTTGTTTTCTCAAGCAGTGCCTCAGAAGCAGCCCAGATCTCTGATGGTGGCTACTCCACCATAGCTTACCTCGTATACATGCCAAGAATCCATGCAGGCCCCACCTGCCCTGTGGAGCAGTTCCACAACAGGGCAGGGATGGCAGAGGCTGGGGCACTCATAGGCCGTGGGGGACAAAAGGGGCTTGCATCCAAGGCTGCATCCGAGCAGAGCTGCAGGTTCTTGCACAGGCAGAGCACTGGTACTCTGGCTGCACATGGGCCCCACTTGCTTCAACACTCCCCCTCTCCAGGACAAGGGTCCTGGTACAGGGAGAAGGAGAAACACACACTTAAAGGGAACAGAGCAAGCTTGGGCCCAACCCACAGGGCTTCTGCTCTAGCAACTTGGGGTCAGACTCTGCCTCCAATAGGGTGGTGCTGGCCACTGAGCAGATGGGAAGACCTGAGTCATACCTGGTGCCAGCTCTAGCCTCTCCAGCTCCAGCCCCACTTCCCAAAAAGGTGATAGCTGCCAGCACTCCCTGAGAAAAGATGTTCCTAGAGTCCTCATCAAATCAGGTCTCCCACCAAAGGCATTGGGCACATTCAGTCTGTATAGGGATGCTCCCACATAAGAACACCTCTTCAAGACTGCAATACTTAACTGTTTCACCTAAATTCATAGAGGCAGAGAAAGTTAAGCAAAATGAAAAGGCAGAGGAACTACTCACAATTGAAAGAGCAAGAGAAAAACATCTGAAAAAATAAATAATGAAACAGAATTAAACAATTTACCAGATAAAAAATTCAAAGCATTGGTAATAAAAAAACATTAACTGGATTAGGGAAAAGAATTGATATAAACATTGAACACGTTAAGGAGGAACTAGAAAATTAAAAATACCTAATCAGAAATGAAGAATTCAGTAGCTGAAATAAAAAACACACTAGAAGGAATGAACAGCAGACTAAGTGATATAGAAGAATGCACAAGTCATCTGGAGGATAGGATAGTGGAAATCACCCAATCAGTACAGCAAAAAGAAAAACAAATTTTAAGAAATAAAAGCAATTTAGAGATCTCTGGGATAACATTAAGCATACCAATATTCGCAACTCGAAATTCACACTCAACATTCTCCCAGAAGAAGAGAGAGAAGGGGAATGAAAATGTATTTGAATAAAGTATAGCTGAACACTTCCCAAACCTGAAGAAGGAAACAGATACTCAGGTACAGGAATCATAGAGGGTCCCAAACAAGTTGAACCCAGGCAGACCCACATCAAAACACATCATAAGTAAAATAGCAAAAGTTAAAGAGAATTTTAAAGGCAGCAAGACAAAAACAAAGAGTCATATACAAGGGAATCCCCCTAAGGCTATCAGCTGATTTCTCTGCAGAAACTTGGTGGGCAAGAAGGGAGTGGCATGACATATTCAGAGTGATAAAAGGGAAAAACATGCAATCTAGGATGCTCTACCCAGCAAGATTATTATTTAGAATGGAAGGAGAGATAAAGAACTTCTCAGAAAAAGAAAAACAAGAGTTCATCAATACTAAACCTACCCTAAAGGAAAGGTTAAAGCATCTTCTCTAAGTGGAAAAGAAGCAAGAATCTATAGGAAATGGAAAATCTCACTAGGAAAGGCAAATATATAGTCATGACTAAGGATCAACCACTTAAATAAGCCAGAATGAAGATTAAAAGTTAAGGGATAAACATGAAGATGTAAAATATGAGATCCAAAACACAAAATGTGGGGGGGGAGAGGAGTAAAAAATGTGATCTTCCTGAATGTGTTTGAACTTATGTGACTAACAGTTTAAAACAAGAAAATATAGGTCAACATATATGAACCCCAAGGTAAATGCAAGTCAAAAACCTACAATAGATTCACAAAAACTAAAAAGAGAGGAACACAATCATACTAGTAGAAGCACAAGGGAAGAAACAGAAAGAATAAATAAACAGAGAAGAACAACAAAAACAACTGGAAAGTAAGTAATAAAATGGCATTAAGTACATACCTATCAATAATTACTTTACATGTCAATGATTAAATGCTCCAATCAAAAGACATATGGTGAAAAAAAAAAGACATATGGTGGTGGATTGAATAAAAAACAAGATCCACATATAAGCTGCCTGCAAGATATTAACTTCAGAGCTAAAGACCCACACAGACTGAAAATGGAGAGATAGAAAAAGATATATCATGCAAACAGAAATAAGAAGAAAGTGGAGGTACAAGACTTATATCAGACAAAACAGACTTTAACACAAAGGCTATAACAAAAGATGAAGAAGTGCATTATCTAATGTTAAAGGGATCAATATAAGAAGAGGATATAACATTTGTAAACATATATACACCCAGTACAGAAGCACCTAAAGATATAAAGGAGATATCAACAGACATGAAAGGAGAAATTGAGAATAATACAATAATAGTGTGGGACTTTAACACCCTAGTTACATCAATGGACAGATAATTCAGACAGAAAATCAATAATGAAACAGTGGTCTTAAATGCACAATAAATATCTACAGGACATTCCATCCAAAACAAGCAGAATACACATTCTTTTCAAGTGCACTTGGATTGTTGTACAGGATAGATCACATGCTATGCCACAAAACAAATCTCAGCAAATTTAAAAAGACAAATTATTTCAAGCATTTTTCTGATCACAATGGTATGAAACTAGAAATCAATTACAGGAAGAAAAATGGAAAAAGAACAAACATGTGGAGACTAAACAACATGATACTAAAAAACCACAGGGTCAACAACAGTAAAATCAAATAGGAAATCAGAAAATACCTCAAGACAAATGAAAATGGAAACACAACACTCTAAAATCTATAGGTTGCAGCAGAAGCAGTTTTAAAAGGAAAGTTCATAGTGATACAGGGATTCCTCAACAAACAAGACAAATCTCAAATAAGTACTCTAACCTACCTCTTGAAAGAATTAGAAAAAGAAGAACAAACAAAGCTCAACTTCAGCAGAAGGAAGGAAACAATAAAGATCAGAGAGGAAATAAATGAAATGGAGATTTTTTAAAAACAGAAAAAATCAATGAAATCAAGAGCTGATTTTTTTGTAAAGGTAATCAAAAATGATAATCCTTTGGCCAGGCTCACCAAGAAGAAAAGAGAGAGGACCCAAATAAACAAAATAAGAAAGGAAAGAGAAGAAATAACAACCGATACCACAGAGATACAAAAAAAATAGTAAGAGATTACTACAAACAGTTATATGCCAACAAATTGGACAACCTAGAAGAAATTAAGAAATTTCTAGAAACATACAACTAGCTAAAACTGAGTCAAGAAGAAACAGACAATCTGAACAGACTGATCACTAGTAGTGGAATTAAATTTGTAATTAAAAGAAAAAAAGACTCAGCAAGCAAAAGTCCAGGACTGGATGGCTTCACTGGGGAATTCTCCCAAACATATAAAGAAGTAATACCTATTCTTCTCAAAATACTCCCCAGAATTGAAGAGGATGGAATAATCCCAAATTCATTCTCTGAGTCCAGTACTACCCTGATAACAAACCCAGAAAAATACACTACAAAACAAAATCACAGGCCAATATCTTAGATGAATATAGATGCAAAACTCCTCAACAAAAACAATATATAAAAAGGATCATACACCACGGTCAAGCTGGTTTTGTTCCAAGAACACAAGAATGGTTCAATATTCACAAATCAATCAATGTGATACAACACATTAACAAAAGCAGGATAAAAATCACATGATCATCTCAGTAGATGCAGAAAAAGCATTTTACAACATTCATTGTAAAATGAATTTTATCATTTTACAAAATTCATTGTAAAATTCATTCATTTTATCCATTCATGATAAAAACTCTTATCAAAGTGGGAACAGAAGGAACATAGCTCAACATAATAAAGGTCATTTAAAACAAGCCCTCAGCTAACATCATACTCAACAGTGAAAAGCTGAAAGTGTTTCCTCTAAATTCAGGAACATGACAAGGAGGTCCACTCTCACCACTTCTATTTAACATAGTATTGAAAGTCCTATCCCCAACAATAAGATAAGAAAAAGAAATAAAAGGCATCCAAATTGGAAAGGAAGAAGGAAAACCATTACTCTTTGCAGATGACATGATACTTTTTATAGAGAAGTCTAGGGGACTTCCCTGGTGGTACAGTGGTTAAGAATCCACCTGCCGGTGCAGGGACACAGGTTCGAGCCCTGGTCTGGGAAGATCCCACATGCTGTGGAGCAACTGGGCCTGTTTGCCACAACTGCTGAGCCTGTGCTCTAGAGCCCATGAGCCGCAGCTACTGAGCCCATGTGCCACAACTACCGAAGCCCGCGTACCTAGAGCCTGTGGTCTGCAACAAGAGAAGCCACTGCAATGAGAAGCCCACACATCGCAATGAAGAGTAGCCCCCACCCATCACAGCTAGAGAAAGCCCACATGTAGCAACGAAGACCCGACGCAGGCAAAAAATAAATAAATTTAAAAATAATAAATAAATATGAAACTGGAAAAAAAAAGAAAACTCTAAAGCCTCCAACAAAAAGCTATTAGAACTAATAAATGAATTCAGTAAAGTTGTACAAGATTAATATACAGAATTCTATCACTTTTCTATACACTAATAATGAAATACAGAAAGAGAAAGTGAAAAAAACAATCCCGTTTGAAACTGCATCAAAAAGAATAAAATACCTAGGAATAAACGTAATCAAGGAGGTGAAAAGCCTATACTCTGAAAACAATAAAACACTGATGAAGCACACTGAAGATGATAAAAAGAAATGGAAAGATATTCCATGCTCTTGGATTGGAAGAATTAATATTATTAAAATGGCCATACTTCCCAAAGCAGTCTACAGATTTAATGCAATCCCTATCAAAATACCCATGACATTATTCACAGAACTGGAACAAATAATTGTAAAATTCATATGGCACCACAAAAGACCCCAAATTGCCAAAGCAATCTAGAGAAAAATGAACAAAGCCAGAGGCATCACATTTCCGGATGTCAGACTATATGACAATGCTACAGTAATCAAAACAGCATGGTACTGGCACAAAAACAGACATATAGATCAATAGAACAGAACAGAGAGCCCAAAAATAGTCCATGCACCCTACGGTCAATTAATCAATGATAAATGAGGCAAGAATATGCAATGGAGAAAAGACAGTCTCTTTAATAAGTGGCACTGGGAAAACTGGACAGTTATGTGTAAAACAATGAGATTAGAACATTTCCTCACACCATATACAAAAATAAACTCAAAATGGATTAAAGACTTAAATGTAAGACATGAAACCATAAAAATCCTAGACAAGGACACAGGAATGACATTCTTTGACATAAATTATAGCAATTTTTTTTTGGATCTGTCTCCTAAGGAAAAAGAAATAAAAGCAAAAATAAACAAATGGGACCTAATTAAACTTAAATCCTTTTGCACAGCAAAGGAAACAAATGACAAAATGAAAAGACAACTTCCAGAATGGGAGAAAATATTTGCAAATGATATGACCAACAAGGGGTTAATATCCAAAATATATAAACAGCTCAAACAACTCAATGTGAAAAAAAGAAACAATCCAATCATAAAATTGGGCAACAACCTGAATAGACATTTTTCCAAAAAAGACATACTAATGATTAACAGGCACATGAAAAGTTGCTCAATATCAGTAATTATTAGAGAAATGCAAACCAAAACAACAATTAGATATCACCTCACACCTGTCATAATGGCTATCATCAAAAAGTCTACAAAGAACAAGTGTTGGCAAGGATGTGGAAAAAAGGCAACCCTTGTACACTGTTGGTGAAAATGTAAATTGGTGCAGCCAATATGGAAAACAGTATGGAGGTTTCTCAAAAAGACAAATATAGAACTGATCCAACAATTTCACTCCTTGGTATATATCCAGAAAAAAATGAATACACTTATTTGAAAATATACATGTACTCCAACGTTCATTTCAGCACTATTTACAATAGCTGAGATATGGAAGCAACCCAAGTATCCATAAACAGACAAATGGATTAAGAAGATGTGGTGCATATGTGTGTATATATGAAATTTTGCCATTTGCAGCAATGTGGGTGGACCTAGAGAATATTATGCTTAATGAAATGTCAGACAGAGAAAGACACAATACTGTATGATAACACTTATATGTGGAATCTAAAAATAATACGAGGGATGTGTATAGCAAAACAGAAAGAGTCACGAATATAGAAAACAAACTTGTGGTTACCAGTGGGGAGAGGGAAGGGGCAAGGGGAAAGCTAGAGGTATGGGATTAAAAGATACAAACTACTATGTATAAAATAGATAAGGAACAAGGATACATTGTATAGCACAGAGAATTATAGTCATTATCTTATAATAACTTTTAATGGGGTACAATCTGTTAAAATACTGAATCACTATGCTGTATTCTTGAAACTATTATAATATTGTAAATCAACCATACTGCAATGAAAAATAAAAAGATGTACCAATGACAGATAAAAAATCTCTTTCACTAACTCATTTCTAATCAATTGCTCTACGTGTATAGATCTTACATCCCAAATATTTCTCAAATAATTTTCCTCTTTTCTTCCTTAGTACCACTAACATACTTAAACTATCTACTTTCTATACACAGTCATAAAGATGTAACCAAAATACAATTCAAACCACATTAGTCAACTGTTGAAATCTTTCAGTCCCTCATTAACACATTCAGGATAAAGCTCAATCTCTTAGAGTGCACACATGGCCCCTCTGCCTCTGTCACCCTCTATCCCATCACTTCCCAACACCGTGTTTATCATAATCCAGTTGCTAGCAAACTCCCCATTCACTATGCTATTTGTCATTTCTGCTCCTTGTTTAATTTCATCCCTTTGTTCTGGAATCCTTTCCTGTTGTGAGCTCCCATATCTGCTCTTTACCTGGGTAATTCCTATGTAAGACTTGGCTCAGGCCTTACTCCCAAAGTCTTTCTAAGTCTTCTTGCTATTCTTTTTTCACCCCATTGTGTTAAATACTCTTTCTTTGGACCTTCCAATGCCTCTCCCTATCATCATCCTCACACAGTATGTTACAATTAGCTTTGTAGGTTCATGTATTGCCTTCCCAACAGACTCACAGCCCAATGGGGGCAAAGACTGTGTACAAGTTGGCATCTGTATAACCCGTTCTATGTAGTTGGCATGTGATTGGATTCAGTACATATTTTTAATGGACAAATGCATTGTATCTTTTACTAGAATTCTTGAATAGTCACTTAGAGAGTGCCAACTAAATGGAAAATAGCACAGGCATTTTGGCCAAAGACATATTGTGTGTTCTATTTTTCTGATTTTCACCTCATTTAAATTATATTAAGATTCAAGAACATTTGAAAATGCATCTTGAAAACAAATTAACAGTACACTGAATACCTACTTGTTAAATTAAACGTTTCGATAACAGTTGTAATTTTTTCTCCATTTCTCTGGTACACATCCAAAGACGAGGTTACAATCATTGTTTTATTTAACCATGTTTACACATTCCCATTCCTTTACTCTGCAGAGGTTTTCAACAAACTTAAAATGTTCTTAGACACAAGAACAAATATGATACAATCTACCGCAAAATTAGACATGAGCTAAACATGATCTAATAATATCCATTATGCGTTTATTTTACATTTTAATATTTATTTGTGCTCTGCTAGACCTGAGCCAAGTCTTAAATGATTGGCTTTAGTGCACTGAGACATGATTGAGTTTCATACGGGTAAGAAAAAATTAGAAACCAATGGAGAGATATCAACTACACCACATATGTGTTTCAAAATAATTGTAGACTAAGAACATATTTTAGATGATTTAAAGAAAGCATTTTATATGAATCATATCATGAAATGCATAAAAATATGATTTTTAATACTTATTTGATATTCCTAATAACTCTGAATACCGCAGAGTAGAAAATTAACTCCTTACTTTCACATACCAGAGGGTGATAACATCCTGCTTTTCAGATGAAGAAAACTAGTGCACACAATCCTCTGCTGCTCTCTTAGCTCTGTGATGTCATGACTTGTAACTGCTAGAAGCCCTGGCTAGAGGAGCCATTTCACCTTCAGTTCCATGTATCCACAAAAGATTTTGTGTTAACATCTAAGGATTTTAGGATTACTAGGTAAACAGTTTCCTGCCACATTCTTTCTTCTTGGTTTTTTAAAATCTATTTCAATCATATACTTTTTAAAAAACAGGTTTATTTAGATATAATTCACATACAATAACATTTACCCTTTCAAAATGTACTGTTCAGTATTTTTTGGTATATTCAGAGAGTTGTGCAACAATCACCACCAAGCAATAATAAAGAGCCCAAAACACACAATAGTCTGGCTGTCAGCCCAGACCATCCCTACTCTTATGTTCCTGGCCTGCTCACTCTTAAATTCCATCTCCATCTGTTTCCTGACTTTTTGATCCTTTTTCTCATGTAACGCTTGCTTCTGCCCTGGAGATTTGGCATTTATATTTTGTCTCTGATTTCTGACAGTCTTCAAGAACTTTGGCATAGAGCTGCTCACCAGCTCTCTCATTTTGGCTACCTGTCGGAGTGCTCCTGCCTTAGCTGTTCTTTAAAAATCTATGCATGGTTAGAGCCCACCCCAACACTCCAGCCAGTTAACTATTTCCTGTAAGAGGGTCATGCAAACATTTTGCTTCCAATTTTTGTTTCCTGGGACTCAGTCTTCAATGAAGCTCTAACAACATGGATGAGCCCAGAATCTCTTGATATACATTGCTCGTGAAACAAGAGGTGAAGAAAAAGTAGAGATCTTGTTGAGGAGAAATTTAGGGCATCCCCGGGAATTGGGAATTGCTTCTAGGCCAGGTACGTAAAGTACGTAAAGATATGAGGTATATATACCCCAGGGAGGTGCAGATGAGTTGCCTGTGGCTCTTGAGTCTAGATCATCCCTGAAGGCTTTGCACAGATACACACGGGTGATTCTCAGCATAGAATGAACCACGTCTCAGAGTTCATATTGGGAGTGGGAGAGTATGTGAGGGAGCATTTTTGGCGGTCACTTTGATAGGGACATTACTGACACTGAAAGGACAGAGACCAGAGATGTTGAACTTCCTGCAGGACATAGGGCAGCCCTGCACAAAGAGTATTTGTTAGTGTCCTGCATGACTTTGAATGCCTAATGGGAGACATGAAATATAGGTGTCATCAAGTGTTGAATGAGTCTGAATGGGTGAAAACTACTGACCTATCCCATCAGCTCTCTACATGTCTGCTGCCTTTGGTCTTACACCCTGCCCTAACCAGTGACATGGGCCACAAACCCTGCCCTGCCCTCCTGGGGCTGCCCTGAACACCAACCTGACCTCTGACAGGGAGATCTTTCTTTTCCTTTTCCTCAGAATAAGCTGGTTATGAGGCCCAGGACGAGCTATGGTTGGACAGCTCCAGCACTGGGAAAGGGTTCCAGAGCCAGAATA
Source organism: Balaenoptera acutorostrata (assembly GCF_949987535.1). NCBI lineage: Eukaryota > Metazoa > Chordata > Mammalia > Artiodactyla > Balaenopteridae > Balaenoptera > Balaenoptera acutorostrata. The sequence goes on from NC_080067.1 coordinate 31,798,209, forward strand.
AGAGTGTGGACTCTGCACCCAGACCATGTAGATTTGAACTACAGCTTTGCAACTTACTATCAGTTAAGACCTTGAGGAAAACACCAAACTTTCTCTTGCCTCAGTTTCTCCCTCTGTAAAAATGGGGTAATACTGGTCCCTGTCCTAGCGGTTTGTTGTAGGATTAAATGTGTCAATAAGTATAAAGTGCTTGTGAGAGGATCTGGTATAGAGTAAGTAATATGTTAGCTATTATTATCCAGAAGCCTACATCACTGATGACTTATCCTGGGATAGGAAGGTCAAATGCTACATCAATCAAGATATGTGACCTTGAGCATTTCACTTTATCCATCTGACTTTGTGTTTCTTACTGTAAAATGAGATGAATAATTCCTGCCCCTATTTGTCCCACAATGACTTAAAGGTTATCTTGCAAAGGCTCAGGGCACACAGCAGCAAGCGCCGCATAATGCAGGCAGGAACTCACAGGTGAGTGTCAGCAGGAGCAAGAGTCCCCTGCTTTTACAATTTCCTGGAGAGATGTGTTTGGGGCATAGGGCTGGGAGCTGGCAGAGGTACTTTGCCTCCTGCTGTTTTCTCTCTTTAATGGGGAGTGCGTTAACAGTGATATGCCTTTGCGGAATAGATGCTTTGAGCTTTGGTGCCAGTTTTTTAAAGATGTACTGGAAAAAGCCAGCTCTCTAGCACCTGGAGACGGTGAAGGAAGTGGCCTGGCCACCCACAGAGAGAGGTCCACAGTCAAGAACCAGCACTCCTGTTTTTCAGTACAAGAGTAAAAGATAAAATGTAAGTAAACAGATTTTTAGAATTGTTAAGCACTATGTAAATTATTCTACTTATGAATACCAAAAAGTCATGGCAAAAGATTACAATGAAGAATACCATATGTAGACTATATAGTGCACACGATATTATGTTCTTAATCCTAAATATATAACTTTGTTTAAATAATAAGCGTTTCTGATTTTAAAATGACCTTTACTTATGACTGATAGCTCACAACTGGGAAAAGGGACCCCAAGGATTGTGGGGGAGAAAAGCAAAAGATTGTTTTAATTAATGTAATTCTTGTTCTAACACTAATAGCAAGATTTTAAAGTCACTAATTTTTATAACCTTTATAATACATTCAGTTATTTGTAAATTCACTAGAATAAAATTCACATGTGTAATTCATATGTGATGCTGGAACTCGCAATGGAAATTTAATTTGCATGGCCACATTTCGGAGAGGAAACTGAAAATAACTTGCCCCAAATCCAACAGGTGATATGTGACAGAGCTAGGACTCACATCTGCATCTGTAACATTGTAAACCAATAATTTCCAGTACCAGACAGAAATGGAAAATATTTAGCTTGCTTCAATATGTAAAGTGATACTGCCCGCTGGCCAGGGCTGGCCTCAAGGGCCTCAGAGAAAGTGCAGTTGCATGGAGCGCCACATGGTAACCTAGCCCATTATCAAGATACTAAATACTAGCTGCAGTCCAGAAAGCTTCCTCATGCCCCTTTCAAGCAAACCCCCACTCCACTCACTATAGGCAACAACTGTTCTGATTTTTTTCTTACCATAGAAATTTTTGCCTGTTTATAGATGCTATAAATGGAATCGGTATGTACTCTAGGTGTGCAGCTTTTTTCGCTCAGCAGCATATTTATGAGATTAGTCTATGCTGTTGTATATACCAGTAGTTCATTCCTTTTATTGCTATGAAGTTTTCCATTGTATGAATATATTACAATTTCTTTATTCATTACCCTTTTTTTCTGACCCAGATGCTTTTACTTATTTATTTTTAAATTTTTTTTATTGAAGTATAGTTGATTTATTATATGTTTCGGGTGTACAACAAAGTGATTTGATATTTTTATAGATTATACTCCATTTAAAGTTACTATAAAATATTGGCCATATTCCCTGTGGTCTACATTATATCCTTGTAGCTTATTTATTTTATATCTAGCGGTTTGTACCTCTTAATCCCCTTCCCCATCGTGCCCCTCACCTACCCATCTCCCCACTGGTAACCACTAGTTTGTTCTCTGTAACTGTGAATCTGTTTCTGTTTTGTTATATTCATTCTTTTTTTTTAGATTCAACATATAAGTTAAAATATACACTATTTGTCTCTCTCTGACTTACTTCACTAAGCATAACACCTGCCAGATCCATCTATGTTATTGCAATGCAAATGGCAAAACTTCATTCCTTTTATGGCTGAGTAATATTGCATTGTATATATGTATATATATACCACAACTCCTTCTTCTTCCTTTTTGTTTTTTTTTTTTTTCGGTTGCACTGTGTGGCTTGTGGGATCCTAGTTCCCAGACCAGGGGTCGAACCTGGGCCACCACAGTGAGAGCACTGAGTCCCAACCACTGGACCTCCAGGGAACTCCCTATACCACATCTTCTTTATTCATTCCTCCTCTGGTGGACACTTAGGTTGCTTCCATATCTTGGCAATTGTAAATAATGCTGCTATGAACATTAGTGTTACTGTTTTTGTTTCCTTCGAATACAATATCCAGAAGTGGTATTGCTGGATCATATGGTAGTTATATTTTTAATTTTTTGAGGAAACTCCATACTGTTTTCCATAGTGGTTCTACCAATTTACATTCCCACCAATAGTGCACAAGTGCTCTCTTTTCTCCATATCCTTGCCAACACTTGTTACTTGCAGACATTTTGATGATAGCCATTCTGACGGGTGTGAGGTGATACTGTGGTTTTGACTTACATTTCTCTGATGATTAGTGATGCTGACCATCTTTTCATGTGCCTGCTGGCTATCTGTGTGTCTTTTTTGGAAAAATGTCTCTTCAGGTTTTCTGCTCAGTTTTTGGTCAGGTTTTTGTTTGTTTTTTGATATTGTGTTGTTGAGCCTTTATATATTTTGGATATTAACACCCTAGCAGATGTATCATTTGCAAATATCTTCTCCCATTCAGTAGGTTGTCTTTTCATTTTGTTGATGGTTTCCTCTGATGTGCAAAAGCTTTTAAGTTTGATTTGGTCCCATTTGTTTATTTTTGCTTTTGATTCCCTTGCCTGAGGAGACAGATCCAAAAAATATTGCTATAGTTTCTGTCAAAGAAAGTATTGCCTATGTTTTCTTCTTGGAGTTTTTTGGTTTCTGGTCTCAAATTTAGGTCTTCAATCCATTTTGAGTTTATGTTTGTATATATTGTAAGAAAAAGTTCTAATTTCATTCTTTTACATATAGCTGTCCAATTTTCCCAACACTACATATTGAAGAGACTATCTTTTCCTCATTGAATATTTATGCCTCCTTTGTCATAGATTAATTGACCACATGAGCATAGGTTTATTTCTGGGCTCTCTCTTCTGTTCCATTGATCTATATGTCTGTTTTTCTGCAAATGCCATGCTGTTTTGATTACTGTAGCTTTGTAGTATGTCAGAAGTCAGGGAGCATGATATCTCTGGCTTTGTCCTTTTTTCTCAAGATTGCTTTGGCTATTTAGGGTTCTTTGTGGTTCCAAAAAGTTTAGAATTACTTTTTCTAGTTCTGTGAATAATGTCATGGGTATTTTTTTTTTTTTGTCTTTTTTTTTTTTTTTTTTTTAATTTTCTAAGTATTTCTTTTTTTTTTTTAATTTTTATTTATTTATTTATTTATTTATTTATTTATTTTTGGCTGTGTTGGGTCTTCGGTTCGTGCGAGGGCTTTCTCCAGTTGCGGCAAGCGGGGGCCACTCTTCATCGCGGTGCGGGGACCGCTCTTCATCACGGTGCGCGGGCCTTTCTCTATCGCGGCCCCTCCCGTTGCGGGGCACAGGCTCCAGACGCGCAGGCTCAGCAATTGTGGCTCACGGGCCCAGCTGCTCCGTGGCATGTGGGATCTTCCCAGACCAGGGCTCGAACCCGTGTCCCCTGCATTAGCAGGCAGATTCTCAACCACTGCGCCACCAGGGAAGCCCTGTCATGGGTATTTTGATAGGGTTTGCATTAAATCTTCAGATTGCTTTGAGAAGTATGGCCATTTTAATAATATTAATTCTTCCAATCCAAGAGCATGGAATATCTTTCCATTTCTTTTTATCATCTTCAGTTTGCTTCATCAATGTTTAATAGTTTTCAGAGTACAGGCCTTTCACCTCCTTGGTTAAGTTTATTCCTAGGTGTTTTATTCTTTTTGATGCAATTTTAAAATTAAAATTTTAATATTTCATTATTAGTGTATAGAAAAGCAGTGGATTTCTGTATATTAATCTTGTATGCTGCAATTTTACTGAATTCATTTATTAGTTCTAATAGTTTTGGTGTGTGTGTGGAGACTTTAGGGTTTTTTACACATAGTGTTATGTCATCTACAAATAGTGAAGTTTTAATTTTTCCAACTTGGATACCTTTTATTTCTTTTTCTTGTCTTATTGTTGTGGATAGACTTACAATAACATGTTGAATAGAAACAGCAAGAATGTGCATCCTTGTCTTGTTCCTGATTTTAGAGGGAAAGCTTTTAGTTTTCACTAGTGAGTATGATGTTAGCAGTGGGTTTGTCATAGATGGCTTTTATTATGTTGAGATGTGTTCTCTCTATGCCCAATTTGATGAGAGTTTTTGTCATGAATGGATGCTGAATTTTGTAAAATGCTTTTTCTGCATCTACTGAGATGATCATGTGATTTTTATCCTGCTTTTGTTAATGTGGTACATCACATTGATTGATTTGTGAATATTGAACCATGCTTGCTTCCCTGGAATAAATCCCACTTGATTGTGGTGTATGATCCTTTTATAAAATATAGCTGAATTCAGTTTGCTAATATTTTGTTGAGGATTTTTGCATCTATACTCATTAGAGATATTGGCTTGTAATTTTCTTGTTTTGTAGTGTCTTTGTCTGGTTTTGGTATCAGGTGGCCTCATATAATGAGTTTTCGAATGTTCCCTCCTTTTGAATTTTTTGGAATAGTTTGAGACAGATAAGTATTAACACTTCTTTATGTTTGGTAGAATTCCGCTCTGAAGTGGTCTGGTCCTAAGCTTTTGTTTTTGGGGAGTTTTATGATTGCTGATTCAATTTTAATTCTAATAATCTGTCTGTTCAAATTATCTATTTCTTCTTGATTCAGTCTTGGAAGATTGTATGTTTCTAGGAATATATCCATTTCTTCTAGGTTGTCCAATTTTTTGGCATATTATTCTCTTATGATTGTTTTTATTTCTGTGATATCAATTGTAATTTCTCCCCTTTCATTTCTTATTTTATTTGGGCCTGTTCTTTTCTTAATGAGTGTAACTAAAGGCTTATCAATTTTATTTATCTTTTCAAAAAACAGCTCTTGGTTTCATTGATCTTTTCTATTTTTTTGTTTCTATTATATTTATTTATGCTCTGACTTTTATTATTTCCTTCCTTCTGCTGACTTGAGGATTTTTTTTTGTTCTTATTTTTGTAATTGATTTAGATGGTAGGTTAGGTTATTTATTTGAGATTTTTCTTGTTTCTTGAGGAATGCCTGTATTGCTATAAAATTGTTTCTGTAGAAAAATCAGCTGATACCCTTATATGTAACTCTTTTTCTCTTGTTGCCTTAAATTTCTCTCTTTATATCTAACTTTCACCATTTTAATTATGACATGTCTTGGTGTGGGTCTATTTGGGTTCATCTTGTTTGGAACTCTGTGCTTCTTATTCCCAGATACCTCTTACCTTCTTCAGCTTAGGGAATTTTTCAGCCATAATTTTATCAAACACATTTTCTACCCCTTTCTCTCTCTCTTCTCCTGGGACCTTTGTAATGCAAATATTAGTATGCTTGATGTTATTTTAGAGGTCCATTTAAATATCCTCATATTTTAAAATTTGTATTCTTTTCTGGTATTCTGATTGGGTAATTTCCATTATTCTGTCTTCCAGATTACTTATGTATCACTGAATCTGCTAATTCCTTCTTGTGTACTTTTCATTTCTGTTATTATTATTTTTTAGCTCTGATTGGTTCTTCTTTACATTTTCTTGTTCTTTGTTGAAATTTTCACTATGGCCATCTTTTCCCAAATTCAGTTAGCATTCTTATTACTATTGCTTTGAACACTTTATCAAGTAAATTATTTGTGTCTGTGTCATTAGGGTTTTTTCAGAGATTTTTTTCCCTTGTTTTCTTTTTTTTTTTTTTTTAAAGCACTCCTGACTTATTTATTTATTTATTTATTTTGGCTGTGTTGGGTCTTCGTTTCTGTGCAAAGGCTTTCTCTAGTTGTGGCAAGCTGGGGCCACCCTTCATCGCGGTGCACGGGGCCCTCACTGTCACGGCCCCTCTTGTTGTGGAGCACAGGCTCCAGACGCGCAGGCTCAGCAGCTGTGGCTCACGGGCCTAGCCACTCCGCGGCACGTGGGATCCTCCCAGACCAGGGCTCGAACCCGTGTCCCCTGCATTGGCAGGCAGACCCTCAACCACTGCGCCACCAGGGAAGGCCTCTCTTTTCTTTTGAAACATATTTGTCTTTTCATTTTGTTTAACTTTCTCTGTCTTTGTAGATTAGATGAAACAGTTACCTATCCCAGTATTAAAGGCATGTCCAGTGTGGGAACATCCCTATGCAGTTTGTGTGTGCCCACTGGCTTTGGTGGGAGAGCTGGATCTGAAGTGAGCACAGGCTATGTCTTCTCCAGGGGTACAGTGGCAACCAATGCATTGGTGGGATGTAGAGCTGGAGTGGGAGGATCTAGAGCTAGAGCCAAGTATGAGTCAGGGCTCCTCCTATGCTCAATGGCAGTCATGACCTTATCAGAGGTAAGGGTAGGACCCAAGGGGTGGAGCAGGAGCTGTGAGGGAGTTGGGTCTCTCCTGGGTGTGATGACAGTCTCCATCTTGGTTGGGGGTGTTGCCAAGGCCCAAGGACTTGGGGCTGTACTTCTGTGCTGGTTTGACATTTTCCCCCAGTGTGTGTGCCCTAGTTTTAGGCTTGGGTGGGGCCAGAGAGGTTGGAGCCATACTACTGGGTAGGTTTCATTCCCTCCCAAGTGTAAACACGAATGTTTGTGCCAGAAATGGTGGTCTTCTCCCTGGAGCTGGTTTTACGCCCTCCTAAGTGTGTGCACACATGCATATATCTGCAATGGCTGCCTCTGCCCTGGTCAAAGGCAGTGCCAGGGCCCAAGCCAGCTATGTTTCCTCTTAGTGTGCACACCCTCATTTACAATGGCTGCCTCTGTCTTAGTTGGGAGCAGCACCAGAGCAAAAGGGGCTGGAGCAGGAGCCCAGTGAGAGCTGGGGGGTATGCTAGTGGTGGTCCTGGCAAGCCAGCCAGAACACCAGGCAGTTTTCAATTGGCTGTTGCCATGCTGTGACTGGGAGTAAGCAAGTCTGTGTGTGTACTCTTGAAGGGCAGAGTCTCAGTTTCTTACAGCCCTGTGGTAAGCCTCACTGGTTTTCTTTTTTTTTAATTAATTAATTAATTTATTATTTCTTGGCTGCATTGGGTCTTCGTTACTGTGCACGGGCTTTCTCTATTTGTGGTGAGTGGGAGCTACTCTTTGTTGTGGTGCACGTGCTTCTCACTGCAGTGGCTTCTTTTGTTGTGGAGCATGGGCTCTAGGTGCACGGGCTTCAGTTGTTGTGGCACACAGGCTTAGTTGCTCTGCAGCATGTGGGATCTTCCCAGACCAGGGCTCAAACCCATGTCCCCTGCATTGGCAGGCAGATTCTTAACCACTGTGCCACCAGGGAAGTCCCAAGCCTTAGTGATTTTCAAACCAGCTAAGAGGGCTCATCTTCCTATAGTCAGACCCCAGGGCTGGGGTGCCTATTATGTGACTTGAACACCTCACTCCCAAGAGGGACTCCCCAAGCCTGTGATATCCCCCTATCTTCTGGGTCTCCAGCTAGGGCTGTGGGTCCAGACTAGAGCGCTCCTCTTCCCTACCTACCAGACTCCATGTGGATCTTTCTTTATAGTCTTGGTGGTATAAGAGATGTTCTGCTAGTCTTCAGGTCAATTTCAGAGAGAGTTGTTCCCTACGTAATTGTAGTTTTGATGTACGTGTTCATGATGAGGGAAGGTGAACTCAATGTCCTCCAACTCCACCATCTGGATCCCACCTTCTTTATCCATTGTCCTCGATGGAATCATGAGCTATTTCCAGGCTTTAGCTATTACAAATAAAGACTGCTATAAATATTTTTATACAAGTGTTTTTGTGAACATGTGTTTTTACTTCTCTTGGATAAACACGTAGGATTTGAATTACTGTGTCAAATATAAACATATGCTTAGTTTCATAAAAAATTGCCAGAGTTTTTCCAATTTGGTTATACGATATTACACACCAGTTAAAAATGTATGAGAGTTACAAGTGCTTCACATTCTCCCCAACATTTAGTTAGGTCATTGTTTTTCATTTTAACCATTCTGATGAGATCTGTAGAAATCTTCATGTGAATTTATTAGACATCTTCCTGTCACAAGCAATATTGAGCAGTTCTTCATGTGCTTATTGGTCATTTATATCTCTCCTTTTGTCAAATTTCTGTTGAAATATTTTGCTCATATTTAATAGATTTTCTTTTGTCTGTTAATTATTGAGTTATAGGGTTTTAAAATATATATATATTGTACATAGCAGTCTTTTGTCAGATATGTTTGTAAAGTTTCTTCCCTGTCTTTGGGTTACCTATTAATTTTTTTAATGTCTTTTGATGACAGAAGTTTTTACTTTTCATAAAGTCTAACTTATTTTTTTTTCTACTATAGTTATTGCTTTCTTAGTTTTGTCTACAAACTTTTGCTTAAATCCACATTTCAAAGATATTATGCTATGCTTATTTTTCTAAAGCTTTACAGATTTAGCTAATATATTTTAGTTTATGTTATAGCTTGAGTTAATTTTTCTGTATGGCATTAGATAGAGTTTGAAATTAATTATTCCCATATGGATATCCACCTTTTCCAGATCATTTGTTGAAGACATTCCTATTCCTTTTGGAGTTCAGGGGCACCTTTGTCAAAACTACCAACAATATGTGATTGTATTTCTGAACTCTATTCTGTTACTCTCTATTCTGTAATCTGTTTATCAGTCCTAGACTAGTTCCACATTTATCGTGATTGTGTTGGGATTGCCCTAAATCTATAGATCACTGTGGAGTGAATTGATGCCTTAACAATTTCAGGTCTTCAAACTAATAAACCCCAGTAAATTGATTCCATTTATTTAGGTCTCCTGTATTACCTTTCATCAATGTATTGTAGTTTCCAGTGTGAATGTCTTACATAGCCTTTGTTAAATTTCCAAATATTTTGTTTTTTGATGCCATTATAAACGGAATTATTTCTGTAATTTCATTTACCAAATTTTTTTCCTGTTAGTGTATGAAAATACTATTGATTTTTAATTGTAATCTGTGAGCTTGCTAGCTCATTTATTATTTTTAGTATCTTTATTATAGTTTCCTTAGTTTTTACTATGTTAAAAATTATGTCACCTACCAATAGAGACAGCTTTGTTTATTTTTGAACTTTAGGCCTTTTAAGTATTTTCATTGCCTTACTGCAATCAGCTTACAGCTCCAGTACAAAGTTCAGTAGAAATGGTAGGACTGGGGACAGAGTCAAGATGGCAGTGTGGGAAGACACGGACTTCGCATCTCCCCACAAGTAGGGTGCCTGCCGGATGCTGGTGGGGGACCCTGAGGCTTAAGGAGATGGGAAGAACCCACAAGCGAACTGGTAGGACATGGGGGGACTGAGGGGGGAGGAGAAGTGGAGGCCAGACAGGACTGGCACCCCTGAGGGGTGGCTGAGGGAGGGGAGGGGTTCCCATGCCTGGAGGGACCCTCAGGAGCTTGGATCAGGGGGCAGCATGGGCAGAGTTTCCCCTGCCCAATTAGCCGGAGAAGTCTGCCCAGCTCTTGGGCTGGGTCCTATGCCCTCAGAGGTCCTCTCTGGGCTGGGTTGGTCCTAGGGGCATAGGAGGAGGCTGGGAGAGAACAGGAGAAGCAGGCAGGAGGAGCCCTGCCTGCTAGGGGCAGGGGAGCCAGACCAGAGGACCAGAGGAGCTAGAGAGGAGCAGAGGGCATTTGCCCCACCCACTCTGGCCTGGGAAGCCTGCTAAGCTCCCAGGCTAATCCCCCACCCTCCAAAGCCCACTCCAGGCCATGTGGTTCCTGGGGGCATAGGAGGGAGGCCAGGGAGATCAGGAGAGACAGGTTGGAGGAGATCCCCAGGACCAGAGGAGCAGGAGAGGAGCAGGAGGCTGTATGCCCCACCCACTTGAGCCCAGGAACTCTGCTGGGCACCCAGGTAGGGTCCCCCACCCTCTGAGATCAGAGGTGGGAGGCATGCCTGGGCCCCTTCTGTTCTGTTGAGCCTAAGCCCCATCCCCAAACCCCCAGAGCCATTTCCAGCCCCGTGGGTCCTAAGCATAGGCCCCGGCCACCACCCAAACCTGGCCCCTGCTTAGGCCCTGCTCTCCACAGCTAAGGCCTTTTCCACTTTTTATTTTTCTCTCCTCTTTTTACTATTCTGGTTCTGTTTTACCTTCTGGTTGTTGTTTCATCTATATTTTTATTTTTATATTTTTTCTAACATAGCTGTTAGTTTCCTAGTCTAATTTTATTTTTTACTTCATTATACTTATTATTATTTTTTTTTGCCACCCCACACAGCTTGTGGGATCTTGGTTCACAAGCAAGAGGTCCAGCTGAAGCTCCTGAGGTGGGAGCTCTGAGTCCAAACCAGTGGACTAACAGAGAACCTCAGACCCGAGGGAATAGTCATTGGAGTGAGATCTCCCAGAGGTCCTCATCTCAGCACCAAGACCCAGCTCTACACAACAGCCTATAAACTCCAGTGTTGGAAGCCTCACACCAAACAACCAGTAAAACAGGAACACAATCCCACTCACAAAAAAAAGGAAAATAAAATGAGATGACAAAAAAATATGTCACAGATGAAGGAGCAGGGTAGAAACCTCCAAGACCAAATAAATGAAGAGGAAATAGACAATCTACCTAAAAAAGAATTCAGAGTAATGATAGTAAAGATGATCCAGAATCTTGGGAATAGAATGGAGGCACGACTGAGAAGATACAAGAAGTGTTTAACAAAGACCTAGAAGAACTAAAGAACAAACAAACAGAAATGAACAACACAATAACTGAAATGAAAAATAAACTAGAAGGAAATAACAGAATAACTGAGGCAGAAGAATGAATAAATGAGCTGGAAGACAAAATGGTGGAAATAACTGTCGAGAAGCAGAATAAAGAAAAAAGAATGAAAAGAATTGAAGACAATCTCGGAGACCTCTGGGACAACATGAAACACACCAACATTCAAATTATAGGGGACCCAGAAGAAGAAGAGAAAAAGAAAGGGTCTGAGAAAATATTTGAAGAGATTATAGTGGAAAACTTCCCTAAGATGGAAAAGGAAATAGTCACCCAAGTCTAGGAAGACCAGAGAGTCCAGGAAGACGAGTCCCATACAGGAAAAACCCTAGGAGAAACACACACCAAGACACATGTTAATCAAACTAACAAAAATTAAATTCGAGGAAAAATATTAAAGCAGCAAGGGAAAAACAAAAAATAACATACAAAGGAATCCCCATAAGGTTACCAGCTGATTTTTCAGCAGAAATTCTGCAGGCCAGAAAGGAGTGGCAGGATATACTTAAAGTGATGAAAGAGAAAAACCTACAACCAAGATTACTCTACCCAGCAAGGACCTCATTCACATTCGATGGAGAAATCAAAAGCTTTTCAGATAAGCAAAGCTAAGATAATTCAGCACCACCAAACCAGCTTTACAACAAATGCTAAAGAAACTTCTCTAGGCAGGAAACACAAGAGAAGAAAAAGGCTCATAAAAACAAATCCAAAACAATTAAGAAAATGGTAATAGGAACATACATATGGATAATAACCTTGAATGTAAATAGATTAAATGCCCCAACCAAAAGACATAGAGGGGCTGAATGGATACAAAAACAAGACCCATATATATGCTGTCTACAAGAGACCCAGTTCAGACCTAGGGACACATACAGACTGGAAGTGAAGGGATGGAAAAAGATATTCCATGCAAATGGAAATCAAAACAAACTTGGAGTAGCAATTCTCATATCAGATAAAATAGACTTTAAAATAAAGACTGTCACAAGAGATAAGGACGGATGCTACATAATGATCAAGGGATCAATCCAAGAAGAAGATATAACAATTATAAATATTTATGCACCCAACAGAGGAGCACCTCAAAACATAAGACAACTGCTAACAGCTATAAAAGAGGAAATCGACAGTAACACAATAATAGTGAGGGACTTTACCACCTCACTTACTCCAATGGACAGATCATCCAAACAGAAAATAAAGAAGGAAACACAAGCTTTAAATGACACAATAGATCAGACAGATTTAACTGATATTTATAGAACATTCCACCCGAAAGTGGCAGAATACATTTTCTTCTCAAGTGCACAAGGAACATTCTCCAGGATAGATCACATCTTGGGTCACAAATCAAGCCTCGGAAAATATAAGAAAATTGACATCATATCAAGTATCTTTTGTGACCACAACTCTATGAGATTGGAAATCAATTACAGGAAAAAAACCTGTAAAACCCACAAATACATGGAGTCAAAGCAGTGCGCTATTAAACAACCAAGAGATCACTGAAGAAATCAAAGGAGAAATTAAAAAATACACAGAAACAAATGACAATGAAAATACAACAACCCAAACCTATGGGACACAGCAAAAGCAGTTCTAAGAGAGAAGATTAGAGCAATTCAATCTCACCTCAAGAAACAAGAAAAATCTCAAATAAGCAATCTAACCCTATACCTAGAGGAACTAGAGAAAGAAGAACAAAGAAAACCCAAAGTCAGTAGAAGGAAAGAAATCATAAAGATCAGAGCAGAAATAAATAAAACAGAAACAAAGAAAACAAGAGCAAAGAACAATAAAACTAAAAGCTGGTTCTTTGAGAAGATAAACAAAATTGATAAACCATTAGCCAGACTCATCAAGAAAAAAAGGGAGAGGACGCAAATCAATAAAATTAGAAATGAAAGTAAGAAATCACAACTGACACTGCAGAAATACAAACTGAGACTACTACAAACAACTATATGCCAATAAAATGGACAACCACAAAGAAATGGACAAATTCTTGAAAAGATACAATTTTCGAAGACTGAACCAGGAAGAATTAGAAAATATAAACAGACCTATCAACCTATGAAATTGAAACTGTAATTAAAAATTTTCCAGCAAACAAAAGTCCAGGACCAGATGGCTTCAGAAGTGAATTCTGTTAAACATTTAGAGAATAGCTAACATCGATCCTTCTCAAATTCTTTCAAAAAATTGCAGAGGGATGAACACTTCCAAATTCATTCTATGAGGCCACCATCACCCTGATACAAAAACAAGAAAAAGATATCATAAAGAAAGAAAATTATAGACCAATATCACTGATGGACATAGATGCAATCCTGAACAAAATACTAGCAAACAGAATCCAACAACATATTAAAAGGATCATACACCATGATCAAGTGGGATTTACCCCAGGGATGCAAGGATTCTTCAATATACACAAATGAATCAATGTGATACACCATATTAACAAATTAAGGAGTAAAAACCATATGATCATCTCAGTAGATGCAGAAGAAGCTTTTGATAAAATTCAACACCCATTTACGATAAAAACTCTCTGAATATGGGCATAGAGGGAAACTACTTCAACATAATAAAGGCCATATATGACAAGCCCAGAGCAAACATCATACTCAAAGTTGAAAAACTGAAATCATTTCCACTCAGATAAGGAGCAAGACAAGGATGTCCACTCTCACCACTATTATTCAACATAGTTTTGGAAGTCCTAGCCATGCAATCAGAGAAGAAAAAGAAATAAAAGGAATACAAATTGGAAAAGAAGTAGTAAAACTGTCACTGTTTGCAGATGACATGATACTATACACAGAGAATCCTAAAGATGCCACCAGAAAACTACTAGAATTAATCAATGAATTTGGTAAGGTTTCAGGATAGAAAATTAATGGACAGAAATCTCTTGCATTCCTATACAGTAACAACAAAAAATCAGAAAGGGAAATTAAGGAAACAATCCCATTTACCATCACAACAAAAAGAATAAAATACCTAGGAATAAACCTACCTAAGGAGGCGAAAGACTTGTACTCAGAAAACTATAAAACACTGATGAAAGAAATCAAAGATGACATAAACAGATGGAGAAATATACCATGTTCTTGGATTGGAAGAATAAATATTGTGAAAATGACTATACTACTCAAAGCAACCTACAGATTCAGTGCAATCCTGATCAAATTACCAATGGCATTCTTCACAAAATTAGAACAAAAAATTTCACAATTTTTATGGAAATGGAAAAGACCCCGAATAGTCAAAGGAGTCTTGAGGGGAAAAAACGGAGCTGGAGGAATCTGCCTCCCTGACTTCAAACTATACTACAAGGCTACAGTAATCAAGACACTATGGTACTGGCACAAAAACAGAAATATAGATCAATGGTACAGGATAGAAAGCTCAGGATAAACTCATGCACATATGGTCACCTAATTTAGGACAAAGGAGGCAAGAAAATACAATGGAAAAAGACAGCCTCTTCAATAAGTGGTGCTGGGAAAACCGGACAGCTATATGTAAAAGGATGAAATTAGAACATTCCCTAACACCATACACAAAAATAAACTCCAAAAGGATTAAAGACCTAAATGTAAGACCAGATACTATAAAACTCTTAGAGGAAAGCATAGGAAAAACACTCTTTGACATAAACCACAGCAAGATATTTTTTTGACCCCCCTCCTAGAGTAATGGAAATAAAAACAAAAATAAACAAATGAGGCCCATTTAAACTTAAAAGCTTTTGCACAGCAAAGGAAACCATAAACAAAATGAAAAGACAATCCTCAGAATGGGAGAAAATATGTGCAGATGAAACAACAGACAAAGGATTAATGTCCAAAATACACAACCAGCTAACGTAGCTCAATATCAAAAAGCAAAAAACCCAATTAAAAAACGGGCAGAAGACCTAAATAGACATTTCACCAAAGAAGACATACAGATGGGCAACAAACACATGAAAAGACGCTCAACATCACTAATTATTAGAGAAATGCAAATCAAAACCACAATGAGGTATGACCTCACAACAATCAGAATGGCCATCATCAAAAAATCTAGAGAACTACAATCCTGCAGCCTGTGGAACAAAAAACACATTCACAGAAAGACAGACAAGATGAAAAGGCAGAGGGCTATATACCAGATGAAGGAACAAGATAAAACCCCAGAAAAACAACTACATGAAGTGGAGATAGGCAACCTTCCAGAAAAAGAATTCAGAATAATGATGGTGAAGATGATACAGGACCTCGGAATAAGAATGGAGGCAAAGATCGAGAAGATGCAAGAAATGTTTAACAAAGACCTAGAAGAATTAAAGAACAAACAAACAGAGATGAAAATACAATAACTGAAATGAAAACTACACTAGAAGGAATCCATAGCAGAATAACTGAGGCAGAAGAACGGATAAGTGACCTGGAAGACAGAATGGTGGAATTCACTGCTGTGGAACAGACTAAAGAAAAAAGAATGAAAAGAAATGAAGACAGCCTAAGAGACCTCTGGGACAACATTAAATGCAACAACATTCGCATTATAGGGGTCCCAGAAAGAGAAGAGAGAGAGAAAGGACCAGAGAAAATATTTGAAGAGATTATAGTCGAAAACTTCCCTAACATGGGAAAGGAAATAGCCACCCAAGCCCAGGAAGCACAGAGAGTCCCATACAGGATAAACCCAAGGAGGAACACACCGAGACACATAGTAATCAAATTGGCAAAAATTAAAGACAAAGAAAAATTATTGAAAGCAGCAAGGGAAAAACGACAAATAACATACAAGGGAACTCCCATAAGGTTAACAGCTGATTTATCAGCAGAAACTCTACAAGCCAGAAGGGAATGGCATGATATACTTAAAGTGATGAAAGGGGAGAACCTACAACCAAGATTACTCTACCCGGCAAAGATCTCATTCAGATTTGACGGAGAAATCAAAAGCTTTACAGACAAGCAAAAGCTAAGAGAAATCAGCACCACCAAACCAGCTTTACAACAAATGGTAAAGGAATTTCTCTAAGTGGGAAACACAAGAGAAGAAAAGGACCTACAAAAACAAACCCAAAACAATTAAGAAAATGGTCATAGGAACATACATATCGATAATTACCTTAAATAAATGGATTAAATGCTCCAACCAAAAGACATAGACTGGCTGAATGGATACAAAAACAAGACCCATCTATATGCTGTCTAAAAGAGACCCACTTCAGACCTAGGGACACATACAGACTGAAATTGAGGGGATGGAAACAGATAGTCCATGCAAATGGAAATCAGAAGAAAGCTGGAGTAGCAATTCTCATATCAGACAAAATAGACTTTAAAACAAAGACTATTACAAGAGACAAAGAAGGACACTACATAATGATCAAGGGATCAATCCAAGAAGAAGAAATAACAATTATAAATATATATGCACCCAACATAGGAGCACCTCAATATATAAGGCAACTGCTAACAGCTATAAAAGAGGAAATCGACAGTAACACAATAATAGTGAGGGACTTTAACACCTCACTTACTCCAATGGACAGATCCTCCAAACAGAAAATAAAGAAGGAAACACAAGCTTTAAATGACACAATAGACCACATAGATTTAATTGATATTTATAGGACATTCCATCCAAACACAGCAGATTATACTTTCTTCTCAAGTGCACATGGAACTCTCTCCAGGATAGATCATATCTTGGGTCACAAATCAAGCCTTGGTAAATTCAAGTAAATTGAAATCCTATCAAGTATCTTTTCTGACCACAACGCTATGAGACTAGTTATCAATTACAGGAAAAAATCTGTAAAACATACAAACACATGGTGGCTAAACAATACGTTACTAAATAACCAAAAGATCACTGAAAAAATCAAAGAGGAAATCAAAAAATACCTAGAGACAAATTACAACGAAAACACGACAATCCAAAACCTATGGGACGCAGCAAAAGCAGTTCTAAGAGGAAAGTTTATAGCAATACAAGGCTACCTCAAGAAACAAGAAAAACCTCAAATAAACAATCTAACCTTACACCTAAAGGAACTAGAGAAAGAAGAGCAAACAAAACCCAAAGTTAGCAGAAGGAAAGAAATCATAAAGATCAGAGCAGAAATAAATGAAATAGAAACAAAGAAAATAACAGCAAAGATCAATAAAACTAAAAGCTGGTTCTTTGAGAAGATAAACAAAATTGATAAGCCATTAGCCAGACTCATCAAGAAAAAGAGGGAGATGACTCAAATCAATAAAATTAGAAATGAAAAAGGAGAAGTTACAACAGACACTGCAGAAATACAAAGCATCCTAAGAGACTACTACAAGCAACTCTATGCCAATAAGATGGACAACCTGGAAGAAATGGACAAATTCTTAGAAAGGTATGACCTTCCAAGACTGAACCAGGAAGAAACAGAAAATATGAACAGACCAATCACAAGTAATGAAATTGAAACTGTGATTAAAAATCTTCCAACAAACAAAAGTCCAGGACCAGAGGGTTTCACAGGTGAATTCTATCAAACATTTAGAGAAGAGCTAACACCCATCCTTCTCAAACTCTTCCAAAAAATTGCAGAGGAAGGAACACTCCCAAACTCATTCTATGAGGCCACCATCACCCTGATACCAAAACCAGACAAAGATACTACAAAAAAAGAAAGTTACAGACCAATATCACTGATGAATGTAGATGCAAAAATCCTCAACAAAATACTAGCAAACAGAATCCAACAACACACTAAAAGGATCATACACCACGATCAAGTGGGATTTATCCCAGGGATGCAAGGATTCTTCAATATATGCAAATCAATCACTGTGATACACCATATTAACAAACTGAAGAATAAAAACCATTTGATCATCTCAATAGATGCAGAAAAAGCTTTTGACAAAATTCAACACCCATTTATGAAAACTCTCCAGGAAGTGGGCATAGAGGGAAACTACCTCAACATAATAAAGGCCATATATGAGAAACCCACAGCAAACATCATTCTCAACGGTGAAAAACTGAAAGCATTTCCTCTAAGATCAGGAACGAGACAAGGATGTCCACTCTCACCACTATTATTCAACATAGTTTTGGAAGTCCTAGCCACGGCAATCAGAGAAGAAAAAGAAATAAAAGGAATACAAATTGGAAAAGAAGAAGTAAAACTGTCACTGTTTGCAGATGACATGATACTATACATAGAGAATCCTAAAAATGCCAGCAGAAAACTACTAGAGCTAGTCAATAAATGTGGTAAAGTTGCAGGATACAAAATTAATGCACTGAAACCTCTTGCATTCCTATACACTAATGATGAAAAATCTGAAAGGAAATTATGGAAACACTCCCATTATTTTTAAATACCCTTTCAGACCCTCTTTGTCTTTTCTGATGATACAAAGGTTGGGTTCTTTGTTAGTGTCCCACAGGTCCTTGAAGCCCTGTTCATTTTCCTTTTTTCAGTCTATTTTTTCTTTTTGTTCAGATTAGGTCAATTATATCAGGTTCACTGATTCTATCCTCTGTCATCTAGTGAGTTTAAAGTAATTTTTTACTGTATTTTTCAGCTCTATCCTTTCCATTTGGTTCCTTTAAGTAACTTCTGTCTCTATGCTGAGATCTTCTATTTTTCCATCTGTTTCAGAGAATTTGTAATTGCTTGTAAAAGTCATTTTTATGATGGCTGCTTTAAAATCTTTGTCAGATCATCCAATATCTGACTCATCTTGGTGTTGGTGTCAGCTAATTTTCTATTCTCATTCATGTTAATTTTCCATCCTCTGTATAATGGGTGAATTTTTTTTTTACTGTATCCTGGGCATTTTGGCTATTTTTTAAGGAAGCCCTGGGTCCTATTAATATTTTGTTTTAGCATCAGTCCTCTGTTTATCTTTGGCCTAATTCTGTGAGCTGTGGTTCCAATGACAATCTAATTTTCGAAGTCTATGCAGTGCTATTTTGCTGTCTGCTGCTTCTCTTAGCTTGTAACCTGAGGCTGCCACTGGTCTCAGCTAATGCAGTCTGAGGGAGATGAAGGAGCTTCCCCAGGCTGAGTGATCTCACACCTCTAAGGTGCATGGGACAAAGAACATTTCCTAGATTGTGTATTTATCTTGGAATGATGCCGTCTGCCAGTGCTACCAGCAGAATGGTGTAGAATGGGCTGGGGAGAAGTCTTGTGCCCTATGGGGGAGAAGAGAACCTCATGGGCCAGGTACTTGTGGTGGGATCCCCCTAGCTAGCGTCCCCTACTATGTGGTGTCTCTGGGGAAGTGAGCTGAGTCTCAGCCCTGGCAGGGAGAAGGGCACTTCCTCTGGCTATTTAAAGTCAGTAAGGCTTTCCAATCTGTCCCTTTGTTGGTTCAGCCAGTTTTGCCTAGTGATGTAGGCAGGACTCCTGATCAGCCAGGGAGAGGAATTAGCCTATCTGTGCCAGCTCAAGGAGCTTGCAGTCGGTGTGCAAGATTGTCCAAGGACTAGAGAGTATGATCAGTGCTCAGGGTGAATACAGGTTTTGAAGGGCCAAAGCAGGTAGGATTTTGCAAGCCTTCCTTAAGAAAAACAGTACAAAATTAGGTATGAAAGTGAGTACTGCTTAAGACTTACAAAAGAAATACACATTTAACAAATCTAAAATTTAAAAAAATTGATAAATGCCACAAACACCTCAAATCCAGAAAAATAAAATATTTTTATTAATTAAAAAAATCACAAATCAAATTGCAACTGTTTATGAGACAGCACTATAGAAAATGGTAAAGCAAGCTCAAATGATTGCCATTTGACTTTGCTGATTGTATTACTTTTCTGTTGCTCTGTAATTAATTACCACAAACTTAGCAGCTTAAAACAACATACATTTACTATCTCACAATTTCTGTAAGGAGTCTAGGCACAGTTTACCTGGGTCCTCTGCTCAGAGTCTTACAAGGTATCAATTAAGATGTTATCTAGGCTGAATTATCATCTGGAGCCTTGAGTGGCTGAATCTGATCCCAAGCTCTTTCAGTTTGTTGACATAACTCACTTCTTTGCTGCTGTGTGACTGAAATGTCTGTTTTATTGCTGGCTGTCAGCTGAAGGCCATCTGCAGTTCCTTGCCACCTGGACCTTTCCCTGGGCTCACAAACAAACTGGCAGCTTGCTTCCTCGAGCCAGCAATAGAG
This sequence comes from Balaenoptera acutorostrata, assembly GCF_949987535.1. Lineage (NCBI taxonomy): Eukaryota > Metazoa > Chordata > Mammalia > Artiodactyla > Balaenopteridae > Balaenoptera > Balaenoptera acutorostrata. Next base: position 31,818,549 of record NC_080067.1, read on the forward strand.
AAAAGTCTCTCTAGTCAGCTAAGAGTGACATCTTATGACTTTTTTCATATAACTAACCTAATCAAGGAAGAGATATCCCATCTCATTTTCATATTCTATTATTTTAGAAGCAAGTCATAGGCCCTGCCTACGTTCAAGCTGCGATAAGTGCTGTCATAAATGGATGTAATTTCAATGTGCAAGAAATTATTCAGTAGGAAAAAGCTGTTAAAGGCGGAGATCAAGATGGTGGAGTAGAAGGCTGTGGAGCTCACCTCCCTTTACTAACACATCATGTTTGTACATGTGGAACAGTTCTCACAAAAAACCAACTGAAAACTGGCAGAAGACCTCTTATACAATCAAAGCTGCAAGAAAGATCCCCATGGAACTGGGCAAGATGGAAAAAAAAAAAAAAGGCATTGGGATGGGACTGGTGCTCCCAGGAGGGAGCTGTGAAACAGGAAAGTTTCCCTTGCCCTGGGAACCCCCTTTGCTGGCTGGGAGGTTCACTAGGACAGATAGAGAGTTGAAGGGGCATGGCATCTGCCTGCCTAGCAATCTGGGCAGAGAGAGACAGGAGCTGATGGCTTTCACGTCCCTGCCCTTCCCAGCCCGAAATGTGCGCCAGGTGAGGCTGCTAGTATGTGCAGTGCCTAGGCCCTGAAACTAGGGCTTCAGTGGAGGGACCCTGGTAGAGGACTAAGTCTAGCTGCACACAGACAGCCTGAAGGGGCTGGTGTGTGGTCTGGGCTGCCATAGTGCATGCAGGGCGGGGTGCGGGTATGCCATGGGAGCCCCACTGTCAGCATGCCATGGTGGCGTGTGGCTCCAGAGGCTGCAAGCTTCGTGAGCTTGAGGGCAGGGGCAGAGTGATTATTAACTCTCCCACAGCAGGGGTGTGTCCGGGGGCAGGCCCAGCAGCAGCAGAGTTTGTTAGCCTGCACATCAGGTGGTGGGTGGCATCACAGAATCGCATGTCCCTGGAGGACAGCCCCTGGGGAGGAGTATGGAGTGGTTCCTTTCCCAGCAGGAGTATTCCATTCCCACCTATATCACAGTGCATCTTGGAGCTGGATCTGGGGCGGACAGGCCCTACGAGAGGCCTACCACAGAGGCAGGTCAGGTTCTAGGCAGCGGTACGACCACTTTGACTCCTGCAGCCACAACATTCCGGCCCCCTGCGCCAGCCTAACACTAGGTCTGGGATGAACACAATGGAGAAAGGGATGTGACCTTGGGCTACTTCTGAGAAAAACCAAGGACACCAGCACAGGTGGCACATAGGTTCACTGTGACCACACAGGCCTCACTTGCTTCAGCACTCACCTCTTTAGGCACAGAGCACACACTAAGGGCAACAGAGTTTTACTGAACCCAAATCTCAGGGCTTCTACTCCAACAACTGGGGAGCAGACCTGCCCCTGACAGGGCTGTGACAGCCACAGATCAAAGAGGAGGCCCCACCCAACTTCCAGTGCAGGCTCTGATCACTACAAAACCAAACACACCCCCTGTCAAGGCAATAATAGCCAGCACACTCTGAGGAAAGTTGTGGCAGGCATCCATACCAAAAACAGCCCTGGCACCAAAAATAATGGACTCACACAGTCTACACAGTGACTCTCCCACATAAAAACAGCCCTTCATGACCACAGTATATAACTGTTTCTCCTAAATACACAGAGGCAGAGAAACTTGAGTAAAATGAAAAAGCAGAGGAACTACTCCCAATTAAAAGAACAAGAGAAATCCCCTGAAAGAACAAACAATGAAACAGATCTCTCCAGTCTACTAGACCCCATTCAAAAAGGAGGTAATAAAAATGCTAAAGGAATTAAGAAAGATTATCAATAGAAATGCAGATCACTGTAACAAGGAAGTAGAAACTATAAAGAGGAACCAATCAAAATTAGACAACTCAATTAGCAGACTAAATAATGCAGAAGAACAAATAAGGGATGTGGAAGATAGAATAATGGAAATCATCCAATCAGAACATCAGACAGAAAGTCAAAACATTCTCTGACATAAATGGTAGCAATACTTTCTTAGATCAGTCTCCCAATGCAAAATAAATAAAAGCAAAAATAAACAAATGGGACCTAATCAAACTTAAAATCTTTTGCACCACAAAGGAAACCATCAACAAAACAAAAAGACAACCTATAGAATGGGAGAAACTTTTTGCATATGATGTGACTGACAAGGGGTTAATATCCAAAATATACAGACAGCTCACACAACTCAATAAAAGAACAACAAAAAACTCAATCAAAAAACAGGCAGAAGACCTAAATTGACATTTCTCCAAAGAAGACATACAGATAGCCAATGGAATATTACTCAGCCATAAAAAAGAATGAAATATGGCCACTTGCAGCAACATGGATGGACCTGGAAATTATCATACTGAGTGAAGTAAGTCAGACAGAGAGAGACAAATATTTTATGATATCACTTATATGTGAAGTCTAAGAAATAATATAAGGGAATATATTTACAAAACAGAAACAGACTCACGAACCTGGAAAACAAACTTATTTTTACCTAAGAGGAAGGGAAGGTGGGGAGGAATAAATTAGGAGTATGGGATTAACAGATACACAGCTCTATATAAAATAGCTAAGCAACAAGGACTTATTGTGTAACACAGGGAACAATATCCAATATCTTGTTATAACCTATATTGGAAAATAATCTGAAAAAATATATATATATATAACTGAATCACTTCGCTGTACATCTGAAAGTAACACAATATTGTAAATCAACTATATTTCATTTAAAAAGCACTTATTCAGTAAAATTATATAATTATCTAAGTTAATGGTAAGATAAGATTAAGTATAAGATAATGAAGAATTACACTGTGGCCCATAAAATGGTTCCAGAGCACTGTAAGCTGTTGTCTGTCGTACTGGGTTACTTTTTGGAACCTTGTGTGACAGCACGGTATTGAGAAGCATCACCCTCAAGCATATGTATGAAAGAGAGAGAGACACACTACACGTAATGTGAATCAGAATACTCTATTTTGTACAAGGTTCAGTGAAAGAAAAAGGAAGACCATGCTAATTCGAAACAGGAGCGAAAACGATATTAAAAATGAAAAAGAGAGAGAAATTGTGAACACGTGAGACCTAGAAGTGTAGTGTTAGGGATGTTATGGATGAGCTGCCCTTGTGCATGACCCCCTCCGCTCACTTCATGCATGGACCTATGGACAACACAACTGTCCTGGACACTTTTACATCCCCTTGAAAAAAGGGAAGAGAATTGGAAATCCTGTGAAAGACTGTGGGTATAAAAGTAATACCTCACACCTGTCCACAGTGTCAGTGAACATTAATTAACTAATACTGGAGCCTCAGTTTTCTTATGTATAAAACAATACTCTCTGTAAAACAATATTTTACCTATTAAAGAATACTAAAGTTTCTTCTAGTTATAAATCCTGTGGTTGTGTAAATGCTCTCGAATTCTCCTTGCTGTACTCTGAAGGAAAGTCATCACATATTTTGAGAGGTAAAAGTTAAACTGAATTATGGATTCTCAACTTAGAACAAGTCTTCAACAAATCTTCACAAAAACTAAAATTTGGAAAATATTGTTGGAAAACTAGTCTGGAGAATGTGCGGCTTATTTACATAAATACACATGTAAATAATTATAGTTGTTATTTGAATTGAGTAACAAAAATCAAAAATATGTTACAAATATACACCAGTATTGTAGGAGAGCATCTATTTCCTCAGTGTGGAAAATGCTAGATTAGATATATCCAATATTTAGAATTAGTAAAACTTTACTTTCTCATTATTTTTCTAAGAAATTTATCTTCCACTTTGAGTACTTACATATCATCTGAAAGCCATAAAAATATTTATAGGTGAGAATCAAGGCTGTATTAATAATATAAATAAAATAATAATGGTAAAACATGCTTATTTAATCATAACAAAAATCCTAAAAAGAGGGAATTATTACCCTTACTTATCAAGGCTTACACAGGCTTCATCGAGGATTTTGTCCAAAAAGGACAGAGCCAGGAAATCAAACCCTGGTCATATTTGGATTTCTGAAGCAAAAATGACATAATTTTATATATTTTTTATATCTGATAATATGACTGAATTTAATTATTTAGCACTTACTCATAATTCCCTAAGGATGGATGAAATCAAAATGCTATTAGAAGAGTGGTTTGGCTAATAATCCTCAAAATACCAACTCCCATGAAACTCTGAGGCATGGATATGAACTTAGCACTATTTCAATTAAAAAAAAAATTGATCAGTTCCAGATGTGGAGGTCTACGACCTGTACAGTAAAATAAGACAGTGCCAAAAACTAAGAAGGAAACAAAAATGACTACCATTAGTTAAATGGGCTGCACAGATGTGTTTTTTAAAGCCAGTGACACTGTGGTCTCATGGTGTCAGAAGCCTGGTGTCCCACCTGATCTGGAATACTATCTGCCTGATCATTTGGCAGAATTCCAAGTTTTGTTCCACAATTTGACCAAATGAGAAGCTCTACATTATTTTATATCCTGGGACACTATATAAATTAACAAAGAGTGATAAGTCAATTCTTTCTCTTAAGGAAGTGATTGCTTAAATAACACACATCCATATTTTCAGTAAGAAAAGAAAATGTAATAAAATAATTACTGGTTCAATTTTGTGTTTCTGTTGCTCCCAGTTTTTTACCCTTCAAAACCTATTTCCTTCCCACATTCTTAAAGAGTGTGTCATAAAAATACCACATATGATAAAACTGGAGAGTCAGAACCTAGATACAATTTTACAACAGAGGGAAGAACAAAGGAATCTGGTAAAAGTCCTGCTTTTTACTTTATGCACAACTTAGAAAAGCTTACTTACAAAATACAAGCTCACTTTTGTTTTGATTGGCCTTCCCCTTCTTTAAATTATTTACTATTACTGTGCAACTAATACTTATTAAAAATTTGGTATCACATAGCTTAAAATACTTCACAATTATACTTTATCATAAAAATGATTAGACCTCATTAAAAGTAATGGTATACACACACAAATCAGAAGCAAGAAGAGATTTGTTTGCTTATTTTTTAGCAGAGCTTTACCTGGAGGTTGGTGACATAAAGAAAAACACCCAAGAAATCCTCCTCCCTTAAATGAGTAGTAATCATATGGATTACCTGTCAGACAATAAAAGAATGAGTAACTAGTTGTTTTGAAAAAAAAAATGAGTTCTTGGCAAGAAAAATGCCATGGTTATAAAATAAAAGAACATATTCCTTTGGAATATTTGGCAACTTAATTAGAAATGTTACATGAATGTTAAACTTTCTAAGTATATGTACTTATTTTATTTGGTAAGATTTACCTTTTCAACTATATAGTAAATGACATAGTAACAATTTCATACATCTTTCAAGTAATTACTATATATATGTATATGTATATAGACATAATATACACAGAGAGAAAAACTTACTAAATTTTCAAAATTCTTTCCTTAACAAACATTGAATTTTGTTAACTAAGACAACAGCTCTCAAGAGTCATCCCCAGCCCAGCAGGATCAGCATTATACTGGAAATACTTAGAAATGCAAAACCTCAGGTTGTTCCCTAAATGTACTGAATGAGGAACTCTGGAGATGGGCCCAGAAATCTGTACTTTAACAAACCCTCCAGGTGATTCTGATGTACAATTAAGTTTGAGAACCTCTGCTCTAAGAAATCCTTAGCTTAAGGGTTAGCTGTAGGGGATACAGTTGTTCTATTTCTGTTGATCCAAAATCAAACTAGAAACAATACTTTAAAGTATTTTTTTAAAAAGGAATGCAATTAAATGCTTTCTAAAAAACTGAACTATGGCAGGTGTCATAGCAATCTCATATACCAAGTTAATAACAGACCTTCACTTTAAAAAGGAAAAGTTAGTAACATAATAATAACTTCTACTTTTGTAGTGCTTACTGTGTGCCAGGCATGGTCCTAAGCACTTTATATATAATAACATATTTAATCGTCAAATCAACTCACGTAGGTAAGTACTATTATTCTTCCTATCTTACACAGGGGAAAACTAGGGCATAGAGAGGTTAGTATGACTCCCCCAAGCATGGATCTAAGAGGAAAGTGAGGCACTGAGTAACAAGTGGTAGAGCTGGGACGCTAACTCTAATTGGATATTTATTTCCATAGCCCTTATTTTAATCATAAGGAAATACTGCTGCTTATGATAAATTAAGTACCTAATTTTTATTTATAAACCATTTATTTCTTAAAAGTAGTGCATAGGTGTGAAAAGACTCTTGTTAGATTGATGCATATGGAGTCTTTTGGCCCTAATCAGGCCAGTCCACATGTTGGGATCTGGTCAGCACTGTAGTTTGCTTGTTTGTATTTTAGTTTGAGAGACATTAGGCTGGGCTGCACTGTCAGTTCCCCTACCTTCCTTCACTCCCTGATGTCTTACACTTGCAGTAGAAGAGTTCTAGGTCAAGTGAACAACAGTCAAAACTGAATCATAAAAACAGAGGGTCACTAACACTCAATCAACTCCCGGACTTGAGTCAGTTTATAGATTCAAAAGTCCTTGAATAAAGAGGAGGCCGGGTCCCCTGGAGGAAGGACCCTGAGACATTACCAAAAATTTATACTATTAATATTTCCCTAAGCCTTGCCTATGGAACCTATGGCCTTTTACTAGGGTAACTGTGCATTGAAGAAAAGGAAATAATGGGTCCTGAAACCGCCCTGTTGTTATTTCCCTAGTTCAGAATGCGTAACTGGAAGAAATACTCAGTAGCTGGCAGAATCCCTACATTGGTTCCCTGACCTGTGGAGTGAAGCCTATTATGGTGGAAAAGGCCAAGGAAAAGCCAATTAGAGTCACTTTTACCTAGCAAGATAGTAAACCAAAATCAATACTGTATACCTGGAGGTATCACAGAAATTAGTGCCATCATCAAGGACTTGAAAGATGCAAAGGTGGTGACTCCCACCACATACCCATTCAATTTGTCTATTTGGCCTGAAGAAGGCAGAAGAAGACAGAAGGATTTTGGAGAATGACAGTGGATTATTGTAAACTTGAACAGGTGGTGATTCCAATTGCAGTTGCTGTAGCAGATGTGGTTTCATTGCTCTGAGCAAATTAACACGTCCCCTGGTACCTGCTATGTAGCTATTGATATGGCAAATGCCTTTTTCTCCATCTCTGTCCCTAAGGTCCACCAGAAGCTGTTTGCTTTCAGCTGGCAACACCAGCAATATACCTTCACTGTCCTACCTCACAGGCATATCAGCTCTCCAGTCCCATGTCATAATTTAGTTCACAGGGATCTTGATTACCTTTCTCTTCCACAAGATATCATACTGGTCCACTGTACTGATGACATTATGTTGATTGGACCTAGTGAACAAGAAGCAGAAACTACTCTAGACTTATCTGTAATATATTTGCAAATCAGAAGGTAGAAAACAATCCAGCAAAAATTCAGGGGCCTTCTACCTCAGTGAAATTTCTAGCAGTTCAGTGGTGTAGGGCATGTTGAGGTATCTCTTCTTAGGTGAAGGATAACTTGGTGCATCTGGCCCCTCCTATGACCAAAAACAAAAAAAAGAAAAAAAAAGAGGCACAGTGTCTCATGGTACTCTTTGGATCTTGGAGGCAACATATTCCTCATTTGGGTGTGTTACTCCAGCTCTTTTACCAAGTGTCCTGAATAGCTGATAGTTTTGAGTTGGGCCAGAACAAGAGAAGGCTCTGCAACAGATCTGGTCTGCTATGTAAGCTGCTCTGCCATGTTACCCAGCAGATCCAATGGTGTTTAAAATGTCAGTAACATACAGAGATGCTGTTTGGAGTCTTTGACAGGCCCTTAGGATTTTGGAGCAAAATCCTGACATCCTCTGCAGAGAACTACTTTCCTTTTGAGAATTAGCTCTTGGCCCGCTATGGGGCTTAGCAGAGACCAAACTCTTAAGCACTGGCCACCAACTACCACGGGACCTAAGCTACCAGTCATTAACTGAGTGTTATCTGACCCAACAAGCCCTAAAGTTGGGTGTGCACTGCAGCACTCCATCGTCAAATGGTATATATGTGATTGGGCCTGAGCAGGCCCAGAGGGCATAAATTACATGAAGAAATGGCCCAAATGTCCATGGTCCCCACTCCTGCCACATCGCCTTCTCTCTCTCTCTCTCTCTCTCTCTCCCTCTCTCTCCCTCTCTCTCTCTCTCTCTCTCTCTCTCTCTCTCTCTCTCTCTCTCTCTCTCAGAATGCACCTACCATCAGCTCACAGGGAGAAGAAGACTCAGGCTTGATTTACAGATGGTTCCCCATGATATGCAGGCACCACTTGGACGTGGACAGCTGCAACACTACAGCCCCTTTCTGGGACAGCCCTGAAGGACAGTGGTCAAGAAAATCCTCCCAGTTAGCAGAGCTTTGGGCAGGACACCTGGTTGTTCACTTTGCTTGCAAGGATAAAAAGCCAGATGCATGATACTAATTCATGGGCTATGGTCAATGGCTGGATGACCATTTGGCTGGAAGGTTAGAGACTTGGAAGGAACACGGTTGGAAAATTGGTGACAAGGAAATTTGAGAAAGATGTATGTGGGTAGACTTCTTTGAATGGACCAAAAACATGCCGTTATTTGCGTCCCATGTGAATGCTCATCAAAGGGTGACCTTAGCAGAGGAGGATTTTAATAATCATGCAACTAGGATGAGACATTCTGCTCTACCAGCCAACTCCTTTCCCAGCCACACATCATTTCCCATTGGATTCATGAAAAAAGTGGCCATGGTGGGAGGGATAGAGGTCAACACAGGCTCAGCAACAAGAACTTCCCCTCCCCAGGGATGACTGGGCTATGGCCATGGCTGAGTAGCTAACTTGCCAGCAGCAGAGACTAACACTGAGTCCCCAGTATGGTATCACTCCAGGAGGTGATCAGCCAGCTATCTGGTGGTAGGTTGACTGCATTGGACTCTTACATCATGAAAAGGCAGTGTTTTGTTCTTATTGGAATAGGCGCTTACTCTGATATGGATTTGCCTTCCTTGCATGCAAAGCTTCTGCCAAAACTAAAATCTGTGGACTTACAGAATGCCTTATTCACCATAACATGATATTTCACACAGCATTGCTTCTGATTGAGGAACACACACTACAGCAAAAGAAGTGTGGCAATGGGCCTATGCTCATGGAATTCACTGGTGTTACCATGTTCCTCACCATCCTGAAGAAGCTGGATTGATATAATGGTGAAACAACTTTTTGAAGATTTGGCTACAGCACCAAGTAAGTGGCAATGCCTTGCAAGGCTGGGGCAAGGTTCTCCAGGAGGCTACATATGCTCTGAATCAGCATCCAAAGTACAGTGCTGTTTCTTTGATAGCCAGTATTCATGAATCCAGGAATCTAGGGGTGGAAATGGGAGCAGCACCACTATCACACATAGTGACCCATTAGCAAAACTTATGTTTCCTGTTCCTGTGACCTTATGCTCTGCTGGCCTAGAAGCCTTAGTACCAGAGTGAGGAATGCTTACACTAGGAGGCAAAACAATGATTCCTTTATTCTGAAAGTGAAGACTGTCACCCTGGCACTTTGGACTCTTCATGCCTTTGAGTCAACAGGCAAAGAAGGGTGTAACTATACTGGATGAGGTGACTGATCCTGATTACCAAGGGGATATTGGACAGCTACTCAACAATGGAGGTAAGAAAGAATATTCTGGAATACAGGAGATCCTTTAGGGCATCTCTTGGTATTACTATGCCCTGTGTTAATATCAATGGAAAACTACAATAACCCAATCCAGACAGGACTACTAATGTCCCATGACCTTTAGGAATGAAGGTTTGGGTAATTCCACCAGGTAGAAAACCACAACCAGCTGAAGTGCTGTCTGAAGGCAAAGGTAATAAGTAGAGGGAGAAGGCAATTATAAATGCCAGCTATGACCATGTGACCTGTTACAGAATTGAGAATTACAACTGAGTATTCCTTGCTTTGTTATATGTTGTATGTATAGCAAATATCTTTGTTTTCCTCTCCTATTCCCTTATCATGTAACATAAGATATATTGACTTATTAGTATTTACGAATTAATTTTATATCATAGTATTTAAGTTACTGGATATCAGGAGAAGAGTAAACATCACTCAAGGACTTTCTCTTCTAGGGAAGAGGTTAGTGTGTTTTCTTTTTTCTCTTTTTTAAATTAATTAATTAATTAAATTTTGGCTGCATTGGGTCTTCATTGTTGTGTGCGGGCTTTCTCCAGTTGTGGCGAGCGGGGGCTACTCTTTGCTGTGGTGCACAGGCTTCTCACTGCGGTGGCTTCTCCTGTTGCAGAGCACGGGCTCTAGGAGGGCAGGCTTCAGTAGTCGTGGCATGTGGGCTCAGTAGCTGTGGCTCGCGGGCTCTAGAGCGCAGGCTCAGTAGTTGTGGCGCACGGGCTTAGTTGCACCGCGGCATATGGGATCTTCCCAGACCAGGGCTTGAACCCGTGTCCCCTGCATTGGCAGGCGGATTCTTAACCACTGCGCCACCAGGGAAGTCCCATTGTGTTTTCAATTGTAGGAAGTATAGCCCTATCATGTCAGGTGGAATTATGAACTTGTTATTATCTGTGTTCAAAGATTAAGTATGGTTTAAGGAGATATGTATGGATGCCAAGTTGACAAGGAGTGGACTTGTGATGGTTAGTTTTATGTGTCAATTTGACAGGGCCATGGGGTGCCCAAATATGGAGTTAGACATTCTGGGTGAGTCTGTGAGGGTGTTTCTGGATGACATTAATATTTGAATCAGTAGACTGAGCAAAGCAGATTGCCCTCCCCAACATGGTTGATCCTCATCTGATCAGCTGGATGCCTGAATAGAGAAAGTGGAGTAAGGCAGAATTTGCTCTCTCTCTGTCTGAGCTGGGACATCAGTTTCCTCCTGCCTTGGACTTGTACTAGAATTACACCATTAGCTCACCTGTGTCTCCAGCTTCCCAACTGCAGATTGTGGTGGGACTTAGTCTCCAAAACCAGATGAGCCAACTCCATATATACATTCTCTTGGTTCTCTGGAGAACCCTAATACAGACAACTTCTGAGATTTTTCCATCTGCCATGTTGTGTTGTATGTCGCAGTTTCTCCCTTTTATTACTGTGGTACTCCACTGTGTGAATACAATACACTTTATTCTCCTATTGATGGATATTTTGGGATCTTTGAATTTGGTGCTATGAAAATAGCTGTTAGAAACATTATTGTACATGACCTTTGGTAAACATTTGCACTTACTTTTCTTGAGTATATACCTAAAAGTTAAATAGCTGAATAATAAAGTATATGTCTAGTTTTATTAGATACTTCCAAATGGCTTTCCAAAATGGCAAACCAATTTATGAGAGTTCCAGTTGCTCTCTACTCTCACCAACACTTGGTCTTGTAAGTCTTTTTAATTTTAAGCATTCAGGTCAGGCAAACTTCGAAGTGAGAGAAAGTATAGCTTTGATACCACTGCCTGTGTCCAGTCGAGAAGCTTCCCTCTATTTTTCTCATTTTCCTTATCCCTAGGGCCTTTCACTGCCTTTACTTAGCTGCCAAATTTATCCTAGCTTCTATTAAGATGTTAGTTGATAAAAATGAAAAACTAGAAGCCAGCAAGCATCATCAACCTACCGATGTGTTTTTAAAATGTAACTATTTGCCCACATTTATATATGAGGTGATTTCATATAAGCTCTTCTGAAGAAAGAGAAAACTAAAACAAAAAACCAGAACATCTGTGGGGTAGTCATTAATGTTATTTACAAACTCTTTTCTTTCCTTCCAGGTATATAAGATTGCATTTTTTTTTACTAATTTAAAGTTGGTTGTATCTATATGGCTTGCACTGACAATGAATTATGACTTCAGGTGAGGTACTTCACTTCTGGGCAGAAACTTTAAGATCCAGTCTGTGAGTTGCACTGTACACCTCCTCACACCCTGGCAATTATGAAAGATTGAATCAATATGGAGTCTTACCAGCATATGTCCTCGAGAAACTCTGATGAGCAGAGGTGTTCTGATAACTTGTACTGGACATACGGGGTAAGCAAGGAACAAACCTTTTTTCTTATAAGCCACTAAGACTTTGGAGTTGTCACCACAGCATAACCTAGACTACCCTGACTGATAATCTGTCCATTTTACTCTCACATGGTCTGATGACTCAATCTGTTGATGGTAACAATCAGCTTCCCCCTTTAGATGGGGTCTCCAGTTTGCAACAATCCCCGGTAATTATTCCTCACTCATTAATGTCACTTACAAGGCCTCTATAAGAATTTTGTTTGTTTTTAATAGACTACTTTATAGAGCAGCTTTAGGTTCACAGCAATATTGAGCAGAAGGTCACACCTGCATAGCTTTGCCATCATCAACATCCTCTATCAGAGTAGTACATTTGTAAAAACTGATGAACCTACATTGACATATCATCATCATACAAAGTCCATAGTTTACATTAGGGTTCAGTCTTGGTATTTTACATTCTATGGGTGTGGACAAATTTATAATGACATGCATTCACCATTATAATGTCATACAGAGTAGTTTCACTGCCCTAAAAATCATATGCTCTGCCTGTTCATTCCTCCATCCCTTCCAACCCCTGCCTAGCAACCACTGATCTTTTTATTATTTCCATAGTTTTGCCTTTTTCCAGAATATCACATAGTTGAAATCATATAGTAAGTAGCCTCTCAAGACTGACTTCCTTCACTTAGTTATTATGCATCTAAGTTTCCTCTGTGTCTTTTTTTTTTTTTTCACTGAATGATACTCCATTGTCTGCATGTAATAGTTTATTGCAGGTTTTTACGTGGACATATTTTCAGCTTCTTTGGGTAAATACCAAGGAGCATGATTGCTGGACCATAGAGTAAGAATGTTTAGTCTTGTAATAAACTGTCAAAATGTTTTTAAAAGTGGCTGCACCATTTTGTATTTCCACTAGCAATTAATGAGAGTTCCTGTCATTCCACATCCTCACCAGCATTTGGTGTTGTCAGTATTCTGGATTTTGACCATTCTAATAGATATATGGTAGCATCTCACTGCTGTTTTAATTTGCATTTCTCTGATGACATATGTGGAGCACCTTTTCATATGCCATTTTACCATCTCTATATCTTCTTTTGGTGAGGCATCTGTTAAGGTCTTAGGCCCATTTTTTAATTTCTTCTTATTGTTGAGTTTTAAGGGTTCTTTGTATATTTTTTGTAATAGTCCTTTATCAGATATGTCTTCTACAAATATTTTCTCCCAATCTGTGGTTTGTCTTTCATTCTGTTGACATTCTCTTCCAAAGAGCAGAAGTTTTTAAATTTAATGAAGTCCAGTCTATCAATTATTTCACTCATGGATCATGGTTTTGGTGTTATATCTAAAAATTCATTGCCAAATCCAAGGACACCTAGATTTTCTCCTCTGTTATCTTCTAGGAGTTTTATAGTTTTGCACTTTACATTTAGGTCTGTGGTCCATTTTGAGTTAATTTTTGTGAAGGGTTTAAGGTCTGTGTCTAGATTCATTTTTTTGCATGTGGATGTCCAGCTGTTCTGGCACTATTTGTTGAAAAGACTATCTTCACTTCATTGTCAAAGATCAGTTGACCATATTCATGTGGGTCTATTCCTGGGTTCTCTATTCTGTTCTACTTATCTATTTGTCTATTCTTTTGCCAGTGCCACACTTTCTTGATTACTATAACTTTACAGTATGTCTTGAAGTCTGATAGTGTCAGTCCTCCAACTTTGTTCTTCTTTTTTCAAAATTATGTTGGCTATTTTGTGTCTTTTGCCTCTCCATATAAACTTTAGAATCAGTTTGCCTATATCCACAAAAGAACTTGCTGGATTTTGATTGGGACCACATTGATTTTATAGACAAGTTGGGAAGAACTAACATCTTGACAACATTGAGTCTTTCTATCCAAGAACTTGAAATATCTTTTCATTTATGTAGTTCTATGATTTCTTTTATTAGAATTCTGTAGTTTTCCTCATATAGGTCTTGTAAACATTTTGGTAGATTTATACCTAAGTATTTCATTTTGGGGGGGTACTAATGTAAATGGAAAGTGCCTCTAGAGAACACACCTGACCTTTTCTGTCCCCTCATTTGCTTGCCTCAGGGAACAGGGATGAGTTATTGGTCTGGTGAGATTGAAAGAAGCTGGGTAGGAGTAGTTCAGCCCTGTTTATCTTTGACCCTCTTTGGAGAGGCAGCCTGTCTGCAGGGAGAATACATTCCTAGCTCCTCCATGGAGTAAAGTTTATAGTGGCAGGCCTCCACAAGAAAGGACTGTGGATTTTTGGCTCTGCCTGAGACAAGAAGAGTAAATCTCAACCTGCATCCTTCTACAAATCTATTGTAGTAAGTCCCCTACATACGAACGAGTTCCATTCTAAGAGCGCATTCGTAAGTCCAATTTGTTCATAAGTCCAACAAAGTTAGCCTAGGTACCCAACTAACACAGTCGGCTATATAGTACTGTAGTGTAATAGGTTTATAATACTTTTCACACAAGTACTACATAAAAAACAAACACAGCAAATAAAGAAAACCTCTTTAATCTTACAATACAGTGCCTTGAAAAGTACAGCAGTACAGTATAACAGCTGGCATACAGGGGCTGGCATCGAGTGAACAGGCAAGAAGAATTATTGACTGGAGGAGGCAGAGGAGGTGGGAGATGGTAGAGCTGAAGGATTGTCAGCGACAGGAGATGGAGGGCAAGCTGCAATTTCACTCATGCCTGACGCTGATGGCACAGGTTATGGTTCCTTGCTGGAACCAGATGCACGTTCACATCTTTGAAAGTTTGCAACTTGAAGGTTCGTATGTAGGGGACTTACTATGTTCCCAAAGAACATAACCATGCCCTCTCAATAGCTTTTTCAGGATAAAGATAACATGTTTCTCATTCCTATGTCTCTCAATTGATTTTATTCACTGACAAAGAACAGTGATAGTATAAAGTTACCTCTCGAAATGCAAAAAATATGAACACGTTCTCTCTTAGAACATTATAAAGCTATCAACGAAGAAAACAGCACAATCTCTCCCTGATATCCATGTCCAGACAGGTGCTATAGCCATATCTCAAATGAGTGGCACAGATTACATGTAGACAGAAACATACAAAGACATACAGAACAGAGAGAAATATACAAACATAAAAAAACATAAAGAAAAAATGGAAATGTTACAGTTGATGAAAAAATAAAAATAAACTCAAGGAAACAGTGTAGCAGTCCCCAGATCACAGCTGACTATGAATCTGCTAGACCCCTGAATAAAATAGTCCCACATCCCCAGTTAAGTCTTTTGTCAGGCTAGCAGGAAGGCTAGGTCACATCTGGGCAGAGTTGTACCTGATTGCCCATTAAATAGATACATTTCCCTTCTCCTAATCAACGTAATAGTTTGATTCTGTCTGTGCTCATCTTATATTGTGCCACCACTAACTAAACTACCTCAGTATAAGTGAATCTGTCAAATGCTAAATACCCTCTTACAAAAATATCTAAAAGTAGCTATATTAATAAAAGAAACTAAACTCAGATGTGAATGGTAGGCATGAAAATAAAGATACAAGTGTATCAATGTTTGAAATAAAATAAATCTCTATGTCATCCATGACATAGACATTTTTAAAGTTTTTGTTTTTGTAACAGTAATTTGCTTCTTCCTTCATAGTTAGAGGATTGCTGTGAGGTCAGTCTGGATTATTGAAATGGGCTCTATTTGCATGTGCTTAAAAATAATTTAGAATTAATTTAGAATGATTATTAATTAAAATGCCATTGTTATGAAAGTACCTTGAAATGATTTAAATCAAATTTTTGGTGTAGTTCCAAAAATACTGGACAAAAAGGGGGAGTGTGTAGTCATAGTTCTGGTTCTATTACTAATTCCCAGTGTAACTTTGGATACACAAACTAGGGCTTTTCAGCTTTCTATTTGTACATTAGAATGTAGATAGTCCTTAATGTTCCTTCTAACTTTAAAATTCTTTGCTTCTATTCATTAAAATGTTCTAATTAGAACTGGCATAATTTTGGCTAAGAAAATGAGTATATTTTAGTAAAGAAAGCTATGAGCTAGTGCTGCCCCCTTTTGTGGGCTTGTTTTATTCAGTTTTATAGTGGAGAAGGCAGAAAAGGCTTCGAGCAGCAATAATTTTAAAAAAAACTAGACAAATATTTTTTCATTTTAATTATTTTCTCTGGCATCGCTCATCTGCCTAACCTTGCATAAGCAAGTTTCTAAAATTGTTTATTTTCTAAATCTGTTTTGCTTAATTTAAAAAAAAAGAGTAAATAATGTTCAGTGATTGTTAGTGTAGACAACTGAGCAAACATGCTCTTGAAATTTTCAGGAAAAACATGGTTTCAGCAATTTTTCCAAAATAAATTTTTCTGTGTCCTGGATCATAAAACAGTTGCTACCATATATTTTTTTAAACATTTTTATTGGAGTATAATTGCTTTACAATGGTCTGTTAGTTTCTGCTGTATAACAAAGTGAATCAGCTATACATACACATACATCCCCATATCTCCTCCCTCAGGTGTCTCCCTCCCACCCCCCCTATCCAAACCCTCTAGGTGGACACAAAGCACCAAGCTGATCTCCCTTTGTTATGCGGCTGCTTCCCACTAGCTATCTATTTTATATTTGGTTGTGTATATATGTCCATGCCACTCTCTCACTTCGTCCCAGCTTACCCTTTCCCCCTCCGTGTCCTCAACTCCATTCTCTATGTCTGCGTCTTTACTCCTGTCCTGCCCCTAGGTACCTTTTTTTTTTTTTTTTTTTTTTTTTTTTTTAGATTCTATATATATGTGTTAGCATACGGTATTTGTTTTTCTCTTTCTGACTTACTTCACTCTGTATGACAGTCTCTAGGTCCATCCACTTCACTACAAAAAACTCAATTTCATTTCTTTTTAGGGCTGAGTAATATTCCATTGAATATATGTACCCCATCTTCTCTATCCATTCATCTGTCGATGGACACTTAGGTTGTTTCCATGTCCTGGCTATTGTAAATAGAGCTGCAACGAACATTTTGGTACATGACTCTTTTTGAATTATGGTTTTCTCAGGGTATATGTCCAGTAGTGAGATTGCTGGGTCGTATGGTAGTTCTAGTTTTAGTTTTCTGAGGAACCTCCATACTGTTCTCCATAGTGGCTGCATCAATTTACATTCCCACCGACAGCACAAAAGGGATCCCTTTTCTCCACACCCTCTCCAGCATTTATTCTTTGTAGATTTTTTGATGCTGGCCATTCTGCCTGGTGTGAGGTGATACCTCATTGTAGTTTTGATTTGCATTTCTCTAATGATTAGTGATGTTGAGCATCCTTTCATGTGTCTGTTGACAATCTGTATATCTTCTTGGAGAAATGTCTACTTAGGTCTTCTGCCCATTTTTGGATTGGGTTGTTTGTTTTTTTGATATTCAGCTGCATGAGCTGCATGTATATTTTGGAGATTAATCCTTTGTCAGTTGCTTCATTTGCAAATATTTTCTCCCATTCTGAAGGTTGTCTTTTCCTCTTGTTTATGGTTTCCTTTGCTGTGCAAAAACTTTTAAGTTTCATTAGGTCCCATTTGTTTATTTTTGGTTTTATTTCCATTTCTCTAGGAGCTGGGTCAAAAAGGATCTTGCTGTGATTTATGTCATAGAGTGTTTCTGCCTATGTTTTCCTGTAAGAGTTTTATAGTGTTTGGCCTTACATTTAAGTGTTTAATCCATTTTGAGTTTATTTTTGTGTATGGTGTTAGGGAGTGTTCTAATTTCATTGTTTTACATGTAGCTGTCCAGTTTTCCCAGCGTCACTTACTGAAGAGGCTGTCTTTTCTCCATTGTATATTCTTGCCTCCTTTATCAAAGATAAGGTGACCATATGTGCATGGTTTAACCTCTGGGCTTTCTATCCCGTTCCATTGATCTATATTTCTGTTTTTGTGCCAGTACTATAATGTCTTGATTACTGTAGCATTGTAGTATAGACTGAAGTCAGGGAGCCTGACTCCTCCAGCTCTGTTTTTCTTTCTCAAGATTGCTTTGGCTATTCTGGGTCTTTTGTGTTTCCATACAAATTGTGAAATTTTTTGTTCTAGTTCTATGAAAAAATGCCATTGGTAGTTTGATAGGGATTGCATTGAATCTGTAGATTGCCTTGGGTAGTCATTTTCACAATGTTGATTCTTCCAATCCAAGAACATGGTATATCTCTCCATCTGTTTGTATCATCTTTAATTTCTTTCATCAGCATCTTATAGTTTTCTGCATACAGGTCTCTTGTCTCCTTAGGTAGGTTTATTCCTTGGTATTTAATTCTTTTTGTTGCAGTGGTAAATGGGAGTGTTTCTTTAATTTCTCTTTCAGATTTTTCATCATTAGTGTATAGCAATGCAAGAGACTTCTGTGCATTAATTTTGTATCCTGCTACTTTACCAAATTCATTGATTGGCTCTAGTAGTTTTCTGGTAGCATCTTTAGGATTCTCTGTGTATAGTATCATGTCATCTGCAAACAGTGCCAGTTTTACTTCTTTTCCGATTTTGATTCCTTTTATTTCCTTTCCTTCTCTGACTGCTATGGCTAAAACTTCCAAAACTATGTTGAGTAATAGTGGTGAGAGTGGGCAACCTTGTGTTCTTCCTGATCTTAGTGGAAATGGTTTCAGTTTTTCACAATTGAGAATGATGTTGGCTGTCGGTTTGTCATATATAACCTTTATTATGTTGAGGTAAGTTCCCTCTATGCCTACTTTCTGGAGGGTTTTTATCATAAATGGGTGTTGAATTTTGTCAAAAGCTTTCTCTGCATCTATTGAGATGATCATATGGTTTTTCTCCTTCAATTTCTTAATATGGTTTATCACATTAATTGATTTTGCGCATATTGAAGAATCCTTGCATTCCTGGGATAAACCCCACTTGATCATGGTGTATGATCCTTTTAATGTGCTGCTGGATTCTGTTTACTAGTATTTTGTTGAGGATTTTTGTATCTATGTTCATCAGTGATATTGGCTTGTAGTTTTCTTTTTTTGTGGCATCTTTTTTTGTGTCTGGTTTTGGTATCAGGGTGATGGTGGCCTCATAGAATGAGTTTGGGAGTGTTCCTCCCTCTGCAATATTTTGGAAGAGTTTGAGAAGGATAGGTGTTAGCTCTTCTCTAAATGTTTGATAGAATTCGCCTGTGAAGCCATCTGGTCCTGGGCTTTTGTTTGTTGGAACATTTTTAATCACAGTTTCAATTTCAGTGCTTGTGATTGGTCTGTTCATATTTTCTATTTCTTCCTGGTTCAGTCTCAGATGACTGTGCTTTTCTAAGAATATGTCCATTTCTTCCAGGTTGTCCACTTTACTGGCATATAGTTGCTTGTAGTAATCTCTCACGATCCTTTGTATTTCTGCAGTGTCAGCTGTTACTTCTCCTTTTTCATTTCTAGTTCTATTGATTTGAGTCTTCTCCCTTTTTCTCTTGATGAGTCTGGTCAGTGGTTTATCAATTTTGTTTATCTTCTCAAAGAACCACCTTTTAGTTTTATTGACCTTTGCTATCGTTTCCTTCATTTCGTTTTCATTTATTTCTGATCTGATCTTTATGATTTCTTTCCTTCAGCTATCTTTTGTTCTTCTTTCTCTAATTGCTTTAGGTGTAAGTTAGGTTGTTTATTTGAGATGTTTCCTGTTTCTTGAGGTGGATTGTATTGCTATAAACTTCCCTCTTAGAACTGCTTTTGCTGATTCCCATAGGTTTTGGGTTGTCATGTTTTCACTGTCATTTGTTTCTAGCTATTTTTTGATTTCCTCTTTGATTTCTTCAGTGATCTCTTGGTTATTAAGTAGTGTATTGTTTAGCCTCCATGTGTTTTTATTTTTTACAGATTTTTTTCCTGTAATTGATATCTAGTCTCATAGCATTGTGCAGAAAAGATACTTGATACAATTTCAATTTTCTTAAATTTACCAAGGCTTGATTTGTGACCCAGGATATGATCTATCCTGGAGAATGTTCCATGAGCACTTGAGAAGAAAGTGTAATCTGCTGTTTTGGGATGGAATGTCCTACAAATATCAAATAAGTCCATCATGTTTAATGTATTATTTAAAACTTGTGTTTCTTTATGTATTTTCATTTTGGATGATCTGTCCATTGGTGCAACTGGGGTGTTAACGTCCCCTACTATGATTGTGTTACTGTCGATTTCCCCTTTTATGGCTGTTAGCATTTGCCTTATGTATTGAGGTGCTCCTCTGTTGGGTGCATAAATATTTACAATTGTTATATCTTGTTCTTGGAGTGACCCCTTGGTCATTATGTACTGTCCTTCTTTGTCTCTTGTAATAGTCTTTATTTTAAAGTCTATTTTGTCTGATATGATAATTGCTCCTCCAGCTTTCTTTTGATTTCTATTTGCATGGAATATCTTTTTCCATCCCCTCACTTTCAGTCTGTATGTGTCCCTAGGTCTGAAGTGGGTCTCTTGTAGACAGCATACATATGGGTCTTGTTTTTGTATTCATTCAGCCAGCCTGTGTCTTTTGGTGGGAGCATTTAATCCATTTACATTCAAGGTGTGGACTTTTTATATAAATGGGATCAAACAGTATGTGGTCCTTTGTGACTGGCTTCTTTCACTTAATATGATTTCAAGGTCATGTTCAGTACTTCATTTCTTTTTATTGTCAAATATTCCACTGTATGCCTATATCACATTTATTTATTCATTCATAAATTCATGGACTTAATTTTTTTCTACCACTTGCGTGTATTATCTTTCAAAAAAATACTATTGAAACCCAAATAGTGTGATGGCTTTTGTAATTATATTTTTAAGTCAATAATCAATGAGTAAATTGCTAATATATGGAAGTTTACAAGCTTTTAAATATTAAAAGCTGAATGCTGCAATGAATATTTAGATACACATACCTTTTATCAAATGTGTGAGTCTAAGTGTAATGGTTAATTTTATGTGTCATCTTGATTGGCAATGGGGTGCCCAGATTAAACATTATTTCTGGATGTGTTTTGTGAGGGTGTTTCCAGATGAGATTAGCACTTGAATTGATGAACTCAGCAAAATAAATTGCCGTCTTCAATGTGGATGGGCATCATCTAATCCACTGAGGGCCTGAATAGAATAAAAGGCGGAGGAAGTAAGAATGTGCCGTTTCTTTCCTGCCTCACTACTTAAGCAAGGACATCTCATCTTGTCCTGCCCTCAGACTAGGTTTTATAGCATCATCTCCCTGGTTCTCAAGCCTTTGGGCTCAGACTAAATTACACTACCAGCTTTCCCTGTGTCTTTACCTTGCACACAGAAAATCGTGGGACTTCTCAGCTTCCATAATCATGTGACTCATAATAAGTCAGTCTCTATTTCTCGCTCTTTCACATACTGAACACACATACTGTTGGTTCTTTTTCTAGAGAACCCTGACTAATAAAATATTTATAGGATAAGTTTCTGATATATAGGATAAGTTGAGTGAAATGCAATTGTATTGACTTATAATTTAATTCATTTCATCTTTTATTCATTCATATATGCACATAATGACAACTACATATATCAGAAGTGAGTTTCAACACCTATCTCTATTAGCTTAAGACAGTTTTATCATTACTTATTCCTCTAGGGGCAGAAATGAAGACAGCCCAATAAGTTGCCCTGAGCAGGCAAAAATTTGACCTTTCTTCAAAGTAATATGCTTCAAATAATTTCCAGCACTTTTTAGTGGGCTTGGGTAGAAACTGATTTTAAATCACTTCTAAGTTACCTTCTGAACAGTTTGTTAACGTAAGTCTAGTTTGAAAAAAATTATAGAAACATTTTTCACTGCTTCATAATTGTTATTCTCCTTTCCATTTCTTGAGCCAGAAATTTTCTTCAGAGTCATGTTAGAAGTTTTACAACTTGAATGATATAGTAAATCACTTACTCCTTTTAAAGTGTGCACCATGTCTTATTTGGTTTTGTATTTCAGCTAGACCATAACTATATCTAATAATAGAAATTTATTGATGATAAGTCAGCAAAAGGAAATGGTATATTTCACTATAATTGTGGTCAACTTTTTCACCACCTTATCCTACGTTTGACAAATCCATTCCATGTATAGGCTTTCCCCAGACGACTTCCCAGCTAGCCCTCTCCTAATCTAGTGTTTACCCTCAGAATAAAGCATAGGCTTAGATATTCCTAAAATGATATTCTGTTCTGCAGATTGTATTTCTAAATATGGTCTTTATATTTAGATTTTAAATAGAGCCTGGAATGCTTTATTTCATACACATTGTTATTTCACCTATGTGTGCTCAGAAATACACTGCATAAAATATAAACATGTTACTGTACAGGAGGGAACAAGATAACAGTTGTTTCAACTGAGTGTGCATGGTATTTTGCAAAGAGGAAGAATCTAGAACTAGAAAACTAACAAAGTTGTAGAAGGCTCAGAGCTGAATTTACACAGCTAAAAGTGTCAGCTAGATCTCAGAAGTGGGAAAATTAATAAATTCAGCCTTCAGAGCTCTAATGGAACAAGGAAATTGAAGCACATCAAATATCTATTCTGATGTAATTTCATTCACCAGAGATCAATCTTTAGTGTCCACTCTGAGCCATATATTTGGATTTCTTAGACATTAAAGTGAGGATGAATAGTAAAACAGTGCCTCCTTTTGAAAGCACAAACTTAGAATATTTTTCTCAATCTGTGAAAAAAACATGAATAGCAAAAACTGACTCAGTAGCATGTGGTCTCTGTCTTACACCTGTGAAGATCCAAGTTATGGAGGCTCTGGGCTGGGTATAATTGATACACGTGCTATAAGTTATTGTTGTTGACGTCTCTATTTCCCTTTGATTCTTTCAACTTCGCTTTGTATATTTTGGGTCTCTTGTTAGATGCATAAATGTTTGTAACTGTTATATCCACTTGATGGGTTGACACTTATATCATTATAAAATTTCCCCTCTTTATCTGTTAACATTTTGTGTTTTAAAGTTTATTTTGTCTGATAGCATTATTGCCACTCCATCTTTCTTATTGTTGTTTCTATGCTATATTTTTATATTCAGTGCTTTATATCTTGGAGTCTACAGTGTCCCCTTTAGACAGTGTGTGGTTGGATCTTGTTTTTTTCAGTGTGACTACCTCTGCCTTTTGAGTGATTGTTTAATCCATTCACATTTAATGTTATTATTGACATAGTTGAATATTTTTTGCCACTTTATTTTGTTTTCTGTTTGCCTTACATCTTCTTTGTTCCTCTGTCCATTACTGTTTTCTTTTGCATTAAGTGAATCTTCTCTTGGATAACATTCGAATAATTGCTGCCCATCTCCCCGATAGCCACCACCTGTTCCCATTCTTAAAGATAAAGCCAGACAGTAGTTAAAATGGTAAGATCAGATATTAGTTAGTAATATACTATTGCAATAGGGAAAAAAGTTCAGCATGACCTTAAGGTTAATTTGTATAGAGGTGACTGGGTGTTTTAAAGGGAGTATGAGGGAGTAGGAAGGGGGCGATTGGGGACTCAGTAGAGTCAGGGAAGAGAAAAATCACAAAAACTGGGAAGGGGGATTAGTCCATGTGAAACCTCTCTGGGTTTGGTAACCCATGCTTTTTGAAGCTAGGCTCCTACCCTCCCACAGACACTGGAAGTCAGGGCCCCATCTTCAAGTGTTGGCTGGAACAAACAGGCCATTTTTTGACAGCCTTGAGTTTTCTCAGGCAGGCACTCTAAGGGCGGGGGGAGGTTAGGGCCATCCTAGGGATATGGTCTTGAGCTGTTAGAAATATTTTTGATGTATGAAAAGAAAAATACAAGAATTGTGATCATTGTTACCTTCTATTTTTCAACCACACCTCAATCTTGCCACACATTGGGGTTAGAGAAGAAAGGAGGAAGGTCACAGAATGGAGAAGCAATGTAAGGATAGCCTGAAAATATTAAACTTCATCTGGCAATATATAGTTGTTTTGTGTCTACAGGACCCAGAGACATGTAGTAGGTGCTTATAAAGCATTCTAATGAGGATATCTAGTCCTTTATGAATCTTAAAATGTCTTGGAAGTGAAAATCTAATGTAGTTCATAAAAATGTAAACATGGAACTCAATATCATGAAAACAAGTCTCAAGTTAGCATTTGATGTGTTCATTACATTGTATGAAAAAAACGTTGGAATTGATGGGTAACTATTTTACATTGGAGGGGAGATAATGTATTTATATTGGGCCAAATAAAATGGAGATACCACCTAATGTCTGATAATTCCACAGAAGCAGGAACACCACAGCTCCATAAAGGTAAACCCAACAGAGCTTATGACATTCAGCCTAGTTAGGATGAAATGTAACTGTCAGATACACCAAGACATGAAAACAGGGGAAGAAGGATTTAGTGGAAAGAATATCCAGTTGGGTTCCAGAAAGTCTGTGCTGGTTCTTTCACTATTTTGGAAGATAATTGAGTGAAGCGAAACATAGTGTATGATACATATCTGGCTCTAAATTATTTGTAGAATGAAAGAATGACTCCAAGTAGGAAGTAATGGATATCTTGCTTGGAGAAGTTGCTGCAAAATAAACAACCAAGTCACATTAATTCAGAGTATAAATTATCCAAGTAAAAAGAACCAAAACAAGTTGTTTCATTTCTTTTCTTTCTTGGTTTATTCTTGATATTGATATATTTTTTAATGACAATAAAATTGCATTTTTATATATTGAAAAAGCCCCCCTCCCAAATATAGAGATTTAAGTTCCAGTTTTACCTTGGGCAAGACACTGAATCTTTATTCTTATCTATTATTGGCATAATTATGCCAACCCTCATGTTTCAAACAATCTTTGTGAAGATTAAAAGAGAAAAGTCTGCAAGTCCTATGAGGACAGCTTCTTCAAATCTGTGTCCAGGGATTAATACAGTCCAGCATAGTAGGTGATTAATAAGTACTTGCTGAATATTTCAAAATTGAATAGTTATTTAAATGAAAACTTTTTAAAGTAACATTGGAAAGAACACTTGTGTTTTGGATCTTTCTAGCTTGCCAGCTTCATTATTTCTGTGTCTTACTTGTTTTGATTACCTGGTCATCATTTCTGATAGAATCAACAATTTCTGCAAAATTTTTGAAGACAATATTTTTCCTCCAGTGGAAGAGTACATTAAAATCTTTCTTGTCTACAAATTTTGGACATGTTCTAGGCTATGAAAACAGTTAATCTGTCCATCTATAAGAAGACTAAAGACTTCTTCATCATCAATGCTTACTTCCCTAGCTCTTAGAACAATTGTATTGTAAACAAATTGTAAACAAATACAGGTTTGCAGAAACCCATAAAGTTTCTGATGCATTAAAATTGCATCAAAAGAGAAATTTCAGCTCCTGAAAAAATCAGGTCAGAGCTAAGAGAGGAGGAAAAATGAGATTAATTCTGGGGTATAAAGCATTAGAAGGAGGCAATAAAACAGAATAATACCAAAACCAAAAAGCTAAGGTGTTTATGCTAAAGAATTTCAGGAGAAAGTAAAATGGTGCATGGCCCCACTGTTGAGTTCTAAACAATCTTGAGAACTGAGAGAACAAATTTCCTTTGTTTTTTTTTTATGACAGATTCAAGAGAATTGAAATATACTGTCAACAACCAACTAAACAAAATGTACAGCAACCATATTTCAAGAAAGAACTGTTAACAGTGATACTGATTTTGAGGTATAACCAGTTTGTGGTGAAAGTTGTTAAGTTATGCAAATGGACAAATGCAGGTCAGAGAGCACCTTGAAGAAGTACCTGGTGTCTGTGTTAACATGAGAAAAATGAACAAACTCATTTAAGAATGGAGGCATGGTGTTCTTTTAATTGTTTGGATTAAGAAAATGTTGGATTGACTGACTATACCAGTATGATTATCTTTATGACCAAGAAAATTGATGGACCTAGACACAGTCTGAAGTATGTGAAGATGCCCTTCACACATATAACTTCCTTCCTCCGCAGGGGAAGAAGAATGGTAACAAAGCTGGGTGAAACAATACTATTCCTTTCTACTTTCGATGTAGAGAATTCTGGAACAAATTAAATAGAAGGAATTTATAAAAATAAGATAAAAAGAAATTGTGTCAAAACTGGTTAAATCCTCTAGTGTACGTGTATCACAAAGTTAGAGCAAATGCCAGAAGAAAAATGTGAAAGGCTCATCAAATAATGAAATAGATAAAAATGGCCTAAATTTGGCCTAAATCTTGAAAGGGAAAAAAGAAGCAAAAAGAAGTTTTCAAGCAAATCTAACAAAATCAACACTTGGAAGGTGGTTCTTTTCATAATTTAAAAAAAAAAAAGTAAATTTAAAAATAAATTTCTGATGTTCATTTTCCCCTAGAGTGCACTCTATGAGAGTGTGTGTGGTTCCCATATAGAGGGCACATAAGCACTGTTGGCATTGGTCTCTGGAAGAAACCTGGGAAATATTGTATTGTCTTATACTTGTGGAGAAAGTAGAAGTAAATTGTTGGGGGAAGAGTCTTGAATTCTCTCATCTATGTTGAAATTGCACAGGAATGTTCTGAAGGAAGGAGAATAAAAATATTCAAAACTGAAAAATAACAACTAGACAAGGATGATACAAAGAACAGAGGATAGAAGGAAGAATAGATTAAGGATCCCATATATACCAAATATGTTTAAACAAAGAGGTATACAAACACTGCTATTAAAGCATTTGAATCAGATGAAATATAATATGTGAATATATTTTGGAAGTGTATTGAACGTAGACAAATTTGGACTTCTCACAGAATAATCTGAAGCTGAATCCTCTGTTGAACTAATAAAGACCAAAGAAAATGTTTATTTTCTCCTTTTATTTACCTCTTGGTTCGCTCTCCCCTCATTTAACAGTATCTCTAAGATAATGTGGACAGTGAATAAAAAAGCAGATAAAATGTAGACTAAAAATAATATAACACTTTCCCCAACTACTTACTTGCTACAATAGCCAAGTATAGTTAAAAAGCGTTTTTGTTAGGATTTTGCCATTAACTTACATTCTGAACTCAAGCAAGATTTTTTATAGAATGAGGTTTAGTATGTCTTTGGCCTGAAACTCAGACTCCTACTAAACCAATTCAATTATATAGATTTGGCATATTCATATAGGACTACAGCTCTTTTCTCTTGTTCTTTTTTTTTTAAACCCCTGGTCAAAAGAATCACACTGTAGGTATAGGAAAAATTTATTTTTGAACCAACTTACAAAAAATGTAACATTGCATTAAAATGGTATATATTTACTGTTTGCTGTCTCTCTGCAGCACTCATGATGTGTTCTAAAATTCTGGCAGAGAAACTGTTAGATAAGTATACCCAGTAATTTGCTGGGTGGATACTGGGGTATCTTCTAAGCTCCACATGGGAGATACATTTGAGCCTTGCATCTGTCTAGAACCATGATTTGCAAACCTGTCTGCACCTTAGTCTGGAGAAATTTATTAAAATCCAGACTCTACCCAGAGACCCTGACTTAATTATTCTGATGTAGGGCCCAGAAATTAAGTACTGCTTATAGCTATAGTATTTTGGTGAAACCAATAAATATATCTTCTCTCTCCATACTTTTCCTCTGCTTCTCTATATTACATTTCTAATTATAGGCTGGCCTTTTCTGCTTCTGACTTCATGTAGCAGAGAATGGTCCTTGAACCAAGCAACGATGGAGAGAGGTGGGTGATCATCTTATAAAAGCTTGGTTGCCTCTAAATAAAATGTAGATGGATGGCAGATGTCCAGTTTCCAGAAAAAGGGGCCCAGAGCAGGTAATATAATAGTATCCAGTTATAGAGGGGTTACCTAGGGTTTTTACCTCTCTTTCCCATGCTGACATTTGAAATAGGACATTTCAAAACAAAACATCTCTAACTACATTTTCTTAGAATATTCTTGATTGAAGTACTTTCACTTTGATAGGTAACATGAATTTTTAATAATGAAATTATATTTCTTTTAAAATGACTCAATACTGTGTTTATTAGTTTTCATGAACAGGCTTTTTTCTTCTGCTGTTGCAGATGTATCTGACAGTGGCAGGTGTCATGTTTCTGAACCTTAGTTTATCTGATGGAGAGGGTGGTGAGGTGTGGAAGGATAAGGAAGAGAAGATGTGAAAGTGTTAGGTGATGGTGAAGGCACGTGATTTTCTTTTCCGACTACCTAAGAGCTCTACGAGAGCAACAGAACTTCTCTAAGACTAGACCTCCTAATCTTTAAGGAAGAACTTAATCACTTTCATTATTGTTGATGTGTCTCAGACTTAATGTATAATCCCCTCCTGCCTTCTGTTCTTGAAACTAGTCTTTTCCTACCTTTTCCCCATCATCAAAAATGTATTCACATTTGGTTTTTCAAAGCTTCTGAAGCTAAAAATTGTCCAGT
This sequence comes from Balaenoptera acutorostrata, assembly GCF_949987535.1. NCBI lineage: Eukaryota > Metazoa > Chordata > Mammalia > Artiodactyla > Balaenopteridae > Balaenoptera > Balaenoptera acutorostrata. Next base: position 31,847,075 of record NC_080067.1, read on the forward strand.
TAGGAAACAAACAAACAAATATAATCTGCTTTCTGTTTTCGCTACCATAGGTGCTTTATCCTCTATCTCTGCATTTATCACTTGGGTAATAAGCTTTGTCAAAAGAAAGGAGGGCTTCGTCAGTGTCTCTTTCAAAAACGTTGGAAAAGAGCTTCTCATTTTGACCTCAGTTTGGTCTGTGCTGACTCACAGTAGAAGTCATCATGTCACAGGAGATTAGCACTCCCCATCAAGTCCCAACTTCTCAAAAGCACTGGGTTTTGCTATGACAAGCAATGTATGCTGGTTAGAAAACTGCAGCTATTTAGAGACAACTTCAATGCTCTGAGACCTTTTGGGAGCCTGGCATACCTTGACCCATAGGCCTAATTATCATAATTTTAAGCAACTGTTAAACTAAGAGAATTACCACTACCACTACCACCCCATTGACACATATATCTCCTTATTTAAGAAGGATTAACTATATTTGAAGCGTTTCCGTTTAAAATATCAGACACACATTTTTTGCCCACAGTCGTCCTCTACTAAGATTAAAATTAACTAAGGAAATGATATGAGAATAACAAACAGTGTTTATCCCTATGAAATTCAGAATGATGTTAATGCTGTCCCTATAGGGGTGCAGTGTTGTATAGCTGATAACGTAGACTTTATGTTGAGATGGTGCTGGGTTCAGATTTCCACTCCATCACTGCAACATTGGGAAAGTTACATAACATTTCTGCATCTCAATTCTTACATCTGTAAGTGAGGATATAGTTTCTCATTGTTTAATAGTTCAGATGAGTTGGTGAATATGGTCAGGAGGCAGCACTGGGCTTGGGGAGTTTTTATACAGTATTTCTCTGGCAGCAGTCTGATGCCTAATCTGAACTTAGAGTTCCTGTGAGTAGTCTCTGGGAGAAATATTTACATGAATCATTTTTAATTGAATTTTATTGAGATAATTGTAGACTTACATGCAGTTGTTTGAAAATAATACAGAGAAATCCCTTAAACACTTTACCTGGTTCCCCCCTAGTTACATTTTGTAAACCTAGTATAGTATCACATCCAGGGTATTGACATTGATATAATTGAATTTACTTAGGTTTTTCCAGCTTTACATATGCATGTGTGTGTATACACATATGTGTGTGGGGGGAATTTAGCTGTATGTAATTTTATCACAATTGTAGGTTTGTGTATCCAGCACCACAGTTATGATACTGAAAATTCTGTGTCACAAGGACCCATAATGCTGCCCTTGCAGAACCATGCCCACCTTCCTCCAGTTGCTCCGTACATCTTCTCCCACAGGGCTAACTCTGGAAACCAGGAATCTGACCTCCATTTCTGAAATTTGAAAAACGTTGGATAAATGGAATCATACAGTATATGACCTTTGGGGACTGGCTTTTTTCACTTGGTATAATTCTCTGGAGATCCACACAAGGTACATGTATCAATAGTTTGTTCTTTTTATTGCTAAGTAGTGCTACGTATTATGAATGTACCACAGTTAAACTATTCAGCAATTAAAGGACAGCTAGGAGCTAGGCTCTTTTCAGTTTTTGGCTGTTATGAATAAAGCTGCTATGACTTTTGTGTGAAAATACATTTCTATTTCTTTGGGATAAATGCCTGAGCTGGAAATTTCTGGGTTCTATGATAGCTGCATGTTTTGTTTTATAAGAAATTGCCAAACTTTTCCAAAGGGTCTAGTACATCATTTTACATTCCCACTAGCAGCATATGAGTGATGTGTTTTCTCTGGATTCTTGCCAACATTTTGTGTGGTAACCATTTTTATTTTAGCCATTGTGATGGATAGATAGTGATATCTCATGGTGGTTTCAATTTACATTTCCCTAATGGCTAATGATGCTGAACATCTTTTCATAAGCTTATTTGCTGTCTGTATATCTTCTGTGAAATATCTGTTCATGTCTTTTACCATTTTCTAATTGTATTTTTTTTTTACTGTTGAGTTTTGAGAGTTCTTTATCTATTCTATGGTTCTTTGTTGGATATGTAGTTTGTAAATATTTTCTCCCTGTCGGTAGCTTGTTTTTTCATACCCTTCCTTCTGCATTGGGCTTATTTTGCCTCTCTTTATCTGATTTCTTGAGGCAGAAATTTATATTATTGACTTGAGATCTTTCCTCTTTTGTAATGTACAAATGTAATGCTATAAAATTTCCCCTCAGCACTGCTTTAGCTGCATGCCACATTTTGATATATTGCATTTTTATTTTCATTCAGTTCTATGTATCCTTTTTATGTATTCTTACCCATGGATTATTTAGAAGTGTGTTATTTATTTTCTAAGTGTCTAGAGGTTTTTCTCTTGTTTTTCTATTTCTGATTTCTAGTTTGTTTCCATTATAATCGGAAACACATTCTGCAAGATTTCAACTCTTTTTAATTTGTTGAGATTTACTTATGATCAAGGATATGGTCTATCTTGGTGAAAGAACGTGTATTTTGCTGTTGATTGCTAGCGTATTCTTTATATGTCAATTACTGCCTTTTGGTTGTGTTCTTCAGGTCATCTACATCCTTGCAGATTTTCTGCATAGTAATTCTCTCAGTTGCTGAATGAAGTGTGTGCAACTCTGAGTCCTATTTAAATATTTAATGTTTAGCAGATACCATGTTTAGATTTAGCAAGCTGATCCTGGTCTATTTTGTTTGGACTGTAGTTTTAATGTCACTTTTGTGGTAGGCCAGCAGGCTAGAGGCCCAGGGAAGGGCTGATGGAATGGCACAGGCCCTGGGGCTAAAGACATATTGTTTGTTCCATTTCTCTGATTTTCACTTTGTGTTAATTATATTAAGATGAAGAACAGTTTAAGATTCATTCTGAAGACTCACAACACATTGAATATATCTCTGTTAAATGTTTCTGTGTCAATTGGTGGGGTAATTTCCTCTCCATTGCCACAATAACCATTCAAAGATAAGGTTCCTTTCCATTTAACTTCAAGGGGGCTTCAACAAAATATGAATGTTCTTGGACATAGAAAAAATATGAGAAATTTTATTGCATCTACCACAAAATTAGACTGAGTTTCTCAGCCATGACCTGACAGTATCTGATACATGGTATTTGTATTCCTTTTGAATGTTTACTTTATTCTGCAAAGTCTGACCAAGGCTTAAATGATTTGTTTGGGTAAATCGAGGTGACTGAGCTTCATGCTAGCAAGAAAATAGTGGAGAAGTATTTTAATGCTATAAAACATATGTCTTCAAAAATAATTGCAAATGAAGAACATTTTATAGGTAATTATTTAAAGGAAATATTTTGTAATAATCTTATCATTAAATTTATAAAAATGTGAATTTTTAGACTATATCTTTTGTATTCCTCATGACTTTGAATACATCAGATTAGAATATAAACTCCTTACATTCAGAAGCCAGAGGTGGTTGCATCATGATTTTCAGATCAAGAAAACTTGTGTAATCCTTCTTCCCCTCTCTCAGATCTGTTAGGCCTATATCTCAGAGCTCTGGCTGTGCTAGCATCCATGGCTGGGAGATGCTACTGTACTGTCAGTTCTATATATCCAAAAAGATGCTGTGTTAACATTTAAGGATTTCAGAGTGCTATGGTCAGTTTTACAACTGAAATATTTGTTTTATGTATATAGTCTATCTCTCAGCTAATTCCAAAAAGAATCTAAGAAATATAAAAACTCCCTGGGATATAGGCATCCTTGGTTGCCCTGCATAACAACCTGACCTTCTGTTCCCTTTCTTCAGGATAAACTGGTTGTGTGACCCAGGAACAGGCACAGTTGGACAGCTCTCCCACCACTGGGAAAGGGTTCCTGAGCCAACATGTCATTCCAAATACTGCTTGAAAGTAACAACATGGACTCTAGACCCAGACCACCTGGATTCGAACTCCAGCTTTGCAACTTACTAGTAGAAAAATGACTTTTAGGAAAACACTACATTTTCTTTTGCCTTAGTTTCTTCCACTGTAAAAAGAGGTGATATTAGTACCTATCCTAGAGATTTGTTGTAGGATTAAATATGTCAATAAATGTAAAGTGTTTGTAAGAGGATCCGGTATAGAGTAAGTAATATGTTAACTGTTATTATTGAGACGCCTACATCACCGATGATTTATCCTGGAATAGGAAGGTCAAATGCCACATCAATTCTGACCATTAGATTTGTGACCTTGGGTATTTCACTTCATTCATCTGACTATGTTTCTCACTAGTAAGATGAGTAATTCCTGTCCTTGTTATCCACAATGACTTAAATAAGAGTTATCTTACAAAGGCTTGGGGCACAGGGCACACAGCAGCAAACATCACATAATGCAGGTGGGAATTCACAGGCAGTGTCAATAGGAGCATGAGTTCTTGTTTTCGCAATTTCCTAGGGAGATGTGCTTGGACCATGGGGCTGGGTGTTGGCAGAGGCATTCTGCACCCTGCTGCTTTCTCTTTTTAACGGGGAGAGCATAACAGTGATCTTACTCCGGAAGTTAGATAATTGAAGCCGTGGTTCCAGTTTTTAATGATGTGATGAAAAAGCCAGCTCTCTAAAACCTACCTGGGGACAAAAAAGAAAGTTTCCAGGCAACCCAGAGAGAGAGGTCCACAGTCAAGAACCAGCGCTCCTGCTTTTCTGCATAAGAATGAAATACAAAATATAAGTAAATAATTTATTTTTATTCCTACTTTTTTAAAAGTTAAGGAATAGTTGGTATATAACATTATATTAGGTTCAGGTGTACAACATACCAATTGGATATTTGTATATATTGCAAAATGATCACCACAGTCTAGTGAGCATCAGTCACCATACATAGTAACAAAACTTTTTCTTCTTGTGGTGAGAACTTCTAAGATCTACTGTCTTAGCAATTTTCAAACATGCAATACAAGATTATTGACTATAGCCACCATGCTGTAGATTACGTCCCCGTGACTTATTTATTTTATATCTAAAGTTTGTAACTCTGACCCCCTTTGCCCATTTCTCCCACCCTTCAATCTCTTCTCTATATCTGTTACTTGTTTAGTTTGTTTTTTCTTCTAAATTCCACATGTAAATGAAATCATATAGTATTTGTCTTTCTCAGTCTGACTTATTTCACATAGTATAATCCCCTCAGAGACCATCCATGTTGTTGCAAATGGCAAGATTTCATTCTTCTTATGGCTCAGTAGTATTCTGTTCCATGTATTTACGACATCTTTTTTATCCATTCATCTATCAGTGGACGCTTAGGTTGTTTCCATATCTTGGCTATGGTAAATAATGTTGTGATGAACATAGGTGTGCCTGTATCTTTTTAAATTAGTGTTTTCCTGTTCCTTGGATAAATGCCCAGAAATGAAATTGCTGGATCATATGGTAGTTCTATTTTTAGTTTTTTGAGGAACCTTCATACTGTTTTCCATAGTGGCTGCATCAATTTACATTCCCACCAACAGTGCACAAGAGTTCCGTTTTCTCCACATCCTTGCCAACGCTTGTTGTTTCTTGTGTGTGTGTGTCCTTTTTTTTAATCGTAGCCATCCTAACAGGTGTGAGGTAATACCTCATTGTGGTTTTGATTCATATTTCCCTGATGATAAGTGATGTTAAGGATCTTTTCATATGCTTGTTGGCCATCTGTATGTCTTTGGAAAAATGTCTATTCAGACCGTCTGTCAATTTTTAAAATAGATTGCTTTTTTTTTAACTACTGAGTTGTATGAGTTCTTTATATATATATATATATATATATATATATATATATATATATATATATATGAAGTTCTTTATATATGTATATCTCCTTATTGCATATATGATTTGCATATGATTTGCAAATATTTTCTCTCATTCAGCATTTTCATTTTGTTGATGTTTTCTTTTTCTGTACAGAAGCTCTTTAGTTTGATATCATCCCACTTGTTGATTTTTGGTTTTGTTGTCTTTGCCTTTTGGTGTCAAATCCAAAAAATCATCACCAGGACTGATGACAAAGAGCTTATGGCTTATGTTTTCTAATAGGAGTTTTACAGTTTCAGGCCTTATATTCAAGTCCATCTTGAGTTAATTTTTGTGTGTGGTTTCAGATAGTGGTCCAGTTTCTTGCATGTAGCTGCCCAGTTTTCCCAATAGCATTTATTGAAGAGACGGTCCTTTCCCCACTGTATATCCTTGTCTTCTTTGTAAATTATTGACCATATATGTGTGGATTTATTTCTGGGCTCTCTATTCTGTTCTGTTGATTTATGAGTCTGTTTTTATGCTAAGATGCTAACCGCTTTAGTAAATGATTTTTTAAATTGTTAAACACAATGTAAATTAAATGAATTTATCTATGGATACCCCGAAGTAATGATGAAATGTTACAATGAAGAACATAATATGTGGAATACATAATGCACATGATATTATGTTCTTAAATCTAAATATATAACTTTTATTTAAATATCTAAGAATCTGATCTTAAAATGATCTTTATAGTGAATTTATGTGATTGATAACTCACAACTGAGATGAGGCATGTCATCAGTGGAAAATGAAATTTTTTAAAAAGAAATTAAAGGACTGTTTCAATTTAACATAATTATATTTGTAAAACTAACAGCAATATTGTAAAGCCACTAATTTGCACAATTTTTTTTACAATATTATTTGTAAATTCACCAGAAGAAAATTCACATGTGCATTCATATACATTATTGGAACTTGCAATGGAAGTTTTAATTTGTATGGCCACATTTCAGTGAGGAAATGGAAAACTTCATAACTTGTCCAACAGTCAGTCAGTAATATGCGATGCAGGTAGGATTCAGACCTGTATTTGCTATAGTTCAGAGATAATGATTTTCCATTCTAGACCAAATGAGAAAGATTTTTGCTTCAATATATAAAGTGATACTGCCCTCTGGTCAGGGCTGCTTTCTTGGGCCTGGGAACTGTGCAGTCATATAGAGCCCCATGCTTGGTTTGTGCTGCTATTGCCATCTTGAAAGTTTAGTGGCATTTGAACAAGTGGCACTGCATTTTTATGCAAATTAAAATGCTGGTCCTGCTTTTGGAAGATATCTCAGCAACTCTTTTAACAGTCTTCATGTTTAAAGGTGTGATAAAACCTATCCTAATCAACAACCAAAATTGTTCCTAGACAGGTTTGTGACTGATCCATTTCTTTTCATCATTAATAAAACTTTTGAACCTCTCAGATATCAGATTCTCTTCCTATGAGAATGGTACTCATTAACCCTAAATGTGCTCACTTTTGCTGAATGGCTCTGTGCCCATGGTGATGCTTCTGGGAGTGAATTCCTCTTCCTTTGGGTTGAGCAAACCTTTTAGCAAACCACAGGACTTAGAATAAAAGCGACTTCCTCTGGTTTACTGAAGGGATACTTTGGCGGTTTTTCAAATTGATCTTCAAAATGCTAAATCTAGGAGAGGGGAGAGGGAGGGAGGAAGGGGGGAATATGAGAGAGAGAGAGAGGAGAGAGAGAGGGAGGAAGAAAGAAAGGAAGGAAGAAAGAGAGGAAAGAAAGAAAGAAAGAAAGAGAAAGAAAGAAAGAAAAAGAGAGAAAGGCTATAACACTGTCAGTAGTCTTTGTTTCCTACCTAGAAAAAAGTGTATTGCTCTCTCATTGTTTCTATAGTACTTTATATAAACCTCTTTAATTGCCCTTATCAACTGGTAGAGTTATATGTAAGTTGGCTTAAATGTATTTGTCCCTTAATAGTCTCCTTAAGTAGTAGAATATAGCCTTGTTCATCTTTTTATCTTTGGACTCCTAAAATTTAGTCAAAATTTTGATGGAATGTTTGATGAAGTAAATGCCAAATTCCTCTTTTACTCAGATTTTGGCAATTACATATCTCAATTACAATTATGCATTTTTACATGAGTTATGTAAAAACTTTCCCAAACTAAAACTTAATGAATCCCAAAAATGGATGTGTAAGTGATTCATTACCTAAAAGCAGTGTTTCCAATTAGTTTCTGCCTCTGTGTTTTATTTTCCCAACGTGATTTAGCTAATGTTTTAGCTAAAGAGAAAGTGAGCCACTGATTAAACTAATGTCTTAGCATAAGGCAAAGTGAACTATTATTAGCATAAATCTTTCTTCAATAGCATTTGACAAAAAACACTGCTAATTATTTAGCCAGATACAGATGTACTTGTCAGGTAGCAGGATCACGAGGATCTTTTTGCTTTTTGCATCATTTGCTTTTCTTTTTCCTGGAATATGGCAATATGGCACTTATATTTTAAATAAGAGCTTCTTTTGAAAGACAGTGCAGTTGAAGACTTGCTCTTTGTAGAGGAAGGCAATGTTTTGCATTAAGAAAAGAAAAATTATATTTATTTCAGGAGTGATGGGATCAACATTGAGACTCATTAATTAAAACCCTGTGAGTGCTGACAAAAATTTAAAGAGGAAGTAGAAATACAAATATTGCACCAGTTCTTTCAGAGTGTAAAGCGTGATAGAACAAATTCCAACCTTTTTTTTTTTTTTTTTTAAGGTCACAATAGTGGTATGCTGGAGCCAGATTTCACAGGCTAACAAGGGACAATTGTGAGCATCTATTTCCAACTCTGTATTCAGTGACATCACATTGGTAGATTGAAATCAGCTATGACAGGAGTATGTTCACCAAGGTAAGCATCAATCACTATAAATCGAGGCCTTTTTTTCCCCCTGGAAAGCCAATGACGGCATTTATCAGCACAGCACTGGGTCAGATTAACCCTGATTCCTAAACTCAACAAGAGTATCACAAGAGGAGAAAATTACAGACTAAAATCACTCATGGACATAGATGTAAATATCTTTAACAGACTATCAACTAGTACACCCCAGCAAAAACAAACATACAAAACATTATGATTAAGTGGGATATGGAAAAATGATTGCTATTTTAGGACTGCAGGGTTAGCTAAATAGTTCAAAATCAATCGATGTAATTCACCAACTTATCAGAATAAGGAGAAAAACCATGTGACCTTATCACCAGATGCATAAAAATTAATTAAATGTAAGTTGGTAAAAATCTCAGCAATTTAGGAATAGAATTAAATTTACTCAGTCCGATTAAGAGTATCTACCAAAAACCTAGAGCTAACAACATATAGAAGGGTGAAATATCAAAAGATTTCCCCTTAAAGAAAGTTGGGAATAAAGCAAAGATATCTACTGCCAATACTTTTATTCACTGTTATAGTGGAGGTCCTAACAAGTTCAAAAAGCAAGAAAAAGAAAGAAAATAAAGATTGGAAAGTATAAATTATAATTACTTTTATTTGCAAATGATGATTGTGTGCACAAAAATCCAAAAGATTCTACAAAGAAACTATGAGAACTAATTAGTGAATTTAGCACGGTCATAGTTTGCAAGTCAATATGCACAAAATCTATTGTATTTCCATATACTAGAAACAAAAATTAGAAAATATAATTTAAAAGATGCCATGTGCACCAGCATAAAAACATCAAATATGTAGTTTAAAGTAATAATGAAAAATATGTAAGACCTCTACTCTGCTAACTTCAAAACTTAGATGATAGAAATTAAAGACCTACATAAAAGAGAGATATACTGTGTTCTCAGAGTGGATGTTTCAATATTGTTAAAATGTCAGTTCTCACAAACTGATCTATGAAGTTCTGAACAAAAATACCAGCAAGTTTGTTTGTTTGTTCTTCTGGAAAAATGGGTAAAGGGGAGTAGCCAGAGGCTTCTAAGTCTTTTATTAGTGTTTGGCTTTTTAGACTATTCACATGCTATTTATTAATAAATACAAGTTAATTAAAAAAACTTCTCCACGTACCTCTGACTTTCCTGCTAAGCTAGGTAGTTCAGAAGGGAGCCTGAGATGCAAACTTAAAGAACATCAACATTTAAGGGATGGGCGCAGGAGAAAATCTAACAGAGACTGAGAATGAGTTGAGCTTGAGAATCAACCCCAGAGAATGGCTTGTGTGGAAAGCAGTGAAAGAGAAAAGTTCAAGAAGGAGTTGTCAACGACACCAAATGCCCTAGAGAAGTCAATGAACATACGGTTTAAAAGAATCCCTTGGTCAAAGAAGGGAATGGTGGAAATTCAAGAGAAATCACAGTGAACTGGGTAGTAAATAGGAAGTGGAGAAGGAAAGTAGAGAAAAATCAAGCTTAGATATGAAAGAACAACAATAAAAATGTTAAAGCTAGTGGAAGGCATGTGACTGAAGGAAATCTGAGGAAAAATAAGAGTATCCTGAGCATGTTTAAATGCTACTAAGAAAAGTATTCTTGGGAGTGGTTCCCAAACGTTGCTACACATGCGAATCACCTGGAGAGTTTTTAAAAATTACAGGGCCTCTGTGTTTGTGGGGGTGAAGGGTATATGGGAAATCTCTGTGCTGTGAACCTAAAACTGCTCTTAAAAGAATTCTATTAAAAAAAACATTCAGTGCCCAGGCTGTACTTTAGATGAATGAAATCAAGCTCTGGGGATAGGACAAAGCATCAATAATTTTTTAAAGCTCCCAGGTGATTCCAATGTGTAGATAAGTCTGAGAACCACTGTGTTATTCTAGTACTTCCCATACTTTAGTGACAATTAAAATTACCTTGAGTTTGTTAAAACACAGATTGATGGTCCCCATCCCCAGAGTTTCTGACTAGGTAAGTCTAAGGTGGGGCCCATGAATTTGCCTTTTTAAAAAGCTCCTAGGTTATGTTAATTCTGCTAACTCGAAGAGTAATACTCTGCTTTAGGGAGAGAGGTTAGAGATGAAGATAAAGGAGCTAACTGATTGGGCAAAGTGCTTTGGGAGGAGGAAAGCATCTAGAGCACCAATGGTTTGGTTGCCTTTTTGATGGGAGGAAAGGCAGATACCTCTTCTTTTGTGATAAGGAGGAAAAAAAACCATGAATGTGAATTCAAATAAGTTTGTCAGTAGATTAGCAGGAAGTTAAGGAAGGTCTGCTTTGATGACTTCAAGCTTTTTAAACTAGTACTGGTAGTGTGGAATGGTCACATGTATCTGACATATACATAGTCATGAAGAAATAATCTGCAACAATTACTCATGTGGTGGCAAAATTAAATTCCAGACAGCTACATCTCCAGGTTACATCAATGTCCCAAGAAGTGTGTGCAGTTATAGCCATATTGTTTCTAGCATTTATTTTCTCACATAAAAACCAAGAAAGCAATGCTGTACTACCAGGGTTCCTAATATCTGTACAACAGCAAAGGTGACTCTTTTGCTTTGAAATAGGAATTATCTTTGGACATTCAGTAGACATTTGGCTTGTAAACTTATGGAATCCAGTCAAAACCAAACTAATCTAAACCCAAAGCTTCTCTAGTTTTGAATATCAGTTTGAATACTGATAATTGTCCAAAATTCTTTGACTACTGATAATTGTCCTGCAGACTTTGCATGTGGAACAGATGCCAACTGGTCCAACTGCTTGCTAGCTGCACTAGGAATGATATTTCCTACAGGATGGTTTGGTATATTTCTGAGAACACAGTTCTTCAAGGACAGAAAGGACCAGCAAAGTTGATATCCCACATGCACATTCAAAGGCAATAAATACCAAAGTTCTTGGTAGAGATGGGGAAGTTCCCAGTGTCAGTTCCTGTGAGCTGGCATAATTCTTATGATTTCATTAAATCATCATTACATTCTGTAGTAGATACCTGAAGATCTCCAACCATGTTATTTAAAGATGGGGTAATTTGGATTATTCCAGTGGTCCTCTAAAATGTTTAATAAGCCTCATGATATTTTTTGAACTTGGTTCCTTCAGAAGCTCATGGAATTCTGGATAAAATCTAGTAGTTTCTCAAAGTTGGATACCATCAGTAGTAGCAGTAGCTTCACCTGGGAACTTGTTAGAAATGCAAATTATCAGGCCCCACCTAAGAGCTACTGGGGTACAGCAATCTGTTTTAATAATACCTCCATATGACTTTGATGCATACTAAAGTTTGAGGACCACTATCTGAACGAATGGCCAGAAATTAATAACCAGGAACACTGGAGTTTCCCCCAAAATGTCAGCACCCATCTGTCAATGAATTATTTTGGTGGATGACTTGGAAAATATTTTTCGGCATGATCTACCTTTCTCTAAGAGTGGTAGGGTGTCATATTCACATACATTGTTGGTGAGACTAACGGGTAATATATTTCTATGCATAATAACATCTTATTTTGAAGTGCATTTTAAAATTCCAGTTAACTTGCTCTAAAATTCTATTGGATTGTTTCGATAAGGCAATTGAAAATCTCATTTGCACCATATCAAATGTGTTCACTGGCTGATAATTTGGGGAGCATGCGTGAATCCCACACATTCGCATATTCAGTGACAAAAAAAAATGAGGCAGCAAGGTTAATGCTACTTCTTGGAAGTTTCACATTCAGAAAACAAACACACAACAACAACAACAACAACACCCCTCATTTCATGTAGCTAAGTTATCTTCAATACCTGATAGAAATCAAATACTCTTTAGAGTGTTAATAACAACAATAACAACTTAACTCAAGTACCCACTGGCTCAATAGCTCCCTATGGGGTATTAACAGGACCTCAGTGCTCTCCCACCCACTCCTCATAATGTTACCAAGTCATACCAGAGTCTAAAAGTACTTCATGTATTTTTAAAAGTCAGTCTCTGCCTTTTAGTTCCCCACTGCATGCTGCTCCCTGCTCCTTGGGTCCTTGCTCCCACTTATCCATCTCCAATATCATCTAAAGAAACCTCATCTGTGCTATGACCTGTTGTAGGAATGTCACTTTTCATACCAAGGACACTGGGTCTAGGTGCTGTCAAAGCTTCTAGTCCTCAGGGTGCTAGAAGAGCCTCAAAATATCTGTAAATGGTAGGGCTAAACTTTGTCCCTAAAACAACTTCACCTGTGTCAAAATGCCTACATGATCTCTTCTTGATCAGTTTTACCAGCTTCTGACCCCCAATGCCCAAATCACAAAGGATGAGACTGGAAACAGACACATAGCTCATACTTCCTCTTCCTCTTCCTCTCGTAATTGTTTTATTGCATGAGGTGTATTTGATAAGTTGTGAGATGGAGACAAGTTTATTTTTTCCAACATATCTTACATAAATAGTTTAGAATGTTGTTCTGGAAAGTGTGCATTGAAATATTAATGTTTTGTGCTTAGCCTTTGGAAGCCTGACCAAAACAAAAGCAGAAAATATTCAAATTTAATAATTTAAAACAAAACTTCTTTGTCCTATAAAAATGTGTTCATATCTGTTTAAATGGAGGCAAACAAACAAGATACCAGTGTGTGAATAAGGTCCAATTTTCTTCATATACTAATGTTCCATTATGGGTACGTGAATATCTGAACTATCAACATTCAATTGGATATGGCTGTAATAATACTAATATACACTAAGCATTCAGTGTGTTCCATACACTGTGCTAAACATAATCTAATTTTATGTTCCAAACAATGCTTTAAGTAGATACTACTACCACAGACACAATTTAGCGGGGCTGAGTACCTTGCCCCAGTGACGCCGTACCCCGATTCAATCAGACCTGAATGGAGAGGGAAAAGTGAATGTGCCTTCCAGGTGTTGTAGGCAGATAAGTTTCATAGTAGGAACTGTAAATGAGACAAATAATTTGAAAATTAAATTGCTCCACAAAATTTGGGAGCAAAAAAAATCGTATTATTTTCTTCTTGAAATCAATTTGGTTCCAAGTCTCTTATCACCAGTGTGGTAAGAGATTCAATCTCATGTATGTTTTGAGGGTGTGTGTGTTGCCCTCCAACTAAAAGGTCATAAAAGACTGATAAGGAATGTTATAAACTCTGGAAAACTGGGGAGAAGTTCACAGGCCAAGGTCCTTTGGAAGGCAGGAGGCCTCACTCCCTCTGACTGGGCCAGAGAGTGGGGTTCTTTATGTGTATCTTCCAGGCCAAGCACCCAGTAAATATTTTTAGGCGTACATGTGGGTCCATTTACCTCTGGATCACTGAAAGGGAGTAGGCCACCAATCCCTACCCACTGTCAATAGCTGACTCAAGTCTACCCCTCTCTCATTAGATGAGCCACTTTTGACTCCTTCAAATTTTTTATTTCACCTTTCTAGAATGATCCAAGTCATACCCATTCCAAGGATGAACTTTTGCAAACAAAAACCTATTATTTTCGTCTGCAGACAGAAATCCTTACCACCAGGACAGGATTTATTCAGAACGTGAAATGGCAATCTTTGTATGACAAGGGCTTCTCTATCCAAACACTTTTGTAAGAAGGAAGATTAGCCTTTGTGTGGAAATATTCAGTCCTTGCTTTATTATATCTCACTGAGTCTTTATCTCTTTTGTTCCCCTTAAGACAGTGTCTGTGTAGTTCTGATGTAGAATGACCTGTTTTTTTGGATTTATCTCTTGTTGAAACCAATCATATCCAAGAATAATCATAAATAATTATCAGTCAGTTTCACAATGAGATAGAACTGAGAAATAAAATCATATATTAAAAACTATTTTATAGGTAACACTGTCTTAGTCAGTTTGGGCTGCTATAACAGAATACCATAGACTGAGTGGCTTACAAACAACAGAAATTTATTTCTCACAGTTCTGAAATCTGGGAAGTCCAAGATCAAGATGCTGGCAGATTAAGTGTCTGGTGAGGGTCCCCTTCCTGATTCATACTCAGCTGTTTTCTTGCTATAACTTCACATGGTGAAAGGGCAAGGGAGCTCTCTGAGGCCTCTTTTATATGGGCACCAATCCCATTCATGCAGGCTCCACTCTCATGAACTAATCACCTCCCAAAGGCCCCACCTCCAAATACTATTACATTGGAGATTTTGTTTCAAAATATCAATTTTGGAGGACACAAATATTCAGTCTGTAGCAAACTCAAATCAAGAAAAATTACCCGTTAAATCATGTGGTGGAGTGTGAAAAAAATGTCTACAATATTTTATAGTGCCTGCCATCAAGGAGTGGGATCTCTTTAAATGTCCCTTGAATGTGGATTTAGCCATGTGACTTGAGTTGGCCAATGGGACATTAACAAACTTGATGTAAGCAGAGGTTTGAAAAGTGCTTGTGTATAAGGATGTATTCTCTGGCTGCTTTTAGAACCCAGCTATCTTGCCTGTCCTGAAAAGAAGACTGCATGTGACTTTTTCTAATAGAGAGGGCTAAATCTGATACATGGAAAGCCATACAGTTTTTTAAGAGAGTTATACTACCATAGACTAAAAGAGGCTGAGCCAGGTTAAGATGAAAAGACTTCTGTCTCCAACTTTCCGTAGGTAGGAAGAAGTCTACAAAGCTACTTAGTTAAAAACATGGCCATTTCATTTAGAAAAGGAAAAATGTCTCAGAAGGCAGAGCCAAAATCCCAGCAGGCAGAGGCACAGAGAATGATGGACTAGAGAGCCACTGCCAGAGGGCAGAATATTCTCTGTTCCTGGAGTAAGGGGAGCTGGCAACACATGCCCATCTCAATTCTAAAATTGCTATGAGGAGTCCATTTGTTTGTTGTGGTTGTTTTGCCCTTGGCTCACTATTGTTGGGTGTTTTTAGTTTTGAAGTCTCTGAATCAAGAGGAACTGCATCCAAGTATCCTCATTTGCATTCACAAAAGATGCAGATCATGTGATACTGGACTTGAACCTGATGACATAAGGAAAGAGAGTCTTAGAAGTTCTGAGATGGTTGAGGATATTTTTCATGTGGGGAGAGTGAAATACTTATAACCAGAGGGTGGACAATGGTAGAATGGGGAGAATTTTTAAAAGCCACAATATTTTGCAGAAACTCCCATAAAGAAATTGAGTCATTTTTCCACTCCTCGAATCTGGACGTGGCTATTTGACTTGCTTTGGCCAGTGGGACATTAGTTAAGTACAATAGAAACAGAGGCTTGAAATGAGCATGAACATGTGAGCTTACTTTCTTGCTGCTTTTCTAATATAGTCATGTGTAAAAGCTTTGGCTAGCCTCCTAGATGATGAGAGCTATGTGACCTGATGCCCCTATTGCCTCAGACAACAGCCGGAAATATGAATGAAGCCATCTGGGATGTGACAGTCCCCAGCCAATCTGTTTACTGACTGCACATGCATGAGTGAGCCAGGTCTTGACCAGGAGAACTATACAGAAGAATCCTGAGCTAAATACAATGATCATTTTTTTTTTAATTGAAGTATAGTTGATTTACAACGTTGTGTTTCTGGTATACAGCAAAGTGATTCAGTTTTGTGTGTGTGTGTGTGTGTGTGTGTGTATATATATATCCCTGTGCTATAAGTAGGTCCTTGTTGGTTATCTATTTTATATATAGTAATGTATATACGTTAATCCCAAACTCCTAATTTATCCCTGCCCTCCTTTCCCCTTTGGTAACCATAAGTTTGTTTTCTATGTCTGTGGGTCTATTTCTGTTCCATAAATAAGTTCATTTGTATCTTTTTTTTTTTTTTTTTTTTTAGATTCCACATATAAGTGATATCATACGATATTTGTCTTTCTCTCTCTGGCTTACTCCACTTAGTATGATAATCTCAAAGTCCATCCATGTTGCTGCAAATGGCATTATTTCATTCTTTTTTATGGCTGAGTAGTATTCCATTGTATATATGTACCACATCTTCTTTATCCATTCATCTGTCAATGGACATTTAGGTTGCTGCCTTGTCTTAGCTATTGTAAATAGTGCTACTATGACCATTGGGGTGCATGTATCTTACCTCACACAGGTAATATAACCATCTTCAAAAAGTCTACAAATAACAAATGCTGGAGAGGGTGTGGAGAAAGGAACCCTCTTGCACTGTTGGTGGGAATGTAAATTGGTACAGCCACTATGGAGAACAGTATGGAGGTTCCTTAAAAAACTAAAAATAGAGTTACCATATGATCCAGGGATCCCACTTCTGGGGATATATCTGGAGAAAACAGTAATTCAAAAAGATACATATATATTCTTTTCCATTATGATTTATTACAGGATATTGAATTTAGTTCTCTGTACTATATGGTAGGATATTGTTGTTTATTTTATATATAGTAGTTTGTATCTGCTAACCCCATACTCCTAACTTATCCCTCCCTCACCCCCTTTCCTCTTTGGTAACCATAAGTTTGTGTTCTATGTCTGTGAGTCTGTTTATGTTTTGTAAATAAATTCATTTGTGTCGTATTTTAGATTCCACATATAAGTCATATCATGATATTTGTCTTTGTCTGGATTTCTTCACTTAGTATGATAATCTCAAGGTCCATCCATGTTGCTGCAAATAGCACTATTTCATTCTTTTTTATGGCTGAGTAGTATTCTGTTATAAATATATGCATCTTTTTTATTCATTCGTTTGTTGATGGACATTTAGGTTGCTTCCATGTCTAGGTTATTGTAAATAGTCCTGCTATGAACATTGGGGTGCATGAACCTTTTCAAATAAGAGTTTTCTCTGAAAATATGCCCAGGAGTGGCATTGCTGGATCATATGGCAATGCTATTTTTAGTTTTTTAAGGAGCCTCCATACTGTTCTCCATAGTGGCTGTACCAATTTACATTCCCCCCAACAGTGTAGGTGAGTTCCCTTTTCTCCATACCCTTTCCATTTGTCATTGTAGACTTTTTAATGACGCCATTCTGACTGGTGTGAGGTGATACCTCATTGTGGTTTTGATTTGCATTTCTCTAATAATTAGTGATGTTGAGCATCTTTTCATGTGCCTATTGGCCATCTGTATGTCTTCTTTGGAGAAATGTCTATTTAGGTCTTTTGCCCATTTTTTGATTGGGTTGTTTGCTTTTTCATTATTGAGTCATATGAGCTGATTGTATATTTTGGAAATTAAGCCCTTGTTGGTCGCATCATTTGCAAATATTTTCTCCCAGACTATAGGTTGTCTTTTCATTTTGTTTATGGTTTCCTTTGCTGTGCAAAAGCTTATAAGTTTATGTCCAATTTGTCTATTTTTGCTTTCAATGATCACTTTTAAGTTCCTAAATTTTGGTGTGGTTTTTTACGCAGAAAAATTCATACAAATAATTTTAGTGAAACAAAACTTTATTTAGATATTCTAAGTGAAATTTGTTTAATTTTGCTGAGGGCTGGCAAAACTTAATGCCAGTGATCTTGGGCATGATCTTTCAGGCTGATTCTTATGAACAGAATTCAAAATACATGTAGTCCTAGGATGAAAATGAAAAATAAATGTAATTAAGCTGGTTTAATAGTAGAAACAGTTATAGACCTTATACCTGAGAGTGAATTTTAGGTCCTGCGTTATTAAAACATGATTATAAAACATATTAAAACAGAATTCTGAAGATCAGACCTGTGAGGAACCAGTTTCTAAGGGCTTAAGAATGATAGACTACTTTTAAATACACCAAAATAATAAATTTGAATATAATATAAATTCATTTCCCTTAGAAAACAGCAACTAATTCCAACTTATTTCTCTCTATATTTTTTCATTCATATATACTCAATATATAAACATACAGGAAGAAAAAAGGGAAAAACTTATAATTTCAATCGTCTCAAGATCTACCATTAATGTTTCAGTTCAAGTTCCTTCCAGACACACAGTTGGTATCATAGTATGCTTATATCCTGCTTTTTTCACTGAGTAATATATCCTGAATATCCATGTTATTAACGTTCATTTACTGAGCATTTATTTTGAGTCTTTAACATTCTATTCTAGAGATAGCTCATAGTGTGCTTAATAAATCTCATACCTTAAGTTTTAGGTTTTAATATTTTTTTATTTATTAGAGTGAAGTTTGCAACATAGATTATACATTGCTGTTTGTGAGTACACATAATTATTTGTCTGCATCTCCTGATTTTTTGGAATAAACTAATACATATGCAAAATATCAACATTAAAATTTTTAATGGATATTTCAATTTTTTCCCCCAAAGTTGTACCTATACCTCATGAGTGTCTGATTTCTTAAATCTTCATCAGCATTGAGAGTTCATCATTATGGAAAAAAAATGAAAAGGGGTATTTCATTGCTGTTTATTCCTTTTCTTCATGTTTTTGAAAATGTTTTCATATGGTTACTGATTATCTGTGTTCCCTCTTTAATGGTTGTATAAATTACTTTTTCATATTCTTTGTCCACTTCCATTTGGAATTTGATTCTTTTTCTCATTTAAGTAAAATTTTTATTAATATAAGGATATTATTTCTTGGTCATATTTGAAGCATATATTTTAGTTTATTGTCTGATTTTGAATATTTAATATTATGATTTGTTTTGAGGCACAGAAGTTTAAGATATTCCAATTTAGCAGTCTGTTACTTTGTGACTTACTTGTTTTGAAAGTTCTTTTCCATCTAGACACCAGGTGTGGATACTGTTTGTTTATTTATCTTTGATCAATAATTCAGTATTTTTTTCCTTATGCTTCCTTTGAGTTTGTTCGTTCTTTTACTAACTTTTTAGACATAAATACCAGGTTCATTAATTTTTCACTTCTTTTCTTTTCTTCTGTAAGTATTTACAGCTATACATTTCTCTTTAACATTTGTAGTTGCATTCCAGAAGTTTTCACATTATACAATTTAATGTATTTTTAAAATTTCATTATGCATTACTTATTATCCCTGACTTATTTACGTGTTTCCATGTGTACAAAATATTTAAAAACATGTATCTTTATCAACTTCTGATTTAGTGTTACTTGCTTAGACACCAAGGTCCAAATTATAGCAATTCTTTGAAATTGGTTGACACTTGCTTCTTGGCCCACTATGAAAAAAATTTGTATGTTTCTAGGAATATAGCCATTTCCTCTAGTTTCATAGTAGTATCTCATAATCCTTTGTACTTTTTGTTATCTGTTGTAACTTCTCTCTCATGTCTGATTTTATTTATTTGAGCCCTCTCTCTTTTTTCTTGGTAAGTCTAGATAAAGGTTTGTTAATTTTGCTTATTTCTTCAAAGAACCAGCTTTTTGTTTCATTGCTCTATTCTATTGTCTTTTTAGTCTCTATTTCATTTATTATTGATCTGATCTTATTATTTCTTTCCTTCTACTAATTCTGGGCTTCATTTGTTCTTTTTCTATTTCTATTAAGTGTAAAGTTAGATTGAGTATTTGAGATTTTTTTCTTATTTTTTGAGGTAGGCCTGTTTTGCTCTGAACTTCTATCTTAGAATCAATTTTACTGCATACCATAGATTTTGGTATGTTGCATTTCCATTTTGATTTGTCTCAAGGTATTTTTTTTTTTTTTGGTTTCTTTTTGGTTTCGTGGTTGACCCATTTGTTGTTCAATAACATGTGTTTAAGCACATATTTGTGATTTTTCCAGTTTGCTTCTTGTAATTGGTTTCTAGTTTCGTACCATTGTAGTCAGAAGGATGCTTGATATAATTTCAGTCTTCTTATTTACTGAGACTTGTCTTGTGACCTAATATATGACCTAGACTGGAGAATGTTCCACGTGCACTTGAGAAGAATGAGTATTCTGCTGCTTTTGAATGGAATGTTCTGTATATATGTATTAAACCTGTCAGGTTTAATGTGTCATTTAAGGTTGGCTTTTCTTATTGATTTTGTTTAGATGATCTATTCATTGATGTAAGTGTGGTATTAAAGTCCTGTACTATTATTGTACTGCTATCAATTTCTCCTTTTAGGTCTGTTAATATTTACTTTATATATTTAGGTTCTCCTTGTTGGGTACATTAATATTTACAAATGTTATATCTTCTTGTAGGATTGACACTTTATCATTATGTAATGCCCACCTTTGTCTTATATTACAGTGTTTATTTTAAAGTCTATTTTGTCTGATATAGTTATAGCTACCCCAGCGTTCTTTTGGTTTCTATTTGCATGAAGCATATTTTGCATCCCTTCACTTTCAGTCTGTGTGTCCTTACATCTATAGTGAGTCTTTTTTTTTTAGCATTTTTATTGGAGTATAATTGCTTTACAATTGTGTGTTAGTTTCTGCTTTATAACAAAGTGAATCAGTTTTACATATACATATATCCCCATATCTCTTCCCTCTTGCGTCTCCCTCCCTCCCACCCTCCCTATCCCACCCTTCTAGCTGGTCACAAAGCACTGAGCTGATCTCCCTGTGCTATGCGTCTGCTTCCCACTAGCTATCTATTTTACATTTGGTAGTGTATATACGTCCATATATACACTAACACTCTCTCACTTTGTCCCAGCTTACCCTTCCCCCTCCCCATGTCCTCAAGTCCATTCTCTACTAGGTCTGCGTCTTTATTCCCGTCTTGCCCCTAGGTTTTTCATGACCATATTTTTTCTTTCTTTTTTTTTAGATTCCATATATATGTGTTAGCATACAGTATTTGTTTTTCTCTTTCTGACTTACTTCACTCTGTATGACAGACTCTATGTCCATCCACCTCACTACAAATAACTCAATTTCGTTTCTTTTTATGGCTGAGTAATATTCCATTGTATATATGTGCCACATCTTCTTTATCCATTCATCTGTTGATGGACATTTAGGTTGCTTCCATGTCCTGGCTATTGTAAATAGAGCTGCAGTGAACGTTGTGGTACATGACTCTTTATGAATTATGGTTTCTTCAGAGTATATGCCCAGTAGTGGGATTGCTGGGTAGTATGGTAGTTCTAGTTTTAGTTTTATAAGGAACCTTCATACTGTTCTCCATAGTGGCTGTATCAATTTACATTCCCACCAACAGTGTATGAGACTTCCCTTTTCTCCACACCCTCTCCAGCATTTATTGTTTGTAGATTTTTTGATGATGGCCATTCTGACCGGTGTGAAATGATATCTCATTGTAGTTTTGATTTGCATTTCTCTAATGATTGATGATGTTGAGCATCATTTCATGTGTTTGTTGGCAATCTGTGTATCTTCTTTGGAGAAATGTCTATTTAGGACTTCTGCCCATTTTTGGATTGCATTGTTTGTTTTTTTGATATTGAGCTGCATGAGCTGCTTGTAAATTTTGGAGATTAATCCTTTGTCAGTTGCTTCATTTGCAAATATTTTCTCCCATTCTGAGGGTTGTCTTTTGGTCTTGTTTATGGTTTCCTTTGCTGTGCAAAAGCTTTTAAGTTTCATTAGGTCCCATTTGTTTATTTTTGTTTTTATTTCCATTTCTCTAGGAGGTGCGTCAAAAAGGATCTTGCTGTGATTTATGTCATAGAGTGTTCTGCCTATGTTTTCCTCTAAGGGTTTCATAGTGTCTGGCCTTACATTTAGGTCTTTAATCCATTTTGAGTTTATTTTTGTGTATGGTGTTATGGAGTGTTCTAAATTCATTCCCTTACATGTAGCTGTCCAGTTTTCCCAGCCCCACTTATTGAAGAGGCTGTCTTTTCTCCATTGTATATTCTTGCCTTTATCAATGATAAGGTGACCATATGTGCGTGGTTTATCTCTGGGCTTTCTATCCTGTTCCATTGATCTATATTTCTGTTTTTGTGCCAGTACCATACTGTCTTGATTACTGTAGCTTTGTAGTATAGCCTGAAATCTGGTAGCCTAATTCTTCCAGCTCCGTTTTTCTTTCTCAAGATTGCTTTGGCTATTTGGGGTCTTTTGTGTTTCCATACAAATTGTGAAATTTCTTGTTCTAGTTCTGTGAAAAATGCCATTGGTAATTTGATAGGGATTGCATTGAATCTGTAGATTGCTTTGGGTAGTATAGTCATTTTCACAATGTTGATTCTTCCAATCCAAGAACATGATATATCTCTCCATCTATTTGTATCATCTTTAATTTCTTTTATCAGTGTCTTATAATTTTCTGCATACAGGTCTTTTGTCTCCTTAGGTAGGTTTATTCCTAGATATTTTATTCTTTTTGTTGCAATGGTAAATAGGAGTGTTTTCTTAATTTCACTTTCAGATTTTTCATCATTAGTGAATAGGGATGCAAGAGATTTCTGTGCATTAATTTTGTATCATGCTACTTTACCAAATTCATTGATTAGCTCTAGTAGTTTTCTGGTAGCATCTTTAGGATTCTCTATGTATGGTATCATGTCATCTGTAAACAGTGACAGCTTTACTTCTTCTTTTGCGATTTGGATTACTTTTATTTCTTTTTCTTCTCTGCTTGGTGTGGCTAAAACTTCCAAAACTATGTTGAATAATAGTGGTGAGAGTGGGCAACCTTCTCTTGTTACTGATCTTAGTGGAAATGGTTTCAGGTTTTCACCATTGAGGATGATGTTGGCTGTGGGTTTTTCATATATGGCCTTTATTATGTTGAGGTAGGTTCCCTCTATGCCTGCTTTCTGGAGGTTTTTTTATCATAAATGGGTGTTGAATTTTGTCGAAAGCTTTCTCTGCATCTATTGAGATGATCATATGGTTTTTCTCCTTCAATTTGTTAATATGGTGTGTCACATTGATTGATTTGCATATATTGAAGAATCCTTGCATTCCTGGGGTAAACGCCACTTGATCATGGTGTATGATGCTTTTAATGTGCTGTTGGATTCTGTTTGCTAGTATTTTGTTGAGAATTTTTGCATCTATGTTCATCAGCGATATTGGCCTGTAGTTTTCTTTCTTTGTGACATCTTTGTCTGGTTTTGGTATCAGGGTGATGGTGGCCTCGTAGAATGAGTTTGGGAGTGCTCCTCCCTCTGGTATATTTTGGAGGAGTTTGAGAAGGATAGGTGTTAGCTCTTCTCTAAATGTTGATAGAATTTGCCTGTGAAGCCATCTGGTCCTGGGCTTTTGTTTGTTGGAAGATTTTTAATCACAGTTTTAATTTCAGTGCTTGTGATTGGTCTGTTTATATTTTCTATTTCTTCCTGGTTCAGTCTTGGAACGTTGTGCATTTCTAAGAATTTGTCCATTTCCTCCAGGTTGTCCATTTTATTGGCATAGAGTTCCTTGCAGTAATCACTCATGATCCTTTGTATTTCTACAGTGTCAGTTGTTACTTCTCCTTTTTCATTTCTAATTCTATTGATTTCAGGTTCTCCCTTTTTTTCTTGATGAGTCTGGCTAATGGTTTATCAATTTTGTTTATCTTCTCAAAGAACCAGCTTTTAGTTTTATTGATCTTTGCTATCATTGTCTTCATTTCTTTTTCATTTATTTCTGATCTGATCTTTATGATTTCTTCTGCTAACTTTGGGGTTTTTTTGTTCTTCTTTCTCTAATTGCTTTATGTGTAAAGTTATGTTGTTTATTTGAGATGTTTCTTGTTTCTTAAGGTAGGATTGTATTGCTATAAACTTCCCTCTTAGAACTGCTTTTGCTGTATCCCATAGGTTGTGGGTCGTCATGTTTTCATTGTCATTTGTTTCTAGGTATTTTTTGATTTCCTCTTTGATTTCTTCAGTGATCTCTTGGTTATCAAGTAGTGTATTGTTTAGCCTCCATGTGTTTGTGTTTTTTACAGACTTTTTCCTATAATTGATATCTAGTATCATAGTGTTGTGGTCAGAAAAGGTACTTGATACAATTTCAATTTTCTTAAATTTACAGAGGCTTGGTTTGTGACCCAATATAAGATCTATCCTGGAGAATGTTCCATGAGCACTTGAGAAGAAAGTGTATTCTGTTGTTTTTGATGGAATGTCCTATAAATATCAATTAAGTCCCTCTTGTTTGATATATCCTTTAAAGTTTGTGTTTCCTTATTTATTTTCATTTTGGATGATCTATCCATTGGTGAAAGTGGGATGTTAAAGTCCCCTACTATGATTGTGTTACTATTGAGTTCCCCTATTATGGCTGTTAGTGTTTGCCTTATGTATTGAGGTGCTCCTATGTTGGGTACACAAGTATTTACAATTTTTGTATCTTCTTCTTGGATTGATCCCTTGATCATTATGGAGTGTCCTTCTTTGTCTCTTGTAATAGTCTTTATTTTAAAGTGTATTTTGTCTGATATGAGAATTGCTACTCCAGTTTTCTTTTGATTTACATTTGCATGGAATATCTTTTTTCATCCCCTCACTTTCAGTCTGTATGTGTCCCTAGGTCTGAAGTGGGTCTCTTGTAGACAGCATATATATGGGTCTTGTTTTTGTATCCATTCAGCCAGTCTATGTCTTTTGGTTGGAGCATTTAATCCATTTACATTTAAGGGAATTATTGATATGTATGTTCCTATTACCATTTTCTTAATTGTTTTGAGTTTGTTATTGTAGTTGCTTTCCTTCTCTTGTGTTTCCTGCCTAGAGAAGTTCCTTTAGCATTTGTTGTAAAGCTGGTTTGGTGGTGCTGAGTTCTCTTAGCTTTTGCTTGTCTATAAATGTTTTAAGTTTTCTGTCAAATCTGAATGAGATCCTTGCTGGGCAGAGTAATCTTGGTTGTAGGTTTTTCCCTTTCATCACTTTAAATATGTCCTGCCACTCCCTTCTGGCTTGCAGAGTTTCTACTGAAAGATCAGCTGTTAACCTTATGGGGATTCCCTTGTATGTTATTTGTTGTTTTTCCCTTGCTACTTTTAATATTTTTTCTTTGTATTTAATTTTTGACAGTTTGATTAATATGTGTCTTGGTGTGTTCCTCCTTGGGTTTATCCTGTATGGGACTCTCTGTGCTTCCTGGACTTGATTAACTATTTCCTTTCTCATTTTAGGGAAATTTTCAACTATAATCTCCTCAAATATTTTCTCAGTCCCTTTCTTTTTCTCTTGTTCTTCTGGGACCCCTATAATTCGAATGTTGGTGCATTTAATATTGTCCCAGAGGTCTCTGAGATTGACCTCAATTCTTTGCATTCTTTTTTCTTTATTCTGCTCTACAGTAGTTATTTTCACTATTTTATCTTCCGGGTCACTTCTCCGTTTTTCTGCCTCAGTTATTCTGCTATTGATCCCTTCTAGAGAATTTTTGATTTCATTTATTGTGTTGTTCATGATTGTTTGTTTGCTCTTTAGTTCTTCTACATCCTTGTTAAACCTTTCTTGTATTTTCTCCATTCTATTTCCAAGATTTTGAATCATCTTTACTATCATTATTCTGAATTCTTTTTCAGGTAGACTGCCTATTTCCTCTTCATTTGTTAGGTCTGGTGGGTTTTTACCTTGCTCCTTCATCTGCTGTGTGTTTCTCTGTCTTCTCATTTTGCTTGACTTACTGTGTTTGGGGTCTCCTTCTCGCAGGCTGCAGGTTCGTAGTTCCCGTTGTTTTTGGTGTCTGCCCCCAGTGGCTAAGGTTGGTTCAGTGGGTTGTGTAGCCTTCCTGGTGGAGGGAACTAGTGCCTGTGTTCTGGTGGATGAGGCTTGATCTTGTCTTTCTGGGTGGCAGGTCCACGTCTGGTGGTGTGTTTTGGGGTGTCTGTGGCCTTATTATGATTTTAGGCAGCCTGTCTGCTAATGGGTGGGGTTGTGTTCCTGTCTTGTTAGTTGTTTGGCATAGGGTGTCCTGCACTGTAGCTTGCTGGTCATTGAGTGGAGCTGGGTCTTGGTGTTGAGATGGAGATCTCTGGGAGATTTTTGCCATTTGATATTACATTGAGCTGGGAGGTCTCTGGTGGACCAATGTCCTGAACTTGGCTCTCCCACCTCAGAGGCACAGCCCTGACGCCTGGCTGGAGCACCAAGATCCTGTCATCCACACAGCTCAGAATAAAAGGGAGAAAGAAAGAAAGAAAGAAAGAAAGAAAGAAAAATATAAAATAAAATTAAGTTAAAAAGTTATTAAAATAAAAAACAAATAATAATTATTTAAAAAAATTTTTTAAGTAATTAAAAAGAAAGAAAGAAAGAAAGAAGAGAACAACCCAACCAAAAAACAAATCCATCAACAATAACAAGCAATGAAAACTATACTAAAAAAAAAGAAAAATATATGGACAGACAGAACCCTACGACAAATGGTAAAAGCAAAGCTGTACAGACAAAATCACACACAAGCATAAGCATACACACAAAAAGTGAAAAGGAAAAATGTATATATATCGTTGCTCCCAAAGTCCACCTCCTCAATTTGGGATGATTCATTGTCTATTCAGGTGTTCCACAGATGCAGGGTACATAAAGTTGATTGTGGAGTTTTAATCCGCTGCTTCTGAGGCTGGTGGGAGAGATTTCCCTTTCTCTTCTTTGTTTGCACAGCTCCCAGGGTTCAGCTTTGGATTTGGCCCTGCTTCTGCGTGTAGGTCACCTGAGGGCATCTGTTCTTTGCTCACACAGGACGGGGTTAAAGGAGCAGCTGATTCGGGGGCTCTGGCTCCATCAGGCCGGGGGGAGGGAGGGGTACAGAATGCGGCATGAGCCTGCGGCGGCAGAGACCAGCATGACGTTGCACGAGCCTGAGGTGCTCCTTGCGTTCTCCCGGGGAAGTTGTCCCTGGATCACGGGACCCTGGCAGTGGCGGGCTGCACAGGCTCCTGGGAGGGGAGGTGTGGAGAGTGACCTGTGCTTGCACACAGGCTTCTTGGTGGCGGCAGCAGCAGCCTTAGCGTCTCATGCCCGTCTCTGGGGCCCATGCTGATAGCTGCGGCTCGCGCCCGTCTCTGGAGCTCCTTTAAGCAGAGCTCTGAATCCCCTCTCCTCGCACACCAGGAAACAAAGAGGGAAGAAAAAGTCTCTTGCCTCTTCGGCAGCTCCAGACTTTCCCGGACTTCCTCCTGGCTAGCTGTGGCACACTAGCCCCTTCAGGCTGTGTTCACGCAGCCAACCCCAGTCCTCTCCCTGCGATCTGACAGAAGCCCGAGCCTCAGCTCCCAGCCCCCGCCCGCACCGGCGGGTGAGCAGACAAGCCTCTCGGGCTGGTGAGTGCTGGTCGGCACTGATCCTATGTGCAGGAATCTCTCCGCTTTGCCCTCTGCACTCCTGTTGCTGCACTCTTCTCTGTGTCTCTGAAGCTCCCCCCCTCTGCCACCCGCAGTCGCCCCCTGCGAAGGGGCTTCCTAGTGTGTGGAAACCTTTCCTCCTTCACAGCTCCCTCCCAGTGGTGCAGGTCCTGTCCCTATTCTTTTGTCTCTGTTTTTTCTTTTTTCTTTTGCCCTACCCAGGTACGTGGGGAGTTTCTTGCCTTTTGGGAGGTCTGACGTCTTCTGCCAGCATTCAGTAGGTGTTCTGTAGGAGTTGTTCCACATGTAGATGTACTTTTGATGTATTTGTGGGGAGGAAGGTGATCTCCACGTCTTACTCGTCCAACATCTTGAAGCTCCTCCTCCTATAGTGAGTCTTTTGTAGGCAGCATATAGATGGATCTTGTTTTTTATTCGGCCAGCCTATGTTTTTTAATTGGAGAATTTAGTCTGTTTACTTTTAAATGGTATGTGTTTACTGTCATTTTGATAATTGTTTTCTGGCTGTCTTGTAGTTCCTCTCTTGTTCCTGTCTTCTTCTCTTGTTCTCTTCCCTTGTGTTTTGATGACTTTCTTTAGTGTTATCCTTAAATTCCTTTTAAAATTATCTTTTGAGTGTCTACTATAGGCTTTGCTTATCTGGAAAATTCTCCTTCAGTTCTGAATGATAATCTTGCCAGGTAGAATATTCTTGACTGGAAGTTTTTCATTTCAGCACTTTGAATGTGTCATGCTACTCCCTTCTGGCCTGCAAAGTTTCTACTGAGACATTTGCTGATAGACTCATGTGGGTTCCCTTTTAAGTAGCAAGTTTTTCTCTTGCTGCTTTTAAGATTCTCTATCTTTCAACATTTTAAGTATAATGTGTTTGATGTGGATCTCTTTGGGTTCCTCTTATTTGAAACTTTCTGGGAATCCTTGATTTGGATGTCTTTTTCCTTCCCCAGGTTAGGGAAGTTTTCAGCCATTATCTTTGAATATGTTTTCTGCTCCTCCTCTCTCTCCTCTTCTTTTGGGATCCCTAAATGAGAATATTGTTTGACTTGATGTTGTCCCATAGGTCCCTTAAGCCATATATATGCATATAATTTTCCCCCCCCTCAGTTTGAGTGAGTTCCACTGTTTCTGTCTTCGAGATCACTGTTGTTTTCTTGTGCTTCATCTAGTCTGTTGTTAAACCTTTCTAATGTATTTTTCAGTTCAGTTATTGTATTCTTCAGTTCTATTACTTCTGTTTGGTACTTTCTTATATTTTCTATCTCTTTACTAAAATTCTCACTGTGTTCATCCACTCCTGAGTTTAGTGACCATCTCTATGACCATTACTTTGAACTCTTAATTAGGTAAATTACTTATCTCCATTTCATTAAGTTTTTTTTTTCTTTTTTGGTGTTTTATCTTGTTCTTTCATTTGGTGCATATTTTTGTTTCTTTATTTTGCTTGACTCTCTGTGTTTGTCTTTACATTAAGCAAAGCAGCTACCTTTCCTAGTCTTGAAGGAATGGCCTTGTATAGGAGATGAATCTTATCATTTAACCTTGCCCTTGCTCTTGCTTATGTCTCAAACTTTTGTGATTACCTAAGCACCCAGATTTATTCTTGATAGGTCCCAGTTGTTGAGGTTTTTCCAAGGTTTGTCAGTGTCCAAAAGGAGAGATCTCAGTCAGTACCTAGTTTCAGGCTCACTGGAAGCCAGATTCTTAAGCAGCAGCTTTTAAGGTATGCAAATATATACAGTCCTATGGGATTTCAGTCATAAACCCTGCTGGACTCCAGACCAAGTAATTTGGAGGCATCCCTTTGGTGATATTTGCAGAATTTGGGACTCTAGATGAATGTATAAGCTCCTTCCTGATAGGTACCACTGAGCTGAAGCAAGACCAAGAGAAAGTGCAAAAATGGCATTCCCCCAGCCTATGTTCCCTGAGGAAAATTTGAAGCCTCTAGACGTGCGGTAAACCTAAAACCTGCCCCTCAACCTGAGGTTTCAGCACAAGTAGATAAGCCTTTTTCACAGGAAGACTAGGGGTGTGTTCCAGTCTGCTGTCTATGCCATGGTCTGGGGGGTGGTAGCCTGCTAAGAACTCTCTCTCTCATTGTATCAGTCACATGGGGCCCAGAAACACAAGCACCTCTGGCCACCAGAGCCAGGTGATCAAGAGGTATCCCCTGTGTGGACTGTACACACCTATTGGCTTTAGCAGGGCCACAGGTGAGCTTGGGGCCATGGCATGACTGCTGGCTTTAGCAAGACTACAGGCAGAGTATGACCGTCAGCACTAGCAAGGTAACAGAAGTACAAAAATGGCACCTGTCAATGCTGGCCCTTACAAGGTAGAATGAGAGCATGAAAATGGTGCATACCAGCATCTCTGTCCCCAGAGTCCCAACAGGCCCCTGCCCCTCTAGCAGATGCTTTAAGATTAGCTAGTGAATCTCCTTCATGAGCTAATATCATCTAGATGTTTTTCAAACTGCTGCTTGTATGCTGTCTTGTGGTGATTCTGCATATGAGCCCTTTAAGAGTAGAATCTCTGTTCTCTACAGCACTTTGAATCTCTTGAACATTAGTCCTATTGTTTACCAAAGCCAGATGTTTTGGGGGTTGTCTTTCAGTGCAGGTCCCAAGGGTTGGGGTGCCTGAAGTGGGGCATGAACACCTTGCTTCTCAGGGAGAAGATCTGTATTTGTGAGACCCCTCCCGATTGTGGGTCACTCTACCAAGTGTGGGTTTTTGGGTGAGAACACATCTCTGCCTCTCCATCCTGTCTTGATGTGGTCTTTTTATCCTTCATTGTTGAAGAGCTATTTAGCTAGTTTTCAGGCTTTTTTCAGAGGGAATTATTCCATGTGTAGCGGTAAATTTGGTGTGTCCATGGGAGGAGGTGAGTTCAGGCTCTTCTTATGCTGCCATCTTGAACCACTTCTGCTATTGATTTATTTTTAAAAACATGTTTACATTCACAAATATAGTTAGCATTTTATTTTCTCATAAATATTATTGAACTTCAGATGATTCTTCTCAGATTATGTTCCTTCCTCCTGATTTATCCCCTTTAAAAATGGTCTGTATGTGTAAAACTGTGTTTTTTTAAAAACTAATTTATTTATTTTCCTCTTCTCCTTGAGATATGTATTCTTGAAGAAAATAGAATTTGAGAGTTAAGATCGTTTTTTTAATCAATACTTTGAAGATATTATTCTACTCTCTGGCTTCCACTCTTTCTGTTGAGAAGGCAGTTGTCAGTCTAATTGCTTGTGGGAGATTTATCTTTTCTTTCTGGTTACTTATTTTTCTTTGCTGTTTTGCTGCTTCACTGTGATTTATATAGATGTTTCTTTTTAACTATATTACTTAGGATATATTATCCTTTCTGAATCACTGGATTCATGTTTCTTCTGGAAATTTTTTAGCAGTTATTCTCTATCCTATCTTACTTACTTAGAACTCTTGACTTCATGTTTCCTTGTCTCTGTAGTTCATTTTGAATAATTTCCTCAACTATATCTCTCAGTTCACTAATTTTTTTCCTCAGCTACATTTGATCTGCTATCTAATCTGTTCATTTTTCTCTTTCTCCAAATTTCTTAATACTGTATGATTCATCCATGCGTACCACTTCTGCCATTTCCTGTCATTTCATAATATTTGGAGAATTAAGGTAGTTGCTTATGTTTATTTTCCCCCTAAGACCCAACTGAAATCACAAATGATATTTTCTTTTTAAATATTTCTACATATCGGTGCTCTGTGATAACTTAGATGGGTGGGATGGTGGGGGGTGGGAGGGAGGTCAAAGAAGGAGGGGATGTAGGTATACATACAGCTGATTCACTTTCTTGTACAGCAGAAACTAACACAACATTGTAGAGCAATTATACTCCAATAAAAAAAGAAAATTATGTGTAGCCACAAAGCAAAAAATATATATATTTCTACATATCTGTGGTTTCAAATTAACAATGATTACTTTTTAAATGAAATGTTAAAAAAGGTACTTATTATAAAATTTGAAATTGTTGGAAATAACAGTAAATTACATTGAATGAGACATTGTGTTCTTATTTTCAGTGACTTAGTCTTGTTTTTCATTAAGGCAAAGGAATTCAACTTTAATGATCACATTTCCAGGACACTCGTTTTTATTTCCTTTGCAATGTGAACACTCAATCCATGATGTAATTTGGGGACCTAGGACTAGGCCAGAAGCACAGATTGCAATTGATCTCAGTGATTTGAGGAGAAATATTAGCAAAAGTATAGTGATAATCTCAGAAAATTAATGTGCAGCTAGATAGAATAAAAATAGACTCACAATGAGGAAACTTGCTCCGAGCATCACTGCTTTTATTTTGACATCAAGATCAAAAGGAAACTGGATCCCAAATTTATCAGCATTGGTAAAACGTTCCCTCATAAATCCAGTCCACTGATTGGAAATCTTACCAATAACCATTTCTTCATCCAGGGACAAAAACTAAAATAAAAAATATTTTTAATCTTAGATAAAATCTCTGAAATAAAAACAATAGGCATTCCCACATCAATTTTAATAATTAAATATGACCCATATGAATTATAATCATATGTGAGTTATAATATAATCTGAAGTAAAAAGAATATGCAATATGGACACAAAGTAGCCTATGAAAACATCTACAGACAATTTCTACCTAAAAGAAAAATTTCAAATTGATTGGATACAAGTGATCTTATTTATATGTATGTGTATACATACATATATTATGTTTTATATACAATGCATATTATATATAAAATTATATTAATGTATATAATTTGCTTAAATTTGATCAGAGAATTTAATTAGAAAATGAAAACCACTAGCTTTTCAGCTCTTTTACACAGTTAACTCTTTCCTAAGAGTCCTGATTTTCTGAATCTCTCTACCTTTACCTCATCCCCTTTTCTTCTTTACTCATCTGGACTCCCTGGAGCACCAGTTCTTGTACCAAGTAATATTCATTTCTCAACCTAAGAGATACTCATGTAAATGTAAAACAATAAATCTGTGATAAATGCTACTGCTTATTTTGTGATGAATGCCAGAAAGGAAAAGGTAGCGTGATATGATGGAGTATAATAGGGAGATAATAGGCAGACTAAAAGAATTGGGGGGATGGTTTTAGAGAAAAAAAGGGAAAATGCCATTTAAGCTGAGATTTGGAGGATCAGCAGGAATTAGTGAATAGGAATAGAGGAATTAGGAATAGGAATTAGAGGAATAGGGAAAGTGAGCGCTTCCTAGAGAGAGTCAGCTACATGTGAAAAGGCTCTTGTTTAGGAATGAACATAGCTGGAGCGAAATGAGTGAGGGGGATAGTGGTAGAAAGTAAGAAAAGAGAGGTATGCATGGCTAGATCATACATAGCCTTGTAAGTAATGTTAAGGAATTTGGGGAGAGAAATATGGAAGAGTTTTACATAACTGTGTCAAACTTTTCCAGTTTTTCCAGAACTCTGAACACATCGTTCCCCCTCACCCTCAACAATACAGCTTATATTTTCCACTGAAGAGAAAATAGAAGCAACTGGACAGGAACTTACTGGACTCCCAGACGCCAGTCTAGAAAGTTATTATATCTGTACCAACACTTCCTGCTTCCTTCCTGGTGTGATTAATGGGCCATCTCTATGCCTGTTCGAGGCCAGTTCCCTACATGCCTTAGGTCCCATACCAAGAGACAGGGTTCATCAGATATTCAATTTCTGTTGTTTCTCCACACTTTTCCTCCGATTTGGCTTCTTTCCTTTAAAATCAAAGCATGCTAAGGACATACCTTTCATAAAAATACCTCCCTGTCCACTCTGTGCCCCCATCCAGCCAGGAGCAAGATTATGGTAAGGCAGGGAGACAAGTCATGCAGAGTCAGTTTCTGTCTTAACTTAAATTTTTGGTATTTGTTCCAAATAGATTTTTTGCATTAATTTTGATGTTTAAAATATAATCAAATATCATTTATCTTAATTACTAGGCTTTTTGGTGTCCCTTTTAATTTTGTACCTGAGATAAATATCTTATTTGCCTCACCCTAGTCCTGTCCTATAGTAGTCCTAGCTACTCCTTTACCTCTCTCCTGTTTTCCATAGCCAAAAGTATTAAAAGGTTTGTCCATATTCATGCAAAAGATGCACATTCTCACAGAATCATTACCTCATTTCTTGTCCCTTGCTCTTGGAGGTTACCTATAAGTGCCAGCTTTAAAATGGCTTTGCTTCAAACGTAGAAGAAATAGGAAATATTCTATATACCTTAACAATAGTTCTTAAGACACTAGAATAAAGTAGGATTTATTGTACCATAATGTGAGATACAAGACAATGATGTTATTAAAAATGAGGCAAGGTAGCTTTGGCTTCCAGGGTTTTATGCACAGACCACTCTGTTGCATTGGTTTCCAACTTGAAACAGAGAAGAATAGAGTCTTGTGTGCTCATTTTATTAAATTTTTCTAAACTAAACTTATTATTATAATTAATTTTTAAGTATGTCTTAATCAGTACATGTAAGTATCACTAAACTGAATTGACATAATTCTAAAGAAGGAAAAAAATCAGGCAGTATTTTACCTAGGCTGTGTCCAGATTTCTGACTAGACATTTCAGATATTAAAACAAGCAAACATGTCCTTGATGAAAGACTGAAAAGCAGTCTTTTTTCAAATTGAATATCTTATCAAACCAAGACAGTATTCTTTGTTGCTTAGGAATCTTCAGATTTAACCAAGTGTAGTGGGATGTTTATTAACTATATTTAGTAGTTAACTTCCTAAATTATTATCTGAATGTTGGCCATAATCTGAGAAATAAATCAGTAAGCACATAAAAATTTAACAAAATTGTATCATGCCAGTTTCAGAGTTTTATAAAAATTAGCATTAATCTCTTATCTATAATTAATGCTGGATTATGTCATTGTCCACTGCAATAAAGTTAATTTTCTCTTTCAACGTTCCTTGAAATATTAAATATAAAACTTGTTGTTTGATAACTATACACTTAAAATATAGATTAAAAATGTGCCTTATAAGCTTCACAAACTGTAGGTCTTAATTAAGCAAAGAAACTATGAATTAGAAATTCAATTTAAAAATTAAGCAAATAGTTAAAGTAATTGTAATATGTTTTTATTTTCTTTTAATCACATTAATTAACTATGTACATTAGAAAATTATCAAATTATTAACTAATTTGAGCATGATAATTTAAAACATAATGAATTACTCACTTTAAAATTTAGATCTTTGAGACAGCTAGAAACCACACATGGCCCTCTGATTTTCATTAAATCCTCCTTATTCTCATTTTTTATTTTAAATATTGGCAAAAACGGGTGATAGTGTTGATAAACATATCCAATTATTTCTCCAGGAGGAGCCTCAACTTTTAGCTACAAAATATTAAAAAATGTAATATTAATCATGTGAGATATGTTTGATTTGTAAGCAACACTGTATTTACTTATATGCTACCTTTTACTTAGCTTTTTGTATATGTGGACAGAACTTTGTGAGTTTAAAGCATGACCTATATTTGGGAATGGACATGGAAGTAAAAAAGGATTTAGTTGTTGAAATCCCTGAGTTGAGATCTGATGCTGCTGCTCACTAACCACATGATATATGGACAAGTCACTCACCTCTCTGAAATTAATTTTCCATTCGCAAAAGAGGGATAATAATAATCTTCAGGTGCTTATGAGGATCACTTTTTAAATTTCCATGCCCAATAGATATGCCTTAAAAACTCCAATCACACCAAAACTGTTTATTATCCAACATGCCAAGGACTTTTGTACCTCTATGCCAATGCAAATAAGAATTCATTGAAATTCTTCATGTTCATTGTGATTTAAAGCCCAGTTCATCAGAATCAATAGAGACTGATTCAATAAATTATGGTATATCATCCATACAATGGGTTATTATGCAGCCATTTATGAGAATGAGAAAGCTCTATACATACTGATATAATCTTCAAGTTAAAAAATTGTAGAAGAATATCTGCCAATTGTGTACCAAACACATCACACACATACACACACATATATATATGTGTATATGTATACATATATATAGCATAAATATGCATCTGTTATATAAATATTCATAGAATAATTCTGGAAGAATACCTTAACTCATAATAGCAGTTGCCTCTGAAGAAGAATACAGCAGACATAGGAAATAAGTGTTTGAGAGACATTGTTTTAGCTGAATAACTTTCTTTGCTAACTGACTTTCTTTCCCTTTCTTTCTTTCTCTCCCTTTCTTCCTTCCTTCCTTCTTTATATATATATAAGTATTACTCTTTCAAAAAATAAATGGAGACTGTTAAGTCAAGATAGTGGAAATGGTGATGTAGTTTTTGAATCTTCTCAAAACCCTCATAAAAAGGAAAGAACAAGTATGATAGGTAAACAAAACCAAAGCACTGTCAAATTATTTATCAAAGTAGATGGAAAAATTATAGACTCACATCTTAAAATACAAGTAGATGTAGTGAAACAAGTGACGGCAGCAAGATATTCCTGAGATCCAAGGAATCCAGACACCACTAACAAGTACTCATCACAAAAAGAAAGGGATCCCACTCAGAATAAAAGCTCAAAGGACCAGTCTGAGAAACATAGCTGAAAATGGGATGGAACTTCATAGCTCCTAATTTGTAGGCAGTATAAGAAGACTGTGGGAAGATTGACTGGGGCTGAAGTTGTCTAGGCATAAGAACTTTTTACAAAATCATCCATTCAAGATTCCCTTTCATAACAAAGTTTTACACTGACAAGAAATTGCTGGCAGTAGAATAAAAACTGAGTAAGACAGGAAGATCTGGGATTAAAGGAAGAGAATTTCAGGTAAATGTGGAGGAGGTGTACAGAGAAGGTAAATCTGAAAAAGAACCAAGAAGCTATATTCCTAACATTACACAATGAAGCAGAAGGGAAATCCCTAGAACTCTACTATGAGAATCTCTTAAAATGATTCTGAAGATAAAAACTGGACGTGAATCTACATTTGGAAAAGGGAATGGCACTGGTTGAGTTCCTTGATTTTTGTGGCTTCTTATTTGAGGTCTGGCCCTGGTCAGTGCTGCACAGGGTTGTGAAAAGTTTTTAATAACAGTTTCTACTTTAAGGAGGTAGGACAAATTATAGAAGTAAGAAATAATAAAAGATTAGAAGAAAAAAAAAATCAAAGCAATAGGAAATGGACCAAAAAATAGAGAATAAGTAAAACAAAGCTGATTCTTTGAAAGGATCAATAAAATTCCCTAAGCTAAGCATGAAAAAAGAAAAAACACAAATCACTACTGTCAGAAATGAAAAGGGGGCTATTACTACATAATATGCAAACTTAATAGGACAATAAAGGAATATATTAACAAATTTATGCCAATTAATTCAATAACTTAGGTTAGGCAAATTCTTTGAAAGACACAAATTATAAAAATGAACTTAAGGAGAAAAAGAATACCTGACTACCCCTATATATATTAAAGAAGTTTTGAATTTAAACCTAAAATCCTTCACACACCCCCTATTACAGGCTAAAATAGCTTCACTGTTGAATATAATCAAATATTTAAGTAAGATATGATACTAATCCTACTCAAACTCTTTCAGAAAAGAATAAGGAACATTTCCAACTTCCCTTATGAAACCATTATCCTAATTCCAAAGCCACACAAAAACTTAAAAGAATAATACAGACCTATATATCATACACATAAACACAAATTCTTAGCAAAATGAATATATAAAAAGAATAAGAAATATATCCAAGTGGGATTTACCTCAAGAATGTAAGGTTGATTTAACATTTAAAAAAATCAATTGATGCAGTTCACATATTCACAGATTAAAAGAGAAAAGTCATATAATCAAATGAATAGATACAGAAAAATACTTGACAAAATACAAAGTTTATTTATGGTATAAACTCAGAAAACTAGGAATAAAAGGGATCCTCTGCAACCTAAGAAAGTATATCTTAAAAAAAACTACAGATAACCTCATACTTAAAGATTAAATCTTTTCTTCAAAATCAGTAGAAAAGGCAAGACTATCCTTTCTTACTTCTGTTCAATATTATAATAGCGTTCTTAACCAGAACAAAATGGCAATAAATAAATATGACATTTATACATATACACATATAAATAAAAAGCATACAGATAGCAAAAGAAGAAGTAAAACTTTATTTTCATATTATATAATTGAAGAAAACTTTAAGGAATCTGTAAAAATCTGCTAGAATTCATAAGTGATTTTTGGCAGTCAAAAGGTAAAGGATCAATAATCAAGGGTCAATTGTTTTTCTATATATGAACAACAAAAATGGAATGTTTAACTTGAAGATATTTTCAATTGTATCTAAAAACATGAAATACTTAAATTTAGTCCTAATAGAATATTTGTAAGACTAAGCACTGCAAACAACTACTGGGAGTTAATAATGAAGACCTAAATCTAAGGAGAAATGTACCATAGTCATTGAGCGGAAGACACAGTATTAGTTAGAAATCAATTCTTCCCAAAATTAATAAATAGGTTCAATGCCATCCAAATCACTATCTCAGCAGGAATCTTCAAGTAATACAAAAGATTCTTCTAAAACTTACATGAAAATTGCAAAGTACTTAACAGAGTCAAACAGTTTTTAAAAAGCAAACCAAAATTGGAAGGCTCATACTGGCTAGTATTAAGACTTACTCTAAAGTTAGGTAGTCAAGACAATGTAGTATTGGCATAGGGTACATATCTATGTATAGCTATATCTATAGATCAGTGGAAAAGTGGAAGAGAGTAGATTCTAGAAATAGGTATACACATATATTGGCAATTTATTTTCAAAGATATAAAAAGACAGTTATATGGAAAAGGGTAGTCTTTTTCAAAACATGGTGTTCAAACAACTCGATATCAAATTGAAAAAAAAAAATCTCAAATCTTTCCTCACACGTACACAAAAATTAACTCCAAATGGAACTAGACCTAAATATAAAATTTCTGGAAGAAATATAAGACACAGTCTTTGCTATTTTGTAATAGGCAAAGATTTCTTAGATAAGTTCTTAAAAGCATGGACCATAAAAGAATATACATGATAAATTAGATTTTATCAAAATTGAAACCTTCTTTTTTTCTAAGGATAGTAAAATGAAAATCTAAGCCATAAACCTGGACACAATATTGGCAGTACACATATCTGACAAAAGGCTTATATCCAGACTATCTAAAGAACTCTTATAATTCAATAAGACATATTAGTTCATTTTTAAATGGGCAAAAGATTTAAACACTACATAAAAGATATTCAATAGCTAATAAGCACATGCAGGGAAATGCAAGTAAAAATCACAATGATACTTTAGAATAAAAAACTTTTAAAAATCTAAATTTCTTGTGACTTTCATTGCCTGAAAAATATTTACAGTGTTATGCATGAGTCTCATCCTGAAGGTATGTGATATGAATATATTTATAATTCTTTCTCTGACATATTTCATTCCAGAGTATTCTTTGTAGCCAAACCCAACGTTTTAATTTTAATATACTGCCCTGTGTTGAGGCTTTTCTGAAGGAACTCAAATACATTCTAAATCACATTGTAGAAATAATATTTACTGACCTTTTGTAGGCAGCAGTTACTCCAGCAATAGCTCCATCTTAGAGCTTTATGCATAGTAATAACATCGCATCCTACATTATCATAAATTGTCATGGTAAAAGGCCTTGAAGGTCCACAGAAGTGTCTGAGGAAACAATTACTTTTCTCTTCTGCAAAATAAATTATCTGTCCTTTATTATTCATGACATCATATGTTTTGTTAGTTTCAAAAGGACCGAGGACTAAAGAATGAAACAATATGGTGATTTATTAATAAAACTGATGTGACTTGTATAAATTGCATATCAAATTACGTTCAAATTTGAGTAAGTTGGGTAATGTTGGGTAAGAAACCCCTTGCTTTTAAGCAACTTTCTTCACTAGTATCTTAGTTTCCCCATACAGAAAAATAAAAGAGATGGTAGCTATCCTCTGGTTCCTTTTACTACTAAAATTCCATGCATAGCTTTTTTGTATCATTTTTGAAATTCAGAGAAATTAACCTATAACTATTATGTTTTGAGTTACTTTAAAAATTACTCCTCTTCATCTTTTCCTTCCTATAGGGCATGAAAATGACTTTATTAGGTCTTCAGTCTGGCTAATAGAAACCAAGAAAAAATATCTCACTTATGCTAAATTAGGGGAGACAGTGAGCACTTTCATATATCATCCACATAAGATAATCAATTCACCATTTTTTGCAAGAAAATGGAAATATTATCTTTTGTCCTAATAATTTTACTTCTGTGATCAGGCAAACAAATAATCCTAAAATTTAAAAATCTGCTTTCTGCACCAAATAGTCACTACTACACAACTTAGAAAAAATAAAATAAAATGGAAGCAAAGTAAATATTTAACAACAAAAGGCAATATGTATTATCCCTTCTTTAGAATTATTGGGTAGCTATTTACAATGTGGGGTTTCACCATGGTAACCACAAAACAACAATCTATAATAGACATACACACGTGCACACACAAAAAAGAATACAAACACAACACTAAAAATAGTTATCAAATCACAAGAGAAGAGAACAAAAGAGAAAAGGAAGAAAAAGACCTATAAATCCAAAACAATTAACAAAATGGCAATAGGAACATACATATCAATAACTGCCTTAATTGTAATTGGATTAAATGCTCCAACCAAAAGACACAGACTGGCTGAATGGATACAAAAACAAGACCCATATATTTGCTGCCTACAAGAGACTCACTTCAGATGTAGAGACACATACAGAATGAAAGTGAGGTGATGGAAAATGGTATTCTATGCAAGTGAAAATCAAAAGAAAGCTGGAGTAGCAATACTTAGGTCAGACAAAATAGACTTTAAAGCACTGTTACATGAGACAAAGAAGGACACTACATAATGACCAAAGGATCAATCCAAGAAGAAGATATAACAATTGTAAATATATATGCACCCAACATAGGAGCACCTCAATATATAAGGCAGATATTAATGACATAAAAGGAGAAATGGACAGTAACATAATAATAGTGGAGGACTTTAACACCCCACTTACATCAATGGACAGATCATGTAGACAGAAAATCAATTTAAAAACCCCACAGGCCTTAAATGACACACTAAACCAAACACACTTAATGGATATTATAGAGCACTCTATCTGAAAGCAGCAGAATATACATTCTTTTCAAGTGCACATAGAGCATTCTCCAGGATAGATCACATGCAGGGCCACAAAGCAAGGCTTGGTAAATTTGAGAAAATTGAAATCATATCAAGCATCTTTTCTGACCACAACACTATGAGGCTAGAAATTAACTGCAAGGAAAAAAAAAAACTGCAAAAAACACAAACCCATGGAGGCTAAACAATATGCTACTAAACAACCAATGGATCACTGAAGAAAACAAAGAGGAAATCAAAAAATACCTAGAGATAAAAGAAAATGAAAACAAAATGATCCAAAATCTATGGGATGTAGCAAAATCGGTTCTAAGAGGCAAGCATATAATGATACAATCTTACCTCAGGAAACAAAAATCTCTAATAAACAACCTAACATAATTCCTAAAGCCACTAGAGAAAGAAGAACAAACAAAACCCTAAGTTCATAGAAGGAAAGAAATCATAAAGATCATAAAGTCAGAAATGAAAAAGGAGAAGTTACAACCTAAACCACAGAAATACAAAGGATCAGAAAAGACAATTATGAGCAACAATTATGTTCAATAAAATGGACAACCTAGAGGAAATGGACAAATTCTTAGAAAGGTACAATCTCCCAAGACTGAAGCAGGAAGAAATAGAAAATATGAACAGACCAATTATCAGTACTGAAATTGAATCAGTAATTTAAAAACTCCCAACAAGCAAAATTCAGGACCAGATGTCTTCAAAGGTGAATTTTACCAACATTTAGAGAAGATTTAACTAATTCTGAAACTAATCCAAAAAACTGCAAAGAAAGGAACACTTCTGAAATCATTCTATGAGGCCACCATCACCCTGATACCAAAACCAGACAAAGATATCACAAAAAAGAAAATTACAGGCTAATATTACTGATGAACATAGATACAAAATCCTCAACAAAATACTAGCAAACCGATTCCAACAATACATTAAAAGGATCATACACCATGATCAAGTGGGATTTATCCCAGGGATGGAAGGATTTTTCAATATCACCAACTCAATCAATGTAATACACCACATTAACAAATTGAAGAATAAAAATCACATGATCGTCTCAGTAGAGGCAGAAAAAGCTTTTGATAAAATTCAATATCCATTTATGATAAAAACTTCCAGAAAGTGGGCATAGAGGGAACATACCTCAAGGTTAATAAATGTCATATACGACAAACCCACAGCTAACATCATACTCAATGGTGAAAAGGTGAAAGCATTTCCTCTAAAATTAGGAAGAAGACAAGGATATCAACTCTTGCCACTTTTATTCAACATAGTTTTGGAAGTCCTAGCCACAGCAATCAGTGAAGAAAAAGAAATAAAAGGAATCCAAATACGAAAAAGAAGTAAAACTGGCCCTGTTTGTAGATGACATGATGCTATACATAGACAATTCTAAGAAGGCTACCAGAAAACTACTA
This sequence comes from Balaenoptera acutorostrata, assembly GCF_949987535.1. Lineage (NCBI taxonomy): Eukaryota > Metazoa > Chordata > Mammalia > Artiodactyla > Balaenopteridae > Balaenoptera > Balaenoptera acutorostrata. Next base: position 31,889,564 of record NC_080067.1, read on the forward strand.
GAGCTAATCAATGAATTTGGTAAAGTTGCAGGATACAAAATTAATATACAGAAATCTATTGCATTTCTATACACTAACAACAAAAGATCAGAAAGAGAATTTAAGGAAATAATCCCATTTACCATCGCATCAAAAAGAATAAAATACCTAGGAATATACCTACCTAAGGAGACAAAAGAGCTGTACTCTGAAAACTATAAGATGCTGATGAAAAAAATTGAAGATGACACAAACAGATGGAAATATATAACATGTTCTTGGGTTGGAAGAATCAATATTGTTAAAATGACCATACTACCCAAGGCAATTCAATGCAATTCCTATCAAATTATCAATGGCATTTTTTCACAGAACTAGAACAAAAATTCTAAAATTTGTATGAAAACACAGATCACCCTGAATAGCCAAAACAATCTTGAGAAAGAAGAATGGAGCTGGAGGAATCAAGCTCCCTGACTTCAGAGTATACTGCAAAGCTACAGTATTCAAAACAGTATGGCACTGGCACAAAAACAGACATATAGATCAATGCAGCAGGATAGAAAGCCCAGAAATAAACTCACACACTTGTGGTCAGTTAATGTACAATGAAGAAGGCAAGAATATACATGGAAAAAAGACAGTATCTTCAATAAGTGGTATTGGTAGAACTGAACAGTTACGTGTAAAGGAATGAAATTAGAATATTCTCTAACACCGTATACAAAAATAAACTCCAAATAGGTTAAAGACCTAAATGTAAGATCAGATACTATAAAAACCCTAGAGGAAAACATAGGCTGAACACTCTTTGCCATAAATCGCAGCAAGATTTTTTTTGGATCTGCCTCCTAGAGTAATAGAAATAAAAACAAAAATAAACATATGGGACCTAATTAAACTTATAAGCTTTTACACAGCAAAGGAAACCATAAGCAAAATGGAAAGACAACTTAAGGACTGGGAGAAAATATTTGCAAATAATGCTACTGACAAGGGATTAATTTCCAAAATATACAAACAGCTCATACAGCTAAATATCAAAAAAAGAACAACTCAATTAAAAAATGGGCAGAAGATCTAAATAGTCATTTCTCCAAAAAAGACATACAAATGGCCAAAAGGCACATGAAAAGATGTTCAATATCACTAATAATGAGAGAAATGCAAATCAAAACTACAATGAGGTATCACCTCACACCTGTCAAATGGCCATCTTTAAAATGTCTACAAATGCTAAATGCTGGAGAGGGTGTGGAGAAGAAAGAACCCTCCTACACTGTTGGTAGAATGTAAATTGCTACAGCCACTATGGAGAACATTATGGAGGTTCCTTACAAAACTAAAAATAGAATTACCATATGATCCTGTAATCCCACTCATGGGCATATATCCGTAGAAAACTCAGCATCACTAATTATTAGAGAAATGCAAATCAAAACCACAATGGGGTATCACCTCAAACCAGTTAGAATGGCTATCATTAAAAAGTATACAATGACAAATGGAGAGGGTGTGGAGAAAAGTGAACCCTCCTACACTGTTGGTGGGAATGTAAATTGGTAGAGCCACTTTAAGAGCTCCTTAAAAAACTAAAAATACCGTTGTCATATGATCCCACAATGCCACTCCTGGGCATATATTTGGAGAAAGCTCCAATTCAAAAAGATACATGTGCCCCAGTGTTCATAGCAGCACTATTTACAATAGCCAAGACATGGAGGCTACCTAAATGTCTATCAAGGGATGAATGAATAAAGAAGATGTGGTGTGTATATACAATGAATACTACTCAGCCATAAAAAGAATGAAATAATGCCATTTGCAGCAACATGGATGAACATAGAGATTATCATATTAAGTGAAGTAAGTCAGACAAAGACAAATAACATATGCTATCACTTATATGTGGAATCTAAAAAAATGATACAAATGAATTTATTTACAAAACAGAAATAGAGATTCACAGACATAGAAAACAAACTTGTGGTTACCAGTGGGGATGGTGGGGCAGGGATGTGGAGAGAGATAAATTAGGAGTTTGGGATTAACACATACACACTACAATACATAAAATAGGTAAACAACAAGGTCCTACTGTATAGTACAGGGAACGATACTCAATATCTTATAATAACCTATAATGGAAAAGAATCTGAAAAAAATATATATATATAGATGTGTGTAATGAATCACTTTTCTGTACACTTAAAACTAACACAACATTGTAAATTAACTATACTTCAATTAAAAATGTTTTTAATGTTGGGTTTTAAGATAAAAATAAAAATATTAACATTAAGTGAATAAATATATAAAATTCATGGACAATGATTAAAAGTGATTTCAAAAAACTTCATCAAAGGAATACTTTTAAAAAGCTTTCAGAAAAAATTTATCAGTAGTTGTACATGGATGATTATCTCCCACTTTTCTTAATTTTAAATGTTCTTTAGTGAGTATATGTTTAATGAGTATATATTTCTCTAATATACATTTAACATTTTATTTTGTTAACGTTTGAAACTAATAGTTACAGAATTTCCTCACTTTTTAATGATTAATGTGCAAATGAGCATAATTATGTTTTCATATTATACCAACATATTTGAAAGGTATTCATTTTGATGTAATTTTCACAGAAAAATCATGATTCAAAATTTATGAAAAAAATCTTCTGACCGCCTTTTAAATTTAATTTCTTTTTATTATTAGGAATTATATATGCATGGCACAAATTTAAAAATGCAAAGAGAGTATAAAATTAAAAATAATTCTTCCTTCCAGGCTTATTCTATTTCTTCTTCTTTCTCCAATTTCATATGCATTCTTCTAGAGATATCTCAAACATATGCAAAGCCTAAATATATTTTGCACACACACACACGTACTCACACGCTAACATATGCACTACTTTGTAATTGCTTTTTATACTTAGCAATATATCTTGGAAATATTCCTGACAATTTTGTAGAGCTGTCTCATTCTTTTAAATAACTGTGCAGTGTTAGATTATGTGAACATATCATTTAGAGCAGTAGTTCTCAAATTTTAGCCTGCCTCAGAACCATCTGGAGGGCTTGATAAAGCACAGACCCCATCTCTTGATTTGGTTATTTAGTGGGTCTATGATAAAGCCTGGGAATTTGATAGTTCTAACATGTTCCCAGAAGATGTTGATGCTGCTGGTCTGGTGACCATACTCTGAGAATCACTAGTTTGGAGAACTAGTTTCCCATAACGTAGATGGTTAGATTTTTCTCAATATTTTTGCTATTTTTTGTCGCTACTGAAATTATAAGTAACTGTAACTGTTTCTGTCCTATGAGTTCCCACAATTGGTTGCTACCTATCTTATGACTTTTATTACTTCATACTGTGATTTTATTTAAGTATATTAACTCTCACATTTTAGGGCAAGCCCTTCAGGGCAAAGCCAGGTCTGACTCATCTTTGATCCTTTCAAAATGGTAACACATGGCTTGTTTATTATAGGTACACAGTGGGGATTCTGAAATAAATTGTCTTACATAAAAAAAAGCATTTCGTGTAAGGTAGCAAGAAACATACCCACCCCCAGCATTCATTTATAATATACCTAAATTGGAATGCTTTTGTGAATTAAATAAAACCCTAAATGCTTATTTTAGTCTTAGATCCTCTAATGTCAATGAGAAAGGTCATCAGTGGTGATAATACTATTTTTTTAAACTGAACATTCAATTTCATTTTATTTACATGTACTACAGCATCATCTACATGAAAGAAATATTTGTACTAAGTTGAGATAAAGGTAAACAGTTGAATTCTTATGTTTTTAAAAAATATTTATGCAATTTTCTTTTTCTTATCCCTCTTCTTTTTTTTATTTATTTATTTTATTTGTGGCTGCCTTGGGTCTTCACTGCTGCGTGCAGGCCCTCTCCAGATGCGGCGAGCGGGGGATACTCTTCGTTGCAGTGCACAGGCTTCTCACTGCGGTGGCTTCTCTTGTCGCAGAGCACGGGCTCCAGGTGCACGGGCTCCAGGCGCACGGGCTTCAGTAGTTGTGGCTCGCGGGCTCTAGAGCGCAGGCTCAGTAGCTGTGGCGCACCAGCTTAGTTGCTCCGCGGCATGTGGGATCTTCCTGGACCATGGCTTGAACCCATGTCCCCTGAATTGGCAGGCGGATTCCTAACCACTGCGCCAGCAGGGAAGCCCCTAAACAGTTGAATTCTAATGGACAGTTTAACTTCTCAGACTAGGGAGTGGAATTGGACTGCCCATTACTTTACCTGCATTCTGCTTCTACTAGCAGAACTGCTGAAAAATTTGGAATCATTGCTTCTCTGAAATACCTGTATTTAAGGAATTCAGGATGGGCAAAACCTTTCAGGAAATAGACCTACTGCTTAGTAAGACTAACACAGACTAGAATTTTCAGGTGTAATCTGGAGCCAATGTCTTTCTCCCTCCCTTCCCATGAGAAGACTATGATCACATTCACGTTTTCATCATCTAAAGACCTTCTATATAATCGCTTCATATATCAAGGTTTAGCTATCCTCAGACATAAGAAGCACTTTAAGGGAATTCCCTGGCGGTCCAGTAGTTAGGACTCTATGCCTTCACAGCAGGGGGCCTGGATTCAATCCCTGGTGGGGGAACTAAGATCTCACAAGCCGCGCGGTGCAGCCAAAAAAAAAAAAAAAAAAAACACTTTAATTTATAGGAGTTGGTAAAACTATAGCAAAACAAGGTACATATTCAAGAATTAATATATCAGTGCATTTGGTACATACCTTCCAGAAGATCAAAACGTTGACACACACGTAAGTGATTTATCTATTACAGTAGAAAGTAAACACAGGTGGTATGAGGTACTCAAACTAAATTTAAAGCACATAAAAATACATATATACATTAATACTTCCATTTAGGATATTTAAAGTAATTGATTCATTATCAACATCTCTCATTTTTTCTGTCAAATGTCATAACATTATATTAGGCTAAGTGTGAAGTTTAAAAATTTTTTACCATAGAAAAAGGAAATGAAAAAAATATTATCAAATAGTCTCTAAAGTGTATTCGTTTTGCTCCATTGTTAATGTACTCAATATTTTTGTTCACAAAAAATTTTTAAAGACTTTTATTAAAAATATTTTTGAAATTCAGAGAGAAATATCTATACTGTAATTTGAAGTAAAAAGTTTAATGTAGTTTTTACCCATATTCAAAAATGACTTATTAGATTTATATTATTGTTTGCAACAAGTTTATAATTAAGCATTGAAAATATAAACAACCTTTTTAAGAAGGAACATGCATACTGTTTCATTTTTAAAGAATTAAAAAATAAGATGTGGGCAATAATTAGTATTGTGAAATGCCAAAGTTAATTAACTATTCAAAGACAGCACTACAGGAAATTAAATCAGAATTGATAGCATAAACAAAAATAGTAATTCCGTGTCATTAAATTAGGTAGCGAACAGAGATGTTTTCCTAATATTAGTGTTCATATTTTACATTTGCATACCAGGCTTCTACTGTCTAAGCAGTTAGATGAACTGAAGAGCCCTTAAGTCATTTTTACTTATATTCCCCAAATCCAGTTTCCGATTTTAAAAAGGAGGTATTTATTTTTAAATAGGTTTCCCAGGAAGTACATTTATAAATAACAATGTTATATTGCTGCTGGCCCTGGAATGACATAGTTGAACTGCTAGGGTCTGCTTATATGTGGATTTTTTTTTTGAGTAACTGTACAGACATCACTCCATACTCCTGTTTCTGCCTCCACAAATCCAACCAACCTCATATCCAGAGGGCAGACTCTGGGACTTGAGCACCCTCCAGTCTTGGTATCTGCCAGGCTGGTCCTGAAACCAATCCCCCAGTGGATACTGAGGGACAACTGTATTTAAATTATAAGTTTACTACCTCAATCAGAAATTAAAATTAAATAAAATGTAAAATTTTTAATGTTACAGGTATAGTATTTTAATCTATAGTCAAAATATTTTCCAGTAACACAAATTATATTTTGAAGCTATCTAAATTCATGTTATTTTCCATCAACTAAATTAAGAAACATATTATCATACCTGAGTCAAATATTCAATCCAGGTGGACAATTGGGTATTGACCCTGGTGTTTGCATCCATTGTATTGTGGGTTGTATATTACAAAAATCCATAATCTAGATTATATAAATGCTTGAGACTGTGACAGATTGGAGAGATCCCTCCTTTTGTCTTCAAAATCTAACATTACAGAAAAATAACATTGTTAGAGACAGGAATCAACTTCAACTTCAGGTTTAGTTTTTCTTCATTTAATGGTAAACATTAAATTAAATGGTGAACATCATCCATACTTTATTTTTTAAAGTGTTCTCAACTGAAATATTTATGGTTTTATTTACAGAGTCTATCTCTCAACAAAAACCATAAAGGAACCTCAGGAATACAAGAAGCCCCAGCTAATATAAGAGTAGTAAACTCTGTAAATTGTTACACACATTCCCATGTGGCCTTGATCTATTTAAATAGCATTAAATCTTTAGGTTCAGAATCATTTGACAATGACTGTCTGAACTTTTTTCCTCCAAGGTTGAAGGATGTGTTATGGTGGACATGAAAACATTTTATCCTGCGTAAAAAAACAGATAAAATTTTAAAAATGAGACTTGGGGAGCTATCTAACTCTAGTGCCGTGATCCTAACAAACTTAGAACAAATACATATGGAGTCAAAATTTTCTAATTGGCCCTGATTAAATTCTCATTATTCTCTGTATTTTCCTCAGCTTGCATCAGGATTAAATTTATGAAATAAATTTACAAACCCGTGCTTCCAGCTCAAAGTCTAAGAAGATGATTCTAACAGTGACTATAAATACATTGAAAGTATTAAAGGATTTACTTACTTTGTTTTGGGGCAAATATTGTAAGTTTTACTCTCATTCAGATACATTAAAAGAAGCAAACAAGACATCACAACATTAATGCAAGACATGAATATCAGTCTTGATAAGAGAAAGATATACTTTGGAAAAATATTTATTACTGAAAACAAGAGTGAGTTTTCAATAATAGCTTGCATTACCAAGAATCAGGCTATGAAATGAAAGTTGAGGTAAAGAGAAGTGAAGAAAGGATCCTAGCGAAAGAGAGGAAAATGCAACCTTAAGAGCTATTTTCTTATGTTTTTTTCTTTCTTCTGTTTTTTACTTTAACATGGTAACTGTATGTTTAATTTTGGAGGTGACTACAAAATATTTTCCAGAGTGGCTAATCCATTCCTACTAGCAAAGTATGAGAGTTCTTATTTCTCTGCATCCTTGTCAGCACTTGTTACTGTCTGTCTTTTTTATTATAGCCATCCTAGTAGGTCTGAAGTCATATCTCATTGTGGTTTTGATTTACATTATCCTAACAACTAATGTTCATGAGCAACTTTTCATGTGTTATTGGCCACTTGTATATCTTCTTTGGAGAACTCTCTCTTCAAATTGTTGTGTATTTTTTGCTTATGTTATTTGTATTTTTATTGTTGAATTGTGAGAGTTTTTATACATTTTGGATTAAATCCCATTATAAAATATAAGATTTGCAAATATTTTCTCCCATTGTGTGGGTTGTCTTTTCACTTTCTTGATGTCCATTAAAGCATAGAAGTTTATAACTTTGATGTAGTACAATTTATCTTTTTTTGTTGTCATTTTTTGCTTGTACTTTATGTGTCATATCTAAGAAATCACTTTATAATCCAAAATCACAATGATTTATTCCTCTGATTTTTCTAATAGGGTTAATGTTTTAGCTCTTACATTTGGGTCTTTAATCCCTTTAGAGTTAAATTTTGTGTACACTGTGAGGTAGAACTCCAACTTTTTCTTGTGCATACGAGTATCTAGTGGTTCCAGCACTATTTGTTGAAGAGACTGTTTTTTCCCATTGAAGTATTTTGGCATCCTTGTTGAAAATCAATTGGCCATAAACATAACGGTGTATTTCTGGACTCTCATTCTGTTCCACTGATATATATGCCTATCTTATGTCAGTACTGCAGTGTCTTTTTTTTTTTAATTTAATCTTAATCTTTTTATATGAACTTGATTTGTTGTGGTGCCTATATATATATTTTTTACAGTGCTGTACTGTATTTTTCTTTTTTTAATTTAATTTAATTAATTTTTTTATACAGCAGATTCTTATTAGTTATCCATTTTATACATATTAGTGTATACATGTCAATTCCAATCTCCCAATTCATCACACCACCCCCCTCCCCCCGCCACTTTCCCCCCTTGGTGTCCATACGTTTGTTCTCTACATCTGTGTCTCTATTTCTGCAGTGTCTTAATTACTTTAGTTTGTAGTTAAGTTTAGAAATGTAGAAGAATGGTTCCTTCAACTTTGTTCTTTTTCAAGATTGCTTTGGGTATTCTGGATCCCTTGAGTTTCCACATAAATTTTAGGGTTACTTTGTTAAAATATTTCCAAATATTTTAAATGTTTAAATGAGAAATATACTTATTTTTAAAATTGCTATTACCAATATATTAATTTACTATTTTAATAAATCTATTATTGTTTTATATATTGTATATAGATGTTTTTATATGTGTATTTTTAATGTTTCTTAATAAGTATAACTGTACTGATCTTTATAGACATATCACCAGAGAAAAAATAAAACAGCTGGATAAGTTGGTGGTCTTCCAATTGTTTTCTTAAAGAATCTCACTTTGAATATTTTCCCTGGTCATGATTATTTCTAGTTTGATAAAGCAAGGTATAGCTGCCAGTGGACCTAAAATACAAACACTGTTTTTAAACACTCCCACAACATAAATGTTTCCTATATCACAGGTGTTCAATAACAGTAATAACTATCCAATTATATAAAATGGAAATTCTTCTGAGTTTTTAGAGAGAATGTAAATCTTGTATTTCGCTTCAAGCAAATATTATAGCTTTTTAATTCTGGAGATAATTTTGGACATTACTCCATGACATCAAACATCTTTTTTTCTAGGAGAATTGTAGTTGGTTCAGTGTGGGAACTAACGTATCATTTCTAGCTCAACCCTCATACTAGTTTTTTCCTTTTTTCTTTTTCTAACATTATTGACATATTATTCACATATAACATTATGTAAGTTTGTTATACAGCATAATGATTTGTATTTCATATGTAATGCAAAATGATTACCACAATAAGATTTGTTAACACAGCCACCACCTCACATAATTACCTTTTTTGTGTGTGATGAGAACATGTAAGATTTACTCTCTTAGCAAAATTCAACTATATGATACAATATTGTTAACTATAGCCACCATGCTGTACATTACATCCCCAGAACTTATTAATCTTATAACTGCAAGTTTGTACTCTTTAAATGATATCTCCCCACTTCTACCACCCTCCTGCCCCTAGCAACCACCATTCTACTCTATTAGTATGAGTTTGGCTTTTTTAGATTCCACATATAGGTGAGATAATACAGTATATATCTTTCCCTGTCTGACTTATTTCATTTAGCATAATGCCATCGAGGTTCATGTATGTTGTTGCAAAAGTTAGGATTTCCTTCTTTTTTATGGCTGAATAATATCTTATTGTGTGTGTTTGTATATATATATATATATATATATATATATGGCATATTTTCTTTCTTTTTTTTAATTGAAATGTAGTTAGGTTTCTGGTGTAAAACAAAGTGATTCATACATAAATATTCATTTTCAGATTCTTTTCCATTATAGGTTATTATAAGATATTGAATATAGTTTCCTGTGCTATAGAGTAGGTCACTGATGTTTATCTGTTTTATATGTAGTATATAGTAGTGTGTATCTGTTAATCCCAAACCCCTAATTTATCCCTCCTCCCCCTTTCTCCTTTGATATTTGTCTTTCTCTGTCTGACTTCACTTAGTATGATAATCTCTAGGTCCATTCATGCTGCTGCAAATGGAAATATTTCTTTTTTATATATACCACATCTTCTTTATCCATTCATCTGTCATTGGACACTTAGGTTGCTTCCGTGTCTTGGCTTTTGTAAGTAGTGCTGCTATGAACAATGGGGTGCATGTATCTTTTCTAATTAGAGTTTTTGTCTTTTCTGGATATATGCCTAGAAGTGAAATTGCTGGATCATATGGTAACTCTATTTTGAGTTTTTTAAGGAACTTCCATACTGTTCTCCATAATGGCTGCACCAATTTACATTCCCACCAACAGTGTAGGAGGGTTCCCATTTCTCTACACCCTCTCCAGCATTTATAACATTATTTTCTTTATCCATCCATCTGACAATGGACACTTAGGTTGTTTCTATATCTTGGATACTGTTAATAATACTGCAATGAAAATGGTGGTGCAATAAAATATTTTCCAAGATGGGTCACAAAACATGTCTTAGCAAATTTAAGAAGATTTAAATCATACCAAGTATCTCTTCCAACCACAATGGTATGAAAGTAGAAATTAATATCTGGAAAAGAGCTGAAAAATTCATAAATATATGGAGATTAAACATGCTCCTGAACAACCAATAGGTCAAAGAAGAAATCAATAGAGAAATAAAAAAAAATCTTAAGATGTATGAAAATGGAAATACAACATACAAAAACTTATGGGATGCTACAAAAGCAGTTCTAAGAGGGAAATTTATAGCCATAAATACCTACATTAAAAACTAGAAAAGTTTCAAATAAACATCTTCACTTTGAACCTCAAGGAACTAGAAAAAAGAACTGAGCCTAAAGTTCACAGGAGGAAGGAAATAACCAAGAGCAGAAATGAAAGAGATCAAAAAAAAGAAAAAAGAAAAAAGAAAAATCAATGAAACTAAGAGCTGGTTCTTTGAAAAGATGAACAAAATTGACAAACCTTTAGCTTAGTTAACTAAGAAAAGGGAAAGGAATTAAATAAAGTCAGAAATGAAAGAGGAAACATTACGACTGATACCACAGAAATACAAAGGATTATGAGAGACTACAATGAAAAACTGTATGCCAAAAAAACTGGATAACCTAGAAGAAATGGATAAATTCCTAGAAACATACAATCTACCAAGACTGAATCATGAAGAAATAGAAAATGTAAACAATAAAGTATAAGGGGATAGAATCAATCATCAAAAACCTCTAATATAGGGCCAGATGGTTTCACTGGTGACTTACACCAAACATTCAAGTAGAATTAATGCCAATCTTTTTCACACTCTTTCAGAAAACTGAAGAGCAAGGGATACTCCCAAACTCATTTTATGAAGCCAGGGTTACTCTGGTATCAAAGCCAAAGATACTACAAAAAAAGAAAATTACAGGCCATTATTCCTGTTGAATATAGATGTAAAAATTCTCAATAAAATATTAGCATACCAAATTCAATAGCACAGTAAATGATCATTCACCATGATCAAGTGGATTTTGTCTCTGGAATATAAGGATGGTTCAACATATGCAAGATAATAAATGTGACACACCACATTAATAGAATGAAAGATAAAAATTATATGATCATCTCAATAGATGCAGAAGAATAATTTGAAAAAATACATCTTTTAAAAATAAGAACACAGTAAATTGGGTATAGAAGGAATGTACTGTAACATAAAAAAGGCCATACAGGGCAGGAATGAAGATGCAGATGTAGAGAATGGACTTGAGGACATGGGGGGGAGGACACAGCTGGGATGAAGTGAGAGAGTAGCATTGACATGTGTATACTACCAAATATAAAATGGATGGCTAGTGGGAAGCTGCTGCATAGCACAGGGAGACCAGCTCGGTGCCTTGTGATGACCTAGAGGAGTGCGATAGGGAGGGTGGGAGGGAGGCTCAAGAGGGAGGGGATATGGAGATATATGTATACATATAGCTGCTTCACTTTGTTGTACAGCAGAAGATAACACAATATTGTAAAGCAATTATACTCCAATAAAGATATAAAATAAATAAAATAAAATAAAATAAAAAAGGCCGTATACAACAGCCCACAGCTAACATCATATGCAACAGTGAATGGCTGAAAGCTTTTTCTCCAAGATCAGAAAGATGACAAGGATGCCCACTCTCACCAGTCCTATTTAACATAGTACTGGAACTAGTAGCTAAGCAGTTAGGCAAGAAAAGCAATAAAAAGCATCCATGTTGGAAATGAAGAAACAAAATTATCTGTTTATAGATGACATGATCTTACATATAGAAAACACTATACTCTACAAACTATTATAACCAGTAAATGAATTTAGTAAAGTTGCAGGATACAAAATTGACATACAGAAATCAGTTACATTTATATACACTAACAACAAACTCTCTGAAAGAGCTATTAAGAAACAATCCCATTTACAATAATAAAATATTTAGGAATAAATTTGACCAAGATGAGTACCCTGAAAACTGCAAGACATTGATGACACAAATTGAACAAGACACAAATAAATGGAAAAATATTCCATGTCCATGAATTGGAAGAATCGATAGTGTTAAAATGTCCATACTACCTAGAGCAATCTATAGATTCAATACAATCCTGCTAAAAATTCCCATGGCATTTCTCACAGAAGTTGAAAAAACAATCCTAAAATTTTCATGGAACTACAAAAGACCCTGAATAGCCAAAACATTCTTGAGAAAGAAGAACAAAGTTGGAAGCATCATGCCTCCTGATTTTAAGCTATATTAAAAAGCCATAATAATTAAAACAGTATGGTATTGGCATACAAGCAGGCAGGCTGCCAATATCACACAGTGGAAAAGGAAAGTCTCATCAATAAATGGTGTTGGGAAAACTAGATATCCACATGCCAAAAATAAAACTGAATGCTTATCTTACACCAATCATAAAAATTAACTCAAAATGAATCAAAGGTATAAACGTTAAGACCTGAAATTATAAAACTGCTAGAAGAAAAAAATAGGGGAAAATATTCTTGATATTGGTTTGGCAATGATTTCTTGGATAAGCTACAAAAGCACAGGCAACAAAAACTAAAATAAACAAGTGGGACTACATTAAACTAAAGAGCTTATGCATAGCAAAGGAAATAATAAATTGAAAAGGCAACTAACAGAATGGGAGAAAATATTCATAAACCATATATCTGATAAGGGACTAATATCCAAAATATATACAGAACTCATAAAATTCAATATCGAAAAAGCAAATAACCCAATTTAAAAATGGACAAAGGACCTGAATAGACATTTTTCCAAAGAAGACATACAAATGGCCAACAGGTATATGAAAAGGTGCTCAATATCACTAATCATCAAGGAAATGCAAATTAAAACCACAATGAAATATCACCTCACATCTCTTAGGATGGTTTTTTATCAAAAACACAAGAGATAACAAATTTTGGCAAGACTATGGAGAAGATGGAAAACTTATACACTGTTGGTGGGAATGTAAATTCATACAGCCTTATGAAAAACAGTATGAAGCTTCCTCAAAAAATTTTTAAAAAAATGAACTACCATATGATAAAGCAATTCCAATCCTGGGTACATATCCAAAGAAATTGAAATCAGTATCTCAAAGAGATCTGCACACCTATGTTCAATGCAGCATTATTCACAATAGCCAAGATATGGAAACAACATAAGTGTCCATCAATGAATACATGGATAAAGAAGATGTGAGTTATCTATATAGATATTTTTATCCTATACAATGGAATATTATTCAGCCATGAGAAAAAAGGAAATCCTGCCATTTGTAACAACATGGATATATCTTGAGGCCATTATGCTAAGTGAGATAATTCAGACAGAGAAAGACAAGTACTGTATGATATCACTTATATGTGGAATCTAAAAAACCGAACTTGTAAAAAACCAGAGAGTAGAATGGAAGTTATTGGGGGTAGGGAGTTGGAGAACTGGGGAGATGTTGTTTATAGGTACAATCTTGCAACTAGTAGATAAATAAGTTCTGGAGACTAATGCACAATATATAGTGATTATAGTGAACAATACTGTAGTGTAAACTTCAAAATTGCTAACAGAGTAAATCAATTATTCTCAAAACAAAAGGAAATGATAATTATATGATTTAACATAATTTAGTCTTTACTGACCTTTTTCTGGAGAGAAATATCTTCTGACAGCCCTATTAGGGATTCTGAGGCTTTCTCAGACCTTTCTATGAACATGTCCGCTCCACACTTCTTGTTCCCTGTTGGGGGTAATTCTTAAGATTTTATGCCTTCTCTTTATCCTGCAAAGCCAGGCCAGGTATTGGCCAGGTATTGTTTGCTTTCCCTAGGCTGGTGTTGAATGCTCAAGTTTGTGTGATTTTTTTTTTTCCAGACTTGTATTGTCAGGCTTCCTTTCTGTGTGTACTCACTAGCCATCTCCAAATATTCACTCTTGCCACCTTTGGCGGCATGCACAGGAGCTGGCCATAGGGTAGGGATGTGAGTAGGTGAGGCACATGAAGTATTTGGGGTGCCTGTGGGCCAGTTTGGTGGAATCTGCAGGTGAGGTGTCCCCAAGGGCTAGTGGGTGGGCTACCTGATGGAGTCTGTGATGCAGTTTATAGGATCCGTGCCCTTTTGCTGTCCTCCAAGAGCTCCAGCTACAATTCTCCCAGCTGCCCCCTCTTTGTTCGACATACCTCAGTATTCTGGATAGGTTTTTCTCTTTGGCAGCTTCCTGCACATCTGGGAAAGCTAGGTACTCCCTCTCATGCCCAACTTTGCTCAGTGGGAAAAATCATAGCCAAGAATGTCTCCCTTGGTACTGAGTTTTGCTGCCTTGGGCAACGGGTGATGTGGGTAAAGTGAAATCCTTCCTCTTACCCTCTTCAGTGTGCCCAATCTCTGATATATATATATATTTTTTGCTCCAACAGTGTGCTGGAATATCTCTGCTTAACTGCTGGGCTTTCACAAAGGCATTCTCATTCATGGGTGACTGTCAAAATCAGTCTTCTATGGGTGGAATATGTTAGAAAACTGTGATTTTGCCACTTCAATAACGTCATTCTCCTCTCATCCCAGTTTTAAAGATCAAAAAGTATGCGCCTCGGAGATGTTTTGTTGTCATTTAGATTTATAAATAGGCAAGCTAGAGATAACACCCAGGTATCCTGAAGAAGAGGAAGAGCAGGAGTCATTGTGATGGACCACAAAATGGGGGCAGGGAGTGTGGATGGAGTAACTGTATCAGGACAGGAGAGAAGAGGCTCACGTAGGGGCAGAAGTATTTTATATATGTGGCTACTTATAATTCAGAAATAAGATGAGGCTGCAGATTTGTTACTCATGAGTTATGATAGCTGTTTTTCTGTTCTCCAGATATAAATATAAATCTCTGCTTCCAACTTTTGATATTGAACACTTGAGTGGGAATCTCAGAGACTTGTCCTAAACCCAGGAAAGTGGGCATTGTCTCCAGAAAGGGAGCAAGATTTTCACTTATATCAGAACATCAGCAATGAACCATTGGCCAAGTTATAGATCCTTTTGCCTGAAGACTACCATTTCCTAATGTAAGTGATAAAATCTTCAGTAGGTCATGAATAGGACCACAGACTTAAAGAAAGGGCAGACATCAGTTATGGTGACCAACAGTTGGAACACATTAGTCCCTGGAAAAATTCCACATGAAATGGCTACCTGAGAGATGAGTTTGAGGAGGCTTGATCCTCTGTCTGGCCCACATCAACAGCCTCTCAAAGCTACTGTGAGGAAGAGTCTAAGATGGGACATCCAAACAGCCATAACAATAAACATTCCATTCAGAACTTTGAAGCTACTTAGTTCTGTGAATACTCACATGTGTACTAGGATGTAAAGCTGATGATTTGCCTGCAGTTCTGGGATGGCAGTGGAGGGACAGAGTGGAGTGCCAAGCACTACACACACTTAATTTGAATAACTGACCAAGTTGGGGCCACTTCCTCGTGGGTTTATTGGTAGTTAAAGGCCCTGCAACTCTATGTTGAACAATGATCATAGAATTTTAAAAATTATATTACAGTCCATAAAATGGTTTAAGAGTATTGCATGTAGTCTTCTGTTGCACTGATTTCCCTTTTTTGCATCTGTGCAGGGGGATGTTCTTGAGAAGCCCCTCTTCAAATATATATGAAAGGGAGAAAGACTAAGTGGAATGTGAATTAGGACATCACATTTGGTATCAGGCTTAGGGTAAGGGAAAAGGTAAAGACTTTGGTATCTCAAAACAGGAGTGAAATGTATTCAAAATGGAAGAGAGAGAGAGCAACTTGACTGCATGAGGACCTGAAGCAGAGTGATAGGGATACTATGGTGAGCTTCTCTCGTGCATGAGCCTATTTGCTAACCTTAGCTATGGTCAACACAACACACTCGTAAACCCCCTTGAACCAAGGGATGGGGCTTGTTAAGTGGATGTGAGCATGAACCTTGTCTCCGCCCATGATGTCAGTGAAGCACTGGTGGGGGTATTCCCTGAAAATAGGGGCAGAGGTTTAGCAGTTCTCACTCTAGCTATTCAGGAGAGACAGACAAGTGCCCACTGCCCGCTACAAGGGGAAAAGACTGTGATAAAAGCTGCCACTCAGTAAAAGATGAAACTAGTCCAAAAGGAACTATGCTCCTCAGGTGGCTAACTTCTCCTGGAGGAAGATGAGAAAGGCTAATCAGGTACAGACCAAAAGCAACTCATAAGCCCTCAGCCAGATTAAAACATTGAAAACCTTTCCTTTTTCTGGACCCAGAAAGATCAAATGAGCATCCCAGAACTGTACCCTTTTGGCCCCAGTAACCTGCATCACAGGTTTCAGAGAACTGACATGAATAAGTAATTAAAGGAAGTATAGAGACACTATGGCTTACTCAAAATCTAGTAAATTTCTACACAAAAATGCATCACAAATAAAGTAAAAGAAAACCCACAATCTGGGAGAAGATATTTGCAATGCATATAACTTATAAAAGATTGGTAACCTAAAAAAGAACTTGAAATCAATAAGAAAAAGATAAGCAAACCAATAGAAAAAAAGATTTAAATATGTAAAATGGTGATTCATATTAGAGGAAATATGGACATCCAACAAACAAATGAAACTATGCTCAACTTCACTAGAAATCTCAGAAATGCAAATTCAAACAACAATGAGATTCCTTATTAAAAATGCCAGTTGACAAAAACTGACAATATCAAGATGTGGTGGGTATGTAAAGCAAGAGCAATGCTGTTAAGACAATAAATTGGGATAACCGGCTTGGAGAGCAATATTACAATATCTCATGATAATGACGATGTTCATACCCTTCAAACCAGCAGCTCCAATAATAGGAATAGCCCCAGAGAACTTCTTCCATATGCATACAGGGAAACATGTACAGAAATACCCACTGAAATATTGATTATAGAGAAAGTTATTGTATTAGGGTTCTCCAGAGAAACAGAATGAGGGAGAGTACAGGGTGAAGGGGAGGGGGAGAGGGAGATTTTAAGGAATTGGCTCACATGATTGTGGAAGCTGGCAAGTCCACAATCTGCAGGGTAGGCCAACAGACTGGAGATCTGGTGAAGAGTGGATCCTGCAGTCTGAGTCCAAAAGCAGTATGTTGGTCTCTCTTTGAGGAAGATCAGTCATTTTATTGAGGCCTTCAGCTGATGGATGAGGCCCCCCCATATCATGGAGGGTAATCCGCTTTACTCAAAGTCTACTGATTTAAATGCTACTCTCATTTAAAAAACACCTTCAAAGAGTCATGTAGAATAACGTTTGACCAAATATCTGGGTACTTTGGCCTAAAAGTGTTAACACAAAAGTAACCATCATAGTTGGCAATCACCAAAATGCTCATCAAACACTGAACAGTTAAATACATTTTGTTATATTCATAAAACAGAGTACTGTCTAACCATAAAGGTATGCAAACCAGAGCTACAAATATCAATGTGGACAAGCTACAAAAATATTAAATGAAAAATTCCAGTTGCAGAAGAAGATGTATATTGTACGATGCCATTTATTTCCTATTAAAACACATAAAAACTAATACTATCTTTCATTTATGGATATATATATATCAGAGAGAGAGAGACATTGTTTAAAATATTTCATTCACGGGGCTTCTCTGGTGATGCAGTGATTAAGAATCCGCCTGCCAATGCAGGGGACATGGGTTCATGCCCAGGTCTGGGAAGATCCCACATGCCATGGAGCAAATAAGCCCCTGTACCACAGCTGCTGAGCCTGCACTCTGGAGCCCGTGGGCCACAACTCCTGAGCCCATGTGCCACAACTACTGAGGCCTGCACACCTAGAGCCCATGCTCCAACAAGAGAAGCCACAGCAATGAGAAGCCCATGCACCACAGCCCCCACTCGCTGCAACTAAAGAAAGCCCACGCAGCAACAAAGACCCAATGCAGCCAAAAAAAATAAATAAAGTTCCCTTAAAAAAAATCGTTTAAAAAAATATTTCTTCATGAAAGAGCCATGAATAGTATTATTCACTGAATAGAAAAAAGAATTGACAGAAGTGTCTTGCCAGTTATATTTGTTTTTCTTAAATAGAAGCTTTATGGTTTTATTTACGTCCGTATGTATAGTTACTCTGTTTATGGGTGTTTTCAGTTACCTGAATGTCAGGGGTAATGGCATAATCAAAGTGGTTATTTTTCAATTTACAAAAGAACTAATCTCAATACATTTTCAAACTGGCTGAAGAGAACTCAGGTTTGTTTTTTTTTTAAATTTATTTATTTATTTTTGGCTGTGTTGGGTCTTCGTTTCTGTGTGAGGGCTTTCTCTGGTTGCGTCAAGCGGGGGCCACTCTTCATCGCGGTGCGCGGGCCTCTCACTGTCGCGGCCTCTCCCGTTGCGGAGCACAGGCTCCAGACGCGCAGGCTCAGTAGTTGTGGCTCACGGGCCTAGTTGCTCCGCGGCATGTGGGATCTTCCCAGACCAGGGCTCGAACCCGTGTCTCCTGCATTGGCAGGCAGATTCTTAACCACTGCGCCACCAGGGAAGCCCAGAGAACTCAGTTATTTTTGAAAGCATTCCTAGGTGAGTGTGTGATTGAGTTCCTATGAAGAATAATGGCCCTGCAAAGATGTCCACATCCTTAACCCAATGATATGTTACATAGCAAGGGTGAATTTAACTGTGGGTGGAATTAACGTTACTAATCGAGTAAACTTAAAATAGAAACATTATTTCTGATTATCCAGATGGGCTCAAGGTACTCCCCAGGGTCCTTTAAATGTGGGAGAGGGAGACAGAAGAATTGTAGTTAGAGATGGAGATGTTACAGTGAAGGCATTTGCTGGTTTTGAAGATGTAAAGAGGCCATAAATCAAGGGATGTAGGTGACCTTTAAAGATGGAAAAGGCAAGGAAAAGGACACTATCTTAGTGCCTTCAGAAAGAATGAAAGTCTTCTAATACCTTGATTTTAATCTGGTGTATTCGTCTGTTTGGGATGCCATAACTAAATACCACAGATTGAAAGGCTTAAACACAGAAATATATTTTCTCACAGTTTTTGAGGCTGGAAGTCTGAGGTGAAGGTGCCAGCATGGTGGACTTCTGGTGAGGGCTCTCTTCCTGGCTTGTAGAAGGCCACCTTTTCACTATGTCCTCACAAGGCCTTTCCTTAGTGTGTGTGTATGGATTGAGAGAAAGAGAGAGAGAGAGAAATCCTAGTCTCCTTTGAGGACATTAATCCTACAAGATCAAGACCCCATTCATTTATCCTCATTTAACCCTAATTAGTTCCTTAGAGCCTCATCTCTAAATACTGTACAGTCACTTTGGGGTTAGGGCTTCAACATATGAATTTTGAGGGGGACACAAACATACCATGATACACAGTAACTCATTTCAGACTTCTGACCTCCAGAACTATAAGATAATACATTTGTGTTGTGGTAAAGACACTAAGTTTGTGGTGGTTTGTTATAGCTGTGATTAAAACTAATAGAGATTTTGGTATCTGGAAGTGGGGTGCTACTATAACAAGTACCTAAACATGTAAAACTAGTTTTGGGGTTTGAAAATGGTTAGAGGCTGGAAGAATTTTGAGTATGATTGAAAAAGCCAAGATGGTCTTAAATAGACTGTTCATAGAAATACAGACATTAATGTCTCTGCTGGTCAGTACTCAGAAGGAAGTGAGGAGCATGGTAGAGAAGATGTGTACAGTCTTAGGGAATGCCTAAATCATCATGAACAGACTGATTGTGGAAATATGTATTTAAAGGTGCTGCAGCTGAGGGCCCAGATGAAAATGAAGAGCAATGAAAACTAGAGGAAAGAGGATCTTTGTTATATAATGTCAGAAAGCTTAGCTAAATTGTGTTCTGTAGTAACTGTATAATAATTAATATATTCTACTCTATTTCTTAATAAGTATATTTTATGGAGCCATTTTGAGAAAATATAAATATATTGTTTCTTCTCAAACTTTTAGAACTGGTTTTAGCAGCCATTAATGTTTTCCTCCTGGAATCAAAATTATTAGGATGATAACTGTCAAATGGTGATTTATTTTCTAATTCCATAATTTCTTCTACAATTTTTCATTGGCTTCTACTGCAAAAGAGAACTTTCTCCCCTCCCTCCCTCCCTCCCTTCCTTCCTTCCTCCCTTTTCACTTTCCTTTCTTTTCTTTTCTGGAGCAGGAATGTTCTTAGAGAGCCTTGAAACATATTTAAGAATGTCTCATTATTCTAGCTACTGGATTAATGGTGGCTGTGTTTTCATTGTCATAAAATAATCATTAGAGAAAGTCATGATAATCATGATAAGTGATCTTTACTTACCCAACTCACTGGGTTGACATTCCTTATTCTCTCTGTAAAACCTACCCACAAAGCCCAAATTATGATGAATACATGTGATGAGCACATTAAGAGGATTATTAGTTCTGTAGTTTCTTGGGTACATCTGCTCTGACAAGTTGAGTTCTATTAAAAGTGATTTGTGTTTGTTCTTAAACAAATTTATACAAAATATATCTATCATCATAATTACAGAAAGTTAATAAATATTATTTACTACCTTGCTTAAATAGTTATAAAAAGAAATTGTTTCTAAGTTTCTGGAAACTAAGCTGAATTCGTGAAAATGCTTATTAATCTGGTGCTTAAAGTTGACTGCCACTGAGTTAGTTACAGTTGAGACAAATATGAATGAAATTGGTAGTAGAAATCTGGTATTCTTCACTAAGATAACTTTTCAAGTATCTTAAAATTTTGACTCTAAACAAAAGTAAAATGCATGTCTTTATGCAAGAAAGATAAGCAGAAGCGCAAGGTCATACTCAGCCTTTATCTCTATCAAAAGATTGGCAAATGAATGGATGATATAATAATAATAATAATATTTAACTTTATTTTTAAAAAAATGCATGCATCTTTTTTGAAAATCAGTTTCCTCACCTTTCTGTTGACACTGTTGTTTAAACAACTAAATGCTGGTCCCACCCAATCTCTTGAGATAAATAGATTTTGGCTATTTTGAGAACTTTCAGGACTTGCAACGTGAATCCATTCACCCTATACATTTGAAAGACAGGTAATTCAACAATTTAAGCCATGTACCATGCATCTAGTTTTTGGTGATGAGGGAAACATCAAACCACTATAAGATACTGTTCATTTACACAGAGAACATTTCTTAGAGAATATGTGGTTTAAGTACAGTGCTAGAGAAAATAGTGCAATTTCAGAGCAACCATCATCAGGGTGTCCTGGAGACTGAGAGAAAGTTACATCAAGCAGAGGGGACTTGAACTATGCCTTCAGCTACATGCATCTGGAAGCTCCAGGAAAGGCAGTCCAGTCAAGAGGAACAGCATGGATAAGAGAGGAGTAAGAATGAACATGATGCATTTATAAAGAGAGAAAACAAGATTGCTTGAGTATTCATTTTGGAGAGAAATGGGAAATAAAGCTAAATGAGCGATTATAGTACCAGGTTATAGTGAACGCTGCAGTTTACTTAAAGGCCTATGAATTGTGATAAAGGAGGTTTTTGTTGGTTCTCAAACAGGAGTCCTTATGAAAACTCTTCATAAGAGTCATGTTGTGAACTCCCTTATCCTCATAGAGCATGAAAACCTCTATTGTTAATATCACAGCTTCGATCCTAATGCAGGAGACCTTTGGCCTCTCCAGCAGGTGGTATTACATGCCCCTCCTTAAAACTCTCCAGTTTTATTCCCCTTCTGAAAACCTTCCATTGTTGCTTTCAGGATACAACCTGCAATTCTTCATGTGGCTAGCAAGGCACTGCATAATCTAGTCCTCCTCTTAATACCAGGACTGGAAAGAGTAGCTGACCAGATGCTAGGAGCCCAGACGTGATTTTCTGGCCATTTTAACTGCCTCTGCCTGGAGCATCCCTTCTCCCCCAGCAGCTACTCTACTTTAGTTCTTCCCTCTTTCCCCCCACCCTGAAAGGGTCTCTGTCCAGGTACTTGATACTTTAGCCAGACCACTCACCCAAGATTGAAAACACAGCTCCATTCCCCTGCCTCTGCACCTTCTTCCCACGCTTACCTCTTAGTCGGGGACAAAAGATGACTCAAGATTCACTGTCAACCCACCCTACAGTGTCCTGGTTCCTAGATCCAAGGCATGACTCCTAAACTTCCCCTCTCCTGGGCCTCAGGCACTTCCAGAGCAGGATGAGAAACTTCTAACCCTTTGTATTCCCTCTCAAGGAATCTTGGAGTGTGGGGCAGGAAGAATAACAGGATGAAGGGGTAGGAGTGCTGAAGTCACTTCCCTGTCCTAGGATAATAGTAGACTCAATACTCTATGTGGTTTTGCCCCCACCAAGCCACATGGGACATGTGGCCCCAGAAGGAGTGGCCTCACTTCACTTTCCTTAACTTTTCCACTCTGGCCTGTTCCTAACTGGAATCATTACGTTTGTCTACATGTTGAATCTCTTGAGACTGAAAGATGCTGTCAATCCTCCTCCTTCACACACTGTCACCCATCAGCTCCCCTCATATATACACACTCAGACACCACTCAGATTTCTAACTAGTCCTGAGCTCTGTGAACACCTTTTGAGTGATGACATGATCAAAGAGATAAATTGGTCAAATCCCCACAGTTTGACTTCAAAACTATCTTGAAATGGGGTGTGGCATCAGGAGCTGTACAGTGCCTGCTTAAGACTGACACATATCAAATATCAGAAAATACTCTGTCTCCCATTCCACAGCCCCAGGCTAACAAGCACTGAGTAAAAGAAAAGTGAATTGCAGGTGGGAAGGTTGCAAGAGAGATTCTCTCTGAGGAGACATTCAGTAAAACTCTCCAGTAAAGTAACCCACACCCTGAACACAATTTATCACTAGACTTTGAAGCCTGGAGTGCACCAAGGGTAACCATAACAACCCACTGCAAACTAAGCCCAACTCCTCACTAAATAAACACAAGTTACTGGATGAAAGGCAGACCGCAAGGGAAGGGAAGCTCATCCAACATTAAAAAAAATTAATTCAAGGATGTCAGGTCCAAGCTGATGACATAGGAGGCTCTAGAACTCACATCCTCCCAAAGACACACAGAACCTACAGCCATACATGGAATACTTCTCTCTAAAAGAAATCCAGAAGCTAGCTAAGCAACTTCTTTGCATTGGGCAAATGAGAAAAAAAACTTACATTGAAAACAGTAGGAATGGCTGTGATAAACAGTCCCTATAAACCCTACCCCTAGCACATTGCCATACAATTGGGAGGGAAATCACAACTCCCAGAATCTCTCTAAGGAGCAAAATATTTGAACCAACATCAGGCATTCCAATTCCTAAGACTTCCACCTGAGCTTTGGGCCCCCAAAATACCTAGTTCTAAAAGTGATCAGACCTTGCATCCATAAGACCCCCTGGACTACAGTAAATAAGAGCTTCCCAAAGACTTTCTGTGGCTATCCCCACAGAGCTCAGCATAGAGGCAGCAGACAGAAACACCCATCTGTAAGTCATTACCTGAAAGATGCCTATTTGCATAATTGAAAAGCTACAGCCTGAGGGTCATGCTTCCAATTCAACACAACCTAGGGCCGACTGTACTCCTCTCTAGAAATTGAGAAGGCCAATGGATGCCATCATCACATTCTCTGTCAGCCCTGCCCCAGGTCACTGGTGTATTCATGGAAAGAGCTTATACATATGTTTGGTGCCCCAGCTTTTGTGATTGCCACCCAGGGAATGCTCTCCTTGCTCTTTAAGCTGAAACAAAAGAACACTAATAGTAACAGGAAAACATATGACAGTGGAAATATAACTGGAAAAGGTAAATATATAGTTAAATTCAGAATAATCTAAAGTTGTAATGGTGGTGGATTAGTCACTTATAAATCAAGTATGAAGGGTAAAAGACAAAAGTAGTAAAAAGCACAAAGGAAATGACAAGAAGAAGAAGAAAGGAGTTACAAAACACCCAAAAAACAATGAACAAAATGGCAATAGTAAGTGCATACCTATCAATAATTACTTTAAATGTAAAAGGACTAAATTCTCCAAGTAGAAGACAGAATGGCTGAATGAATAAAACACCAAGACCCAACTATATGCTGCCTATAAGAGACTCACTTCAGCTTAAGGATACACATTGATGGAAAGTGAAGGGATATAAAAGATATTCCATGAAAATAAATATCAAAAGAAAACAAGGGGTAACTGTACTTATATCAGACAAAATAGACTATAAGACAAAGAGTATAGTAAGAGACAAAGAATGTCATTATGTAATGTCAAAGCAGTCAATTCAACAAGAGGATATAACATTTGTCAATATTTGTGCACCCAACATAGAACACCTAAATATTTAAAGCAAATATTAATACCTAAAGGGAGAAATAGACAGCAATACAATAATAGCACAGGATTTCAATACCCCACTTTCATCAATGAATAGACAATCTAGATACAAAATCAATAAGGAAACATTGAATTTAACACATTATACCAGATGGACATAACAGATATTTACAGAATGTTCCATTTAAAAGCAGCAGAATACAAATTCTTTTCAAATGTACATGCAGTATTCTCCAGGATAGATCATATATTATGCCCAAAACAGGTCTTAATGAATTTAAGAAGACTGAAATCATATCAAGCATCTTTTCAGAACACAATGGTATGAAAATAGAAATAAATTACAAGAAGAAAATTGGAAAATTGACAAATATGTGGAAATTAAACATGTCACAAAACAACTAAATGGTCAATAAATAAAGGAGAAATTTAAAAATATCTTGAGGCAAATTAAAATGAAAATATTACAACCAAAACTTATGGGATGCAGCAAAAGCAATTCTATGAGGGAGTTTCATATGAATAAATACCACATAAAAATGTAAGAAAGATCTCTGTTACTGAACCAGGTTCATTTGCCTAATGCACAGCATACCAAAATGCTGAGATGCTGAGGCTTGCAGCGAAGAAAGGGTTTATTCACAAGGCAGCAAAGTGAGGAGATAGGAGAAGAAGTGTCTCCAAAGGAAAGGGGCTCAAGATATTTATGGGATAAAGAATAAAAAACCAGGGTGGTCTGAGGCATGGAGAGTGTGGGGAAAGGTGATTGGAAAAAGGTGCAGTAATCGTTCTGTTCAGGTGTAACTAGGCTACAGGTCTCTGCAAGTTAAAAAAAAAAAAAGCACTCAGAATGAGATGAGGGTGGAGTTTTTGGCCCTCTGACATCAGAAGGTCACAGAGTGGACAGTCATACATGCCCAGTTGGAGGGTCAGTGGTCCTATCCAGTCTTAACCAGCTCACCTCAAATTAGCCACAGCTGAATCTTGGCTCAGCTTGGACTAGACACAGCTGACTCCACATTTCTGGAAAACAACTTGAACAAACATCTTATTGTTTAGGCTGTGTGCCTCTCAGAGGACATGCAAGACTTTTGTAGCAACAATTAAAATGACTTTGATTAGTGAAGGCAGGTTACATATGAAATGGATTTAACTAATGATTACCCATGGTTTGCTATCTAATAAACTCACTAACTTTACACCTGAAGGTACTTGAAAGAAGAACAAACTAAGTCCAAAATTGGTAGAATGAAGGATAACAAAAATCAGACCAGAAATAAAATATAGAATAAAAACAAGAGAAAAGATAAATGGAACTAAGAGCTGTTTTTTAAAAAACAAACAAAATAGACAAACCTTATCTAGACTCACCAAGGAAGAAGAGAGAGGACTCAAATAAATAAATTTAAAAATGAATGTCATGTTACAAGTGATAACACAGAGATACCAAGGATTATAAGAGACTACAATGAACAACTATACACCAACAAATTGGACTACCTAAAAGAAATAAATTCCTAGAAAATAAGCATCAAAGACTGAATCATCAGCAAATAGAAAATCTGAGCAGACCAATCTCCTAGTAGTAAGGAGATTCAATCAGTAATCAAAAACCTCACAACAAATAAAAGTCTAGGGCAAGATGGCTTCACTGGTGAATTTTACCAAACATTTAAAGAAGGATGAATACCTGTCCTTCCCAAATTCTTTCAAAAAAAGAAGAAAGAGGATCTCATTTTAAGATGGCAGCCTTACTCTGATATGAAAATTAGACAAGTATGCTACAGGAAAAGAAAATTACAGGCCAATATCCTTGATGAGTATAGGTGCAAAAATTCTCAACAGAACATTAGAAAAACAAATTCAACAATATATTCAAATAATCATACACCACGATCAAGTGGGATGTTTTCCAGGGATGCAAAGATGATCCAAAATGCACAAATCAATCTGTGTGACACACTACTTAATACAGTGAAGAATAAAAAGTTATATCATCATCTCAATACATGCAAAAAAGCATTTGACAAAATTCAACAACCATTCATGTTAAAAACTCTCAACAAACTGGGTATAGAGGGAACAAAATTCAACATAATAAAGGCCATTTATGACAAGCCAACAGCTAACATCATACTCAACGGTGAAAAGCAGAAAGCTTTTCTATTAAGATCAGGAACAGGAAAAGAATGCCCACTCTTGCCAATTTTATTCAACATAGTACTGGAAGTTAGCCAGAACAATTAGGTGAGAAAAAGAAACAAAAGGCATACAAATCAGTCAGAGGTAAAACTGTCTCTTTTCACAGATGACATGATATTATATATAGAAAACCCCAAACTCCAACAGTAAACTATTAGAACTAATCAATGTATTGTTAAAGATGTGGAATACAGAAACAATATACAAAAATTAGTTGCATTTCTATACATTAACTATGAACTATCCAAAAGGGAAATTATGGAAACAATCCCTTTTACAATTGCATCAAAGAAAATAAAATATATAGGAATAAATTTCACCAAGGTTATGAAAACTATGTACACTGGAAAGCTATAAGACATTGATGAAAGAAATTTAAGAGACAAATCAATGGATAGATAGTCTGTGATGGTGGATTGGAAGAATTAACATTGTTCAAATAGCCATACTAACCAAAGAAATCTGTAAATTCAATTCAATCCCTATCAAAATTCCAATGGTAGTTTTCACTGAAAGAGGAAAAAAACCTAAAATGTGCATGGAACCACAAAAACCATGAATAGCCAAAGGAATCATGAGAAAGAAGAACAAAACTGGAGGCATCACTCATTTCAAACTATATTACTAATCTACAGTTATCAAAACAGTATGGAGGGACTTCCCTGGTGGCACAGTGGTTAAGAATCTGCCTGCCAATGCAGGGGACATGGGTTCGAGCCCTGGTCCAGGAAGATTCCACATGCCACGGAGCAGCTAAGCCTGTGCACCACAACTGCTGAGCCTGTGCTCTGGAGCCCACAAGACATAATTCTTGAGCCCGGGTGCTACAAAAAAAAAAAAACCAGTATGGAATTGACATAAAAAAGACATAGATCAGTGGAACAATACAGAGTCCAGAAATAAACCCACACATATGTTGCCATTTCATTTATGTCAAAGGATCTACAAATATAATGGGAAGAGAATAGTCTCTTTAATAAATGGTGCTAGGAACACTGGATATCCACATGCAAAATATTGAAACTGGAGCATTATTTTACACCATACACAAAAAACAATTCAAAATGAATAAAGACTTGAATATAAGACCTGAAAACATAAAACTCCTAGAAGAAAAGATAGAGGGTAATATCCTTGATATTGGTCTTGGCATGATATTTTAAATTTGACACCAAAAGCACAAAGGCAACAAAGGCAAAAATCAACAGGTGGGACTACATCAAACTAAAACACTTTTGCACAGCAAAAGAAACTCTCAATAAAATGAAAAAGGAGCCTTCAGAAAGAGAAAATATTTGCTAATCACATATTTTGTAAGGGATTAATATATAAAATATTAAGTAACTCACACAGTTCAAAAGCAAAAAAAAAAAATCTAATTAAAAACTAGGCAGAGGATCTGAATAAATGTTTTTTCAAAGAAGACATACAAATGGCCAACAGATACACTAAAAGGTGCTCAACATCACTCATCATCAGAGAGATGCAAATCAAAACCACAGTGAGGTATTACTTCACACTGATTAGAATGCCTATTTTCAGAAAGGCAAGAAATAACAAGTGTTGTCAAGGATGTGGAGAAAAGGGAACTCATGCACTTTTGGTGGAAATGTAAATTGGTGCAGCTACTATGGAAAACAGTATGGAGATTCCTCAAAAAATTAGAAATATCATATGATCCAGCAATTCCACCTCTGGGTATTTAATCAAAGAAAACGAAATCATCTCAAAAAGATACCTGCACTCATATGTTCATTGTAGCATTATTTACATTAGCCAGGACATGAAAACGACCTAAGTGTTCATCCACAGAAGAATGGATAACAAAACTATGGTATATGTACACAATGGAATATTATTCAGCCATAAAAAGAAGGAATTCCTGCTATTTGCAACAACGTGGATAGACCTTGAGGGCATTATGCTAAATGATATATAGCAGATAGAGAAAGACAAATACTATGTGATTTCACCTATATGTGGAACATATTAAAAACTGAACTCATAGACAGAGAGTAGAGGGGGTGGTTGTCAGTGGTGGGGAGTTGGGGGGTTGGCAAAATGAGTAAAGGTTGTGAAAAGGCACAAACTTTAGGTTATAAGATAAATTAGTCCTGGGGATGTAATGTGCAGCATGGTGATTATAGTTGACAATACTGTGTCACATATTTGAAAGTTGCTAAGAGAGAAAATCTTTTTTTTTAACCAACAAACAAAAAATATTAATGATTTTATAAGATGTTAACATAGGAAAGAAATAGTATCTTAGAGAACCATTGTTAATGTATTTTTTAAACAATTTTAAAATAATTGTTGTGATTTCACTACACTACTAACAATTATCTATAGTCATTGGGAAATGTGAGTCAAAGCAGAACAAATACATTCATACAGACATTATTACTGAGCTATAAACCTTTGGAGGATAATGACCTTACATTGCTCTGTGTGTGTATGCGTGTATGTGTGTGTGTGTGTGTGTGTGTGTGTGTGTGTGTGTGTGACAGGGACTTATGCATTGAAGGCTACAAAGTACCCAAAATATTTGTTCTTTTGTTTTTTATTACAACATGAGTTAGAGATGCATGATAAATAAAAAACCCAGCAAATAATTGCCTTTTGAAGTGTGTGAGCAGATCCTCTGCTGTTTGGGAATTATTGTTAAAAGACTATAAAATATTACTTTCAGGAAACTTGTCATCTAGGTAATATCTGCATTTATTTACAAAGAGATTCTCTCTCTGTGAAGTCATCATTATCAAATTTTGACAATTTCACAGTGTGTCCATATATGCATTAGGGTGTTTCTTATTTCTTTCTGTTTCAGGTACTATGTCTATATCTTCCTGGAAATAAAAGTTGGCCAGACCATCTGGGGTTAGAAAGAGAGCAAAAAATTCTTTAACCTGGGGACACTACCGGAAATGTTTCTTTTCCTTTGGGCATTTTCCTGGTGATTGGTTTATTCCTAAATGCATGCTACTGACCTTGTTTCCATTTTGTGAGTAAACTGGGACTGAAGATAAGATTTGCAATAAAGGTGTGCTTACTTGCTTATTATCAAAATGAATAGCTTATATATTATCCCTTGCTAATGAGTAAATATTGTTGGTTAGTTCTTTTTTGGGGGGGATGGTAGAGTTGTTTTATAATGTCATGTTAGAGTCTACTGTACAGTGAAGTGCAGTTCCCTGTGCTATACAGCAGGTTCTCATTAGTTATCTATTTTATACATATTAGTGTATATATGCCAATCCCAATCTCCCAATTCATCCCACTCCCCCCTTTCTCCCCTTGGTGTCCACACATTGGTTGTCTACATCTATTTCTCTATTTCTGCCTTGCAAACCCCTGGTTCATCTATAACATTTTTCTAGATTCCACATATATGCGTTAATATACGACATTTGTTTTTCTCTTTCTGGCTTACTTCACTCTGTATGACAGTCTCTAGGTCCATCCAAGTCTCTACAAATGACCCAATTTCATTCCTTTTTATGGCTTAGTAATGTTCCATTGTATATATGTACCACATCTTCTTTATCCATTTGTCTATCGATGGACATTTAGGTTGCTTCCATGACCAGGCTATTGTAAATAGTGCTGCAGTGAACATTGGGGTACATGTGCCTTTTTGAATTATGGTTTTCTCTGGGTATATGCCCAGTAGTGGGATTGTCATGTCATATGATAATTCTATTTTTAGTGTTTTAAGGAACCTCCATACTGTTCTCCATAGTGGCTGTATCAATTTACATTCCCACCAACAGTGCAAGAGGGTTCCCTTTTCTCCACACTCACTCCAGAATTTATTGTAGATTTTTTTATTATGGCCATTCTGACTGGTGTGAGGTGACACCTCATTGTAGTTTTGATTTGCATTTCTCTGATAATTAGTGATATTGAGCATCTTTTCATGTGTTTGTTGGCCATCTGTATATCTTCTTTGGAGAAATGTATATTTAGGTCTTCCACCCATTTTTTGATTGGGTTGTTTGTTTTTTTTGATATTGAGCTGCATGAGCTGCTTGTATATTTTGGAGATTAATCCTTTGTTTATTCATTTGCAAATATTTTCTCCCATTCTGAGGTTTCTCTTTTTCTCTTGTTTATGGTTTCCTTTGTTGTGCAAAAGCTTTTAAGTTTCATTAGGTCCCATTTGTTTATTTATGTTTTTATTTCCATTACTCTAGGAGGTGGGTCAAAAAAGATGTTGCTGTGATTTATGTCAAAGAGTGTTCTTCCTATGTTTTCCTCTAAGAGTTTTATATAAGAGTTTTATAGTATCTGGTCTTACATTTAGGTGTTTAAATCATTTTGAGTTTATTTTTCTGTATGGTGTTTGGGAATGTTCTAATTTCATTCTTTTACATGTAGCTGTCCAGTTTTCCCAGCACCACTTATTGAAGAGGCTGTCTTTTCTCCATTGTATATCCTTGCCTCCTTTGTCATAGATTAGTTGACCATAGGTGCGTGGGTTTATCTCTGGGCTTTCTATCCTGTTCCATTGATCTATATTTCTGTTTTTTGTGCCAGTACCATATTGTCTTGGTTACTGTAGCTTTGTAGTATAGTCTGAAGTCAGGAAGTCTGATTCCTCCAGCTCTGTTATTTTTTTCTCAAGATTGCTTTGGTTATTCAGGGTCTTTTACATCTCCATACAAATTTTAAGATTTTTTGTTCTAGTTCTCTGAAAAATGCCATTGGTAAGTTGATAAGGATTGCATTGAATCTGTAGATTGCTTTGGGTAGTATAGTCATTTCCACAATATTGCTTCTTCCAATCTGAGAACATGGTATTTTCTGCTTGTGTCATCTTTAATTTCTTTCATCAGTGTCTTGTAGTTTTCTGAGTACAAGTCTTTTACCTCCTTATGTAGGTTTATTCCTAGGTATTTTATTCTTTTTGTTGCAATGGTGAATGGGATTGTTTCCTTAATTTCACTTTCTGATCTTTCGTTGTTAGTGTATAGGAATGCAAGAGATTTCTGTGCATTAATTTTGTATCCTGCAACTTTACCAAATTCATTGATTAGCTCTAGTAGTTTTCTGGTGGCATCTTTAGGATTTTCTTTGTATAGTATCATGTCATCTGCAAACAGTGACAGTTTTACTTCTTCTTTTCCAATTTGTATTCCTTTTATTTCTTTTTCTTCTCTGATTGCTGTGGCTAGGACTTCCAAAACTATGCTGAATAAAAGTGGCGAGAGTGGACATCCTTGTCTTGTTCCTGATCTTAGAGGAAATGCTTTCAGTTTTTCACCATTGAGAATGATGTTTGCTGTGGGTTTGTTGTATATGGGTTTTATTATGTTGAGGTAGGTGCCCTCTATACCCACTTTCTGGAGAGTTTTTATCATAAATGGGTGTTGAATTTTGTCAAAAGCTTTTTCTGCATCTATTGAGATGGTCATATGGTTTTTATTCTTCAATTTAATATGGTGTATCACATTGATTGATTTGTGTATATTGAAGAATCCTTGCATCCCTGGGATAAATCCCACTTGATCATGGTGTATGATCCTTTTAGTGTGCTGTTGGATTCTGTTTGCTAGTATTTTGTTGAGGATTTTTGTATCTATATTCATCAGTGATATTTGTCTGTAATTTTCTTTTTTTGTAATATCTTTGTCTGGTTTTGGTATCAGGGTGATGGTGGCCTCTTAGAATGAGTTTGGGGGTGTTATTTCCTCTGCAAATTTTTGGAAGAGTTTGAGAAGGATGGCTGTTAGCTCTTCTGTAAATGTTTGATAGAATTCACCTGTGAAGCCATCTGGTCCTGGACTTTTGTTTGCTGGAAGATTTTTAATCACAGGTTCAATTTCATTACTTGTGATTTGTCTGTTCATATTTTCTACTTCTTCCTGGTTCAGTGTTGGAAGGTTATACCTTTCTAAGAATTTGTCCATTTCTTCCAGGTTGTCCATTTTATTGGCACAGAGTTGTTTGTAGTAGTCTCTTAGGATGCTTTGTGTTTTTGCAGTGTCTGTTGTAACTTCTCCTTTTTCATTTCTAATTTTATTGATTTGAGTCCTCTCCCTCTTTTTCTTGATGAGTCTAGCTAAAGGTTTATCAATTTTGTTTACCTTCTCAAAAACCAGCTTTAGTTTTATTGATCGTTGCTATTGCTTTCTTTGTTTCTATTTCATTTATTTCTGCTCTGATCTTTATGATTTCTTTCCTTCTACTAACTTTGGGTTTTGTTTGTTCTTCTTTCTCTAGTTCCTTTAGGTGTAAGGTTAGATTGCTTATTTGATATTTTTCTTGTTTCCTGAGGTAGGATTGTATTGCTATAAACTTCCCTCTTAGAACTGCTTTTGCTGCATCCCATAGGTTTTGGGTTGTTGTGTTTTCATTGTTATTTGTCTCTAGGTATTTTTTGGTTTCTTTGATTTCTTCAGTGATCTCTTGGTTATTTAGTAGTTATTGTTTAGCCTCCATGTGTTTGTGTTTTTTTTCAGTTTTTTTCCTGTAATTGATTTCTAATCTCATAGTGTTGTGGTCAGAAAAGATGCTTGATATGATTTCAATTTTCTTAAATTTACTGAGGCTTGATTTGTGACTGAAGATGTGATCTATCCTCAGAATGTTCCATGTGCACTTGAGAAGAAAGTGTAATCTGCTGTTTTTGGAAGAATGTCCTATAAATACCAATTAAATTTATCTGGTCTATTGTGTCATTTAAATCTTGTGTTTCCTTATTAATTTTCTGTCTGGATGATCTGTCCACTGCTCTAAGTGAGGTATTATAGTCCCCCACTATTATTGTGTTACTGTTGATTCCCCCTTTTATAGCTGTTAGCATTTGCTTTATGTATTGAGGTGCTCCTACATTGGGTGCATATATATTTACAATTGTTATATCTTCTTCTTGGATTGATCCCTTGATCATTATGTAGTGTCCTTCCTTGTCTGTTGTAACATTCTTTATTTTAAATTCTATTTTATCTGTTATGAGTATTGCTACTCCAGCTTTCTTTTGATTTCCATTTGCATGGAATAACTTTTTCCTTCCCTTCACTTTCAGTCTGTATGTGTCCCTAGGTCTGAAGTGGGTCTCTTGTAGACAGTATATATATGGATCTTGTTTCTGTATCCATTCAGCAAGCCTATGTCTTTTGGTTGGAGCATTTAATCCATTCACATTTAAGTTAATTATCGATATGTATGTTCCTATTACCATTTTCTTAATTGTTTTGGGTTTGTTTTTGTAGGTCCTTTCTTTCTCTTGTGTTTCCCCATTAGAGAAGTTCCTTTAGCGTTTGTTGTAGAGCTGGTTTTGTGGTGCTGAATTCTCTTAGCTTTTGCTTGTCTGTAAAGTTTTTGATGTCTCCATTGAATCTGAGTGAGAACCTTGATGGGTAGAGTAATCTTGGTTGTAGGTTTTTCCCTTTCATCACATTAAATATATTCTACCACTCCCTTCTGGCCTGCAGAGTTTCTGCTGAAAAATCAGCTGATAACCTTATGGGTATTCACTTGTATGTTATTTGTTGCTTTCCCCTTGCTTCTTTTAATATTTTTTCTTTGAATTTAATTTTTGATTGTTTGATTAATATGTGTCTTGGCATGGTTCTCCCTGGGTTTATCCTGTATGGGACTCTCTGTGCTTCCTGGACTTGATTGACTATTTCCTTACCCATATTAGGGAAGTTTTCAACTATGATCTCTTCAAATATTTTCTCAGTCCCTTTTTAAAAATCTTCTTCTTCTGGGACCCCTATAATTTGAACGTTTGTGTGTTTAATGTTGTCCTAGAGGTCTCTGAGACTGTCCTCCATTCTGTTCATTCTTTTTTCTTTACTCTGCTCTGTGGCAGTTATTTCCACCATTCTGTCTTCCACCTCACTTATCCATTCTTCTGCCTCAGTTATTCTGCTATCGATTCCTTCAAGTGTATTTTTAATTTCAGTTATTGTGGTGTTCATCACTGTTTGTTTGCTCTTTAGTTCTTCTAGGTCCTTGTTCAATGTTTCTTTTATTTTCTCCATTCTATTTCTGAGATTTTGGATCATCTTTATTCTCATTACTCTGAATTCTTTTTCAGGTAGACTGCCTATTTCCTTTTCATTCGTTTAGTCTTGTGGGTTTTTACCTTGCTCCTTCATCTGCTGCATATTTCTCTGTCTTCTCCTTTTGTTTAACTTACTGTGTTTGGGGTCTCCTTTCCGCAGGCTGCAGGGTCATAGTACCCCTTACTTCTGGTGTCTGTCCCTAGTGGGTGAGATTGGTCCAGAGGCTTGTGTACACTTCCTGGTGCCTGTGTTCTGGTAGGTGGGGCTGGATCTTGCCCCTCTGATGGGCAGGGCCACATCTGGTGGTGTGTTTTGGCTTGTCTGTGAGCTTAGTATGACTTTAGGCAGCCTGTCTGCTAATGGGTGGGGTTGTGTGTCTGTCTTGCTAGTTGTTTGGTATGCCCACGTGAAGTTACAACAGCCCGAGGCACGCCGTGCATTCTCCCAGGGAAGTTGGCCCAGGAACGTGGGATCCTCAGCAGTGGTGGGCTGCACAGGCTCCCAGGAAGGTGTGGGCAGTAACCTGCATGTGCTCATAGGACCCTTGGTGGCAGCAGCAGCTGTTGCACCCGCCTCTGGGGACCGAGATAACAGCCGTGGCTCGTGCCCACCTCTGGAGCTCGAGTAGGCAGTGCCCTGCTGTCTGTGAGCACTCGGAGCAAGAAGCTCCTATGGCGGGCCCGCACTTCTCCTTGCGCACCCACAATGGTCTCTTGCCTCTACACCAGGTCCAGACTTTTTCCCGGACTCCCTCCCGGCTAGCTGTGGCACACTAGCCCCTTCAGGCTGTCTTCATGCAGCCAACCCCAGTCCTCTCCCTGGGATCCGAACTCCAAAGCCCGAGCCTCAGCTCCCAGCACCCACCCACCCCGGCGGGTGAGCAGACAAGCGTCTCAGGCTGGTGAGCACTGGTCGGCACCGATCCTCTGTGCAGGATTTTAAGAGAGAAAATCTTGAAGTTCTCATCACAAGAAAAGAAAAATTGTAACTATGTGAGGGGATGGATGTTAACTAAACTTATTGTGGTAATCATTTTGCAATATAAACATAAATCCTCATGTTGTACATCTAAAATGAATACAATGTTATATGTCAATTATATTTCAATAAAACTTGGAACTATTATTTCACTATGTGCTGTTCTAAACTACATGTCACAACTCCTGAATCCAATTAGGTGATACGCAATTTACTTTGTCCCATTATTGATGATGATAACTTTGATTATGTGATCACAGTGGGGGCTGCTAGGCTCTGCTGGAAAAGTTACTCTTTCCCCCTTAAAAATTAAAAGGGTTTCATGAGAAAGTAATTCAAAACTATATCTGTGTCCTTAGCAAAATTTTAATTTTCTCATTTATTATGTCTGTAAGGACACATGGTGTCCTACTTTACTTAATGGTAATAATCTCATAAAAATATTTTGATGTTCAAATTGTCCTTAATTTTGCTGGTTGGAGCTCTTTCAAATTCATTCTTTGAACACACCACCATCATTCCTTGAGCACCTTCTTGATCTTCCATAAGTTGTTCAAGGCTTATCTTGTACTTTTCCTGGCTTCAACTCTGGGATCAACCATTTCTCAAAGAGCCCAGTTCAGGTAGAGAATGGCACTTAGAAGCCAAGAGCTAGGACTTGGGGGGCAGAATAATGACCTGAGATGTGATGATTTTCTTTTGTTCTTTTCAGAGTGAGAAGGACAGGCAAAGGGAACTCCTGTTCTGAATGAGTCCATGACCCCACGTCTCTAAGTCACATCATCCTGAGGGACAGAACCTCTGAAGTGGTAAGGTCTCTACACAAAGGCAGGCATAGGAAATGGGGTGCAAGGACACAATACTTTTATAGGATTTCTTTTTGTTCCTCATACTTTGATCCTTTAAATATCTGTGATTAAACAGTGCTGAATTGATTGAACCTTATTGATGAGGTAAGTAAAAATGAACTAGACTGTGGGAATATCATGGATTTTAAGGCACAGAAACCATTCTACTAAGGCCTAACAATGTCTCCCCTAGTGCAGATATATAATAATTGTTTTGTGAATAAATAATCATAGATAGGTATTTTCATGAATTTTTCTGATATATGATAAATTCATTCAACTAGAAGAGTACAGTCTGTTCTGACTGGAAATAAGTTTTCTTACTTATAAAAATTATTCTCTTGGTTCCATCTGATTTCTCCTTCTGGAATTCTGGTTGTACATAAATTGAAGTTGATATATCTATTCCTCAAAAATCATCTTTTCTCTCTGCACTTTGTTAGACTTCCTGGAGAATTTCTAAAATCTGTCTTCTTATTGTGTTATCTTTCTTCCATCATATGGATGATATGATGTGGTCATCATACTTTTCAACCTCGCTAACATTTTGCCACATCAAAATGTTCCCATTTCTCTATTGCCTGTTCCAGGAACAAATACATATGCAACATTCCCTGAAATCTCACTGAGATTACAAATTAAGATATTTATTGTAATTCCTGGTATTTTTCTCATTTAAATTTCTAATCTTTCATATTTGATCATTTTTCTCTTTATAAATATTTAATGAGAAGGTATTTGTCTAATATTTGAACTTAAATGGGTCCTGCAGATAGTGTGTGGTTTTCTGCTTAACTTTTCCTTGCACAGTTGAAGATAGAAGGAATTGCTCAGATTATCTGCAGTTTTACTTTGTATAATCAGAGACCCTGTGTCCCATGCAAGGAAAGGGGAGGAGGAAGCTGGGGAGGAAGGGGTGGGGGGAAATGAAAGCAAGATGCAGCTGTCACAGAGATAATGTCAGTATCCCTAACCTCTTTTTGGGTTGGTTGTGGTACCTGACAGCTGGCTTGGAAAGCCCTCCCCTTCTCTAAACTGGTATAACTAATGCCACTACGATCCAGCTGTGCAGGTACCTCACTTTACCTGGCATGCTGTCTGTACCAACTCTAAACTGAATGTGAATACCTCTGTTACATCTTATCGTTGTATTCTGGCATGTAGTGAATTATTTAGGCTAATGAAAGGTAGTCTGGACATCACTTTTCCTGCAGTTTCCCCGCAATCCCAATGTTCTCAGCATTAGCAGCTAGTGGTGTTGGAGTTCTGCTGCAGAAGAAAGGCAGTTTCTCCCATAAGCTCTTATTTCTTAAACACATGTCCTTTGCATGATGTAAATTGTGGGTTGGATATCTCACTCAATTCAATTTTCTCTACAAAACAGAGTTTAAAAATTCCTTTAACTTTCTGACAGATAGAAATGCTAGCTTCCAATACTGGTATTGATTTTACTAATGGTATCATATGCTTTTGCTCCTTTTAAAGAGATTTGAAAGAGAATGAAAGATACAGACTTCAGAATACCACCTGAACTGCTTGTTCACTGATTGTTTAAAAAAATCAAATATGCAAGGAAATATATCAATAATTTAAAAACCGGTTATTTGATTATTGGTACATTTAACACTAGGCCTATACTGAAGTTTATACCCTGCAAAGGAATATGTATATTCTATTAACACCTAGAGTAATATCAAGGTTACTGTGTTCTATAAACAATAGGATATAGGAACTAACTATTCCATGTGTAAATGGTTACTTCAAAAATTATAACAATACCCCAGTTTTAGAGTGAGTTTTTAAAATGTGTCCTTCTTTGGGACAGAATCAAAATCAAAACCATCAAAAATGGTAATTTACTGTCTTGTCAATATGAAGATTTTACTTACACTAGCAGATTAATTTATCAAAAAGTTAAATATAGTGTGGATTCCTGAATATAAAACAAACACATTTTACTTTTCCTTGATATCCATATTGAGTATTATTTGAACATAATTGTAAAGGATACTGAAATTATGTTAATGTTAACTCTTGAATATACAGTATTTGTAAAATAACATGAGTTGTTACATATGAAATAACTAGATTTAACAAAGTATAATTTTACATTATAATTCCTTTAATAAGTCATTAATTTTTGCTATAAAAATGGAAAATAAATCAGAGTATAATTTAAAATGGCTTTTCATAAGAAGTTTCATGTCTAACGGTAAAAGTCCTATGCATTTCTCCCAAATACAGAGCAAACATTCAAAGAAAATGTATAAAA
The DNA here is from genome assembly GCF_949987535.1 of Balaenoptera acutorostrata. Classification (NCBI taxonomy): domain Eukaryota; kingdom Metazoa; phylum Chordata; class Mammalia; order Artiodactyla; family Balaenopteridae; genus Balaenoptera; species Balaenoptera acutorostrata. Next base: position 31,928,658 of record NC_080067.1, read on the forward strand.
CATTTGTAGCCAGTGAACAGAAAATGAACCATAGTTTCAAAGTGAAATAACATTCTGGGACTATAGGCATTACAGAGTATTTCACATATGGTACAATGACTTTCAAGAGAAAAAAATGATGAGTTTTTCTTTTATACAGTCCCAATCAGTATAGACATCAAATTTTCTGATACTTTCATTAATCTGCTACCATGTTCCTGCTGTCAAAAGCTGAATGCAGCCATTGTTATCATAAAACATGAAATCCTAGATAAAAGCAAAAATACAGAAATGAATTTTCAACAGCAGAACAGAGATAATTCTGATGCAGAGATGCTGAGGGATCTGATAAAATACAGTAATATATCTATTAAACAAGAAACAAAAAACTGTAAAAAGTAAACCTGGAGCTAGTCTATAGCTGTATAAGCTCTACGTGCAACTTTCAATTTTAATAGCAATTAAATACTACAATTCTATTCATTTGTTGATAACTGCATGACTTTGATTAATCTTCTGGTAATTTCTCCATATTTCACTTTTTAAAAATCCCCCTTGGGATCCTTCTCTTTCAATCTTTCTCCTCTATGTTTTGTAGTCCTTCTCTCTCCTAACTTGTGATTAGAGTTCCATGTGCAATTTTTAGATTTGTTTTCCACAAGAATGACAGCCATCTCAAGAGTCAGAATGCACCTTAGAAATTTTTGTGTCGGTTTCATGATTTGTCTTCCAAATTTGCTCACTGTGTTCCCCAGCTTGTTCCATTTCATCATTGTGTATCCAGATGCCCTCCCCTATGACATTAGCTAAACCCTATAGAATGTTTCTCTCACATCTATTATTTTCCTTTATCCCTTCAACAGAAATAATTTAATCCTAATTGCTAATCACTTGCAGTTGCACTATTGCAATTTTACCTCTCAAATTCATTTCTTTCTAATAGACACCAGAATCTATCTTTCTAAAATTTATATTTATAATTTTTATATACATCTAGTTTGAAACTAACCAATTAACAAAAATTTTTTTAATGAATTACCAACAAAAAGTTGCCTAATCTTTAAAGGACTTTTAGAAGAAGGCTAAAGTCATTTCTAAATAACCCCACCATCACCCCCAGTCTCATTTCCCATCTATCCAGATACCCCAAATTGCCTCTCTTCCCTAAACACACCATATCTTTCACATTACTCTGCCTTTTGTTGAACCCTTCCCTTAAGGTTAAGGTTAGATTTTGCTTTTTATTTGAAATGAATACTTATTGAAAACACAATTTTTACACAGAACTCTGGTTATATTAAAAGTTATTTAGAAAATATTATGCATATCCCAAATTAGACAGAATTGTATAACATTGTCCCAAAAACCCCTCACCCTGCTTCAATAATTATTAACATGACCAATCTTGGTTCAGCAATTACTACATCCCCTAGACTCCCTGGCTTCACCTCCATTATTTTAGAGCAAAAACCCTGACAACATACCACATTATACTGAAATACATCAGTGTTTGCAGCTAAAAGATATGGACAGTGTTTTGCTTTTACATAACCCCTATTATCATCATCAGAGCTTAAAAAACCTTAATTAGTCATTATATCATCAAATAGCCAGTCAATGTTCAAATTCCCTGAATGTCTTGTTAATGTGTTTTTACACTGATTTGTTCAATATGCAAACATGGTCCACAAACTGGGTAAAGTTGATGTCTCTCTCCTTTTTTCATTTTATTTTTCTTTTTATCTTCCTTGACATTTATTTGTTGAAGGAACTGGGTCCTCTTTGCTGTATATCATCTCACCTTTTAGTTTTTTCTGATTGCATCTTCAAATGAATGTTTAAGGTAGTTATCTAATGATTGCAAATCTTGTTTGCATATTGGAATCACCTGGGAGCCCTAACCAGCTTAAAGACTTGGTCCCAGTTCCAGAGATTTTGGTTTACTAGATCTGGGTGCAGTCTTGACATAGGGAGTGTGAAAAGCTACCCAGGTGTTTCTACCCAGGTGTTTCTACTGTGCAGCTAAGGTTGAAAATCATTGTTCTGTCCCAGATGTCTTTGACTTTAGCTGCGTATAGAATCATCTGGGGAGTTACACAAACTTCTGATTCTGAGCTTCCGATTTAATTGAACTGGGGTATGATTTGGTACTTGTAGTTTTTGAAATCTCTCTAGGCAATAATGTGAAGACAAGTTCAGGATCATTGCTCTATTCCATGTATTTCCTCTCAACTGGCAGTTCGATCCAATGGCTTGATTGGGTATATACTCTTATTGCAGATTATACTCTTGTAATAGATGATTTAATTTAATAGTGAATCAAGAGGAAATCTACCTGTTTCACTGAGTTTTATCCTATGTAAGCCCATATTTAAAGTATTCCCCAAAGCACCAATTTTGATTTTTTAATACAAGCCCCAAAGACTAGGGCCCCTCCTTAACACCTAATGTCCTTCTATTGACATGTGAAACTAAGTAGACTTTCCAGAGAGAACTAGTCACCTATGAATCCACAGTATCAGGAGAAACTGGAATTTCAGAGCTAGGATTAAATAAACCCTTTTGAACAAAACCTATACATTTAAGAAGGTCATTCTAAAATATACAATTTACTGAATAATTTAAGCATGATACTAGAGAAACCATCTATACCCAAGATTAGTAAGAATAGACTTACAATGAGTAAACACATGCCAAGTATCACAGCTTTCATTTTCACATCAATGTCTGCAGGGAACTGGATGACAAAGTTACTGTAATGTGTAAATATTTCTCTCATAAGCCTAGTAAACTGCTTGGAAATCTTGCCAAGCACATTTTTTCCATCAAGAGATTTAATCTAAATTGAAAAAAAGGAGACAGGCTTAAAGAATTCTAGAAATTTTTAATTTACTTTCAAAGTTGGATTAAAATGAAACAAATATACTCTTAAAATTATGTGCCAGATGGAACTATGAACGTTATATGATTCAGTAGATGCATACAAATACCTGCATCTATCTATAGATACGTGAAAAAATTATTTCTTTGCCTTATGTAAAAGTTGTTTTGCTGAAATATTTAACATTTTTTATTCTACATTAAGATAGACTTAATAAATGAGTTGAATTGATCCAAAATAAAAGTTAAGTAGAAAAAGATACAAATATGAAATATTTCTTTGATGAAATTTCTAGAAGCCATGGGGGGGTGTAGTAAATGAAACACCCATCTGAATTCTGCTTTAAGACAAGCACAGAGAGTTTATATAGGTCTAGTGTTTAAAGGTGATGGGAAGCCCCATTATCACCCACTGTCAGTAGGAAAATGTGAAATGCCAAGAGCCTGGAGAAGAGGACTGGAAGTTTTGAGTGAAGTAAAGTAACCAATAAGTAACTTGATGGGATGCTCCAGGTCAAGGCTTGGGGTAAGGCTTGACAACAGAATGGGGCTGAACAACAAAGGAGGAAGCATGTATGAAACAAAAGAGCTCCAAAGTAAAATTTTTCTAATTTTACAATTCTGACTAAGGAAAGCTCAGGGCCATTATAAAGAGTTGAACAGATTGTGGCTGGATAAATGCACCTCACCAAGTGGACATGTGGGTCTGAATGTAGCCCACACTCACCAAAGTATGTGCAGGCAGGGTGTATGAAACCAGGAAGAGAAGTGTCCTTTTTGAATGTGTATAAGATACAATACGTGCTGCCAACAACCTTATGTTGACAATAACATAAATGTGGAGAAACTAAAAACAGTTGACCCATTTTGTTTGGATGTGGATGGTTAAATTATTGGGTTGCCAAAAAGTTCGTTTGGGTTTTTCCATAAGATGTTACAGGAAAACCCAAACGAACTCTTTGGCCAACTTTATATTAAAAAACCTGAAATAAACTTTTAATATGAACACTGTAATAGCATATATTACTGTTCATCAAATAGTCATTTCAATCCCCTCCCTCTGTAAGCCCAGTATACTTCCCCGCACATTGAAATTAGGATTGACCAGTGCCTTGTTTGACCAATGGAGTGTTAGTGGATGTGACACGAGCGGAGACCTTAAACATGGATGAGCAGTTTAGCCATGGTCTTGCTCTCCTGTGATCAGCCACTAGAAAAGCGTGATCCAGGCAGCTGCTGTTGCTACAGCTCTGGAATGAACATACGTGAAGCAGACCTGAGGGCAATTTACAGCCTAAATCAGAGCCATCTGTCTAAGCCTAGGTATATCCCCCAGACACTGTTGACCTACAGACCCATAAGCATGAAAATCAAATGCCTGTTGTTTTAAGCTACGGAGCTTTAGGGGTTGTTATGCATCGTTATTGTGGCAAAAACAGACACAAATCTCTTGTACAGTTTAGTGTTCCATCTTCTAATAGCTGCCATTTAAGCATTTGTACCCAGTAAGGAAATCTTATTTTATTTTTAAAATTTATTTTTAATTTAAAAATATTTTTTAAAATAAAAAATACAGAAGATAATTTACCAACCACCATAATCCTACCACTGGACATAACAGATAGTAACATTTCCCCATTTTGATTCCTATAGCAAGAAATTTTAAACTTCACCAAAAGTCATTCAAAAAGTAAAAATTATAATTCTTTATGGAAAGCTTCAAATATGAACAATGACTTACAACTGAAAAGTTATCAGGACTAGGTAATACTTACCTAAATTTCAGATAACCTTTTAAAAAGAGAAAATCCCTATAATAAAGTTCTTTCAACTTTGAAAAAATTAATTGGTATTTGTGACTCAAGAAGAAATATATATTTAGTTTTTCTGTCTGATTCCTGACATAGAGCTCTAAAACTCTTATAACTTTCTTAGTGATAGGAATTGTAGGAGAGTTTTAAAATTATAACATGTGATTTTTGTCCCAGGTTCCTGGCATACAGACGCTAAAAGCTTTGGAAACTTCTGAGTGATAAATCTTTTGTGGGCTTATGAGATGACTGGCTGTGGGCCACTGATTGATAGCTTCAGGATTGGGGCCGGTCACCAGAAAGTCCAAGCCAAGGATTAGAGACTTGGCAAGTGGAAGGGGAGTGGGGCTTGTGGGGGAGAAGCTGGGGAGAGGCTAGAGATTGACCGAATAACCAATGGCCAATGATTTAGTCAATCAAACTAAATGATGGGGTTCAGAGATCTTCCAGGGTGGTGAATGCATCCATATTCTTAGAGGCTGGTGCATCCCAGCACCATGAAGACAAATGTTCTTGTGTTCAGTACCATTTCAGACCTCACCCTATATACATGCATGCCTTGGGTATATTGCAGGTTTGGTTCCAGACCACTGCAATAAAGTGCATATCACAATAAAGTAAGTCACGTGAAATTGTGGCTTTCCAGTACATATAAAAGTTATTTGTAAATTATATTGTAGCCTATTAAGTGTGCAATAGCATTATGTCTTAAAAAACAATGTACTACCTTAATTAAATATACTTTATTGCTAAAAAATGCTAACTACATTCCAGCCATCAGTAAGTCATAATCTTTTTGCTGGTGGAGGGTTTGAAATATTGTAAGAATTACCAGTTTGTGACACAGAGACATGAAGTGAGTAAATGCTGTTGGAAAAATGGTGCTGATAGACTTGCTTCACTCAAGGTTTCCATGAATCTTCTATTTGTAAAAAGTGCAATATCTGCAAAGTGCAATAAAGTGAAATGCAAATAAAAGAGGTATGCCTGTACTTCATCTTGCTGTTCATCTGTATCCTGATAATATCCTTTATAAAACCCATTATCATGAATAAAATGTGTTTCTGAGTTCTGTGATCCATTCCAGCAAATTATTGCCTCTGAGAATGGAGTTGTGAGAACCGCTGCTTTATAGAAGGTTGGTCAGAAGTGCAGGAGTTCTGGGACTTGTGATTAGCATCTGAAGTAGGGGCAGTCTAGTGAGACTGAGTCCTTAACCTGTGGGGTATGCATCAGCCCCAATTAGTGTTGGAATTGAATCAAATTGTAGGACAACCAGTTGGTGCCTGGAGAGTTGGAGAATTGTTTGGTGTGAGAAAAAAATTCATACATTTGGTGTCAGAACTGTGGGTTAAAAATAGCATTATATATATTACATTTGAATTGAATTCACAAATCCATAAATTTAATACCAATAACTATTAAGATATTCTAAAAAGAAAACTATAGACTCACATAATATAAATATAAATGCAAAAATCCCAATAGAAAACTAGCACATAAAGCTAGGTAAGTATCAAAAGAATATACTATCATAAGTGTGAAATGCTAGAAAATTGATACAATTAAAAACAAATGATCATATCAGTGGTTGCTGAAAAGATATTATTTGCTAATTAAGCATTTATATAACATTTAGTATATGGATGGCATACAAAGGCTTTACAATTGTTAGGTAACTTAATGTACATAATAACCTTGCATGTTACATACTATTATTATATACATTTTCCATATATAAAAACTGAAGCAAAGAAAGGTTATTTGTCTAATGTTACACAGATAAGAAATTGTAGTCATGGGTTTCAAACCAAGGCATTCTGTCTCCAGGGTCTGCACCCTTGATCGTTATAACATTCTTCCTTTTAAAAAGTTGATACTTAACTTTTAAAATTCCTAATAAAAATCTTAGTCAGGAAGTAGCAAACAATGGTCAGTGGGCCACATCTGCCTGCCTTCTGTTTTTGTAAATAAAGTTTAATGGTACACAAACATGACCATTCATTTATATATTGCCTATGACTATTTTTATGCTACAACAGTAGAATTGAGTAGTTGTGACAATGAATACATGACCCACATAACCTTAAATATTTTCTATCTGGCCCTCTACAAAAAAATTTTTTTTTTCATTCCTGCCTTAGGTAGATAGGAATAGGAAAAATGGTATGAAAACAATAGTAATATCTTTCTAAATTATTAAATATTTGTTACTATTTCAACTGAAATAGTCAAATTGGTAGGTATTCCCACTATTGTCATCATCATTATTATTATTATTGATGTGTAGGTAGGCTGGAAAAAAATGAACAAACTGGTACATAAACATTAGAGGAGCTACCATCTCATTTGTGCTGTGATTTTATACCCAGAAAAACTAAGTAAATAAAGCAAAAACACCTAAATTTAATATTAGAATACAGTCATATGACTGGATGACGGTAAAGAAAAATATCTTTTCTCATCATTTAAAATAAGCACCTCAAAATGTAAATATTCCTTCTTAATAATGAGAATGGCTATACATTACTTAGGAATAACGTAACAGAAAAGGCAGAGGTTCTGTATGAAGAAAACTATATGGCCTTATGAAGAATACAAAATAAGATATGAATTAAAAGATATAACACTACTGGGATGGGACAGGTTTAGCATATCATACATGCTAATTTTAAAAAATGATGAACAGATTTTACACAATACTGATTAGATTGTAACCTCTGAAAAAGTGAATGAAAAGGTCTTACTGTTCATATAAAAGGAAATATCAGATAATTCAAGAAAATATGATAAAGAAGAATAATGAGTGATCATTTTGCTATGACTAGACAGAGGACATATCATTAAGGCATCATAAGCATATCATAAGGCATTGCTGTGAAAAGAGATAGGTCACTGCAACAGAGCATAGACTCTCTAATAAAATTGCTGGTGAGTTAAAGATTTAAATATAAAATATTTAAAAACATTAGATAAAACATAAGGTTTGAGATGTACCTTTATAATTAAGACAAGAGAACCAGAAGCTATGAAAATAGCCATACTTAACCACATTAAGTAAATTGATACAGCCACTATGGAGAACAGTATGGAGGTTCCTTAAAAAACTAAAAATAGAACTACCATACGACCCAGCAATCCCACTACTGGGCATATACCCTGAGAAAACCATAATGCAAAAAGATACATGCACCCCAGTGTTCATTGCAGCACTATTTACAATAGCCAGGACAAGGAAGCAACCTAAATGTCCATCAACAGAGTAATGGATAAAGGAGATGTGGTACATATATACAGTGGAATATTACTCAGCCATAAAAAGGAACAAAACTGTGCCATTTGCAAACGCGTGGATGGACCTAGAGACTGTCATACAGAGTGAAGTAAGTCAGAAAGAGAAAAACAAATATCGTATAATATCGCTTGTATATGGAATCTAGAAAAATGATACAGATGAGCATATCTGCAAAGCAGACATAGAGACACAGATGTAGAGAACAAATGTATGGACACCAAGGGGGGTAAGGGGGAGTGGGATGATTGGGAGATTGGGATTGACATATACACTACTATGTATAAAATAGATAACTAATGAGAACCTACTTATAGCACAGGGAACTCTACTCAATGCTCTGTGGTGACCTAAATGGGAAGGAAATCCAAAAGAGAGGGGATATATGTATATGTATAGCTGATTCTCTTTTCTGTACAGCAGAAACTAACACAACATTGTAAAGCAACTATACTCCAATAAAAATTAATTAAAAAATAAAAATAAAAAATAAAATTTCTGTATGGCAAATATATAAAAATAAAGTATGAAAACAAAGGGTAGATTTTTTGAAAAATTTGAAAATCAGAGAAGAGATGCAGGATCAATGTCTCCAATGCACAAATTATTTTTGTAAATTGACAATAAAATGTAAACAACCCAATAGATAAATGGATATTAATACACAATGCAAAAAGAGCAAATACAAGTAGCTAGTAAAGGTAGAGTAAAATGCTCAAAATCTTAATTGTAGGTATTACATGTTAAAGTAGAGATAACTTTCCCCCTTGTCACTTGCTGATTTTAGATTTCCATTTTTAGTTTGAAGTTTGCTGTTTATTTAAGCTGTACCTGAGTGTCATTTCTTTTTCTTACCCAGAACTTCTGGCAGTCTCTGAATTGGAGCATCATAGCATAAGGTCTGAAAGAATCTTAGCAATTTATCTCTTTAAATATTATTTAAGCACATTCTCTGTCTTGTCTTTCTTTGTATCTCCTCTTTGGCATATGCACAAGCATTTTTCTAGCTTCTATGTCCCTTCAATTTTATTTTTGTCTCTTCAAATTGATGTCTTTTTCCCACCTCCTCTTTATTTTCTTCATATGGATCATCCAGTTCACTAATTCTCTCTTTACTTGTATCTAATTTTAGCTCAACCTTTCTAATGCATTGTTGTTGTTGTTTTTTTTAATCAGTGACTGTTCCTTATTTCTGAAGGTTCTTCTGGCTTGTTTTCAAACTCTTTTCATTCTCCTCTTGTGATCTTCCTTGTTTCTTCTTTAGTCTCTTTAATATTTATTTAGGTATTTCTTATATGATTGATTGCTGACTGTTCTATTATATGCAGTTTATTCCTGGTGGATTAGTTCCTAGAGCAGTATGTAATTTTTGAATCTGCTCATGTGAAGATAGGCTTTTTCTGTAGGAATAGAGGTGCTGTTGATGAAAATCTTTTAGTGTGCTTTGCATCCAATCCTGACATCTGTATCACCACTCCAGGTCAATTTCTATGTTTTGAGATTCCTGAACTAAAATGGAGGTATGTATTCAGACTTCAAAGTCACAGAGGGTGCTGGATTGGTTTCAGTTTCATGTAGGCATATTTTTTCCCCCGCCAAGAGTCCTGGAAGAAGACAGATTTGCCTATCATCTCCATGGGACAGAAAGTCTACTTGGCTTTCTTCTACTCATTCTTGGGATAATCTTCTCATGGGTTTAACTACCATATGTGTGCTGAAAACTTCCCAACCTTCTCCTCTACATACCTAAAATCCAACATGACACAAATACAAATCATTAGCTTCCCACAGATCAACTGTTTCTCCTCCAATGTTCTTTTTTTAAAAAAATTATTTTATTTATTTTTATTTATTTTATTTTTGGCTGCACTGGGTCTTCATTGCTGTGCATGGGCTTTTCTCTGGTTGCAGTGAGCAGGGGCTACTCTTCATTGCAGTGCGCGGGCTTCTCATTGCGGTGGCTTCCCTTGTGGAGCATGGGCTCTAGCCACGTGGGCTTCAGTAGTTGTGGCACACAGGCTCAGTAGTTGTGGCTTGTGGGCTCTAGAGTGCAGGCTCAGTAGTTGTGGCTCATGGGCTTAGTTGCTCTGCGGCATGTGGGATCTTCCTGTACCAGGGCTCGAACCTGTGTCCCCTGCACTGGCAGGCAGATTCTTAAACACTGTGCCACCAGGGAAGCCCTCCTCCAATGTTCTTAGCTTGGCCAATGGTTCATTATTCATTCAGCTTCTCAAACATGAGACATCAGAATCATCTCCAAATTTTTTTCTTCCTCAAATGACATCAAATCTATGAATCAGTTTCACTCAGTTCACTTATGAAATATCTCTGAATTATTTTCTCCTTTAGAATAACACCTGCTCCTTCATGTTCAGGCTCTTATCCCTTTCTACTTCAACTTTCACAGACCATTGATACCATGATGGAGTCTATGTTCCATAGTGGTCCCTCATACTGATAAATCCAGCCTTAAGGTGTCAAACTTTCCATCAGAAATTGATTCAAGTCACTATTTCTGAATTCTCTGAAAGAATACCTAGTTAGCATCATTCTAGAAGTACAGGAGAGAAGTTAATTCATTACATTTAATGTATATTTTAAGGCATTCATTGGAAAGGATTGCTGGATGAAATCTAAATTTCTCAGCATTAAATATCAGAGTTTCAAAATGTTTTCTGTGTTTTCACTTATTTCCACCAAATAAACTATCTGTTAATACTGTTCCTTGAATGAATAATTATCTTTCCACTGCTCTGAATCTTTGATAGACATACCATCCTCTACATGGAGAACTGATATTATATATACTTCTATAAAGTCCGTTTACATACATATCACACACACATTATATGTATCTTTTTAAAAGAGCCTTTATAAAGTCCCTTTATACAATATTAGTTGTTGTTCTCTTAGGATTGCCCATCTCTGTCATTAGACTAGGAAGTCCATGTGAAGTGATTCATCTTTAAATAACCAGAGTCTAACACAGGAATTGAAAACTACTAGGGAAGCTAAGCAGATAATGTAAAAGAAACACGCTGGATAGTGGAAAATCTTAGGCAGTTAGGGGACAGTGGCAGAGTTCCCACATCTTATCATAAGGGGACAGTCCTGCTCAGTGTTAGGAGATTTTTGTCCGTTCTGTGGAAATGTCGATGTAGTTGAACAGATTTTATGATTTTCTAATAGAATCATGATATTAAGATTGAGTCATAAGACACCCAAACTTTATACATTTGCATCTAAATAATATAAAGGCTATAAGGCTAGACCACCTGTTGGAAAACTGCTGTGATGGAATTTCTTCATGTAGTAAATACACAGATATATTGTGATTTACAGTGACTCAATTAATGCAAAGACCAGGGCCATAGGGAAGCATATTTGCACAGTACGTCTTACACCATTTTTCTTAAAATTCTCTTTGTGTAAGTGAGCTTTTCATAGGAACTCAAAGATGTCAGAGCTTCTGAAGAGGGTCTAGAACACTGGCAGTCTGTGTTTCAGACTAAGGAAATACCATGTGCTTTGGCATTCAGATTTAGTGACAAGGTTAACGTTCTTTTTAAAATGATAATATCCAGTGCCTCCATACAAAACCCACAATATTTAAATGTTAGATGCTTTGCTTATGTTTTTTTGACTATAAGGCTCTGCTTCTCTTTTTCCCGTTTAATATAATCAACACTGACATTTAATCAGAGCAATAACTACCTCTGATCAAAGTTAAAAACATGAGCACATTATCTTCCTCTTGAGATATTGGTTTACAAATATTTATTTAATATATTTGTAACATTCTACAAAATTATATTCTCCTTATATTAGGAAAGCAAATCCTATAAATATATCACATCTCTTACCTTAAATTCAACATTTCCACAAGTGTTGCACACAAAATATGGGCCTATAATTCTTAGAACATCCTTTTTATTCTAATTTTGAATTGTAAACTTTGGCAGATATGGGTGCCAGGTCTGAATAACATAACCTATTGGTATACCAGGAGGAGCATAGATTTCTATCTACAAAAACAAAAGAGTATAGGTAATATGTAATCATCATCATCATCATAACAATGTCTGATAATAGCTCTCATTTACTGAATACTTTTTTTTCAATTAGTAATATTCTTTTCTCCCATCTTTACTGAGGTACAGTTCACATACAAAATTGTAGTATGTTTAAAGTGTACAATGTGATGATCTGGTATACATACACATTGTGGAAAGATTACCACTTTTAAGTTAAATGAAACAACCATCACATCATATAGGTAACTTTTTTTTTTTTTTTTGGTACGAACACATGAGATCTGTCTCTTAGCAAATTTCAATTTTACAGTATAGTATTATTAACTGTAGTCCCCACGCTGCACATTAGATCCTCAGAACTTATTCATCTTATCACTGAAAGTTTGGAGTGTTTGACTAGCATACCCCAATTCTCCCACCACCCAGCCCCTGGCAATTACCATTATACTCTCTGTATCTATGAGTTAGACATTTTTTTTCAGATTCAACTTATACGTGATACCATACAGTATTTGTCTTTTCTATCTGGCTTATTTCAGTTAGCATAATGCTTTCAGGTGCATGTATATTGTCACAAATGGCAAGATTTTCTTCTGTTTTTTGGCTGAATAATATTTTATGTGTGTATATATATATATACACGCATTTATATATACATACATATATATAAAGTTATTTATATATATCCACGCACACACACATCTCACATTTTCTTTATCCATTCATCAGTCAATAGACACTAAGGATGTTTCCATATTGTGGCTACTAAATACGTTCAATAAACACATGAGTGCAGAAACTTCTATGAAACCTGATTTTATTTCCTTAGGATATATACTGAAAAGTTGGATTGCTGGCTCATATGGTAGTTCTATTGTTAATTATCTGAGGAGACATGATACTTTTTTCCATAATGGCTATACCAATTTACATTCCCACCAACAGTGTACAGAAGTTCCCTTTTTTCTACATCCTTGCCAACATATGTCTTCTCTTTGTGATAACAGACATTCTAACAGGTGTGATGTGATATGTCATTGTGGTTTTGATTTTCATTTTTCTGATCATTAGTGATTTTGAGCAGCTTTTCATATATATCTTTTGGCCATTTGTATGTTTTCTTTGAAAAAGACATTTCTTTAATGTCTATTTAGATCCTTTGCTCATTTTCTAAGTGCAAAATACTGTTCTATGCACCACTTAATTCATAATACATTCTTAGCAGGTTGGTACTATTATTCCTATTTATAGAGGAACAGAGAGGTAAATTAATTTGTGTTAAGATTCCCCAGCTGCAAAGTGGAAGGGAAGAGACACAAACTGCATACACAGTCTCCACTCTGAAGTACTGCTCTACTGGCCTCCTATATTTTAAAATTTTCTCGTTTATTCATACTTATGAAAAATATCTAAATTATTAAAAACTCTTTTCTTAAACTCCTTTAAAAACAGTGGTTTAGATGTACGGACAGAGCTCTGATCACTGGGGCAATTTTCAAATATGAATGGTAATTGTGCTAGGATGGAAAGAAAATGGGGCCTGGAATCTTGGCTCTGCACCTTAGCTGGGTGACCTTGAGAGCATCTCAGCATGTTCATCTGTAAATAAGGACTTCTTAGGTCTATTTTTTTTAAGACCAAAAGTATAATGTATGCTAATGTGCTCTATAAGTTGTAGAGAATATTCCATCCAACTCTCAGTTTTTCCTCAGCTATTCTTAAGAATATTATTACATGTAAAGCAAGTGACATGGAAAACAAAATTTAGTATGAATAAGGTCAGTTATCCTTTCAAAATAAGTGCAGTATTAGACATCAAATCTCTATGTGCTTGTATCTCTGTGTGCCCTGCTCTCACAGCTACCCGTATGGATGGATGACTGAGTGACCCAGGCAGCGCTGGTCTCAGGCCAATGGAGATATAGGCAAAGGCCGACTTCCTATAAACATTCTGTGCCCTGGCATCTCCCCTGAGATCCATGTTCTCTCTCAGAGGGCTGTCAAGTACTATGAAAGAGACACCTGGTCTTCATGGAGCTCAAGGATCTAAGATCTTACCCCCACGGGGCACACTGCTCAGGGACATGGGGCTAACTGCTGAGTCTTTTCCACCTGCCTTTCTTCCTACAATTTATCCTCAAGCATAAACCAATAGCTGGCAGACCACTTTTCCTTTAAATCTCATTTGATTATATAAATTCAACGATAGGGTAAAAATTCTTACTGAACTACTTTACAAAGTAGCCAGGTAATTGCTCACCGACCTCCTGCAGGCAGCAGGGAAAACAACAGCTGGTACACCTTAGTGGTCTCTTCAGAGTTATGACTTCTTGGCCCTTAAGATCATGAATCCTCATGATAAAAGGCCTATAAGATCCATAGCAAAATCGCATGCACAAAGCAGTATCCTCTGCTGCATAGTATATCCTCTGTCCAAGGCTGTTCTTAATTTCATATTTGTTATTGGTTTCATAACTTATTATGACTAAAAACATAGAAGAGGAAACCATAATCACCAGTATGTTAAAACTATCTAGAATCTAAATATTTTAGACTTACATATTTTTGGACATTACTTTAGATTATATTTACCGAATAGATAGAAAAGGAAAGGTGTTTAGAGATGATCTTGACAGAGAAAAAAAGGCAAAGAAAAAAAGGAGGAAATGGTATTAAGGTACTGAGAAATTAAGAGCAGCAAAAATTGAAGTTATTTAAGGTTACTTTTAGTCAAAAGCATTGTACCACTGAAGATCTTAAATATATTCCCTCTAAAATGCTCTTTATGAGAATGGTGGGCGTGGAAACCATATTTTAGTGGTTTGCAGAATAAAAGGGAAAGCAGTGAAATTCAGACAATGTGTTTTGGATTTTAAAAAAAGTACCTATAATTCAAGCTTACTGAAAAGTAATTATAAGCATTTATCAAGATCACTAACCATGGAGATATAATTTAAAAAAAAGGGAATCACTTCATCAAAATCTATTAAACTAAACATTTATTAATAGACAACATAAGCTCTCCTGGAGTTATAAGGGATAACAAGAAAAGAGACACTTATTTAATAACACTATAAGAAAAATTTGAAGCTGTGTTAACCGAAGAACCTAATATTCAAATCTATTTGGCAAGGTAATATGTAGACTTAGTGGCATATATAAAAATAGCAAACTAATTTTACAGATTATAGTTGAGTGTTTTTATAAATTATCTGTTGTCTAATTACAAAGTAATAATACATAATTTGGTGAAATATGTAAGTAAAAAATATGCAAAAATACTAATAACTCTGCTGCAAATCAATGATCACTATATCACAACATATTTGTTCCCAGTCTTTTCTGTATGTGCACGTGTATTTGTATTTTTTTAATAAAATGAGATTCAGACTATTGATACAATTTAATATTGCTTTTAATTAATATATAGCAATTATTCTGAAAAATCTATTAAAAGTGTTGTATAATATTTCATCTAATAATCATACTATAATTTATTTAAACATTATTATGTATGTAATACTGTGAACAGCTTTGTACATCAAACCTGTAAACCTCTAGAATGTTTTGGGGGGGCTAGAGTCCTAGGTTTGAAATTATTAGGTTATCAGTGATATTTATTGTTGACAACAAGTACTTGCAAAAAACAGGACTAGTCTACATGCAGAATAAATATTCAGGCATTTGGTTTTGCATTATTTGATTGTAGATAAAATGTAGGAGGAAATATGCAGCAAGAAAAGCCTTTCTTATTTCAGCAGTTAGTTGGGCAGTAACGCTAATTTCAGGTAAAGTGTTGTACGGCATAGAGGGCTGGTAGTTAGCAGTTACATGCCTTCATGAAAGCTGTACTGATAGGTTGGACATTTATATTAGATTTTTACTGCTGCTATAACAAACTACTACAAATTTAACAGCTTAAAATTATACAAGTTTGTCATCTCACAATTCTGTAAGTCAGAAGTCTGTGTTAGCTTGGCTGCATTCTCTGTTCTGGGTCTCACAAGGCTGAATCAAGGTCTTGGCCCACTGGGGCACTTATCTGGAATCTCTGGAAAGAACCCACCTCCAAACTCATTCAGGTTGTTGGAAGAATCTGTTTCATTGTGGTTGTAGAGTGAGGTCCTAGAGACCAGAGACAGAGCTTGTGTGTTAAATCCTCCTCTCTCTGACCTTCATCTCTGCTGCATCTTTCTTACTGCCTCTTCTATCTTCCTCTTCTGCTTTTTAGGCCTCATGTGATTGCATTGGGCCCACCTGGATAATCCAGAAGACTATCCCTATCTTAAGGTCAGCTGATTAGTAACCTTAATAACTTTCACAGCAATACCTAGACAAATGTTTGATTAACTAACCAGGGGATGGAAAACTGAGGGAGAAATCTATAATTCTATCCATCCGAGCATCTATTCTGATTGCATCGGTCCTATGCCATACCAGTTATACGTTTGATTGTCATTCCTGAATATAATCTAATGCTGATAGCAGTGAGATGTGTCAGATCTTTGGTTGTCAGCCCTATTATTCTATTCACTATTCCTCATTGAGCTAGCACCACTTATTCCCCTGGCATGATGGGGTGGGGTGCATCCTTGCATTTACAGCTGTTTTATCATGTGGACCAGTCCTGATTCACTCTCAGTCCTCTACCAGAAGTTCTGCAAGGCTCACTCCCTCTCTGGGGGGCCAGCCTTTCAGGGATCATTCAAGTTAAACTTTACCATTTGTTGTGCCTATAAAAAATGTTTGCTATAAGTTTTGAGATTTGGAAAAATGCTGCTGCTTTTTTTAGGGCTTAACTTTGGCATCATAGATAATACATAGATACAAATCTGCGGTAACTCCAAGTGACACCAAAAGCTCTCAGTATGGTGTGTTATGGAGAGTCCTATTTTGAATTAGAGTTTATGAAAATTTAGGATCCATTCTTTGGAGAAGAACCGAGGCCTTGAATAACCATAGTACTGATATTTGGCTCAGTGAATAGGGATATGGAGCGATCTCTCAAAATAAGAGCACTGTGTCCTAATATGATGAATTGAGCCATTCTTTGCAAAATGATATTTTGAGGACTCTCCCACAAATTGTCTACAAGTCTTCAAAGAAGAGATGGACCATTTTATTTAAAAAAGAGTATTCATGAGCTGTGACACAGACAGCATAGATTCAGGAGACATGCTTCAGTTATTCCCTTCCCTTCACCCTCCCTTGCTCCTTGGAAAACAAACACACATACCCCATCCAGGTTAGTTTCCTCTGGACCAGAGCACCCTGGTGTTGCAGTGAGTCAAATGCTGGTAGCAAACGTTCCTTCTCTTTTGCATGCCCAAGGTAAACCTGAGTTCCTCTCCTAAGAGGGTGTTCAGATTCACATTTCTCTTTTATTCCCATTCTCTCCATGCACTCTTCCCCCTCTCATTCTCTTTCTTCTCTAGTTTCTGCCTCTGAATTTTTTGTTTAAAATTCTGAGAGAATATCTCATTTGGTATTTCATATCTTAGTTTAAAATTTTACTATCCTATTTTTAGCTCCTGTCCTCCCCAGATGTTCTTTCTTATACATACTTTCCTATTGTTGTTCTGTAGATTGTGTTTTTAGTCTGAAGTATTTTATGGGGTGGGGCGGCTCTTCAGTTTTCTCTGCTACCAGTAATTTCTCTGTTTTTCACATGTTTAGCTTTTCTTTTGTTGATTATTGTCTCTTTGCCTGAGACCTTGCTTAAGTGTCTGGTGATTCCTAGATAGTCTATTTGTATATATGCCAGAGGCAGTAGAATAGCAGATTTCAGCAGCAGGCCTTGTTGATTGGTTTGCCTCACTGTATGGTTAATGGGGAGAAAGCTGCATTTTTTTCCCTCCAGGTACCCCAAAATCTGGAGGTTTTTAAAAAAATTTGACTATCCAGTTTCTCCAGGGAACAATTTTCCGACCACCTGTATGGAAGTTGTTGTGAAAGTATTGTCACTTTGTGCATCTCGGATGAGAGAAAGTAATTAGAAAGCTCAATGTATTTATCATATGAGACAGAGAGAGGAAGGGAGAGAGAGAGGCTGAGAGAGGGAAGAAAGAATGAAAATGAAAAAGAAAAGTGAACTTGAACAACCTATTAGTAGAGGTACACAGGTTTACCTTGTTCATTAAAAAAGGAGGTAACCATTGCAACCAATGTTAGACTCATGGACACACTGGTCTATCTAGTCTAGAGGGAATGGAATTATGCATCTCAGGTTACTAACCTCTTTCTTCAGGAAGCAGTTAAAAGTGGCTAATAACTAACTTCCATGCAGTGTCTAATCATTGAAATCACAGCCAATAGAGCTGCCCAGAAACACACCCTCAGTCACACAGTGCTTTGTCCTGTGTTGGCACTTCTGATTGAAATCCTCTCCTTTCCTAGGATAGGTATCTCCAATACAAGCTTTTGTCAGACATTTACTAGGTCCAGGGTTATTTAAAATGAAGACAGCCATAGAATCTCTCTCCAACATCTGGCTAGCATAACAGGATTTTTAGAGAGCTGTCACTCCACGAACAGTCTCAATTTGTATTGCATACTCCTACAAATACTCTCCTCTGAGTATAAGGAAAACACATCCTTCTCTTCCAGTTTAAAAGGATTCCACAGATTCTGTTTCAGGGTTTAAACTTTACATCAGGACTAACTTGAAAGCTAATAACAGACACAAACAGAAATAATAGGACACTATATTTTTATTCTAATGTCATACTTTTATAAGTCTCTAGACAGCAAGTTCTTGGATCTAGCTGAGTGAACAGACAGAGTCTTTACAAAGGTTAAGAGATTAGACATGCCATTAAGAAACAAGTCTGCATATTTTTATGGATAAAACAGCAGTTGAACACTTCTTGTATGCCAGGCCTTGAGTGCTTCCTGTATTGAATATAAAAATACTCACTTAATTCTCTGTGCTTTAGGTTAAAATTTATCCCAACTCTGTGATGAATGTTTTCACAGAGTTAGGGAATGTGACCACAGCTGATAGAATTGAAGCCAGGCAGTATACCAACAGGGTTAGTATTCTTTTATCTTTTTGTTTTAAAGATTTATTTATTATTTATTTATTTTATTTATTTTTGGCTGCGTCAGGTCTTAGTTGTGGCGTGGAGGATCTTCGTTGAGACATGCGGGATCTTTCGTTGCGGTGTGCGGGCTCTTTGTTGTGCGCGGGCTTCTCTCTAGTTGTGGCCTGCGGGTTTTCTCTTCTCTAGTTGTGGTGTGCTGGATCCAGGGCACGTGGGCTCTGTAGCTGTGGCACGCGGGTTCCAGAACGCATGGGCTCTGTAGTTTGAGGCACGCAGGCTCTCTAATTGAGGCATGCGAGCTCAGTAGTTGTGGCGCATGGGCTTAGTTGCCCCATGGCATGTGGGATCTTAGTTCCTTGACCAGGGATTGAACTGGCGTCCCCTTCATTGTAAGGTGGATTCTTTACCACTGGACCACCAGGGAAGTCCCCAGGGTTAGTATTCTTAGGCATTATGATATTTTGCTTCTTAGCTTGGATGATATCAAATTTATCCATTTAGAGATTTAGCAGCTCAACTTTCCCCTTGTTTTACTAAGGAAAGTAGCTATGATTCCAACACATGAAATTCTTGATTTAATTGGGGTTTTGTATGTGTTCACTTGAAAGGCTCATTCTCCAACAAAATATTAGAACTCTTCTTTATGATACCACACTATGAGAGATAAATTTCTGTATGAGATACATGTAGTCCACCTTCTTGGCACAGCTGCTTTGCCTTTTCCTTAGCCACATGGGGGCATGTCATGGAGAAAAGGAAAGGAAAGGCTGAGGGCAGATCAGTCAGTGGATGCCTTAATCTCTATAATGCCACCAGGAACGAGATGGCATCATCAGTGCTTCTCCACCCTCATTCTTGAAAACAAAACAAAACAAACAAACAAAAACTTTCTAAGTTGAAAAACCCCATACATACATGAGTACACACTCATGCACATATATGTTTTGATGTATGTATATTTACAGCTACATTCACTGAACTAATTGGTCAGTGGGCCATGACAACATTTTAAACTTCTTAACATTCACTGGTTGTTCACGTACAACTAGTATAAGGCGTGGGCATGACTGACACAGTGCTGACTCAATTGTAAACTCCACAAAGATGCTGTGTGCTATCTCCACCACTCTGCACACTTTCCTCATCTGCTGCCTCATCTCTAAAGTGGAGATAATATACAAATATTAGAGTCAAATAAGTTAATATATAGTCTTAGTACATGTCTTATATGTACTAAATGCTCAACATATGTTAGGTATTGTAATCGTTATTACCTACAAGGTGTAGATAATATGCTTTGATTTATTGCTAATGTATTCTTTTTTTCTCACCCTTTTACATTTTTTTATTAAGCTATACCTTAGCATAAGATTTGGCAGATTAAATGAGAAGTTTATATCAGTGGGAGGACTTATAGTTAACCAGACAAACTAGAAGATTAATTTATCACCTTGGGGAGATGAACACTATGCACTAACTAGCTACATTTCTTACATAGAATTTAAATTATACTACCTGCAATCTTTATTTAGGGCTGAAAATATCATATTTACAATTGGAAGGTGCTTTTCATTTCCACCAGTTAAAAATCTGAAAGATTTGGGAAGTTTATATGTGAAGTCAGGTTGCTCTTTGATGTTAATCTATTTCTGTTTATTTACTGCCTGTACCCTCTGGGATATCTTAATTTATTTATTGATTTCATTAAAACTGGCCACTGTAAAGACAAACATGAATGCTATTTATTTATTTATATTTTGCTGTTACTGTTTCTTTGAATTTAGTTGCTAAGAAATTAACTTTAATCAAGCAAGGCTAACAGGCTAGAAATTTTCTAAATTGCCTCTATATAAGTCTTGAAGAATTAACTTGAGATAATATATACGTAACTCTTATAGGTATAGCTCTGTTAAATCATAACAGCAAAATTTATTCATAGGTATTCAGAGTTAGATGAGGATTACCAAATATATATATATCCACTATTATATAATCCAGATAAATATATCTGTGGGATTTATTCCATCTGTATTCACAATGGGTAAATACAATATAATGAGAAATTTGGCACATATGTTCTGAGTTGGAGGTTAAGATTGACTTTCATTCAGTAAATATTTATCAGGCTTCTATGATATCAAGTACTGTGCTTTGCACTAGGGAAGGTAAATTGAACAGACTGTGTTTTTCTTTTTAAAGATTTTTTTTTTTGATGTGGACCATTTTTAAAAGTCTATAGAATTTGTTACAATATTGCTTCTGTTTTATGTTTTGGTTTTTTGGCCTCGAGGCATGTGGGATCTTAGCTCCCTGACCAGTGATCGAACCCACACCCCCTGTGTTGGAAGGCAAAATCTCAACCACTGGACCACCAGGGGCATCCTAAGACTGTTTTTCTGAAAGTAGTACAGTCTAGTCACCCAAGTTGTATGTCTGTAATGGCTATGAAATGTATATTATTATTTTAAAGTCTTACTAACTTTTAAAAATGTGTGTAAGTTAGTATTTTTGTTTTGTTTGTTTTTCAGTATGAGAAATGTAGCCTTCTAAATTAGCTACATCTTTAGAGCTTTGAAATTATAAATGTATATTTATTATTTCAAGCAGAATTTATAAAAGAAGTTGTTTTCTTTTACATGTTTTAGCAAAACCTCATCTAAGCTTCCACCTTGGGAAATTAAAAAGGAAGAGCAGATTAAAGTAACCAGAAGAAGAGAAATAATAGGAATTAGAGCAGAAATCAATGAAATTGAAAGCAGAAAATCAATAGAGAAAAATCAATGAAACCAAAAGCTGGTTCTTTGGATACATCAATAAAATCAATATGCCTGTAGATGGCTAACTAAGGAAAGAAAGAAGAGAGGACATAAATGACTAATATTAGAAATGAAAGAGGGAACACAGATCCCATGGACATTAAATGCATTATAAAGAACATTCTGAACTATTCTATGCCCATACATTTGATAACATAGATGAAATGGACCAATCCTTTGAAAGACACAGTCTACCAAAATTCACACAAGAAGAAATAGCCAATCTAAATAGAACTATATCAATTAAAGAAATTGAACCATAAATTAATAAGCTTTCAAAACAGGAAGCACCAGACCCAGATGGGTTCACTAGTGATTTCTATCAAATATTTAAGGAGGAAATTATACCAATTCTCTACAACCTCTTGCAGAGGATAAAAGCAGGGAAAATATTTCCTAACTCATTCTATTAGGCCAGTATTACCCTAACACCAAAACCAGGCGAAGACATTAGAAGAAGAGAAAACTACAGATCAATATCACTTACGAATATATATGAGAAATCCTCAACAAAATATTAATAAAATGAATCTAACAACATATGAAAAGAATTACACACCATGCCCAAGTGGGATTTATCCCAGGTATGCAAATCTGGTTCAACATTTGAAATCAATTAACATAATTCAGCACATCAGCGGGTTAAAAAAGAAAACTCACATGATCATATAAATACGTGTAGAAAGAGCATATGACAAAATCCACCATCCATTTATGATTAGGGGAAAAAAACTCTTAGTAAACTAGGAGTAGAGGGGAAGTTCCTCAAATTGATAAAAAAAAAAGTCTACAAAAAATGAGAAAGAATCACAACAAAAACATACTGGAACTAATAAGCAAGTATTAATGTTGTAGGACATAAGATTAATATACAAAAGTCAGTCATTTTCTTATACCAGCAATGAACAAGTGGAATTTGAAATGAAAAGCATAGTACCATTTATACTGGCACCCCTCAAAATGAAGTATTGTGATATAAATCTAACAAAGTATGTATAAGGTCTAAGTCTATTATCAGTAAAAGTACAACAAACGTCTGATGAATGAAATCAAAGAACTAAATAAATGGATGGATAATACATGTTCATGGACAGGAATAGTCATTATTGTCATGATGCCAGTTCTTCCAAACTTGATCTATAGATTCAACTCAATCCCAATTAAAATTCCAGGAAGGTATTTTATAGATACTGACAAACTGATTTTAAAGTTTATATGGGGAGACAAAGACCCAGAATAGATGACACAGTATTGGCGGAGAAGAACAAAGTTGAAATACTGGCAGTACTCGACATCAAGACTTACTGTAAAGGTACAGTAATCAAGACAGTATAATATTGGTGAAAGAGTAGACAGATAGATGGATAAAACAGGATAGAGAGCCCAGAAATAGACCCACATACACATAATCTGTCATTTTGTTTGCTTTTTGTATACCTGTTTTTCTGTTATCTCTCCTCTTACCAGAGTAGGCCTGGGAGTTCATGTATGAAGAATGCTTACCTCCTTTAGGGTATGTAGAGGGGAAACCACTCCTTGGATGCTAAAATGGGGAAACCTTTACTCTGTTTCACTGAAAGCCATTCCAGCAACTTTAGAAATCTTAATTATGCACATGCAGTTAATTAAAATTATTTAGGAGTGCTATTTTTGGGTGCCTAGAGCTAGTGCTGGGCTGTTTATGCCTAATGTGCATGGGGAAAAGGAATGGATTAGAAGTGGGCTGAGTGTGGGGCAATCTGACTGGCACAATATTTCAGCAGACAGATTTTCAATTAACTCTGTCTTTAAACATTCCTCCTACTCCCACTTTGCATGACATTGCTATCTTTGAGCCAGTTACCACCAAGGGATAAAGGCTTTTCTCCATTTTAGACTGTTCATGTGTGTTTTGGACTGCCTTTGCTGGTTCTGATTTATCCATCAATATCTTCACTTACTATGATTTTATTATAGACTTAGCAGATAGGAGAACTATGTTTTGAACTGGAAGAAACATTTGAGACACTTGTTTTAAAAAGTCAGTGTATTGAAAAAAATGTAGACATTTTTCCAAAGAAGACATACAGATGTCCAACAGGCACATGAAATGATGCTCAGCATTACTAACATCAAGGAAATGCAAGTCAAAACCACAATGAGCTATCTCCTCACACCTGTCAGAATGTCTGTTATCAAAAAAGACAATAAATAGGTGTTGGTAAGTATGTGGAGAAAAGGAAACCTTCATGCACTGCTGATGGGAATGTAAATTGGTGCGGTTATTATGGAAAACAGTATGGAGATTCCTCAAAAAATTAAAAATAGAGCTACCACATGATCCAGCAATTCCACTCCTGGGTATTTATCCAGAGAAAATGAAAACATTGCTTTGAAAATAAAGCACTAATCTGAAAATGAACCCCTATGTTCATTGCCTCATTATTTACAATAGTCAAGATATGGAAGCAACCTAAGTGCCCATCAATAGATAAACAGATAAAGAAGATATGTGTGTGTTTGCGTGTGTGTGCGTGCGTGTGCACGCGTATGCATATATACAATGGAATATTACCCAGCACTGAAAAAAGAATGAAATCTGGCCATTTGTGGCAAGATTATGGTGCTAAGTGAAAGAAGTCAGAGAAAGAAAAATATCATATGATCTCTCTTATATGTGGAATCTAAAAAAAAAATTCATTGATAACAGAACAGATTGGTGATTACCAGAGGCAGTGGTTAGGGGTTTGTCATAATGGGTGAAGGTGGTGAAAAGGTACAAACTTCCAGTTATAAGACAAATGAGTTCTGGGATGTAATGTATAGCATGGAGAGTATAGTTAACAATACTGTGTATTTGAAAGTTCATAAGAGTACATCTTAAAACTTCTCATCACAAGTGAAAATTCTAATTATGTGAGGTAAAGGATATTGACTAAATTATTGTGGTAGTCATTTTGCAATATATACATATTTCAAATCATTATATTGTACACCTAAAGCTAACACAATGTTATGTGTCAATTGTATCTCAATAAAACCTGGAAAATTATTACTTCACTATGTGCTGGTCTAGACAACATTTTCAGGATCCCTGTGATGCTGTGTCTTACTGCACTCTATCAGACAATACTCAATTGCACTTTATTCAATTACTGAGGATGATCACTTCGATCACTTGATTATGGTGGTGGCTGCTAGGCTCTGCTTGGAAAGTTACTCTTCCTGCCTCTAAAGTAAAAGGATTTCATGTGAAAGTATATTGAAAGTATATATATCTTTTTCTTCATAAAACTTAATTTTTGTTTTTATTATATCCGTAGGGATGCATAGTGTTCTATTTTATTTAATGGTAATAGTCTCTTATAAAATATGTTGATGCTCAAATTGTCCTTAATTTTGCTGGTTGGAGCCCTTTCAGTTTTATCCTTTTGACACGCCA
The DNA here is from genome assembly GCF_949987535.1 of Balaenoptera acutorostrata. Lineage (NCBI taxonomy): Eukaryota > Metazoa > Chordata > Mammalia > Artiodactyla > Balaenopteridae > Balaenoptera > Balaenoptera acutorostrata. The sequence goes on from NC_080067.1 coordinate 31,953,934, forward strand.
CCATCATTCCTTGAGCACCTCCTTGCCTTTCCATAAGTTGTTCAAGGTTTATCTTATATATTTCCCGGCTTTAACGCTGGGAGCAACCATTTCTCAAAGAGCCCAGTTCAGGTAGGGAATGGTATTTAGAAGCCACGAGCTAGAGATTGGTGGGCAGAATAATGACCCGAAATGTGATGCTTTTCCTTTGTTCTTTTCAGGGTGAAAAAGACAGGCAAAGGGAGCCCCTGTTCTGAATGAGTCCATGACCCCACATCTGTCTAAGTCACATCATCCTGGAGGACAAGCTCTGAAGGGGTAAGGTCTCTACACAAAGGCAGGCATAGGAAATAGGGGATAAGACCACAATACCTTTATAGGATTTCTTTTTGTCCCACATACTTTGATCCTTTAACTGTCTGTGATTAAATGGTGCTGAATTGATTGAACCTTTTTGATAAAGTAAGAAAAAATGAACTGGACTGTGGAAATATCACGGAATCTAGGCCATAGAAATCATTTTACTAAAACCTCACAATGTCTGTAATATTGTTTTGTTAATAAATAATCATATTAGGTATTATTATTTAACAACATAAATAGATATTTTCATGAATTTTTCTGTTATATGGTAAATTCATTCACCTGAAAGAATACAGTCTGTCCTGATTGCAAATAAGTTTTCTTACTTTTTTTTTTATTATTCTCTTGGCTCCATCTGAATTTTCCCTTTGGATTTTCTGTCGTGCATAAATGTAAGTTGATATATCTGTTCCTCAGGAATCACCTTTTCTCTCTATACTATGTGTTTATCTGACTTCCAGAAGAATTTGTAAAATCTTTTACCTTATTGTGTCATCTTTCTATGTTATGCAGTCTACTGTTCCATTGTCTCCGTCATACTTTAAAATGTAGTCAGCATAGTTTACAACTTTAGTAAAATTTTTCCGCATCAGAATATTCCTTTTTCTCTGCCTGTCCAGAAATGAATATGCAACATTCCCTCAAATCTCACTGAGATTACAAATTAAGACATTTGTTGCAATTCCTGGTATTTTTCTTATTTAAATTTCTAATTTTTTATGTTTGATCATTTTTCTCTTTGTAAATATTTAAAGAGAAGGTATTTGTGTAATATTTGAACTTAAATGAGTTCTGCAGATAGTGCGTGGGTTTCTGCTCAAATCTTCCCTGTACAGTTGAAGAAGGAAGGAACTGTTCAGATCGGTTGCTGTTTTACTTTGCTTAACCAGAGATCCTGAGTCTTATGCAAATAAGTGGGAGAATGGAGTCAGGGAAGCTGAGGAGGAAAATGAAAGCAAGATGTAGCTGTCACAGAGGTAATGTCAGTCTTTTAGCCTCATTTTGGGTTGGTTATTGTACTTGACAGCTGGCTTGGAAAGCCCTCCCCTTCTCTAACTGGCATAACTAATGCCACTAGGATCCAGCTGTGCAAGTACCTCAGTTTACCTGGCATGCAGTCTGTACCAACTCTAAACTGAACGTGAATACCTCTGTTACATCTTATCATTGTAGTCTGGCATCTGGTGAATTACTTAGGCTAATGAAAGGTGGTCTAGACATTACTTTTCCTGAAGCTCCACTGCCCTCCCAGTGTTCTCAACTAGTGGTGTTGGAGTTCTGCTGAGGATGAAAAGTCTCTCCCCTAAGTTCTTATTTCCTAAGCACACTTTTCCTTTCCATGAGGTAAACTGTGGGTTGGACATCTCCTCTCACTCGATTCAATTTTCTCTACAAAACAGGGTATAGAAATTCCTCTAACTTTCCGACAGATAGAAATCCTAGTTTGTAGTACTGGTATCAGTTTTACTAATGGTATCATATGCTTCTGCTCCTTTTAAAGGTGATTTAAAAGGGAATGAGAGGTAAATGTACAGGGTTCAGAGTACCACCTGAATTAATTATTCATAGTTTGTTTAAAAATATCAAATATGCAAAGAAATATATCAAGAATTTTTTATCAGTTATTTGATTATTGGTATTAATATAAATAATAATAGACCATTATTGAAGTTTATGCTCTGTGAAGGAATATGTATGTCTGTGAACACCTAGAGTGATCTCATAACTACTATGTTCTATGAATGATAGACTATGTGAGGTAATAATTCCATATTAAAAATTACTACAAAAATTGTAACAATGCCCTAGTTTTAGAGTGAGTGAGACTTTAAAATGTATCCTTCTTTTGGGATAGAGTCATATCTCTCTTTGTTTACTGAAGAGCATCAGATATTGGTAATTTGTATTCCTGTTAATAAGTTTTATTTATAGTAGCAGGTTAGATTATAGGTGAATTTTATATAGAGTGAATTCCTGCATATAAAACAAATACAGATATTACTTTTCCTCGATAATATGCATGTTAAGTATTATTTAAACATAGTTATAAAAGAAATTTAATATATATTAGTGTTAACTTTTGAATATACAGTATTTGCAGAATAACATTAGTTGTTACAAATGAAAAAACTAGATTTAATTAAGTATATTTTATATTGTAATTTCTTTAATAGTCTTTAATTAATTTTTGCTATAAAATGGAAAAAACAGACTATAATTCAAAGCAGTTTTTCATAAGAAGATTCATGTCTAAAGGTAAAAAGTCCAAAATAATTTCTTTCAAATACACAATGAACATTCAAAGAAAATGCGTAAAAACATTTATAAGCCAGTGAACAGAAAACAAACTATATAGTTTTGAAGGGAAATCATATACCTGCACTACAGGCATGACAGAGTATTTCACATAGGGTATAATGACTTTCAAGGAAAACACACTGAGGTTTCCTTTTCATAGTCCCAATCAATATAGACACCAAATTTTCTGAGACTTTTAGGAGATTGTTACCACAATCCTACTGTCAGAAACTTAGTGCATCCAGTGTTTTCATAAAACATGAAATCCTAAATCAAAAGAAAATACAGATATGAATTTTCCGCAGCAAAACAGAGATAATTCTCTGATGCAGAAATGCTAAGGGATCTGATAAAACATAGTAATAGATCTGTTAAACCAGAAAAGTTAACTGTAAAAAATAAATCTGGGTCAAGTCTATAGCTACATAAGTTCTACCTTCAGCTTTTCATTTTAATAGCAATTAAATCCTATTATTCATTCACTTGTTGATACTTGCATGAATTTAATTACTCTTTGGTAATTTCTGTATATTTCACTTTTTCTAGTCTCCCTTGGAATCGTCTCTGAGTTTTTCTTCCTCAACTTTTTGTAGTCCTTCTCTAGCAATATAGCTTGTGACTAGAGTTGCATGTACAATTTTTAGACTTTTTTTCCCATAAGAGTGACAGACATCTCAAGAGTCAGAATGCACCTTAGAAATGTTTGTGTCCGTTTCATGATTTGTCTTCCAAATTTGCTTCCTGTGTTTTCCAGTTTATTCCAGTCCATCAGTGTCTATTCAGACCCCCGCCCCTATGACCTTAGCCAAGTCTTATGGAATTGATTTCTCTCACGTCTATATGTTTTTCTTTATCCCTTCAATAGAAATAATTTAATCCTTATCGCAAGTCACTTGTAATTACACTATTGCAATTTTACCTCTCAAATTCATTTTTCACATCGACACCAGGATTTATCTTTCTAAAATTTGGATTTATAACTTTTATTTACACCTAGTTTAAAACCAACCAATTAACAAAACAATTTTCAATGAATTGCCAATCTCTACAAAATGTTGCTTAGTCCTTTAGAGGAAGGCTAAAATCATTTCCTAATAATCCCATCACCACCCTCAGTCCCATTAGCTATCTAGCCAAACACTGCAGATTGCCTCTCTTCCCTAAACACACAGTATCTTTCAATTATCCTGCCTTTGGCTGAACCATTCCCTCAAGGTGAAGGTTAGATTTTGCTTTCCATGTAAAATGAACACTTATTGAAAACACAATTTTTACATTGACCTACTCTGGTTATATTAAAAGTTATTCTAGAAAATAAAATAAGCATATCCCAAATTAGACAGAATTGCATAACAAAGTCCTAAAGACCCCTCACCCAGCTTCAGTAATTATTAACATGACCAATCTTGGTTCAGCAATTATTCCATCTCTTAGATCCCCCTACCCTCACCTTTATAGTTTCTAAGCAAACCCTGATATCATACCATTTTATACTGAAGTACTTCAGGATTTGCCTATAAAAGATATGGATGGTGTTTTCTTTGATATAACCACTATATCATCGTCAGAGATTTTAAAAAGCCTTAATAATTCATTAATATCATCATTTCCCTGAATGCCTTGTAAATGTGTTTTTACATTGATTTGTTCAAATCGTTATCCAAACATGGTCTACAAACTGGGTAAGGTTGATGTGTCTCTCCTATTTTCATATTATTTTTTATCTTTTTATCTTCCTTGACATTTATTTGTTGAAGGAACTAGGTCCTCTTTGCTATATATCCTCTCACCTTTTAGTTTTTTCTGATTGCATCCTCAGATGAATGTTTAAGATAATTACCTAATGATTCCAAATCTTGTTTGCAAATTGGAATCATCTGGGAGCCCTAATCAGCTTAAAGACTTGGTCCCACTTCCAGAGATTTTAGTTTACTAGATCTGGGTCTTGACATAGGGAGTGTGAAAGCTACCCAGGTGTTTCTACTGTGCAGGTAGGGTTGAAAATCATTGCTCTGTCCCAGATGTCTTTGACTTTGGCTGCATATGGAATTATCTGGGGAGTTTTACAAAGCTCTGATGCTGAGCTTCTGACTTAATTGAACTGGGGTATGATTTGGCACTTGGGGTTTTTGGAATCTCCCTAGGTGATTTAATGTGAAGGCAAGTTTAGGATCATTGCTCTATCCCATGTATTTCCTCTAAATTGGCAGTTCATCTAATGGCTTGATTGAATATACTCTTATTGCAGATTACTCTTGTAATTAATCATCTTGTAAATTAGTAACTCTTGTAATTAATCACCTAATACACTCTTGTATTAGATGATTTAATTTAATAGTGAATCAAGAGGAAATCTCCATGGTTCACTGAGTTTTATGACATGTTAAGCCCATATTTAAAGTATTCCCCAAAGCGCCAATTTTGATTTTTTAATACAAGCCCCAAAGACCAGGGCCTCTCCTTAACACATAAGGTCCTTATACTGACATGTGAAATTGAGTTGACTTTCCAGAAAAAAACTAGTCACAGTATCAGGAGAAAATGGAATTTTCTCCACAGTATCAGGAGAAAATTCACAATATCAGGCGAAAATGGAATTTCAGAGCGAGGATTAAATGGGACGCCTTTGAATAAAACCTATGAATTTAAGAAACTTACTTTTAAAATGTGAAATTTAATAAATCATTTCAGAATGATACCAGAAAAACCATCTATGCCCAAGATTAGCAAGAAGAAACTTACAGTGAGGAAACATGCGCCAAGCATCACAGCTTTCATTTTCACATCAACATCTGCAGGGAACTGGATGCCAAAGTTACTGTAATTTGTACCTATCTCTCTCACAATCCCAGTGAACTGCTTGGAAATCTTGCCAACCACATTTTATCCATCAAGAGATTTAATCTAAATTGAAAAAAAGGAGGCAATCTTAAAGAATTCTAGAAAACCAATAATAAAACTACCTCCAAAATTGGAATAAAATGAACACTCTATTAAATTCTGTGCCATAACGAACTTTGAAAATTATATCACTCATTAGATGCATATGGATTCCCATATGTGTTTATAGATATGTGAAAAAACTGTTTCTTTGCTATAGAGAACTTATAAGAAAGTAGCTTTGGTAAAATATTTAATATTTTTTATTTTACTTTAAGACAGACAATAATAAATGAGTTGAATTGATCCCAAATAAAAGTTAATCAGGAAAAGATACAACCGTGAAATGAATGAAATGTTTCTTTGATGAAATTTCTAGAAGCCATCAGGAAGGTAGTTTAAACTCCCATCTGAATTGTGCTTTAATACCAGCACAAAGAGTTGGCATAGGCCGAGTGTTTAAAGGTGATGGGAGGCCTCATTATCACCCACTGTCAGTAGGAAAATGTGAAATGCCAAGAGCCTAGAAGAGAGGACTGGCAGTTTTGAGTGAAGTAAAGTAACCAATAAATAACTTGATGGGATGCTGCAGCTCAAAGCTTGGGGTAAGACTGGACAACAGGAGGGGATGGGGGACAGCAAAAGAGGAAGTATATGAAACAAAAAAGCTCCAATAAAATTTTTATAGTTTTACAGTTCTGCCTGAGGAAGGCCAAGGGCCATGATAAAGAGATGAACAGCTTATAGCCAGAGAAACGCTCCTCACCAAGTGGGCATGTGGAGGCTGAAAGTAGTCCACACTTGCCAGGGTATGTATAGGCAGAGTTATGTCAAACCAGGAAGAGAAGTGTCCTTTTCAGATGTGCGCAAGGTACCACACATGCTGGCAACAACCTTTGGAGCCCTAGCTCAGGTTGGGACTAGCTACATAAATGTGGGCAAACTAGAAACAGTTGACTCATTTTATTTGGATTTGGGTGGTTAAGGTCTTTAAAAACCTGAAATAAACTTCCAATGTGAACACTGTGATATCACGGATTACTGTTCATCAAATAGTAATTTCAATCCCCTCCCTCTGTACGCCTAGTATATACTTCCTTGTACATTGAAATTAGGCTTGGCCATGTTCCTTGTTTGCCAATGGAGTGTTAGTGGATGTGACACCAGCAGAGACCTTAAACATGGCCGAGTGGTTTTGCCTTGGTCTTGCTCTCCAGTGATCAGCCACTAGAAAGCATGATCTGGGCAGCTGCTGTTGCTACAGCTCCAGGATGAACATACCTGGAGCAGACCTGAGACCAACTGGCAGCCTAAATCAGAGCCATGTGGTTGAGCCTAGGTATATCCCCCAGATGCTGCTGACCTGCAGATCCATAAGCATGAGAATAAATGCCTATTTTTTTAAGCCACTGAGCTTTAGGAGTTACATGTTATGTAACACTATTGTGGCAAAACAGATTAATACAAATCTCTTTCACACCTTCATTTTTTATCTGCTAATAGCTGTCATTTAAGCTTATGTAGCTAGTAAAGAAATCTTTTTTTAAAATTTATTTTTAATTTTTGAGATATTTAAAAACTTAAAAAATACAGTAGATAACTTACCTGCCACCATAATCTTACTATTAGATATTAACATTTCCCCTTCTTGATTCCTATAGCAGGAAATTTTAAACTGTACCAAAATTCATGTAAGAAATAAAAATTATAATATTTTTTAATGAAAAGCATCAGAAATAGGAATAATGACTTCCAACTGAAAAGTTATTAGGACCAGGTAATTTTTAGCTAAATTCTAGGTAAATTTTTAAAAGGAGAAAATTTTTATAATAAAGTTATTTCAACCCTGAAATAATTAATTATTTGTGACAAGAAGAAATACATATTTAGTTTTTTTATAGAGCTCTAAAACTCTTGTAACTTTCTGATTGATAGGGATTATAGGAGAGTCTTTTGTCATAATATGTGGTCTTTGTCCCAGGCTTCTCAAACATCAGACATCAGAATCATCTCCAAATTTTCTTTCATCTTTAACACAAATCAAATCCATGAATCAGTTCCACTCAGTGCACTTATAACAAATCTGAATTATTTTCTCCTTTAGAATGACATCTGCCCCTTCAGGTTCAGGGTGTATTTCTTTTCTACTCCAAGTTCCCATGACCATTGAAGCCGTGATGGAGTCCATGTTCCATAGTGGTCCCTCATACTGTTAAATCCTGCTTTAAGGTGTCAAACTCTCCATCTGAAATTGATCCAAGTATTTCTCATTCTCTGAAAGATGGTACCTAGTTAGCGTCATTCCAGAAGTACAGGAGAGAAGTTTACTCATTACATATAATGGGTGCTTTAAAGTGTTTTAACCAGCTTCCCCCAAACAGAATATATGCTGCCTAAACTTTTGTTAATATTATTCCATAAATGAATAATTGTCTTTCCATTCCTCTGAATCTTTGATATGCCGTCCTCTACATGGAGAAGTATTATTATTTATATACCTTTATATAAATTTATTATACATACATATTACACACACATATTTTATATATATATCTCTATAAAAGAGCTTTATAAAATCTCTTTACCTGTGTTTTCTTAGAATTACTCATCTCTTTTATTAGACTCTGAAGTCTATGAGGGGAGTGATTCATCGTCATATAACCAGAGTCTAAGAGAGGAATTAAAAACTATGTGATTAGGGAAGCCAGGCAGATAATGTAAAAGAAAGATGCTGGATAGTGGGAAACCTTAGGAAGTCAGGGGACAGTGGCAGAGTTCCCACATCTTATCATAAGGGGGCAACCCTGCTCAGTGTTAGGAGAATTTTGCCCCTTTTATGGAAATGAGGGGGTCCAGTTTAGCAGATTTTATGATTTTCCAAGAGAATCATGATATCAAGATAAGTTGTAAAATGTCTCAACCTGTAAACATTTGAAAGTAAATACTTTGGACTGTGGGGCTAGGCCTCGTCTGTTTGGAAAATTGCTGTGATGAAATTCTTCTGTGTAGTAAATACACTGATATATTATGGTTTATAGAGATCAATTTAATACAAGGACAAAGGAGAGACTATAAAGAAGCATAATTGGGTAGTACATCTTACATTATTTTTCTTAAAATTCTCTTTGCATAATCGGGCTTTTTATAGGAACCCAAAGATGTCAGAGCTTCTGAAGAGGGCTTAGAGCATTGGCAGCCTGTGTTTCAGACTAAGGAAGGAACATATGCTTTGGCAGTAGCACTTTGATGACAATGTTAGCATTCTAATTTCAATGGATAATACACAGTACCTCCATACAGAAAACACCATGTTTAAATGTTAGATGTTTTGCTTATATTTATTTGACTATACGTTTTTTCTCTTTTTTCACATTTAGAATAATTAACACTGATGTTTAATAAGAGCAAAAACCGCCTCTCTAACCCAAGTTAAATATATAAGCACATTACCTTCCTCTTGAGACCAGTATACAAATATTTATTAATATATTTGTAACATCTTACAAAATTATAATATCCTTATATTAGAAGAGCCAATCTTATAAAAATTATCACATCTCTTACCTCAAAATCAACATCTCCACAATAGCTGCACATACAACATGGACCAATAATTCTTAGTATATCCTTTCTATTCTCATTTTGAATTCTAAACTTTGGCAGAAATGGGTGCCTGATCTGAGTAACGTAACCTATTGGTATTCCAGGAGGAGCATGGATTTCTATCTAAAAAAACAAAAGAATAAATATAATATATCATCATCATCATTGTCACCATATATCTAATAAGAGCTCTCATCAGTATATTATTTTTTACCAAGCCTACTGAGGTATAATTAACAAATAAGTTGTAATATATTTAAGGTGTACCATGTGATGATTTGATGTACATGTACATTGTGAAATGATTACCACAATCAAGTTAACACATCCATCACCTCATATAGTCACTTTTTTCCGGTGTGAATAATTGGAGTCTACTCTTAGCAAATTTCAAGTATACAGTACACAGTGACCCTTGAACAATGCAGGGGTTAGGGGCACTGACTCCCCTGACCCTCCCCCACCCTCCCCCAGCACAGTCAAAAATCTGCCTTTACAGCTGGCCCTCCATATCCAAAGTTCTACATCTGCGGATTCAACCAACCACAGACTGGGTAGTACTGTAGTACTGTAGCATGTATTTATTGAAAGAGATCCATGTGTAAGTGGACCTGTGAAGTTCAAACCCATGTTGTTCAAGGGTCAACTGTAATATTATTAACTACAGTCATCATGATATACATCAGATCCCTAAAACTTATTTTATAACTGAAAATTTGTACTGATGACCAGAATCTCCCCATTTCCCCCACCCCTAGTCTCTTGCAACCACCATTCTAATCTCTGTTTCTAGGAGTTAGATATTTTTTTAAATTTTCACATTTAAGTGATACCATACTGTATTTGTATTTCTTTGCCTGACCTATTTCACATAGCCTAACACCCTCTAGGTACATGCATATTATCACAATGGCAGGATTTTTTCCCCTTTTTTTGGCTGAATAATATTCGATTGTGTGTGTATTTATAGATATGTATATAAATGCTGTCTGTCTAGATCAATCTTATATATATATATTCTTTATCCATTCATCTGTCAACACACACTTAGGTTGTCTCCATATCTTGACTTTTGTGAATAATGCTGTAATTAACATGAAATGTAAATATCTTTGAAAGCCTGATTTGATATCTGTTGGATATATACACAAAAGTAGTATTACTAGATCATATAGTTGTCCTCTTTTCAATTATCTGGGGAAACTCCATACTGTTTTCTATAATGGCTGTACCAATTTACATTCCTAACAAGAGTGTACAAAGGTTCCCTTTTCTTTACATCCTTGCCAACATATATTTCTTGTCTTTTAAAAAGAGCCATTCTAACAGGTGTGATGTGATGTGTCATTGTGGTTTTGATTTGCATTTCTGATGATTAGTGATATTGAGCACCTTTTCATATATGTGTTGGCCACCTGTATGTATTCTGTGGGAAGACATCTATTCAGGTCCTTTGCTCACTTTTTAAAGGCAAGATATTGTTTTATGCACCACTTAATTCATACTACATTCTTAGAAGGTTGGTTCTATTCCAATTTATAGAGGAAGTAACTAAGGAACAGAGAGGTTAATTAACTTGTATCAGATTCCCCAGCTGCAAAGTGGAAGAGATGAGACACAAACTTGGGGAGGCTGCATGCACAGTCTCCACTCTGAAACACTGCTCTACTGGTCTCGTATATTTTAAAATTTCCATACTTAAGAAAAATGTCTAAATTATTAAGAGCTCTTTACTTAAACTCCTTAAAACCCAGTTGTTTAGATGTATGGACAGAGCCCTGATCACTGGGGAAATTTTCAAATATGAGTGGCAATAGTGCTAGGATAGAAAGAAAATGGGGCCTAGAAGCTTCGTTCTGCTATACAGTTGGGCGACTTTGAGAGCATCCCAGTATGCTCATCATAACTGAGGACTTCCTAGGGCTGTTTAAGATCAATAATATAACATATGTTAATGTGCTCTGTAAATTGTAGAGCATATACCATCAAATTCTGGTTTTCCTCAGATACTCTTATGATAGATATACATGGAAAACAAAATAACTCGGTATGAACAACTTCAGTTATCCTTTCAAAATAAGTGCAGCATTAGACATCAAATCTCTATGTGCTAGTATCTCTGTGTGCCCTGCTCTCACAGCTACCCATATGGATGACTGAGTGACCCAGGCAGTGCTGGTCTCAGGCCAATGGAGATACAGGCAAAGGCCGACTTCCTATAAACACTCTGTGCCCTGGCGTCTCCCCTGAGATCCGTGTTCTCTACAGAGGGCTGTCAAGTACTATGAAAGAGACACCTGGTCTTTATGGAGCTGACGGTGCTCACAATTCGCATACCCCTATTACAGGGACTCAAATATATTAACTTTTTTTTTTCAAATGGAGAACTGAAAACACAGGAGTTGAGATTTCTCAGAGGGGGCCTCTCCTAGGTTTGCTCCTTGTAGGTTGGCTAAAATAATGAGATGAACATATGTGTTCTTTCCTCACTCTTCTGTCCACTTGCCTCTGGGGTGGCATTCAAGGAGATTCTCTATGGGGCCCTCGTGGTCATTTCAGGTGAGGGACTTGACCGAGGTGACCTACATTCTCAGCTCTCCCTGAAGATCAAGAAGTCTGGTCTCTGAGATCTCTGATCTCACCCCCGGGGGGCACACTGTTCAGGGACGTGGGGCTAACTGCTCACTCTTTTCCACCTGCCTTCCTGCCTACAATTTACCCTCAAGCAGAAACCAATAGCTGGCGGACCACTTTTCCTTTAAATCTCATTTGATTCTATAGGTTCACTGAAAGGGTGAAAATTCTTGCTGAACTACTTCACAAAGTACCCAGGTAATTGCTTACTGACCTCCTGAAGGCAGCAGGGGATACAACACCAGTTAAACCTTAGTGGTCTCTCCAGGGTTATGACTTCTCGGCCTATAAGATCAAGAATCCTCACGGTAAAAGGCCTAAAACCCCCAAAGCAATATCGGGTACAGCAGTCAGTATCCTCTGCTGCAAAGTAAATCTTCTGTCCAAGTCTGTTCTTAATTTCATATTTGTTATTTGTTTCAATGTGTATTATGACTGAAAACATAGAAGATAAAATCATAATCATCATATGTTAAAAACGTAGATTAGATTGAAATATTTTTAGATACTTCATATTACATTGGGCAAGATGTTCAGAGATGAACTAGAGTTAGAAAAAAGGGAAAGAGAGAGAAGGAGGAGAGGGTATTAAGGTACTGAGAAATTAAGAAAATCTATGTGAGACATGGAAGAGAAAACAGTATCCTCTGCTGCAAAGTATATCCTCTGTCCAAGGCTGTTCTTAATTTCATATTTGTTACTGGTTTCATAACTTATTATGGCTAAAAACATAGAAGAGGAAACCATAATCACCAGTATGTTAAAACTATCTAGAATCTAAATATTTAGACATATTTTTAGACATTAGATTATACTTATCGAATAGGTAGAAAAGGAAAGGTGTTTAAAGATGATCTAGACAGAGAAAAAAAGGCAAAGAAAAAAAGGAGGAAATGGTATTAAGGTACTGAGAAATTAAGAGCATCTATGCAAGATATGGAAGAGAAAACAACTCGTATCTTCCTAATTCCATGGACCCATGTCAGAAAGGGAGACTTTGCTGTGAGGGATGGTCCCGTGCTGTCGATGGTCACAGTCGTGCTAAGTGAATGCAGAAAATGTCTACTTGTCATGTATTCAGCTATGGAGGGGAAGATAGGATGATTGCTATGTTTATGCACCATATAGTATTATATTAAGTAAATTGGCTTGAGATACAGTTTTATAAACCACAGTCATGGCTTCTCTTTCTGCACTGTTTGAGGAAGGTGTGAGAGGGCTTTCTCTCAATGCACACATGTGAAGAGGGAGAGAGTGAAAATGGAAGGTGAGGTAGGACGTCACCCTGGGCCCAGAGCACCCTTGTTTAGCTCAGCAGTGGTTGTTCAGAAGTGGGAAATGGGTATTAGACAAGGGGAAAGGCGCTTGGCAACCAAGGCTGTAAGTAGGAGGATATCTAGACCACTGGCATCCTAAGTGAACTCTGTACCTTAGCGGGGGCTAATCTCTTCACGGGGGAAACAGAGATGTGCTGACATCTGACACCCACGTGGTATCTTACCAAAGGGCTTCCCACATTGAACCACACTTTGGAAACCTCTCCTTGCTTAAAGCCAGGAGGGAGCAATTCATGGTCCCACTTGTCCACAGCCCTCATTAACATGGGTCATAGGATGTCAGAAGCCACCAAAAGTGGCTAAAAGTGATTAAAAGATATGTATGGAGACGAAAACCACTCTCTAATATCGGTGTGGATAGACTTTTAGTCAGATGGAGATGTTCACGAATTTTATCACAATGACCTCTCTTTAAGTGTCTTTACTCTGATTTAGACAGGGCTTTACTCTGCCTTTAAAAGAACCATTCTTGACATTGCCATCTCCCAGTCAAAGTCTAATGAGAAAAAAATTAAACTGATTCATGAGATGGGATCTATTACCTAAGTGTTTCATTAAGTAGCTTAATCTCAAAAATCTTCAGTTTTTTTTGTAAAATGAGATCAATGGGCTTACATAATCTCTATGTTTCCTTCTAGTTACTTAAAAAATGAAAAGAAAACAAAGAATCTATGGTTATGTCTTTATGATGTATTAAATTTTTAACTTGGGAAAGGAATAAGTGCTGGTCATAGCCTCAGATGCTAAAAATAAACTGAATAATCATCATCACTTTATACTACTTTTAAGGTTATAATGTAGACTTCCATTTAGAAACAAAAAGAAAAGAAGAAAATTAAAGACATTCCTTTTAAAAAACTGAAGAGTTATCAAGCAGTAAATTTGTTAATTTATATTTAATGATAAAGACATATGTATATTTCACAAATACATATAAAGTTTTAAAACCTAAACTATAAATGGAGTGCTGTATAATGTAAGTATCTGTATTTGGGGGTTTTATAATCTCAATAATGTGTGCTTTAGAATAATACATTTAAAAAAATCAGAATACAAATTATCAAACAGCTCCTTTTGAGAGAAAACTGTTTCAAGAAACTAAACAAAACCAAGAACATTATAAATATCTAATACTATGCATTATAAATAATGTTTATTGAAAATGATACTTGTAATTTTTTGTTGAGATGCTATTGACATATAACATTGTATTTATTAGTTTTAGGTGTACCTCATAATGATTGATATATCTACTTATAGTGTAATGATTAGCACAATAAGTTAACATCCATCACCACACCTAGATAAAAATTTCTTTTCCTTGTGAACTGATTATTTAAGATTAGCAACTTTCAAATGTATAATACATTGTTGTTAATTATATTCACCATACTGTAAATCACATCCCCAGGACTTAGTTTACTTAAAACTGGAATTTGTACCTGTTCACCCCCTTCCCTCATTTCACCAACCCACTACACCCAAACCTCTGGCAACCACCAATCTGTTTTCTGTATCTATGAGTTCAGTTTTTTTTTTAATTCCACATATATTGAGATAAGACATTATTCGCCTTCTTTTTCTAACTTATGTCATTTAGCATAATGCCCTGAAGGTCCATCATGTTGTTGCAAATGGTAGAATTTCCTTATTTTTCTGACTGAATAACATTCCATTGTGTGTGTGTATGTGTGTGTATAACTATATCATATTTTCTTTATCCATCTATCTGTCAATGGAAACATAGGTTGTTACCAAGTCTTGGCTACTGTAAATATGCTGCAGTGAACATGGGGGTGCAGTTATCTCTTGGAGATAGTGATTTTGTTTCCTTTGGTTAAATACCAAGAATGGAAAAAAGGGAACTGATCATATGGTAGTTCTGTTTAATTTTTTGAGAAATCTCCATACTGTTCCCCACAGCAGCCCCTCCACTTTACATTCCCATCACAACAGTATGCAAGGGTTCCCTTTTCTCCACATCCTCATGAACACTTGTTGTCTCCTCTCTTTTTGATAATAATCATTCTAACAGGTGTGAGGTGATATCTCACTGAAGTTTTGATTTGCATTTCCCTGATGATTAGTGCTGTTGAGTGCTTTTTCATGTAATTATTAGCCATTTGTATGTCTTCTTTGGAAGATATCTTATCAGATCCTCATTTTTAAATCATTTTTAATCAATTTTCCTTTCTACTAAGTTGTATGAGATCTTTATATATTTCAGTTATTAGTCCCTTATCAGAGATGATTTGCAATATTTTTTCCCATTCCATGTGTTGCCTTTTCGTTTTGTTCATGGTTTCCTGTGCTGTAAATAATCTCTTTAATGTAGTCCTTCTTGTTTATCTTAGTTTTTGTTATGTGCTTTTGTAATTTATCCAAGAAAACATTGCCTAGACCAATGTCAAGGAGCTTATTTCCTATGTTTTCTTCTAGGAGTTTTATGTCTTACTTGCAAGACTTTCATTTATTTTGAGTTGATTTTTGTGTATGGTATAAGATAGTAGTCCAGTTTCATTCTTTTGCATGCGGCAATCCCGTTTTCCCAACACCATGTATTGAAGAGACTGTTGTTTCCCGTTGTATATTGTTGTTCCTTTATCATAAATTAAATAACCGCGTGTGTGCAGGTTTATTTCTGGGCTCTCTATTCTGTTCCCTTGAGCTATGTGTCTGCTTTTATGCCAATACCACATTGTGTTGATTATTATAGCTTTGTAATATGGTTTGAAATCAGAAACCATATTACATATGATATAATGCCTCCAGCTTGTTTTTCTTTCTTGACATTGCTTTGGTTATTCATGTCTTTTGTGGTTTTGTACAAATTCTAGGCTTGTTTTTCCACTTTTGGTGAAAATTGCCATTGGAATTTTGATAGGGTTTTCATTGAATCTGTAGATTGTTTTGGTTAGTAAGGACCTTTGAACAATATTAATTTCTTCCAATCCATGAGAATATCTTTCCATTTATTTGTGTCTTCTTCAGTTTCTTTCACCAATATCTTTCTGTTTTCATTGTACAGATCTTTCACCTCCTTGGTTAAATTTATTCCTAGATATTTGATTCTTTTTGATGCAATTGTAAATGGGATTGTTTACTTAATTAATTTTTTAAGATACTTCATTGTTAGTGTATAGAAATGCAACTGATTTTGTATATTGATTATGTATCCTGCAACTATACTGAATTTGTTTATTAGTTCTAACAGTTACTGGAGCAGTCTTTAAGGTTTTCCATGTAATATCATGTCACCTGCAAATAGAGTTTTACTTCTTCATGATTTGGATGCCTTTTATTGTCTAATTGCTCTCTCATGGACTTCAACTGAATAAAAGTGGATAGAGTGGGCATTCTTTTATTCTTCTTGATCTTAGATGAAAAGCTCTCAAATTTTCAGTGTTGAATATGATGTTAACTCTGGGCTTGTTATATGTGGTCTTTACTATGTTGAGGTACGTTCCTTCTATAGCCAGTCTTTTGAGAGTTTTTTTTTTATAATGAATGTATGTTAAATTTTGTCAAATGCTTCTTTTTTAGCACCTATTCAGAAGATCATATGATTTTAATCCCTCATTTTATTAAGTGTTGTATCACATGGCTTGATTTGCAGATGCTGAACATCCTTGCCTCATTGGAATAAATCCTACTAGACCATGTGTATGATTCTTTGAATGTATTGTTGAATTCCATTTGCTTATGTTGAGAATTTTTGCATCGATGTTTTTCAGGGATATTGGACCATAATTTTCTCTTCTTGTACTGTCCTTATCTGGTTTTGGTATTATGGTAATGCTGTCTTTGTAAAAAGAGATTGGAAGTGTTATCTCCTCTTCTGTTGTTTGGAAGAGTTTGAGAAGGATGACTATTTTTAAATTAATTTTTATTGGAGTATAGTTGATTTACAGTGTTGTGTTAGTTTCTGCTGTACAGTAAAGTGAATCAGTTACACATTTACATATATCCACTCTTTTTTTAGGTTCTTTTCCTATAGAGGCCATTAGAGAGTATTGAGTAGAGTTTGCTGTGCTATACAGTAGGTTCTTATTAGTTATCTATTTTATATACAGTAGTGTATACTTGTCAATCCCAATCTCACAATTTATCCCTCCCCCCCTTCCCTGTTGGTAACCATAAGTTTGTTTTCTACATCTGGGATCCTATTTCTGTTTTGTAAATAAATTCATTTGTACCATCTTTTTAGATTCCACATATAAGTGATATCATATGCTATTTCTCTTTCTCTGTCTGACTTACTTCACTCAGTATGGCAATCTCTAGGGTCATCCATGTTGCTATAAATGGCATTATTTTGTTCCATTTATGGCTGAGTAATATTCCATTGTATATACATACCACATCTTCTTTATCCATTTCTCTGTTGATGGACATGTAGGTTGCTTCCATGTCCTGCCTAGTGTAAATAGGGCTGCATTGAACATTGGAGTGCATGTATCTTTTTGAATTATGGTTTTCTCTGGGTATATGCCCAGGAGTGGGATTGCTGGGTCATATGGTAGCTCCATTTTTAGTTTTTAAGGAACTTCATACGGTTCCCCATAGTGGCTGTACTAATTTACATTCCCACCAACAGTGTAGGAGGGTTCTCTTTTCTCCACACCCTCTCCACCATTTATTGTTTGTAGAATTTTTGATGATGGCCATTCTGACTGGTGTGAGATGATACCTCACTGTAGTTCTGATTTGCGTTTCTCTAATAATTAGTGATGTTGAGCATGTTTTCCTGTGCTTCTTGGCCATCTGTATGTCTTCTTTGGAGAAATGTCTATTTAGATCTGCCCATTTTTTAATTGGGTTATTTGCTTTTTGATATTGAGCTTCAGGAGCTGTTTATGTATTTTGGAGATTAATCCCTTGTTGGTTGCTTCATTTGCAAATATTTTCTCCCATCCTGAGTGTTGTCTTTTTGGGTTTTTTAATGATTTCCTTTGCTATGCAAAAGCTTTTGAGTTTAATTTGGTCCCATTTGTTTATTTTTTTTTTAATTTTTATTACTCTAGGAGGTGGATCAAACAAGATCTTGCTGTGATTTATGTCAAAGAATGATCTGCCTATGTTTTTCTCTGAGAGTTTTATAGTGTCTGGCTTTACATTTAGGTACTTAATCCATTTTGAGTTTATTTTTGTGTATGGTGTTAGGGAGTGTTCTAATTTCATTCTTTTACATGTAGCTGTGCAGTTTCTCCAGCACCACTTATTGAAGAGACTGTCTTTTCTCCATTGTATATTCTTGCCTCCTTTGTCATAGATTAGGTGACCATAGGTGTGTGGGTTTACCTCTGGGCCTTCTATCCTCTTCCATTGATGTATATTTCTGTTTTTGTGCCAGTACCACACTGTTTGATTACTGTAGCTTTGTAGTATAGTCTGAAGTCAGGGAGCCTGATTCCTCCAATTCCGTTTTTCTTTCTCAAGATTGCTTTGGCTCTTCCAGGTTTCTGTGTTTCCACACAAATTGTAAGATTTTTCATTCTAATTCTGTGAAAAATGCCATTGGTAATTTCACAGGGATTGCATTGAATCTGTAGATTGCTTTGGGTAGTATAGTCATTTTCACAATATTGAGTCTTCTAATCTAAGAATATGGTATATCTCTCCATCTGTTTGTTTCATCCTTGATATCTTTCATCAGTATCTTATAGTTTTCTGAGTACAGGTCTTTTGCTTCCTTAGGTAGGTTTATTCCCAGGTATTTTATTCTTTGTGATGTGATGGTAAATGGGATTGCTTCTTAATTTCTCTTTCTGATCTTTCATTGTTACCATATAGGAATGCAAGAGACTTTGTGTATTAATTTTGTACCCTGCAACTTGACCAGATTCATTGATGAGCTCTAGTAGTTTTCTGGTAGAATCTTTAGGATTTTCTATGTATAGTATCATGTCATTTGCAACCAGTGACAGTTTTAGTTCTTCTTTTCCAATTTGGATTCCTTTTATTCCTCTGATTGCTGTAGCTAGGACTTCCAAAACTGTGTTGAATAAAAGTTGCGAGAGTGGACATCCTTGTCTTGTTCCTGATCTTAGAGGAAATGCTTTCATTTTTTCACCATTGAGAATGATGTTTGCTGTGGGTTTGTCGTGTATTGCCTTTATTATGTTGAGCTAGGTTCCTTCTGTGCCCACTTTCTGGAGAGTTTTTTTTTATCATAAATGAATGTTGAATTTTGTCAAAAGCTTTTTCTACATCTGTTGAGATGATCGTATGGTTTTTATTTTTCAGTTTGTTAATATGGTGTATCACATTGATTGATTTGTGTATATTGAAGAATCCTTGCTTCCCTGGGATAAATCCCACTTGTTCATGGTGTATGATCCTTTTAATGTGTTGTTGGATTCTGTTTGCTAGTATTTTGTTGAGGATTTTTGCATCTGTGTTCATCAGTGATATTGGTCTGTAATTTTCTTTTTTTGTAGTATCTTTGTCTGGTTTTGGTATCAGGGTGATGGTGGCCTCATAGAATGAGTTTGGGAGTGTTCCTTCCTCTGCAATTTCTTGGAAGAGTTTGAGAAGGATGGGTGTTAGCTCTTCTGTAAATGTTTGATAGAATTCGCCTGTGAAGCCATATGGTCCTGGACTTCTGTCTGTTGGAAGATTTTTAATCACAGTTTCAATTTTATTACTCATGATTGGTCTGTTCATATTTTCTATTTCTTCCTTGTTCAGACTTGGAAGGTTGTACCTTTCTATGAATTTGTCCATTTCTTCCAGGTTGTCCATTTTATTGGCATATAGTTGCTGGTAGTAGTCTCATGATTCTTTGTATTTCTGTGTTGTCTGTTGTAACTTCTCCTTTTTCATTTCTAATTTTATTGATTTGAGTCTTCTCCCTTTTTTTCTTGATGAGTCTGGCTAAAGGTTTATCAATTTTGTTTATCTTCTCAAAGAACCAGTTTTAGTTTTATTGATCTTTGCTATAGTTTTTTGCATTTCTATTTCACTTATTTCTCTTCTGATCTTTATGATTTCTTTCCTTCTACTAATTTTTGGTTTTGTTTGTTCTTCTTTCTCTAGTTGCTTTAGGTGTAAGGATAGGTTGTTTATTTGAGATTTTTCATGTTTCCTGAGGCAAGGTTGTATCAGTATAAACTTTGCTCTTAGAACTGCTTTTGTTGCATCCCATAGGTTTTGAGTCATCACGTTTTTGTTTTCATTTGTCTCTAGGTATTTTTTGATTTCCTCTTTGATTTCTTCAGTGATCCATTCGTTATTTAGTAACATTTTGTTTAGCCTCCACGTGTTTGTTTGTTTTTCAATTTTTTCCTGTAATTGATTTCTAATCTCATAGCATTGTGGTCGGAAAAGATACTTGTTATGATTTCAATTTTATTAAATTTACCAAGGCTTGCATTGTGGACCAGCATGTAATCTATCCTGGAGAATTTTCCATGTGCAGTTGAAAAGAATGTGTATTCTGTTGCTTTCACGTGGAGTGTTCTATAAATTTCAAATAAGTCTATCTGGTCCAGTGTGTCATTTAAGGCCTGTGTTTCCTTATTGCTTTTCTGTCTGGATGATCTGTCCATTGATGTAAGTGGGATGTTAAAGTCCCCCCCATTATCGTGTTATTGTCAGTTTGTCCTTTTATGGCTGTTAGCATTTGCCTTATATATTGTGGTGCTCCTGTGTTGGGTGAATCTGTATTTACAATTGTTATATCTTCTTCTTGGGTTGATCCCTTGATCATTATGTAGTGTCTTTCTTTGTGTCTTGTAACAATCTTTATTTCAAAGTTTATTTTGTCAGATATGAGCTTTGCTACTCTGACTTTCTTTTGATTTACATTTGCATGGAATATCTTTTTCCGTCCCCTCACTTTCAGTTTGTACGTCTCTCTAGATCTGAAGTGGATTTCTTGTAGGCAGCAGATATATGGGTCTTGTTTTTGTATCCATTCAGCCAGTCTATGTCTTTTGGTTGGAGCATTTAATCCATTTACATTTAAGGTAAGTATAAATATGGATATTCTTTTTGCCATTTTGTTAATTGTTTTGGATTTGTTTTTGTAGGTGTTTTTTTCTTCCTTTTGTCTTTTGTTCTCTTCTCTTGTGTTTCTGCCTAGAGAAATTCCTTTAGCATTTTTTGTAAACATGATTTGGTCGTGCTGAATTCTCTTAGCTTTTGCTTGTCTGTAAAGCTTTTGCTTTCTCCGTCAAATCTGAATGAGAACCATGCTGGGTAGAATATTCTTGCTTGTAGGTTTTCCCCTTTCATCACTTTAAATATATCCTGCCACCCTCTTCTGGCCTGCAGAGTTTCTGGTGAAAAATCTGCTGATAACCTTATGGGGATTCCCTTGTATGTTATTAGTTGCTTTTCCCTTGTTGCTTTTAATATTTTTTCTTTGTATTTAATTTTTGTTAGTTTGATTAATATTTGTCTCGGCCTGTTCCTCCTTGGGTTTATCCTGTATGGGACTCCTGCCACTTCCTAGACCTGGGTGACTATTTCCTTTCCCATGTTAGGGAAGTTTTCTACTCTAATCTCTTCAGATGTTTTCTCAGGCCCTTTCTCTTTTTCTTCTTCTTCTGGGACCCTTATAATTCTAATGTTGTTGTGTTTAATGTTGTCCCAGAGCTCTCTGAGACTCTCCTCATTTCTTTTCATTCTTTTTTCTTTATTTTATTCCACAGCACAGATTTCCACCATTCTGTCCTCCAGGTCACTTATCCATTCTTCTGCCTCAGTTATTCTGCTGTTGTTTCCTTCTAGTGTGTTTTTCATTTTAGTTATCATTTTATTCATCTCTATTTCTTTGTTCTTTAGTTCTTCTAAGTCTCTGTTAAACTTTTCTTGTATCTTCTCGATCTGTGCCTTTATTCTTTTTCCGAGATCATGGATCATCTTTACTATCATTACTCTGAATTCTTTTTCAGATAGATTGCTTATCTCCTCCTCATTTAGTTCTTGTAGGTTTTTATCTTGCTCCTGCATCTGCAACATATTTCTTTGTTGTCTCATTTTGTCTAACTTACTGTGTTTGTGGTCTCTTTTCCACAGGCTGCAGGATCGTAGTTCCTCTTGCTTCTGGTGTCTGTCCCCCAGTGGGTGAGGTTGGTCCAAAGGCTTGTGCCATTATCCCTTTGCTAGGGGGTTTGATTAGTGTTGTGGTGATCAGAGCCTGCCCTAGATATT
Organism: Balaenoptera acutorostrata; assembly: GCF_949987535.1. Classification (NCBI taxonomy): domain Eukaryota; kingdom Metazoa; phylum Chordata; class Mammalia; order Artiodactyla; family Balaenopteridae; genus Balaenoptera; species Balaenoptera acutorostrata. Next base: position 31,976,187 of record NC_080067.1, read on the forward strand.
GAGTGGGGCCTCCCCTTTGCTCTGTGGTTTTCACTGCTCTGTCAGGGGTGGGGTCTGCTCCCTACTTGTTGGAGTAGAGGCCCCCAGATCTGTTTATTAGCTGTGATTCTGATCTGTGGTGTGAGGTAGGTGGGTTTGGAGCATTCCCACTGGGAGAGAATCCACTGAGTATTACTTTTCCAGAGCTGTTCATCTTTAAATATGCTCTGTTGCGTCCCCTTTCGCCCATTGTGCGGGCTCACAAAGTATGCTGTTGTTGGCACTGCTCTCGGTCTAACCTTAACTGTGTGTATGCCTGCAGTTGGCCCTGGTGACTCTCATGCATTGTTTTCATGCAGCCACTGGTGCAGGTCCACTGAGGTCAGGTCCCAGGACTGCAGTAGTTGTGGTCCTGTGGGAGCTAAGGAGGCAGCTCAAACTCTGGTCTGGCCCAACCCCTGCATGTATGTGCCCACAGAGCCCACAGCTGCTAAAGCCAGACCCGTCTCAGCTGCCATCTCAGCTGCAAGAACACTTGTTGTACTTTCGGATGTTTCGCAGGCACAGAATTTAGGAGGCCGTCAACAGAGCTGTAACTCCTTAGTTGGTGTAGCTGTAAGGAGAGATTTCAGCTCTTCTTCCTTAGTCACACAGCCCCTGGGTCTCAGCTGGGGTTTCAGCCACTTCTCTGGGCATATTTCCTAGTAGTAGGAGTTATCTGCACCCTCCCGGGACATTGAGTCAGGTCCCAGGACCCACTGATGGATTTCCTAGTAGTGAGAGCTATCTGTGCCCTTGTGGGACAGCGTGGGCAGGTCCTGGGGCCCACTGGTGGAATTCCTAGTGGATGGATCTATCCACACCCTTCCAGGTCAGCAGGGGTGGGTTCTGGGGCCTGCTGCCATGATTCCTAGTGGATGGAGCTGTCCGTGCCCTTCTGGGTCAGCAGGGGTGGGTCCTGTGGCCCGCTGGTGGATTTTCTAGTGGAGGAAGCTGTCTGTGCCCTTCTGAGTCAGCGGGGGCATGTCCTGAGGCAGGCTGGCAGAATTGTTAGTGGCTGGAGCTGTCTGCACCCTTCTGGGTCAGCAGGGGTGGGGTCTGGCATCTACCTGTGGGTCTGGAAGAGGCAGCCAGTGCCGGCCTCTGAAGCCCAAGATGGTGGCGGTGACTTGTGCCCACCCCCTGAGTTCCTGTAGGCAGTTTCCTGTTGCCTGGGAGCGTTCACAGGGACAGAAGTTCTTATGGTGGTCCTCCCCTGTCCTCATGCACCCAGTAATGGTGTCTTGCCTCTCTGGCAGGCCCAGGCTTCTTCCTAGTACACCCTCAGTTGCCACGGCCCGACCTCTTCAGGGTGTTTCTGCACCTAACCCTGGTCCTCTCCCTGGAACTGAGCTTTGGAGTCTGAATGACTGACCACCCCCCGCCCCACCACCAACAAAGGAGTATCTCAGGTTGGGGAGTGCAGGGTGGCGGTGCCAACCCTCTGTGCAAGTTCGTCTCCATTTTGCCTTGCACAGATTGATTGCTGCTCTCTCCTCTTAGGCTCTGAATCTCCCTCTCCATCCAGTCTAATTTCTCTGCTGGTGAGAAGCCCTCCCAAGGTGCGGGAACCTTTCCTCCTTCACAACTCCCTCCCTGGAGTGCAGGCCCTGTCCTCATTCCTTCTTTTTCTTTTTCCTTTTGTCGTACTGGGTTACTTGGAGGTTTCTCTTGTCTTTTAGGGCATTTAAGGTCTTCCGTTGGCACTCAGTAGCTGTCCTGTGTGAATTGCTCCACTTGTAGATGTATTTTCAATGTTTCTGTGGAGAGAGGTGAAGTCTGCTTCCTATTCCTCCACCATCTTGATCTCGACTCCCCAGATTCCAGTATTTTTTATCAATGGTTTTTCGGCTGTTTGTTGTGATTGGTGTACTCATGAAAGGAGATCCTCCTACTCTGCCATCTTGTCTTCTCCTAGAGACTGTCTTCTAAAACACAAATCTGTAGCCCCAACTCTTCTCAATAGACAAAATTAAGATATGTAAGACAAGTCTAAAAATGAGAAACGAAATAAGTATAGTTTTTAATTAACACTGAATATGTAAGAAAAAAATACATATATATTTTTGGTATAAACTCAAATATGTTTTAAAAAGTTAACTTTTAAAAAAATAATGTGTTTTTGGGAGTGTCAGCTAATTTTCTAAAGTAACTAGTGCCAAGACTATGCTGCATAAAAGTCAGTCAATGTAGCTAGTTTGTAAGAACAGGAGCAGAGTAATTTGCCCTTTACTTAGTTCTGTGGTGGCAGGTAACAACCTTTGACTATGCCCAAACATGCTGAAATCTAATGTTATCACATTGTATTACAGTGGTAATATAAGTTTGCTTCCTCCCTGCCAGCATAGTCTGTGAACTTCTGAGAGACAGGACCATATTTTAATTACCAACAGAACCACCGGCCAGGATCTGCCGAGAAGGCTCGTTCATGAAGCCGAAAGCGGGCTTGGCTGACATCTTAGCAAGCCCAAGGACCACGGTATGGGCTGAGATGTGTGGGTGAGCTTGTGGACCTGAATGCCAGCCTGCAGAGCCTCTCCTGAGAGAGGGAGCTGGGGCTGGTTGGTCCTTGGGCCGAGTGGCTCCCTCACTCTGTGCTACAGTGCCAACAGCCAAGCTTATCATTCCCAAGCAGCATATTAGAGGCTCATTCTCTTGATAAACTAAATTGCTACAGAGAAAATAAGTAGAAACACTGACATGTGGGGGACCAAACCCACACCTTAAACCCACAAGCTGGTTGATGATGTCTTTCTGAGAAGGATGAATGTTAATTCATCTTTAAATGTTTGGTATTAATCACTATACCATCTGGTATATAATCACCATGTGGTCCTGGCTTTTGTCGAGAGGTTTTCAATTACAGATTCAATATCCTTACTAATAACTGGTCTGCTCAAATTTGCTACTTCTTCATGATTTATTCTTGATTTGTTGGATGTTTCTAGGAATTTATCTATTTAGATAGTCCAATTTGTTGGCATGTAATTGTTCATAGTTGTCTTTTATGATCCTTTGTATTTCTGTGGTGTCAGCTGTAACGTATTTTCTTTCAGTTTTTATTTGTTTGAGTCACCTTTGTTTTTGTAAGTGTAGCTAAATATTTGCCTATTTTGTTTATGTTTTCAAAAACCAGCTCTTAGTTCTATTGATCTTTTCTATTGCCTTTTTAGTCTCTATTTCATTTATTTTTGCTCTAAGGTTTCTTATTTTTTTCCTTCTACTAGTTTTTGTCTTAGTTTGTTCATTTTCTAATTCTTTGATATGTAAAGTCAGGTTGTTTATTTGAGATCTTTCTTATCTTTTAGTGTTGCATTTATTGCTATGAACTGCCCTCTTATAACTGCTTTTCCTGCATCCCATAATTTTGGTATGTTGTATTTCCATTTTCATTTGTCTCAAGATATTTTCTGAGTTCTCTTCTGATTTCTTCTTTGACCCTTTGGTTGTTCAATTTTCCACAAGTTTGTGAAGTTTCTAGTTTTCTTCTTGTACTTGATTTCTAGTTTCAGACTATTATGTTTGAAAAAAATGCTTCATGTGATTTCAGTTTTCTTAGATTTATTAAGGCTTGTTTTGTGACATAATGTATGATGTATCCTGAAAATATTCCTTTTGCACTTAAGAAAAATGTGTATATTGCTTCTTTTGGATGGAATGTTCTATAAATGTCTTTTAAGTCCACCTGGTCTAAGGTGTTGTTTAAGTCCACTGTTTCCTTATTGATTTTCTGTCTGGATGATCTATCTGTTGATGAAAGTGAGGTATTGAAGTCCCCTACTATTATTTTATTGTTGTCTATTTCTCTCTTTAGTTCTGTTAATATTTGCTTTATATATACAGGTGCTCCAATGTTGGGTGCACAAATATTTACAATTTTATATCCTCTTGGTGGATTGTCACTATTTAATAATCTTTTTTGCCTCTTATTACAGTCCTTGTCTTAAAGTCTATTTTGTCTTAAATGAGTATAGCTATTCCAACTTTCTTTGGTTAAAATTTTCTTGGAATATTTTCTCCATCCCTTGACTTTCACTTGTGTGTGTTCTTAAAGCTGAAGTGAGTTTCTTGTGCCAACATATAGTTGGATCATGTTTTTTGTTTTTTAAATCCATTCAGCCACTCTTTTTTTTTTTTTTTTTTGGAGAATTTAGATCATTTACACTTAATTACTGATAGTTATGGATTTAATATTGTCATCTTGTTAATTGTTTTCTGGCTGTTTTCATTGAACAATTTCATTGTTCCGCTCTTCTATTTTTATCTTCATTTATGCTTTTATAATTTTTGTAGTAATATTCTTATATTCCTTTCTCTTTATCTTTTGTGTATCTATTATATGTGTTTGTTTTGTGGTCACCATTAGGCTTACATAAAACACCTTACAGCAGTTCACCTGAGTTGAAAAGAACTTGAGTTTAAACATATTCTAGAGACCCACGTTTTTACTCTCTCTGTTGACCATGTTTTATGTATCTGATACCACAATTTACATCTTTTCACTTTCTTTCCTCTTTCTTGGATCCCTATAATGTGAATATTAGTCCACTCGATGTCGTCCCTTAAATGCCTTAAGCTATCTTCAGTCTTCTTCATTCTTCTTTTTTGATCCTCTATTTGAATGAATTCCACTGCCTGTCTTCAGATTTGCTGATCCACTTTCCTGCTTCATCTATTCTGCTGTTGAACCCCTTTTGAAATTTCCGCTTCATTTCCTTTATTCTTTATCTATGTTTGGTACTTTCTTATATTTATCTCCCTTGTTGAAATTCTCACTTTGTTTAAGCATTCTTCTCCTAACCATGGTGAGCATCTTTATAACCATTATATTGAATTCATTATCAGGTAAATCACTTACCTTCATTTAGTTAATGTATTTTCTGAATTTTTATCTTGTTCTTTTGTTTTTAATATATTCCTCTTTTTCTTTATTTTCTTGACTCCCTGTGTTGGTTTCTGTGCATTAGATAAAACACTCACCTCTTTCAGTCTTGAGTGGCCTTTTGTAGGAGGTGAAACTTCTCATTCAACCCTGCCCTAGTCTTGGTTGTCTCTCAGACTTTTGTGATTTCTTTATTCTTAGTGGTTAACAGTGGTTGAGGGTATGCTAAGATCTGTCAGTGTCCTAAAGAAGATGATTTCAGTCAACACCTAGATGAAGGCTGATTGGAAGCTGGACTTTCAGGCTATAGCTTTTGTAAAGTATATAAATATATTTCCTTCAGGAGAAGACTGGGAGATGGATATTTCTCTCTTTTCCTATGCACTGAGCCATGGGATGGGGGGCAGGTAGCCAGTTAAGACTGTTTCTTTGTTTGTTACCAACCTGCTGAACCTATGGACACAAGCCCTGCTGGCCCCCCGAGGCCAATCTATCAAGGGATTTGTCCTGTGGATGGCAGCCACAAAAGCTGGGGATGCCACACATGTGTATAAGCTCCTTTTTGAAGACATCAGTGACCTCAGAGTGTAAAGTAGGTAAGTAGGTTTCCACTGGCCTCCATGGTCTCTGGAGAGTATTATAGTAGGGCCCTACATGTGTGTTAAATTTTAACCTGCACCCAAAAATAAAATTTTTTTTTTTTTAAATTTTATTTATTTATTTATTTATTTATTTATTTATGGCTGTGTTGGGTCTTCGTTTCTGTGCGAGGGCTTTCTCTAGTTGCGGCAAGCAGGGGCCACTCTTCATCGCGGTGCGCGGGCCTCTCACTATCGCGGCCTCTCTTGTTGCGGAGCACAGGCTCCAGACGCGCAGGCTCAGTGGTTGTGGCTCACGGGCCCAGCTGCTCCACGGCACGTGGGATCTTCCCAGACCAGGGCTCGAACCCGTGTGCCCTGCATTGGCAGGCAGATTCTCAACCACTGCGCCACCAGGGAAGCCCAAAAAATAAAATTTTTAAAAGGTGTTTTTTTTAATTTAAGGAAATAGGGTACTTTCACAGAAAGATGGGGCTTGTTTCAGTCTGTTGCCTGTGTATTGGGCCTAGAGGGATTAGCTATAGTGAGTCAAGTGAGCCCCTAAAAACTGTCTCTGAGCTCTCTGTAGCCTTGTGGGTCTCATGGATGTAGGTCCCATTGGTTTTCAAAGTTAGAGGTTTTGGTGGCCCCATCTCTCTGGTAGAAATCTTAAAAGTTGGAGCACCAGGTGTGAGGTCAAACCCTCCATTCCTCAGGGAGAAGCTGGGAGATGTGAGTTCCCTCCTGGTCTGTGTTCTTATGCCAGGAGTGGGGTTTATGGCAAGACTGTGTCATAGTGTCTCCTACCCGTTTCAGTGTTTTAGTTTACTTTTTTTCCATTTGTTCAATATGTAGAGTCATTCAGCTAGTTTCTAGATTTCTTTCAGAGGGAATTGTCCTGTGTGTAGCTGTAGATTCATTGCATTCATGGGAGGAGGTGAGTTCAGGGGCCTGCTCTGACACTATCTTTAACTGGTCCACTATAAGTAATTTAAATGTAATAGGTGATAATTGTATATTTTAACCAAATCCATTACTCTGCTAGTACAATTCAGGTTCTAAATCTACTACTGGAAAGGAACTGTCCAGAGATATAAAGGTGGATTTACGGATACATTCTACAACTAGCAGTTTTCACTAAACTCCTCATATCTGGAAGGAAGACACTCTGGTTCATGAATCTACCCAGGTTCTCTTTCCCCTGGCAGCAGTCCGGATCTAGTGGCTTCCTAAGTTTATTCTTGCACATGGAGAACACTGAAAACATCTGGTAGAGTCAAAGGAGTCATTTAGCACAAGCGGAGGTGCTCTTCTAGGAAGCCAGGCTACTGGGACTGCTGGTCAGCACTCTCCAACATGGCAGTGTCCCTTCGTCTGAGCTGGTAATTCATAGTCTGTGGAACAGAGCCCGTGGAACACAGGTTTTATAGGGTTCACCTGAGCTCCCAAGAGAAACTGTGAGCAGGAATATGATTTTCCAAAACATCCCCATCCAAAGTCAAAAAGTTCACTCTCTGGAAATGTATTAAGGTAACTGTTAGTACATGGTAATAAGTTAACATGAACCATTGCCGGTGGCTCTGTGCCAATGTCAAGGTTGTCAGAAACTGGGGAGAAAACAGCTGAAGTCATAGAAGTCAGGTAAAAAGACAGATTCCCTGAAGAGATGTCTAGAGAGAAGAGGGAACAAAAGTAAATTTTGATTGTTTTCTTTCTAAGTTAGAGTCCTTATCATGAGGACAGATACCCAGAGGAATAGTATTTTACCACTTGACGCCTAATTTCAAGAAATGAGCTGCTGATAATCCTCATCAATTCATTACAAAGAGAGACATTTGTAAATAACCAGGCTTAATTGTCCAACATCACTGAAAGTGTTATATTTGTGGTTGGTGACATGCCTCTATCTGCATAAACGTACCCTCTTTCTAAAAGAAATGTAATCAATACAATGAATACATACCTTCCGTAAGTTCAACTTGCTGATGAATCTGGATTTGATTTAGCTATTATAGTAAACAAAAAAATTAAGCTGTAAGCATATATCAGTGTAGAGAGTGCAAGAGACACAACTAATTTTTTGAAAAATGGTTGTGATGTCACAGGAATATTTATTTTTGTATAGTTTGGACACATAGAACTTCCTATTCTACTTTACCTATGAGATTTCTAACATCAAACAAATGTAAAACCTCATGTTGCTGAGATAAGCTATCATGTAGTACATTAAAATGTAGGACTTTTTTTTCCCTTTACAGTTGCATTTATAAAATTGGGTCTTCAAAAGAATAAAAGCAACATGAAATGTAATTTTATTAATTATGATAAAAAGTTGCATAATATTATACACAAAACATTATTCCATTTTGGTACCACTTGTTGAAACTGAACACTAAGTTTTATTTGATGTTTGTTTCTAACTCCTAGGAAATTATTCAGTCTTGGGATTAAAGGGCACAGGATCCAGAACCAAGGTTCCAGAAGTAAAAAGCCATTCCTAACTTCCTGTGCATTTTGATGCTGAGCAAATTATGTAACTTTCTCTAGGCCTCAGTTTCCTTTTTGATAAAATGGTGATAAGTCTAGCATGTATATATCATAGAGTTTCTAAAGGATTAACTCCGTTAATACATGTATTATACTTAGGAACAAAGCCTGGAAAATAGTGCTTAGTAAAGGTTTCCTATTGATTATTATTGCAGATCATATTCAAGATCATAGAACACACAATTTCCTAAGACATTTATATTTTGCTTTACTAGTAAACCTTGCCTAGAAGAATTAGAGTAATTTGTTAGCAAAAAGTGTTGTTTTACCATTTCAGACTTTTGTGAATTAGTCATTTGTTAATGTCATTAAGTAAACTGGAAGCACATTTTTACTTGAGTCTTTTATGTATTTGAAATTACCTGATTTAAATATTCCAGCCCTGGTGGACTGTCTGATGAAGGTGTTAGCTCTGGAATCCGTAGTAGCCTTGCAGGCACACTTGTCTGAAGAGACACTGGCTGGTATAGGATAGGAATGCCAACTAGGCCAGCCCCTGTATCACCAACTGGTAGGACTAGATAGTCAGTCTGGGTTCCAGTGTAGCCAGGCTGGGGACCAGGATATTCAGCCTGGATTTCAGGATTGCTAGCCTGGGGGGCAGGACAGCCAGTATGTCCTGGAGATGCTAAAATATGAACAAGTGAAATTATTTGTAACTGCACAGAAAAGTGAAAATATCAGTTCTTTTAGTTATCTACAAACTAAAAATTTCTGCTCAGAAATCCTGATCCTGTGAAGCTTAAGGTTTGTGTTTTTACCATTTAACAATTTTTCAATCAAATATCTGTTGTTTCATATCCACTTCTATTTTGAGGGTTTTGGGCTGCATATAGAGTTGGTGCACATCCTTACACTTACTCTTCAAAATTCAGATGAAAATATGCTTGAAACCTAAGAAAGTGAAAAAAAAATTAACAGCATCACATACATATTCTGGAATGCCTTCATGGAAATGAGATAAGGCATTGGGTAGAGGGCCCACAATAGAGGTGTTAAGCCAGCATTTCCAGATTCAAATCACCCTGCAAGAAAATGATAATTACGGAAATCTGACAAATGGAACTTCCTGTATGTATAGAATTGGTAGTGGTTTTGTCCACCAAAGGAATATTTGTCAAGGTCTAGAGATATTTTTGTTGTTCCTACTGCAGATGAGAGTGATACTGGCATATAGTTGATAGAGGCCAGGAATGCTGTTAAATATCCTAAAGTGCTCAGAACAGCACCCTGAAATAAAGAATTATCCATTCCCAAATATTATAGTGTTGCTTTTGAGAACCCTGGTATAGAGGTAAAGGCTTGTCATTCTATCTAGTACTGTCCAGACACTCCTCTGGGTTAACAGTTTGCCTGGGGTTTTAATCAATGGTTTATCCCTTTCCTAAGACCCTGTCATCAGAAAAAAAAGTTGACTATGATACGTATGTTACAAATTAAATTTCACAATTTTGTACCCTCAGCTCTCTGGAAAATACAATTTGAGAACAAAAGAAGGTAAAAAGTATAAGAGGCAAAATTGTCTTAAATATTAAGCATAGTATGAGAAAAACTTAGTAAGTGTATATTCTGTGTTCCATGAAAATTTGTAAACAGTGAAGCTTCATAAGCTTATATGTACAGTACACAGAATAACAATTCCATAAAAATGTAATATAATTTGAAAGGACTGTGTCCCAAAATATTTTAACTGCAAAGGCTATGCAAAATTTAATACTAAGAATAGGCCATTTATAAACACATTTAAATAGAACACAGATGACAAAACACATACCTCATTAAAGAGTAAGACTTAAAAGACTTTTTCAGAGGGAGATCAATGGAGTAAGAGGACATGGAGCTCACCTCCCACCACAAACACATCAAAAATACATCTACATGTGGAACAATTCTCATGGAAAACTAACTGGAAACTGGCAGAAAGACTCCTGTACAACCAAGGCTGTAACAAAGGTACACGTGTAATCGGGTAGAATGTGAAGAAGAGCGATTGGGTCAGGACCTGTGCCCCTGGGAGGGTAGTCAGAGGAAAAGGGAGATCACATGGGTGGACACTTGCCCTGGGGAGTGAGCAGATTGAGCCATAGACTGGGTGTCTTAGTTCTGAAGGTCTTATGTATGTTAGGCAAGCCTCCTTGGCTACTTGGAGAAATGCTGGGGCAGATAGAAAGGGTGGAGAAGCTTAGATTCCGCTCAAGAGGAGTGTGTAGTGCTGGCTTGCCCCCAGGAAGGGTGAACAGTGGTCTGCCCTAGTGGCCGCCACCTCACCACACTCTCCAGTCTGAGGCAAGTGAACACCCCAGCCCCACTCACTCCACACCACAGCTTGGAACTAGATCTAGGGTGGCCAGGACCAGGGAAAATACTTGACCTAGGAACAGAGACTACCTGGGTCCCCAGAGGATAGCTCAGGTGGGATGGTGGCAGCCATTGTGTTTACTCAAGTGGCACCCCAGAAGCAGCCCAGACTTCTGACAGCAGCTGCAATTCCTGTGACCTTCATATTGTGTGCCTCAGCCTCAGCTGAGCAAACACTGCAGCCCAGCCCACTCTATGCAACAGTGCAGCTCTAGGTTGGGGTGGGGGCGGGCACAACCAGGGAAAAAGCCACTATGGGCTGTATCTGAGCAGAGCCACAGGTGCCTAAACAGGCAGAGCATTGGACCTCAGTAAGCACATGAGTCCCACTTGCTTCACCAGTCCCCACCTTTGGAGCAAAGAACCTGGTGTGAGGAGAAGGAAAAACACACAGCTAAAGAGAACAGAGCCAGCTCGAGCCTGACCTTCAGGGCTATTGCTCCAGCAAGGTGGGAGCAGACCCCACCATTGACAGGGTGATGATGGCCACTGAGCATAGAGGAAGTTCTTCCTCATAGCTTGCTCAGGATCTAGCTCCTCCATCAACAACCACACCTCCTACTAAGGTGATAGCTGCCAGCACACACTGAGGAAACATGTGACTGGTGTCCATCATATCCAGCCCTCCCACCTGCAGAGGGATGCTCTCATACAAGAACACCCCTTTAAGACCACAATAGGTAACTGTTTCACCTAAATTAATAGAGGCAGAGAAAGTTAAGAAAAATGAAAAGGCAGAGGAACTACTCTGAATTGAAAGAGCAAGAGAAAACACCTGAAAAATAAATAATAAAACAGAAATAAATAATTTACCAAATAAAAATTCAGAACATTGGTAACAAATATGCTAACTGATTTAGGGGAGATAATTGATCTAAACACAGATCATCTTAACTATGAATTAGAAAATATAAAAAGCCCCAATCAAAACTAAATGATACAATATATGAAATGAAAAAAACCCTCTAGAAGCAATGAGTAGCAAACTAAATGAAACCGAAGAATGCATAAGTGATCTGGAAGATAGAATAATGGAAATCATTCAGTCAGCACAGCAGACAGAACGACGAATGAAAAAAAATGAAAGCAACATATGAGATGTCTGGGATAACATTAAATGTACCAACATTTGCCTTCTAAGGGTTGCAGAAGGAGAAGAGAGAAAGAAGGGTATCACAAATGTATTTGAAGAATTCATAGCTGAAACTTCCCAAACCTAAAGAAGGAAACAGGTATCCAGGTATAGGAAGCAAAGAGGGTCCCCAACAAGATGATCCACACACAAAGACATATCAAATTAAAGTGTCAAAAGTTAAATATAAAGAGGGAATTCTAAAGGCAGCAAGAAAAAACAAAAGAGTCATATACAAGGAAATGCCCATAAGGCTATCAGCTGATTTCTCTGCATAAACTTTGCAGGCCAGAAGAGAGTGGCATGATATTCAGAGTGCTGAAAGGGAAAATCCTGCAACCTGGGATACTCTACCCAGCAAGATTATCATTTAGAATAGAGAAAGAGATAACTTCTCAGACAAGCAAAAACTGGAGGAATTCAGCAGTAATAAATCTACCCTAAAAGAAATTTCAAAGGGTCTACTCTGAATGGAAAATAAGTAGGAATCTATAGAAAAGGGTAAATTCCACTAAGAAAAGCAGTGTTACAGTAAGGATTGAGGATAACTCAAATAAGCCAGTAGGTAGATTTAAAAGACAAAACATTGTAAAAGTAACTAGAACTACAATAAACAGTTAAGGGATATGCTTGAAAATGTAAAATATGACATCAAAAACACAAAATGTGATGGAGGGGAGTAAAAAAATGTAGATTTTTTGAATGTGTTTGAATTATAATGACTACCAGTTTAAATCAAGTAGATATAATCATATGTCAATATATATGAACCCAATGGTAACCAGAAATCAAAAACCAACTATAGATTTGCAAAAACCAAAACGAAAGTAGCCCAAGCATAATACTGAAGAAAATCATCAAACCACAACTTGAGAAACAGAAGAAAAAGAAGAAATGGACAGAGAACTACAAAAACAATTGGAAAACAAGTGATAAAATGACAATAAGTGCATACCTATCAATGATTACTTTAAATGTCAATGGACTAAATACTCCTATCAAAAGACACAGGGTGTCTGATTGGATTAAAAAACAAGACCCTTCAATATGCTGCCTACAAGAGCCTAACTTTAGGGTTAAATACACACAGAGACTGAAAGTAAGGGGATGGAAAAAGTTATTGCTTGCCATCAGAAATGATAAGAAAGTGGGGGTAGCAATACTCATATCAGATAAAATAGACTTTAAAACAAAGCCTATAACAAAAGGCAAAGAAGGGCATTATATAATGATAAAGGGGTCAATACAAAAAGAGGATATTATACTCGTTAACACATACATATCCAGTACAGGAACACCTAAATATATAAAACAAATACTAACACACATAAAGAGAGAAATGGACAATAATACAACAATAGTAGAGGAGTTTAACACCCCACTGACATCAGTGGACACATCATCCAGACAAAAAATCAATAAGGCAACAGGGGTCTTAAATGACATAATAGCCAGTTGGATTTAATAGATACCTACAGGACATTGCATTAAAAACCAGCAGAAAACATTCTTTTCAAGTGCACATGGAATGTTCTCCAATATAGATCACACAGTAGGCCACAAGACATGCCTCAACAAATTTAAGAGGATAGAAATTATATCAAGCATTTTTTCTGACCATAACAGTATGATACCTTAAATCAACTACAGAAGGAAAAACGTGAAAAGAACAAACACATGGAGACTAAACAACATGCTACTAAAAAGCCAATGGATCAATGATGAAATGAAAGAGGAAATCGGAAAATACTTTGAGACAAATGAAAATGAAAACACAACTTTACAAAATCTCTGAGATGCAGCAAAAGCAGTTAAGAGTGAAGTTTATAGTGATACAAGCCTTCCTCAAGAAACAAACAAAATCTCAGATAAACAACCTAACCCACCACCTAAAAGAATTAGAAAAAGAATAACAGACAAAGCTCAAAGTCAGCAGAAGGAAGGAAGTAGTAAAGACCAGAGAGGAAATAAACAAAATAGAGATTAAAAAATGGAAAAGATCAATGACACCAAGAGCTGTTTTATGAAAAGGAAAATAAAATTGATAAACCTTTACCCAGGCTCACCAAGAAGAAAAGAGGACCCAAATAAACTAAGTAAGAAATGAAAGAGGAGAAATAACAACCAATACCACATAGGAACAAAAAATCAAAAGAGAGTACTATGAACAACAAATTGGAACCTAGAAAATATTGACAACTTTCTTGAAACATACAGCCTGCCAACACTAAATAAAGAATCAAAAGACAATTAGAACAGCCCAATGACAAGAAGTCATTGAATTTGTAGTTTAAAAAAAAAAAACTACAAAAACTACTACATTGAATTTGTAGTTAAAAAAAACTCCCAGCAAATGAATGTCCAGGACTGGACAGCTTCATGGGGAGAATTCTACCAAACATATAAAGAAGAACTAATACCTGTCCTTCTCAAACTATCCCAAAAAGTTGAAGAGGAGGGAACACTCCCATATTCATTCTATGAGTCCACCATTACCCTGATATGAAAGACACTAGAGACACTATAAAAAAAGAAAATTACAGGCCAATATCTTTGATGAATACAGATGCAAAAATCCTCAACAAAATATTAGCAAACCAAATCCAACAATATATGAAAAGGATCATACACCATGATCAAGTTGGATTTATTCCAGGGTCACAAGGATAGTTCAACATTTGCAAATCAATCAATGTGATATACCACATGAACAAAAGGAAGAATAAAAATCACATAGTCATCTCAATGGACACAGAAAAGGCATTTGAGAAAATTCAGCATCCATTCATGATAAAAACTCTCATCAAAGTGGGTATAGCAGGAACATATCTCAGTATAATAACAGCCATTTATAACAAAACTACAGACAACACTATACAAAAGGGTGAAAAGCTGAAAGCCTTCTTTCTAAATTCATGAACAAGACAAGGATGTGCACACTCCCTGCTTCTATTTAACATAGTATTGGAAGTCCTAACCATAGCAATCAGACAAGAAAAAGAAATAAAACATATCCAAATTGGAAGGGAAGAGGTAAAACTGTCACTATTTGCAGATGACGCAGTACTTTATATAGAAAATTCTGATGTCTGCACCTAAAAACTGTTGAAACTAATAAATTCAGCAAGGTTGCAGGATACAGGATTCATATATACAAATCTGTTGCATTTCTACACACTAATAATGAAATTTCAGAAAGAGAAAGTTTAAAAAATCCTGTTTAAAATCACATCAAAAAGAATAAAATACCTAGGAACAAACTTAACAAGGGGGCTAAAAGACCTATACTCTGAAAACTATAAAATGGTGATGAAAGAAACTGAAGATGACACAAAGAAATGGAAAGCTATCCTGTGCTCTTGGATTGAAGAATTAATATTGTTAAAGAGGCCATACTACCCAAGGCAATCAACAGATTTAATGCAATCCCTATCAAAATACTCATGACATTTTTCACAGTAGAACAAATAATTGTAAAATTTATATAGAATCACAAAAGACCCTAAATTCCCAAGGCAATCTTGAGAAAGAAGAACAAAGCTTGTGATATAACCATTTCAGACTTCATACTGTACTACAAAGCTAGAGTCATCAAAACAGCATGGTATAGCATAAAAACAGTCACATAGATCGATGGAACAGAATTGAGAGCCCAAAATATACCCACATATCTATGGTCAATCTACAACAAAGGAGTCAAGAATATACAATGGAGAAAAGACAGTGTCTTCAATAAGAGGTGCTGGGAAAACTAGACAGCCACATGTAAAAACACGAGATTAGAACATTCCCTCACACAAAATATAAAAATAAATTCAAAATGGCTTAAAGACCTAAATGTAAGAATGGAATCCATAAAACTCTTAGAAAAGAACATTGGCAGAACACTCTGACATAAATTGTAAAAATACATTTTTTGGATCAGTCTCCTAAGACAAAAGAAATAAAAGCAAAAACAAACAAATGGGACCTAGGTAAACTTAAATGCTTTTGCACAGCAAAGGAAACCATCAAGAAAATGAAAAGACAGCCTACAGAAAGGGTGAAAATATTTGCAAATCATGTGACTGACAAGGGGTTAATATGCAAAATATCAAATAGCTCATACAACTCAATATCAAAAACCGAACAACCCAATCAAAAAGTGGTCAGAAGATCTGAATTGCTGTTTTTCTAAAGAAGACATACAGATGGCTAGTAAGCACATGAAAAAGTGCTCAACGTTGCTAATTATTAGAAAAGTGTAAATCAAAAGAAAACTGAGATATCACCTCACACCTGTCAGGATGGCTATCATCAAAAAGTCTACAAAAAGCAAATGTTGGAGAGGATGTGGAGAGAAGGGAACCCTTGTACAGTGTTCGTGGGAATGTAAATTCAGGCATCCACTATGGAAAACACTATGAAGGTTCTCAAAATACTAAAAATAGAACTACCATATGATCCAGCAATTCCACTCCTAGATATATATCTGGAAAAAAAGGAAAACTAATTTAAAAAGGTACATACATCCCAATGTTCACAGCTGCACTGTTTACAACAGCCAAGACATGGAAGCAACCCAAGTGCCCATCAACAGATAAATGGTTTAAGAGAATTGGTAGTTGTGTGCATATATATATATATATATACACACATATATATGTATATGATATATATGCAGTTGAATATCAAATATTTCAGCCATAAAAAAGAATGAAATAATGCCAATTGCAGCAATGTGGATGGGCCTAGAGAATATTATGCTTAGTGAAATAAGTCAGAGAGAGAAAGACAAATAATCTATGATATCATTCATATGTGGAATCTAAAAAATAATACAAATTAATGTACATGCAAAACATAAACTCACAGATACAGAAAACAAACTTGTGGTTAACAAAGGGGAGAGGGAAGGGGGGAGGGACAAATTAGGGTCATGGGATTAACAAATATAAACTATAATATATAACATAGCTAAAGGATATACTGTATAGCACAAGGAATTATACTCCTATAATGGAGTATAATCTGCAAAAATACTGAATCACTATGCTGTACATCTGAAACTAATATAATATTGTAAGTCAACTATACTTCAATTAAAACAAAAGTAAGACTTAGAAGACTAAACCTCACACTAATACCTCTTTAAATATAGCATTATAATTCATCTGTTGAAGAGACTACCTTTGTTCCATTGTATTGCCTTGTTCCTTTGTCAAAGATCAGTGGATTATATTTATGGGTATCTAACTATGGGTTCTCTGTCCTGTTCTGGTGACCTATATTTGTCTATTCTTTTGCAGCTGCCACACTGTCTTGATACTGTAGCCATAGTAAGTCATTTCGATTTTGGGTAGCATCAGTCCTCTAACTCTGTTCTTCTCAGGATTTTGTTCTTGATATTTTCCCCTAATATATATTGTTTTTCTCTTTAGAACCTTAAAATTTTAAAA
Source organism: Balaenoptera acutorostrata (assembly GCF_949987535.1). Lineage (NCBI taxonomy): Eukaryota > Metazoa > Chordata > Mammalia > Artiodactyla > Balaenopteridae > Balaenoptera > Balaenoptera acutorostrata. Next base: position 31,993,140 of record NC_080067.1, read on the forward strand.
AGAGAAGGTCTTTTATTACATGCTTGATAAATATCCATCTTTTTTAGAATTTTCTTGAGAGAAAAAGAGCCCAAACATAATATTGGTATTTATTTAAACCTATGTGCTTGTGTGTGTTATGAAATATATATGTCAAGGGATATAGCTGAGGATTTTACACTATGAACTGACATATTAAATTCATTATTTATTAATTAGTATGATTTGAATAACATATATATATAACATAACACAGAAAAGGGCAAACTGATCTGGATGGAATATAGTATAAATTATATATTTCTCAATAAGCCTAGAATTTCTTAGGTTTCTCTAAAATATCTTTTTATTTTTTAAGGGGAAAATAGGCAGTATTGGATATCTGTCTACATCTTCTCTGTAGTATAAATACTGAACTACACACTGAATTCTGAAACATAATTAACACAAAACAAATGTGTCCTTTCTGAAACTGAATAAAACATTATGACAAATAACCTGTTAACAACAGAATTAACATTATAGGGTGGAAAGTAAACACAACAAATTACTTACTTTGGTTGTCCATGATTTAAAGAGTTCTGAAAAAGACCTCATATTAATACATTGTCTACAAATTTATAAGTCAAATATGACTGCTGAAGCAAGACACTCTGAAGCTATATAGTCATACTCATGGAATATTCCTCTTTATTCATCAAGTCTAGCCATATCTGGCCATTTAAACCCTTTGGGCTTGACCCCTTCCCCACTGCTATGTTTTTGAGTAGGACTTTAGAAATGGTTGGTCAGCCCAGGATGGTGGACAATTTCTAAAACCCTGAGGATCCAATGACGCAGAAAGCCATGAAGAAAAGCTGTGAGCCTAAGACCCCCCCACATGGTAACCAAGTTAAAAATCAGAGCCTTCACAATGCACACAGCCTGCGGGGAGCATGCAATCCAGCATCCAGCCTCAGGGCTGGGCTCCAGGCATGAGAAGGAGAAAGGTTAACTGTCAGGTCACACTATTGCAAATATCTCTGGAAATTCCAGGTCCTGAAGACATGTTCTGCCCAGCTTCAACAGCAAATTTGAGAAGACCTTGACCCCATTTTTTATATCAGTATATGCTTTTACGAAAAATGTACGCCCAGGGCTTATAGGAACTGTAACACCATGATAATCCAACTGAAACTTTGCGTTGGTCATTTCTACAGAAAACAAACAAACCCTTTGTACTCAGAACCTCCCTTTTCTAGTGCCTTGATCCCATTCTAGTTTTCTCCAGTACTGTCCAGTCACAATTTTTGCTATCTCTCCACTTTAAATCCCAACTCCCTATATGCTTGTTAATTACAGTTAACATATGAGACAAAAACTATGTTATCTGATTGGTTTATCTTGAACTATACCTGAATGTGAATCAGTCCTCCCCCTTCCCAAACTCTCTCCAGTCTTTCCTGCCCTTTACTAGAGCTTCCTACTGTGTGATCGTAAATGGTAAATAAAAAACAAATAATTCCTCCAGTAAGTGTCTGATATCCAAATTATATAAAGAAATCATACAACTCAGTATCAAAGAAAAACAATCTGATTAAATAATGAGCAGAGGACCTGGAAAACATTTCTTCACAGAAGACATACAAATGGCCAGTAGACACATGAAAAGGTGCTCAATATCATTAATCATCAAGGAAATGCAAATCAAACCCACACAATATCTCCTCACCTTTGTTAGAGTGGCTGTTATCAAGAAGACAAGAGATAACAAGTGGTAGTGAGGATGTGAAGAAAAGGGAACACTTATACCCTGTTGGTGGGAATATAAATTAGTGCAGTCACTATGGAAAACAGTATGGAGGTTCCTCAAAAAATTAAAAAATAGAACTACCATAGGATCCAGCAATTCTACTTCAGCATACTTACCTAAAGTTAACAAAAACACTAATTCAAAAAGATATATGCACTACTATGTTCACTGCAGCATTATTTACAATAACCAAGATATGGAAGCAACCTAAATGTTCATCAATAGATGAATGGATAAAGAAGATGTATTTACACACTTATAAACACCCCCCCACACACAGGAATATTACTTGGCCATAAAAAGAACGAAATCTTGCCATTTGTGACAAGAAAACATGGGTGGATCTAAAGGTTTTTATGCTAAGTGAAATAAGTCAGAAAAAGACAAATACCCTGTCATCTAACTTATATGTGGAATCTTTAAAAAACAAATGAACAAATAAAACAAAATAGAAAAAGACTTATAGATACAGAGAACAAACTGCTGGTTGCCAGAGGGGACAGGAGTATGGGGTTCGGCAAAATGGGTGAAGGGGATTAAGAAGTATAAACTTCCGGACATAAAATAAAGAAGTGGATGAAATATACAGCATAAGGAATTTAGTCAATAACACTGTAATAATTTTGTATGGTTATATTGGTTACTAGACTTATTATGGTGACCATTTTGTAAAGTTTTTGACTGTCAAATGCTGTACACTAGAAAGTAACATAATATTATTTGTCAAGTATATTTCAATTAAAAAAAGTCAGCGAATCCCTAATACCCTTAACTAAAATTTAAGGGTTCCCAAGAAGACCCTCCTCTTCATTTAAAAATCATAAGCATGCAATGCCATATACTAGGCAGTAGAACAAAAATGGAGAAATGGGTAATTAAATGAAATTAAGTACCATATTATAAGTACTTTAAATGCTGTAATTAAAAATGATGGTCCTATAAGAAAGAGAGATGGATGCACCATTTTAGATGGTGGTGGTGCTAGGGTTGTCAAGAAAGTCAGATCTGAGAGCCAAAGGAAGTCTAAAATCAACCAGGCCATGGAGGTGTTCTTGGGGGGGGATGGGGTGGGACGGGGTGAGGCATTAGAGGCAGGGGAAACTGTGTAGGTAGCAGTCCTCAGGCTGAGCAGGGAGGGAGCTTGGCTCATTCGAGGGAATAAAGATCTGTGGGTTACAGAGCAAAATGGAGAGGTGGAAAGGGAAAGTTCTTACAGGCTTACTGTCTCTCTACCTGCTCCCCAAGCTCTCAAAGGCCAGAGCATGTCTGTCTTGTCCAAGACAAGACACTTAATTGGTGCTTGTTGATTCAGTAGTGTGTACAGTATTATTTCACTCTCTTCAGTCAGAAAAAACAGCTCCCTTATAGATGTGAAGGCTGGCTAATCTGTGACTCAGCCGTTTTTTGTGCCACTTCTATCTAACTGCAGAAACCCACTCATTTCCCTTTTTATTTCCTTGTGTTTGTTCAGTGTTCAAGGGCCTACAATTGTCACACTTGCCCGGGTGGTATTAAGAGAAAGTTCTGTTGTTAAGAAAGTTCCAGGAAGAACAAGGGGACACTGAATTGCCTGACACTTGACAGTAAGCAAATCATACATGGACTAACCATGTATCTCAAATTGCTAAACTAAGAGAAACATTGACTGCCTGTTCCTGGAGCTGGGAGGTGGCCATGCCAGGACTTGCATCACCACATGGGAACCAGACAGTGAGCTTGGAGGAGCAGGGACTTGGCCAAATATTAAAAATAATAAATCTAACATTTACTGAGTACATTCTGCAGTTCCAGGCACTGTTGAACAAAGTTACACTAGTACACGTCATACTCTAACTCTTGTTAACTTTTGATCATTACCCAACTTCAGAGATGCTTAAGGAAGGAACATGTAGGAAGAAAGCGGCTCGGAATCCACAGATATTAAGTAGTAGAGGCAGGTTCAAGTCAGGCAGGTGGACTCCTGAGCTAATGGCTTTAGCCTCTATGTGATAAAACCGCCTGTCTTCCCAATTCTTCTGGTGTTCAGTGTGTCTAGCATAGTTTTGGCTCCAGCCACACTCCTCATTAATACTGACTGTTCAACAACAGCTAGCAGGCTCTATTAATCGTCCCTTCTAAGACCCCCAAATGCTGTCAGATACCCCTGAGCCCAGATTCTGGCCATGATCCAGCGCTGCTCCGCGCTGTGAAGAGATGGACTAAGCTAAGCCCAGTCTACCAGGCGGCTTCAGGCAGGAAACCACTTGGCATTGGAAAGGTCTGGGGCTGGCCGGGATAGGACTGGGCCATATGCGCGGCTCTCTAAGTCCCCCGCTGTGCTTCTGGGGTCGATTCCCAAGGCTGCTGGATGCCAGCCCCCACTCTGTGAAGCCAACACTACGCTCTGCCCCCTGCCCTCCCCGCCCTTCCTCCCAGCCGCCCCAATCCTGCGCGTGCGCCTTGCTTCTGCGTTGGTCCTGGGCAGTCGGGATACAGCGAACTGAGGTCAGGGGTCCTGGGCGCTTGCTGTGGTTCTCCTCCCCTGCGGCCCCGTGTCGCTACTGGAGGGCCTGAGACTTGGAGGTGAGACCATCACCTGGGTGAGGCTCAAGGAGCGAAGAGGCTGCCTCCCTTTCTTGCCCCTGGAGAGGCTCCAGAAACATTGGTTCTGAGGATCAGGTCGCGAGGAACTAGGACGTGGCCACCAGCTGGAACTTGGAAGTAGTTAAAGGGGAGTAACCGCCTGCGGGGTGGGCTCTCAGCGCTGGCTCAAGGGAACTTCCTTGATTCTGGCCTTGACCTCCATCTCTTACGTTCCTGTTGCTTTTAAGCCAGGAAGCAGGGGGCGGTAAACGGTAAAAATGAGGATGGGCCAAGCTCATTTTCTTTACGGTCTCTTTTCTCTCTAGCTCATGCTCTCTGCCTCTTTCTGTCTACCAGATGAGGTTTTAAAATAGTTGAAGAGTCAAAGCGACCAGGTGTATAGAATGTTTAATTTTCTGGCCCTATATTGGCACACAACCATGCATAAATACATACTGGTTAAATTGGACTGAAATGTGTTCATTGATTTTTTTTTTCCTTTAACAATTTTTATTTACAAAAGTAACACGTGATCTTCTAAACAGTAAGGCTGAATATGGAGAAAAAAGTGAAACCTTACTCTCTCCACTCCCTGTTTTTTTCCTATTCCACTGTTAACCATGGTTAGCAGACATTTGAAGACTTAACTAAGAGCAGCAAGTGGGAGGAGAGAAGGGGATTGGAAGGGAGGGGAATAGAGAGAGAAATTGACAAAATAAGATGGAAAAAGAAAGGAGACCAAGGCACTTTAGTTTGGATCCCTTCTCATTCACTTTCTGTCTCTGTGACGTTGTGAAAGTTACCTGACCATCTCTGTGCCTCATTTTTAATGTGTAAAATGAAGGTAGTAATACTATCTATCCATAGGGTTTTTATGAAGATTAAGGAAGATAAATATGTAAAGGGTTTAGAATGGTGCCTGCCACAGAGTAAGCACTCAGTACATGCTACACATACAAATATACGTATACATATGTATACGCATCTACACAGTGCTTTTTATTAATTTTTTTACATAAATAGAATTATTTTTATACAAATTATTCCCTGATGCATCTTGGAAATGCATCTTGAAAATCTCCAGGCCTTTAATGCAGAACTGCATCATTGATCTAATAATGTATGTGTACTCTATTTTCAGTTTTTCACAATTAGAAATTTTGTTGTCATCATCATCTTTGTACATATCTTTCTATACAAACTACAGAAAAACATTCTATTCTTCTGCCAATCCAGTCTGAGAATGCTAGTTTTTTCACATTACTCCAGTGCTGTAATTTCAATTATGTTTGCTTCTCTGCTTGGCAGTTTTTATCTTTTTCTTGCTTTTGTTTGTAATATCTAATTGGTAATAGGGCTGAGTACTTTTGAATACAACTACTGGTCATTTACCATTTTATTATCTGATATATCTGATATTAATATCCATTTTTCTGTGGAGTTAGCATTTTTTTCCCCTTGCTGACTTATTGGTGCCCTTTTTTAATATTGCGAAGTTGAATCCCTCATCTGTTAAATAAGATACAGTTCTTTTGCTCAGTGGGTCTCTGGTTTTTAACTTATTTAAACTTGCTTTCATGATTTGTAAGTTTTTGTTTTTAATAATTTTTAATTTTGTTTATTTTGACTTCTGTGCCTGATTTTAAAAAGCCTATTGTGCCCTAGGCTATTTATTATGGCTTTCTCCTTGACACCTGTTTATTTCCTAATTTCCAAGGGGTGGGAATTTCTAGTTTTATTTTTTATTATTTGTAATTGTAGTCCAAGAACATGCTATGAATGGTTTCAGTCATTTGAAATGTTTTGAGACTTGCATTATGGTCCTTTGGTACACAGACAAGTTTTGTACTTATTTTATAATTACTTGAAAAATAGTGGTGGTCTTCAATTGTGGGTACAGTGTTCCAGATTTTAAATTGACTCAATTTGCTAATTGTATGGTCAGTTTATTTTGTTTGCTTGTTCTGTCATTTATTCAGAGGGATTTTAAAATCTCAACTATAATTATGGATTTATTTGTTTCTTCTTGCTTTGATTTTTTTTCATTCATTTTGAGGTTATGTGATTAGGAAATAACTGAAAGTTGTATATTCCTGATGAGTTGAACATTTATCATTATGTAGTGGTTCTCTTTCTGTTTAATATGCCTTTCCTTTATACATATTTTGTGTGAAATTAATGTTTAATTAATTCATAAATATATTCATATATATATTTACATATATATACACACACATATAGATATAGAAATATTCCCTTATCTGGAAATATGTCAAGAGGGTGTACTATGGACCTCACTTTGAGAACCACTTGGTAAAGGAATCTTGTTTTGGTCAGGTATTGGGGGAGCAATGTGTTCATGGAAGGAGGGTCCTAACGCTAAGGATGAATTTTCATTAGTAGACAACCATAGTGGCAACAGCCTCCTTTTCCTGGAATTGGTGTACATGTGGGCATATTATCCAGATTTGGCTAAGGAAGAATCTTCTTGAGGACTTCTAGGAAAGCATTTCCTGCCTACTTTTACATACGTATATGTGTGTATGTATGCGCACGCACACACACACACACACACACACACATACATACATAGATGCTTGTATATGTCTCCTCCTTTGTATATGCAGTGATATGTAGAGTTGTGACAGCATCTTGAGACATTATGAAAAGTCTTGAGGTTTGTAGGATTGAATTGTGGAAAGAGCCCAAGAACTTGATGACACAGATGAGTTGCAGCACTAACCCTGACATATGGTTCCCCATGACTCGTTAAGTGAAGTCTGGCTTATGGCTATGAACACTCAGGAGATATTTATTTTTGTTCTTCACGTGATTTCATACTCAAAGCAGATTTCCTTGTTCTCCTGTCTGAATGGTAGGGTTTAAATCTTTTTAATTTTGTACTATAGTTGTAGCTCTCCTGATTTTGGCTCTTTGTTATTTAGGTTATTTTTAGTCAAAAGCATTGTATCACTGAGGATCTTAAATATATTCCTTCTAAAATTCTCTTTACTGCTCCTACGTCTTTTTTTTTTTTTTGGTCTTGGCCAACTGCTGTAGTCAGTAGCCCCAAGAGTCCCTTAACCCCAAGGTGGAACTGGCATAATAGGGTTTCATGGGAATCAGCAGGAGAAGGTAGGTCCTGACATCTGGGTGTCTCAAGTTCACCTGATGTAGGGTAAAGTTTTCTATTTTGATAAAATTGACTTAGTAGGGCATTTTAATTTTCAATTAGGTTACTAACACTAATTCTTTAATCATCAAGGTTGGGCTGTAATTCTAGGGGTATTACTGGTAGCATAAGCAAACATAAAGCTTCTATAGCATAGCATAGGCTTTTTAGTGTTGTTGTTCTTTCATGACATAACAGCCAAATGGAAATGTTACCCTTTGGTGCACTGGGGCTCTGCTTTCCAGAATTATTCCAAGACCCAGGTTAGTGGAAGCACTGGCTTCTTTAATATGTGATTTCCAAAGTGTTCTGGACTTTGAGTCTGCAGAAAGGAGAAGGGAGAAGAGAGTTGCATATGGAAGGTTTTTATGGGCCCGGCCTGGAATTAACACACACATCACTGCTTTTCATATTCTGTTGGTCAAATCTAAATTGTATGGTAACTAACATCAGCTGTGTTCCTTCTTCCGTGGTATAGAATTGTTGTTGAGAATTGGATGTCTAGCTTAGAACTGCAATTCCTTGCATCTAGATGAGACCATGTGACTGAATTTCTGGCAACAGACATGAGATGAATCAAGTATGTTACCTCCAGGCCAAGGTTCTTAGAAGTAGATGAGCCTTCATCATGCTGTTCCCCCCACCCCCCAGCTGCAGTTGGCTTGATGCAGATGAGATGTGAAGAAACAAAGAACTACAAAACAGAAGGTTATTGTGGTCCTGAAACCATGCGGATAAAAGCTGCCTACAGATCAGAAACCCACTTTGATAGTTTTTAGTTGAGAAATAAAATGCTACTGGGAGAAACCATTGAAATTTTCTAATCGTAGCTACCACTATCCGAAGTAATCACTCTTGGAAAAGTTGGACAGGCAACATTTATAAAAGGCCATACACTACGCTGGAGAGATTGAATTTTATTTTGGAGGATGGATTGAAGAATGATATTCTTTCTGGTGTGAGAAAGACACTATTAGACTCTTGCTTTAGAAAAGCTAAATTAGTGACAGGGTGCAGGATGATTTGTAAAATAGCAGCTGGGAAATCATTTAGTGACAATTCCAGACACAAAATAATGTAATCCTAAAAAGATAGGTATTGTTTAGTAAAATTAGAAGGGGGGGGGCGTTCAGAGATGAAGAAGGAGGAGGAGGAGGAGGAGGAGGAGGGAAAGAAATTGGAGTAGAAGAAACATGGTGTTTGGTGAGTAAACAGATTTGGGAGAGGGGAAGGGAAGACGATTATTTTAAGAAGGTTTCCAGCTGAGCAGTTGAATGGGTGGCAGTGCACACATATAGAGAGGGATCACAGGATGAGATTTGGGGTAAAGTCCAGTTAAATTAATGAATTTAAGATGCCTATGGGACATCAAAGTAGAGACAACTGGTAGGTAAAGAGCACTGGTTCTTCATCTATTGCCTAAAGAAGATTGAAAGGGAGGGCAAGAAGAAATTTGTAAAACAGAAGTGTGATGGTTCTGAAACTCAGGTGGGAGAGACTTTGAATGAGGTGATCAAACGAGGCACAAGATACAGGAAGTAAAAGAAGTTGTGGCTGTGGTGGCCTAGTCCTGCTACTCAGGTCACAGGGTCATGTCCTTTTGTTTGTACCTAATGACAAGGAAACAGTGCCCACACATACCTTCTGGTTAAAAACAATGTCTAATTCATTGTGCCCTTCTCTCCCCCAGTTCCAGAAGGGAAGGGAGATCACCAGTCAGAAGACATTATCTTACAGTCTTATCTACAATCTGAAGCATGGTAAGTAGATGGTATCAGTGTGAAGAAAGTAAGATTTCACTCTTTAGAATTCTAACTACCTCAGCATTTATTCTGATCACTTTGGCCCCATGACATACTAGTTGTGCTTTTGATTGTCATTCTTGAATGTAATCTGATGCTGGTAAGCAGTAAAATGTGTCATATCCTTGATTCTCTGTTCACTACTCCTGGTTGAGGTAGCACCAGTTATTCCCCTGGCATGACTGGGTGGGGTACATCCTTGCATTTACACCTGTTTTATCATGTGGGCCAGTCCTGATTCTCTCTCAGTCCTCTACTGGAAGTTCTGCAAGGCTCACTCCCTGTCTGGGAGGCCAGCCTCTCAGGGTCATTCAAGTTAAACTTTACCATTTGTTGTGCCTATAAGAAATATTTACTTTAAGCTTTCAGATTTGAAAAAGTGCTGCTGCTTTTTTCAGGGCTTAATTTTGGCATCATAGATAATAAATAGATACAAATCTGCTGTAACTCCAAATGATACCAGAAGTTCTCTGTGTGATGTATTGTGGATAGTCCTATTTTGAATTAAAGTTTGTGAAAATTTAGAATCCATTCTTTGGAGAAGAATTGAGAATTTGGATAACCATAGAATTTGGCTTAGTGAATTGGGATGTGGAGCAATCTCTCAAAATAAGAGCATGTGTCCTAATATAATAATGAATTGATCCATTCTTTGCAAAATAATATTTTGAGTGCTTTCTCACAAATTGTCTACAAGTCTTCACAGGAGAGATGGACCATTTCATTTAAAAAAGTGTTCTCATGAACTGTAACACAGAACACACAGATTTAGGAGACATGCTTCAGTTATCCCTTCTCACCCACTTTCAAAGGCTCACCTCAGACCCCAATGTTTGACACAGATAATTGGAGAGTAAGAGAGATAACAATCCACATTTGTAGATTTGGAAATGGCAACAATTAAATTACTTCTTCTGTTATGGCTACAGTTTCCATGACTACTGTTTTTTTTTTATTGGAGTGTAATTGTTTTACAATGTTGTATTAGTTTCCGCTGTACAATGAAGTGAATCAGCCATATATATACCTATATCCCCTCCCTCTTGGACCTCCCTCCCACCCCACTGGCCATCCCACTCATCTAGGCACCGAGCTGAACTTCCTGTGTTTTACAGCATGTTCCCACTAGCTAGCTATTTTACACATGGTAGTGTATATATGTTAATCCTAATCTCCCAATTCGTTCCACACTCCCATTCCCCCACTGTGTCCACATGTCTGTTCTCTACGTCTGTGTCTCTATTTCTTTTTTTTTTTTTCCACACACACACACTGTATTTTATTTTTTTTTATTTTTTATTTTTATTTTTTTTTTTTTATAGCTACTTTATTTATTTATTTATTTATTTATGGCTGTGTTGGGTCTTCGGTTCGTGCGAGGGCTTTCTCTGGTTACGGCAAGTGGGGGCCACTCTTCATCACGGTGCGGGGACCGCTCTTCATCGCGGTGCACGGGCCTTTCACTATCGCGGCCCCTCCCGTTGCGGGGCACAGGCTCCAGACGCGCAGGCTCAGTAGTTGTGGCTCACGGGCCCAGCTGCTCCGTGGCATGTGGGATCTTCCCAGACCAGGGCTCGAACCCGTGTCCCCTGCATTAGCAGGCAGATTCTCAACCACTGCGCCACCAGGGAAGCCCTGTATTTTATTTTTACAAGAGATAAATAGACTGACACCAAGCATTGTACATGGATGACCACAACAAAAGCAACAGTGATTGCAATTACCAAACATGAAACACACTCATACTATGTCATAATATTGACATTCAGTCCAGTAATCCTCCACTGTAACAGCTCCTTTACTTTGCAGTGAAAATTGATTTGTATATTCTTTGCCTCTGAGTCCTTGTGGGATTTTTTTTTTTTTAATTCAGACAGAAAGTCACAAAAATTATACTCATCCTCATCAGTTCACTCAGTCCCATGTAATTAATTTTTTTTTTCATCTTGATCTTTTGTTAGCACTTTTATGAGTTCATCAGTTTTTCATTAGAGTTCTGAAAATGCTTATTCATTCAGTTCAGCAGTACAGTCAGTTACCAGAAACCTGTACTTGTCAGAGTCTTTTCCATGAATTTCTTGAAGATGAAACCCTTTTATAGGAACATATTTGCAAAATCATCAGAGTACACCCAGAACTGTCTGTAAATGACAAAAGACTTAAAAATGACCATGGTTAAAGATTTGATGAAAGTTCATAATAATGCAGTTGACAAGAAAATTAGTTATTTCTGAGATATACATTTTAAAGTAATAACTAGGATTATTACTTATAACATTATACCAGAACATATAAGATTTTTAGAAGTTTCCTGTAATGTCTGAAACATTTATATTAACATATTTCCATACATATTTCCATACAAATACAAATATAAGATTTTTAGAAATTTCATGTAATGTCTGAAACATTTATATTAACATATTTCCATACATATTTCCATACAAATACAAATATAAGATTTTTAGAAATTTCATGTAATGTCTGAAACATTTATATTAACATATTTCCATACATATTTCCATACAAATACAAATATAAGATTTTTAGAAATTTCATGTAATGTCTGAAACATTTATATTAACATATTTCCATACAAATAACCCAATGAAAGTTTAGTATTAGTTGTTTTGTTTGTTTTTTTATACTGCAGGTTCTTATTAGGCATCAGTTTTATACACATCAGTGTATACATGTCAATCCCAATCGCCCAATTCAGCACACCACCATCCCCACCTCACCGCCGTTTTCCCCCCTTGGTGTCCACATGTCCATTCTCTACATCTGCGTCTCAACTTCTGCCCTGCAAACTGGTTCATCTGTACCATTTTTCTAGGTTCCACATACATGCATTAATATACGATATTTGTTTTTCTCTTTCTGACTTACTTCACTCTGTATGACAGTCTCTAGATCCATCCACGTCTCAACAAATGACTCAATTTCGTTCCTTTTTATGGCTGAGTAATATTCCATTGTATATATGTACCACATCTTCTTTATCCATTCGTCTGTTGATGGGCATTTAGGTTGCTTCCATGACCTGGCTATTGTAAATAGTGCTGCAATGAACATTCGGGTGCATGTGTCTTTTTGAATTACGGTTTTCTCTGGGTATATGCCCAGTAGTGGGATTGCTGGGTCATATGGTAATTCTATTTTTAGTTTTTTAAGGAACCTCCATATTGTTCTCCATAGTGGCTGTATCAATTTACATTCCCACCAACAGTGCAAGAGGGTTCCCTTTTCTCCACACCCTCTCCAGCATTTGTTGTTTGTAGATTTTCTGATGATGCCCATTCTAACAGGAGTGAGGTGATACCTCATTGTAGTTTTGATTTGCATTTCTCTAATAATTAGTGATGTTGAGCATCTTTTCATGTGCTTCGTGGCCGTCTGTATGTCTTCTTTGGAGAAATATCTATTTAGGTCTTCTGCCCATTTTTGGATTGGGGTGTTTGTTTTTTTGACATTGAGCTGAATGAGCTGTTTATATATTTTGGAGATTAATCCTTTGTCCGTTGATTCATTTGCAAATATTTTCTCCCATTCTGAGGGTTGTCTTTTCGTCTTGTTTATGGTTTCCTTTGCTGTGCAAAAGCTTTGAAGTTTCATTAGGTCCCACTTGTTTATTTTTGTTTTTATTTCCATTACTCTAGGAGGTGGATCAAAAAAGATCTTGCTGTGATTTATGTCAAAGAGTGTTCTTCCTATGTTTTCCTCTAAGAGTTTTATAGTGTCCAGTCTTATATTTAGGTCTCTAATCCATTTTGAGTTTATTTTTGTGTATGGTGTTAGGGAGTATTCTAATTTCATTCTTTTACATGTAGCTGTCCAGTTTTCCCAGCACCACTTATTGAAGAGACTGTCTTTTCTCCACTGTATATCTTTGCCTCCTTTGTCATAGATTAGTTGACCATAGATGCGTGGGTTAATCTCTGGGCTTTCTATCTTGTTCCATTGATCTATGTTTCTGTTTTTGTGCCAGTACCATATTGTCTTGATTACTGTAGCTTTGTAGTATAGTCTGAAGTCAGGGAGTCTGATTCCTCCAGCTCCATTTTTTTGCCTCAAGACTGCTTTGGCTATTCGGGGTCTTTTGCGTCTCCATACAAATTTTAAGATGATTTGTTCTAGTTCCGTAAAAAATGCCATTGGTAATTTGATAGGGATTGCATTGAATCTGTAGATTGCTTTGGGTAGTATACTCATTTTCACAATGTTGATTCTTCCAATCCAAGAACATGGTATATCTCTCCATCTGTTGGTATCATCCTTAATTTCTTTCATCAGTGTCTTATAGTTTTCTGCATACAGGTCTTTTGTCTCCCTAGGTAGGTTTATTCCTAGGTATTTTATTCTTTTTGTTGCAATGGTAAATGGGAGTGTTTCCATAATTTCTCTTTCAGATTTTTTATCATTAGTGTATAGGAATGCAAGAGATTTCTGTGCATTAATTTTGTATCCTGCAACTTTACCATATTCATTAATTAGCTCTAGCAGTTTTCTGGTGGCAGTTTTAGGATTCTCTATGTATAGTATCATGTCATCTGCAAACAGTGACAGTTTTACTTCTTCTTTTCCAATTTGTATTCCTTTTATTTCTTTTTCTTCTCTGATTGCCGTGGCTAGGACTTCCAGAACTATGTTGAATAATAGTGGTGAGAGTGGACATCCTTGTCTCGTTCCTGATCTTAGAGGAAATGCTTTCAATTTTTCACCATTGAGAATGATGTTTGCTGTGGGTTTGTCATATATGGCCTTTATTATGTTGAGGTAGGTTCCCTCTATGCCCACTTTCTGGAGAGTTTTTATCATAAATGGGTGTTGAATTTTGTCAAAAGCTTTTTCTGCATCTATTGAGATGATCATATGGTTTTTCTTCTTCAATTTGTTAATATGGTGTATCACATTGATTGATTTGCGTATATTGAAGAATCCTTGCATCCCTGGGATAAATCCCACTTGATCATGGTGTATGATCCTTTTAATGTGTTGTTGGATTCTGTTTGCTAGTATTTTGTTGAGGATTTTTGCATCTATATGCATCAGTGATATTGGTCTGTAATTTTCTTTTCTTGTAGTGTCTTTGTCTGGTTTTGGTATCAGGGTGATGGTGGCCTCATAGAATGAGTTTGGGAGTGTTCCTTCCTCTGCAATTTTTTGGAAGAGTTTGAGAAGAATGGGTGTTAGCTCTTCTCTAAATGTTTGATAGAATTCACCTGTGAAGCCCTCTGGTCCTGGACTTTTGTTTGTTGGAAGATTTTTAATCACAGTTTCAATTTCATTACTTGTGATTGGTCTGTTTATATTTTCTGTTTCTTCCTGATTCAGTCTTGGAAGGTTATACCTTTCTAAGAATTTGTCCATTTCTTCCAGGTTGTCCATTTTATTGGCATAAAGTTGCTTGTAGTAGTCTCTTAGGATGTTTTGTATTTCTGCGGTGTCTGTTGTAACTTCTTTTTCATTTCTGATTTTATTGATTTGAGTCCTCTCCCTCTTTTTCTTGATGAGTCTGGCTAATGGCTTATCAATTTTGTTTATCTTCTCAAAGAACCAACTTTTAGTTTTATTGATCTTTGCTATTGTTTTCTTTGTTTCTATTTCATTTATTTCTGCTCTGATCTTTATGATTTCTTTCCTTCTGCTAACTTTGGGTTTTGTTTGTTCTTCTTTCTCTAGTTTCTTTAGGTGTAAGGTTAGATTGTTTACTTGAGATTTTTCTTGTTTCTTTAGGTAGGCTTGTATAGCTATAAACTTCCCCCTTAGAACCGCTTTTGCTGCATCCCATAGGTTTTGGGTCGTCGTGTTTTCATTGTCATTTGTCTCTAGGTATTTTTTGATTTCCTCTTTGATTTCTTCAGTGATCTCTTGGTTATTTAGTAACGTATTGTTTAGCCTCCATGTGTTTGTCTTTTTTACGTTTTTTTCCCTGTAATTCATTTCTAATCTCATAGCGTTGTGGTCAGAAAAGATGCTTGATATGATTTCAATTTTCTTAAATTTACTGAGGCTTGATTTGTGACCCAAGATGTGATCTATCCTGGAGAATGTTCCGTGCGCACTTGAGAAGAACGTGTAATCTGCCGTTTTTGGATGGAATGTCCTATATATATCAATTAAATCTATCTGGTCTATTGTGTCATTTAAAGCTTCTGTTTCCTTATTTATTTTCATTTTGGATGATCTGTCCATTGGTGTAAGTGAGGTGTTAAAGTCCCCCACTATTATTGTGTTACTGTCGATTTCCTCTTTTATAGCTGTTAGCAATTGCCTTATGTATTGAGGTGCTCCTATGTTGGGTGCATATATATTTATAATTGTTATATCTTCTTCTTGAATTGATCCCTGGATCATTATGTAGTGTCCTTCCTTGTCTCTTGTAACATTCTTTATTTTAAAGTCTATTTTATCTGATATGAGTATAGCTACTCCAGCTTTCTTTTGATTTCCATTTGCATGGAATATCTTTTTCCATCCCCTCACTTTCAGTCTGTATGTGTCCCTAGGTCTAAAGTGGGCCTCTTGTAGACGGCATATATATGGGTCTTGTTTTTGTATCCATTCAGCCAGTCTATGTCTTTTGGTTGGGGCATTTAATCCATTCACGTTTAAGGTAATTATCGATATGTATGTTCCTATGACCATTTTCTTAATTGTTTTGGGTTTGTTTTTGTAGGTCCTTTTCTTCTCTTGTGTTTCCCACTTAGAGAAGTTCCTTTAGCATTTGTTGTAGAGCTGGTTTGGTGGTGCTGAATTCTCTTAGCTTTTGCTTGTCTGTAAAGCTTTTGATTTCTCCATCAAATCTAAATGAGATCCTTGCTGGGTAGAGTAATCTTGGTTGTAGGTTCTTCCCTTTCATCACTTTAAGTATATCATGCCACTCCCTTCTGGCTTGCAGAGTTTCTGCTGAGAAATCAGCTGTTAACCTTATGGGAGTTCCCTTGTATGTTATTTGTCGTTTTTCCCTTGCTGCTTTCAGTAATTTTTCTTTGTCTTTAATTTTTGCCACTTTGATTACTATGTGTCTCGGCGTGTTTCTCCTTGGGTTTATTCTGTATGGGACTCTCTGCGCTTCCTGGACTTGGGTGGCTATTTCCTTTCCCATGTTAGGGAAGTTTTCGACTATAATCTCTTCAAATATTTTCTCTGGTCCTTTCTCTCTCTCTTCTCCTTCTGGGATCCCTATAATGCGAATGTTGTTGCGTTTAATGTTGTCCCAGAGGTCTCTTAGGCTGTCTTCATTTCTTTTCATTCTTTTTTCTTTAGTCTGTTCTGCAGCAGTGAATTCCACCATTCTGTCTTCCAGGTCACTTATCCGTTCTTCTGCCTCAGTTATTCTGCTATTGATTCCTTCTAGTGTAGTTTTCATTTCAGTTATTGTATTGGTCATCTCTGTTTGTTTGTTCTTTAATTCTTCTAGGTCTTTGTTAATCATTTCTTGCATCTTCTCAATCTTTGCCTCCATTCTTATTCCGAGGTCCTGGATCATCTTCACTATCATTATTCTGAATTCTTTTTCTGGAAGGTTGCCTATCTCCACTTCATTTAGTTGTTTTTCTGGGGTTTTTTCTTGTTCCTTCATCTGGTACATAGCCCTCTGCCTTTTCATCTTCTCTGTCTTTCTGTAACTGTGGTTTTTGGTCCACAGGCTGCAGGATTGTAGTTTTTCTTGCTTCTGCTGTCTGCCCTCTGGTGGTTGAGGCTATCTAAGAGGCTTGATGGGAGGCTCTGGTGGTGGGTAGAGCTGACTGTTGCTGTGGCGGTCAGAGCTCAGTAAAACCTTAATCCACTTGACTGTTGATGGGTGGGGCTGGGTTCCCTCCCTGTTGCTGTGGCGGTCAGAGCTCAGTAAAACCTTAATCCACTTGACTGTTGATGGGTGGGGCTGGGTTCCCTCCCTGTTGCTGTGGCGGTCAGAGCTCAGTAAAACCTTAATCCACTTGACTGTTGATGGGTGGGGCTGGGTTCCCTCCCTGTTGGTTGTTTTGCCTGAGGCAACCCAACACTGGAGCCTACCCGTGCTCTTTGGTGGGGTTAATGGCAGACTCTGGGAGGGCTCACGCCAAGGAGAACTTCCCAGGACCTCTGCTGCCAGTGTCCTTATCCCCACGGTGAAACAGAGCCACCACTTGCCTCTGCAGGAGACCCCCCAACACCAGCAGGTACGTCTGGTTCAGTCTCCCCCAGGGTCACTGCTCCTTCCCCTGGGTCCCGATGCACACATTACTTTGTGTGTGCCCTCCAAGAGTGGGGTCTCTGTTTCCCCCAGTCCTGTCACAGTCCTGCAATCAATTCCTACTAGACTTCAAAGTCTGATTCTCTAGGAATTCCTCCTCCCGTTGCCGGACCCCCATGTTGGGAAGCCTGATGTGGGGCTCAGAACCTTCACTCCAGTGGGTAGACTTCTGTGGTATAAGTGTTCGCCAGTCTGTGAGTCACCCACCCAGCAGTTACGGGATTTGATTTTACTCTGATTGCGCCCCTCCTACCGTCTCACTGTGGCTTCTCCTCTGTCCTTGGACGTGGGGTATCCTCCTTGGTGAAGTCCAGGGTCTTCCTGTCAATGATTGTCCAGCAGCCAGTTGTGATTCTGGTGCTCTCGCAAGAGGGAGTGAGAGCACGTCCTTCTACTCCGCCATCTTGGTTAATCTCCTGTGTCTCTATTTCTATAGGTGTAGGTTTGCCTGTACCATTTTTCTAGATTCCACATATATGCGGTAATACACGATATTTGTTTTTCTCTTTCTGGCTTACTTCCCTCTGTATGACAGACTCTGAGTCCATCCACATCTCTACAAATATCCCAATTTCATTCTTTTTTATGGCTGAGTAATATTCCATTGTATGTATGTACCACATCTTCTTTATCCATTCATCTGTCATTAGACATTTAGTTTGTTTCCGTGTCCTGGCTACTGTAGATAGTGCTGCAGTGAACATTGGGGTATATGTGTCCTTTTGACTACTATTATAACTATGACTACTTCTCCTACTAACAACTCAGTTCGGTAGAAGTTCAGAGGGCCTATCTTAACTGTATACAATGAAATTAGAAATGTTATCATTTTTCTCACACTATTATGACAAAAAAATTTTGGATTCTTAATCTAGAAAAGAACTCTAGTGAAATTAAAATGAACCTTTTTGAAAAATTAGAAACTGAAAAATGGATAATTTGTGCTTTGGCACCAAACCAAAGGGGCTTTGGTTCACATATTAGTTAGATCAGACTTCAGTAAGTAAGAGCAAAGCCTCTTCAATTGGTCTCCAACATATAAAAAGCTTTTTCAGTCTCTACAAAATAAATGCTGGGGTGCTTGAATAATTATTTGAGGATTGTTTGATTAAAATATAGATCACTCTTTGTTCTTTATAAACTTAATGACAAAGTAATAAAAAATAAAATGTTTTAATAAAAGTCAATAATTTAAAAAATTCCCAAACCACTATTTTGGGAGTATGTCTAAAAGTTTTTTTATAATTCAGCAAGATCAAAGGTGCTAATATTTATCTTTGACTCCTTCATAATAAGTCTGGGATGGAAAAATGTAAGTAGCAATTCTGTGATTTAGTCTTTCACTTTACCATCTTGGCCCTCAAGAAAAAATGTGACCTGGTCAACTCTTCATGTAAAAATACTAATGACCAATCTTCTGGCTAAGGAACTACAAGTATTTGCTAGTAGGAAAGATTTTATCCGTTTATGCTTACAATAGGATGGAGCTGTCTTGTCTAGGATTTATACTGTGAGCAAATCTGGAGTCTGTGGATTTAGGGAGCACTTCTCCCTGGAAAATGTCAAATGAGCTGTTTAACTGTCTGGGTATAAAATGGAAATGTTTCAGACCAAAATAACTACCTTCTGTTAAGTAATGTAGGTGCATAAATTATTTAGCAATCTGTTACATTAATTTTGACCAGAATGTGTCCTGAAATGGAAAGATAGGACCCAAGGAGTTCTGTCAGTGTTCCTGGGCCTCCTCCTGAAGTTTCACCTCTGTGTGGCAAATAGACTATTTATATCTTGAAAAATTCTAGTAAAGCTTGATACTGGATAAAATCTCTTGTTTGTGTGAGTTTGATTTTACATTTGGATTCCTCGTGTTATCTCACTTATTATAATTAATATCTATATATCTGTAGTTTAAATGAACATAGTCTGTCATCTGACTACTCATATTCCAACTTATACCACTTAAAAGTAACAATTCAGGGCGTCCCTGGTGGCGCAGTGGTTGAGAGTCTGCCTGCCAATGCAGGGGACACGGGTTCGAGCCCTGGTCTGGGAAGATCCCACATGCCGTGGAGCAACTGGGCCCGTGAGCCACAATTACTGAGCCTGCGCATCTGGAGCCTGTGCTCTGCAACAAGAGAGGCCCACGCACCGCGATGAAGAGTGGCCCCCGCTTGCCACAACTAGAGAAAGCCCTCGCACAGAAACGAAGACACAACACAGCCAAAAATAAATAAATAAATAATTTTTTTAAAAAAAGTAACAATTCAGTAAGTTTTTCTTTATCAATATGTCAATTGATGGACATTTAGGTGCTTACATGTCTTGACTATTGTGAATAGTGTTACAGTAAACATGTGAGTGCATATACTTTTCAAGATCCTGATTTTGTTTTCTGTGGATATATAGCCAGGAGTGGAATTGCTGGATCATATGGTAGTTCTATTTTTAGTATTTTGAGGAACCTCCATACTGTTGTTTATAGTGGCTGCACCAGGTTACATTCCATGAACAGTGTACAGATGTTCCCTTTTCTCCACATCCTTACCAACACGTGTTATCTTTTGCTTTTTTTGATTATAACCATCCTAACTTGTGTGAGATGATAGCTCATTGCGGTTTTGACTTGCATCTCCCTGATAATAGTGATGTTGAGCATCTTTTCATGTGTCTTTTGGCCATTTGTATGTCTTTTTTAGAAAGGTGTCTATTCAGTTCATTTGCACATTCTTTTTTTTTTTTTTTTGGTGCTATTGCGGTGTACTTTGTATATTTTGGATAGCAACCCTTTCAGATACACAGCTTACAAATACTTTTTCCCTATTCTCTAGGTTTTTTCATTTTTTTTAATGGTTTCCTTTGCTGTGTGGTAGCTTTTTAGTTTGACGTAGTCCCATTTGTGTATTTTTGCTTTTGTTGCCTCTTCTTTTGGTGTCACAACCAACAGGTCTTTGCCAGGACCAACCTCAAGAAGCTTTTCCCCTATACTTTCCTTAGGAGTTTTATGGTTTCAGATTTTGTGTTTAAGTCTTTAATCCGTTTTGAGTTGAATTTTGTGTATGGTATAATAGAGTCCAGTTTCATCCTTTTGCATATCGATATCCAGTTTTCCTAACATCATTTACTGAAGAGACTGTCCTTTCCCCTGGGTTCAGATTCCATAGCCAGACCTAAAATATCATAAGATATTTTAAACTTGCAAATTAACATCACATTTTAATATTGCTCAAACCCATTTTATGTTCTACCATATGTGTTATACTTGTTTATATGTTCTAAAACTAAAGTTTATATATTTTCTATTGAACTAAAAATTTCTTTGAAAAAATCTAACATGTCATTTGAGTATTGAAAATGCCCTACCCTTGACATATTTTAAGCCGAGTTTGCTGAAAAGTCTTTTAAACATTAAAAATTAATGCTGCCATGTAAAATCAAAGGTAATCTACATAATATTTTTCTTACAGGTTTCAAAAACATTACTCTAGATGGGTCATCATAAGTTGATCATTTCTAATAGGTGTAATATCTGATAACTTCTCATAGATATACCTTGGTAACTGTTGAACCATTTGTCTTTTTCAGAGTCTTCCTCTGATAACAAGAAATTGAACAAATAGGCTTTCTTTCTGGAATGCTGAGACTGTGCAAGGGCATTTGAGTGCTTATGCGGGTCACCTTCATTCCCCAAGATATGGCCTTGTAAGTGTTGAATTTGTTAAAAAAAAAAAAATGGGTAAGCTTGATATAAAGAGTTCCCCAAATATAAGTACCTAAATTTTAACAGTGAGGTCTTCCTCAGTAGCAATGTAAGCACATGTGTAAAAAGGTATTGACAAAGCATGAATCTGGTATTCTTTTAACCCTATGCGAATGGAGAGACTTAAGAAAGTAAAGTGCTAAGAACCAAGGCAGAAGAAAACACAAAATAGACATGTGTCTTTATTTCTTAGAAACGTCTTTTATTTTCCAAACATTTTTATAGCTCTTTGTTAGTGTATTCTGTTGTGTGTTCTTGGTTTTGTTCTGTTTTGTTCTTTTTCATTATTTTTTATGTGAAATTAGTTTTAAAAATATTTGTTAAAAGATCCTTTGTTGTAGATTTTGGTGAATGTTTCATATGTGCTTCAAAACAATATTCTTCATTCATTGCACATAGGGCAGGAGTTCTCAAAGTGTGGTCAGAACTATTTACTATATCACTAAGATGTTATTTGCTTTTTTCACTCTTTCTCCTATGAGTGCACAGTGGAAGTTTCCAGAGGTTTGTGATATGTGGTGATGACATCACTGCTCTGACAGCTATTGGAGTGTGAGTCTGTGTTTTAACAATACCTCAGTTTTAATTTCTAATTCTGGTAAATATCACTAGATATAATGCATATAAACAAAAGCTTTTTGGGGGTCTTAACATAATCTGCCTTCTACTATTACATTTTCAGATTCCTTTAATAGCAGCTCTATGTCCAATCCAGGCTTTATAGCTACATTAAGTGGTTGAGACAGAGAGCAGTGTACTTACTCCATCTCACCTGGATCTGGAATCTTTGCGTTTTTTTTTTTTTTTTTAACATTTTTATTAGAGTATAATTGCTTTACAATGGTGTGTTAGTTTCTGCTTTATAACAAAGTGAATCAGTTATACATTTACATATAACCCCATATCTCCTCCCTCTTTCGTCTCCCTCCCACCCTCCCTATCCCACCCTTCTAGCTTGTCACAAAGCACTGAGCTGATCTCCCTGTGCTATGCAACTGCTTCCCACTAGCTATCTATTTTACATTTGGTAGTGTATATATGTCCATATACAAACTACCACTCTCTCACTCTGTCCCAGCTTACCCTTCCCCCTCCCCGTGTCCGCAAGTCCATTCTCTAGTAGGTCTGCGTCTTTATTCCCGTCTTGCCCCTGGGTTCTCCATGACCATTTTTTTTTTTTGATTCCATATATATGTGTTAGCATACGGTATTTGTTTTTCTCTTTCTGACTTACTTCACTCTGTATGACAGAATCAAGGTCCATCCACCTCACTACAAATAACTCAATTTCGTTTCTTTTTATGGCTGAGTAATATTCCATTGTATATATGTGCCACATCTTCTTTATCCATTCATCTGTCGATGGACACTTAGGTTGCTTCCATGTCCTGGCTATTGTAAATAGTGCTGCAGTGAACATTCGGGTGCATGTGTCTTTTTGAATTATGGTTTTCTCAGGGTATATGCCCAGTAGTGGGATTGCTGGGTTGTATGGTAGTTCTATTTTCCGTTTTTTAAGGAACCTCCATACTGTTCTCCATAGAGGCTGTATAAATTTACATTCCCACCAACAGCGCAAGAGGGTTCCCTTTTCTCCACACCCTCTCCAGCATTTATTGTTTGTAGAATTTTTGAAGATGGCCATTCTGACCGGTGTGAGATGTTATCACATTGTAGTTTTGATCTGCATTTCTCTAATGATTAATGATGTTGAGCATTCTTTCATGTGTTTATTGGCAATCTGTATATCTTCTTTAGAGAAGTGTCTAGTTAGGTCTTCTGCCCATTTTTGGATTAGGTTGTTTGTTTTTTTGATATTGATCTGCATAAGCTGCTTGTAAATTTTGGAGATTAATCCTCTGTCAGTTGCTTCATTTGCAAATATTTTCTCCCATTCTAAGGGTTGTCTTTTGGTCTTGTTTATGGTTTCCTTTGCTGTGCAAAAGCTTTTAAGTTTCATTAGGTCCCATTTGTTTATTTTTGTTTTTATTTCCATTTCTCTAGGAGGTGGGTCAAAAAGGCTCTTGCTATGATTTATATCAGAGTATTCTGCCTATGTTTTCCTCTAAGAGTTTGATGGTGTCTGGCCTTACGTTTAGGTCTTTAATCCATTTTGAGTTTATTTTTGTGTATGGTGTTAGGGAGTGTTCTACTTTCATTCTTTTACATGTAGCTGTCCAGTTTTCCCAGCACCACTTATTGAAGAGGCTATCTTTTCTCCACTGTATATTCTTGCCTCCTTTATCAAAGATAAGGTGACCATATGTGCGTTGGTTTATCTCTGGGCTTTCTATCCTTTTCCACTGATCTATATTTCTGTTTTTGTGCCAGTACCATACTATCTTAATTACTGTAGCTTTGTAGTATACGCTGAAGTCAGGGAGCCTGATTCCTCCAGCTCCGTCTTTCTTTCTCAAGATTGCTTTGACTATGCGGGGTCTTTTGTGTTTCCATACAAATTGTGAAATTTTTTGTTATAGTTCTGTGAAAAATGCCCGTGGTAGTTTGATAGGGATTGCACTTAATCTGTAGATTCTTTTGGGTAGTAGAGTCATTTTCACAATGTTGATTCTTCCAATGCAAGAACATGGTATATTTCTCCAACTATTTGTATCATCTTTAATTTCTTTCATCAGTGTCTTATAATTTTCTGCATACAGGTCTTTTGTCTCCTTAGGTAGGTTTATTCCAAGATATTTTATTCTTTTTGTTGCAATGGTAAATGGGACTGTTTTCTTAATTTCACTTTCAGATTTTTCATCATTAGTATATAGGAATGCAAGAGATTTCTGTGCATTAATTTTGTATCCTGCTACTTTACCAAATTCATTGATTAGCTCTAGCAGTTTTCTGGTAGCATCTTTAGGATTCTCTATGTATAGTATCATGTCATCTGCAAATAGTGACAGCTTTACTTCTTCTTTTCCGATTTGGATTCCTTTTATTTATTTTTCTTCTCTGATTGCTGTGACTAAAACTTCCAAAACTATATTGAATAATATTGGTGAGAGTGGGCAACCTTGTCTTGTTCCTGATCTTAGTGGAAATGGTTTCATTTTTTCACCATTGAGGACGATGTTGGCTGTGGGTTTGTCATATATGGCCTTTATTATGTTGAGGAAAGTTCCCTCTATGCCTACTTTCTCGAGGGTTTTTATCATAAATGGGTGTTGAATTTTGTCAAAAGTTTTCTCTGCATCTATTGAGATGATCATATGGTTTTTATCCTTCAGTTTGTTAATATGGTGTATCACGTTGATTGATTTGCGTATACTGAAGAACCCTTGCATTCCTGGGATAAACCCCACTTGATCATAGTGTATGATCCTTTTAATGTGCTGTTGGATTCTGTTTGCTAGTATTTTGTTGAGGATTTTTGCATCTATGTTCATCAGTGATATTGGCCTGTAGTTTTCTTTCTTTGTGACATCTTTGTCTGGTTTTGGTATCAGGGTGATGGTGGCCTCATAGAATGAGTTGGGGAGTGTTCCTCCCTCTGCAATATTTTGGAAGAGTTTGAGAAGGATAGGTGTTAGCTCTTCTCTAAATGTTTGATAGAATTCGCCTGTGAAGCCATCTGGTCCTGGGCTTTTGTTTGTTGGAAGGTTTTTAATCACAGTTTCAATTTCAGTGCTTGTGATTGGTCTGTTTATATTTTCTATTTCTTCCTGGTTCAGTCTCGGCAGTTTGTGCATTTCTAAGAATCTGTCCATTTCTTCCAGGTTGTTCATTTTATTGGCATAGAGTTGCTTGTAGTAATCTCTCATGGTCCTTTGTATTTCTGCAGTGTCATTTGTTACTTCTCCGTTTTCATTTCTAATTCTATTGATTTGAGTCTTCTCCCTTTTTTTCTTGATGAGTCTGGTTAATGGTTTATCAATTTTGTTTATCTTCTCAAAGATCCAGCTTTTAGTTTCATTGATCTTTGCTATCGTTTCCTTCATTTCTTTTTCATTTATTTCTGGTCTGACCTTTATGATTTCTTTCCTTCTGCTAACTTTGGGGTTTTTTTGTTCTTCTTTCTCAAATTGCTTTAGGTGTAAGTTTAGGTTATTTATTTGAGATGTTTCTTGTTTCCTAAGGTAGGATTGTATTGCTATAAACTTCCCTCTTAGAACTGCTTTTCCTGCATCCCATAGGTTTTGGGTCGTCGTGTTTTCATTGTCATTTGTTTCTAGGTATTTCTTGATTTCCTCTTTGATTTCTTCAGTGATCTCTTGGTTATTTAGTAGTGTATTGGTTAGCCTCTATGTGTTTGTATTTTTTACAGATTTTTTCCTGTAATTGATATCTAGTCTCATAGTATTGTGGTCAGAAAAGATAGTTGATACGATTTTGATTTCCTTAAATTTACCAAGGCTTGATTTGTGACCCAAGATATGATCTATCCTGGAGAATGTTCCATGAGCACTTGAGAAGAAAGTGTATTCTGTTGTTTTTGGATGGAATGTCCTATAAATATCAATTAAGTCCATGTTGTTTAATGTATCATTTAAAGCTTGTGTTTCCTTATTTATTTTCATTTTGGATGATCTGTCCATTGATGAAAGTGGGGTGTTAAAGTCCCCTACTATGATTGTGTTACTGTTGATTTCCCCTTTTATGGCTGTTAGCATTTGCCTTATGTATTGAGGTGCTCCTATGTTGGGTGCATAAATATTTACAATTGTTATATCTTCTTCTTGGGTTGATCCCTTGATCATTATATAGTGTCCTTCTTTGTCTCTTGTAATAGTCTTCGTTTTAAGTCTATTTTGTCGGATATGAGAATTGCTACTCCAGCTTTCTTTTGATTTCCATTTGCATGGAATATCTTTTTCCATCCCCTCACTTTCAGTCTGTATGTGTCCCTAGGTCTGAAGTGGGTCTCTTTTAGACAGCATATATATGGGTCTTGTTTTTGTATCCATTCAGCCAGTCTATGTCTTTTGGTTCGAGCATTTAATCCATTTACGTTTAAGGTAATTTTTGATATGTATGTTCCTATTATCATTTTCTTAATTGTTTTGGGTTTGTTATCGTAGGTCTTTTCCTTCTCTTGTGTTTCCTGCCTAGAGAAGTTCCTTTAGCATTTGTTGTAAAGTTGGTTTGGTGGTGCTGAAAAAAAAGGAAAGAAAGAAAGAAGAGAACAACCAAAACAAAAAACAAATCCACCAATAATAACAAGCGCTGAAAACTATACTAAAAAGAAAAAAAAGAGAAAGAAAAAAAAATGGACAGACAGAACTCTAGGAGAAATGGTAAAAGCAAAGCTATACAGACAAAATCACACACAGAAGCATACGCATACACACTCACAAAAAAAGAAAAAGGGAAAAAATACATATATATATCGTTGCTCCCAAAGTCCACCTCCTCAATTTGGGATTATTCGTTGTCTATTCAGATGTTCCACAGATGCAGCGTACATCCAGTTGACTGTGGAGATTTAATCCGCTGCTGGGAGAAATTTCCCTTTCTTTTCTTTGTTTGCACAGCTCCTGGGATTCAGCTTTGAATTTGGCCCCGCCTCTGCGTGTAGGTCACCTGAGGGTGTCTGTTCTTCGCTCAGACAGGACGGGGTTAAAGGAGCAGCTGATTCGGGGGCTCTGGCTCACTCAGGCCAGGGGGAGGGAAGGGTACGGAGTGCGGGGTGAGCCTGCGGCGTCAGAGGCCAGCGTGACGTTGCACCAGCCTGAGGTGCGCCGTGTGTTCTCCCCGGGAAGTTGTCCCTGGATCCTGGGACCCTGGCAGTGGCGGACTGCACAGTCTCCCGGGAGGGGAGATGTGGATAGTGACCTGTGCTTGCACACAGGCTTCTTGGTGGCTGCAGCAGCAGCCTTAGCATCTCATGCCCGTCTCTGGGGTCTGCGCTGATAGCCGCAGCTCACGCCCATCTCTGGAGCTCCTTTAAGCGACGCTCTTTATCCCCTCTCCTCGCGCACCAGGAAACAAAGAGGCAAGAAAAAGTCTCTTGCCGCTTCGGCAGTTTCAGACATTTTCCCGGATTCCCTCCCGGCTAGCTGTGGCGCACTAGCCCCTGCAGGCTGTGTTCAGGCAGCCAACCCCAGTCCTCTCCCTGGGATCCGACCTCCAAAGCTAGAGCCTCAGCTCCCAGCCCCCGCCTGTCCTGGCGGGTGAGCAGACAAGCCTCTCGGGCTGGTGAGTGCTGGTCGGCACCGATCCTCTGTGCGGGAATCTCTCCGCTTTGCGCTCCGCACCCCTGTGGCTGCGCTCTCCTCCGTGGCCCCGAAGCTCCCCCCCTCTGCCACCCACAGTCTCCGCCCGCGAAGGGGCTTCTAGTGTGTGGAAACCTTTCCTCCTTCACAGTTCCCTCCCACTGGTGCAGGTCCCACCCCTATTCTTTTGTCGCTGTTTTTCCTTTTTTCTTTTGCCCTACCCAGGTGCATGGGGAGTTTCTTGCCTTTTGGGAGGTCTGAGGTCTTCTACCAGCATTCAGTAGGTTTTCTGTAGGAGTTTTTCCACATGTAGATGTATTTCTGATGTATTTGTGGGGAGTAAGGTGATCTCCATGTCTTACTCTTCTGCCATTTTGAAGCTCCTCCTGGGTTTTTTTTTTTTTGAATTCTCCTATTCTTTTTCGATTATACTGAATATTGTGGATATATGTTCATATTTGTATGAATATTATGATATGTGCATCATGTGATGTATTTAATCAGGATTAATTACAATTACAGATATGTTAAATATTTGAATTTGTAGGCAGTTGTACTTTGATGATCATTTTTTGGTATGCAGACTACATACAAAGACAATAGATACAGGGAAACTAGTGGACTGTTGAAAAAGTATTTAAAATTGGTTTCCCAATAAACCTCATATTTCATTGGCAGTATTTCTAACGAGTTCCTTGATGTAAATGTTAATTTAAATCCATATATGAAAGATGTCATCTGTGAGTTCCAAAATGAAAAAAATGCAATGCAATTATATTATTTTATTAAAAAAGTGAGTTGTAAATATATGATATTGAGTCTTAGGTATCAAGTAGATATCAAAGTAAATGAATTCACAGATTCTCTTTCAGGGTTTAGACTTTAATTATTTCAGGATAACTATGGAATGCTAATAGCAGACACAAATAGAAATAATATGAACTTCATAGTTTTCTACCTGTGTCTCACTCTTATAAGTCCCCAGACGTAGTAAGTTCTTGGATCCAGCTTAATGAACAGTCAGAGCCCTTACAAAGGTTAAGAGATTAGAAATGCTGTAAAGGAAAGAGTTTGCATATTTTTATAAATAAAATAGCAGTTAAGCACTTACTGCAAATCAAATCATTTGATTTGAGTGCTATATTGATTATAAAAATTTAATTCTCTGTGTTTTAGTTAAATGTTTTTTTAAAATATTTTTAAATTTAATTTTATTTAGTTTTGGCTGCGTTGGGTCTTCGTTACTGCACGCGGGCTTTCTCTAGTTGCAGTGAACGGGGGCTACTCTTCATTGCGGTGTGCAGGCTTCTCATTTCGGTGGCTTCTCTTGTTGCAGAGCATGGGCTCTAGGCTCGTGGGCTTCAGTAGTTGTGGCTCGCGGGCTCTAGAGCACAGGATCAGTAGTTGTGGTGCACGGGCTTAGTTGCTCCGCGGCATGTGGGATCTTCCCGGACCAGGGATTGAACCCATGTCCCCTGCATTGGCAGGCAGATTCTTAACCACTGCACCACCAGGGAAGCCCTGTTTTAGTTGAATTTTATCACGATTTGACAGGTAATGGATGTTTATAGAGAGTTAAGGAATGTGACCACAGCTGATAGAATTGAAGCCAGGCAGTACACCTTCCAGGGCCAACATTCTTAACCATTGTATGTTCCTTCTTGGCTCAAATGACATCAAATATATCCATTTATGAGACTTACCAGTTCATCTTTTCCCTTGTTTTACTGAGGAAAGTAACCATGATTCCAACATATAAAATTATTGATTTAATTGGGTTTTGGGATGTGTTTATTTGATAAGCTCATGTGCAACAAAATATAAAAGAAACCCCCTTTCATAAAATCAGTCAGGGAAAATAATTTCAATATGAGATAAATGTCCACCATCTCAGCACAGCTGCTTTGCCTTTTCTTTAGTCACATGAGGCACGTCACACAGGAAAGGAGAAGAAAGGATAAGAGCAGGTCATTCAGGGGATGCCTTAATCTCTGTAATTGCCCCAGCAACTAGATGGCATCATCAGTGCTTCTCCACTCTCATTCTCAAAAAAAAAAAACTTTTTAAGTTGAAGATCCCATACATACATGAGTACACACTCATGCACATATATGTATAGATGTATGTATTGCAAGCTACATTTACTGAACCACTTGGTCAGTGGGCCATGACAACATTTCAAACTTCTTAACATTCACTGGTTGTTCATGTACAAGTAGCATGAGGTATGAGCTTAACTGACTCAGTTCTGTCTCAATTGTAAAGTCTACAAAGATGCTGTCTGCTAGCTCCACCACTCTGCACACTTTCCTCATCTGCTGTCTCATCTCTACAGTGGAGATAATATTATAAAAATATTAGAGTCAAATAAGTTAATATATAGTCTTAGTACATGTCTAATACATACTAAATGCTCAGTATCTGTTAAGTATTATCATCATTATTATCTACCAGGGGTAGAAAATGTGCTTGGATTTATTGCTGATAGGTTCTTTCTTTCTCACCCTTTTTCATTTCTCAGTGCCGTGTTTGTAGAATAAGGTTTGCCAAATTAAATGAACAGTTTATATTAGTGAGAAGAAGTACAACTGACTAGACAAAGTAGGAGGTGAATTTATCACCTTGGAAAGATGAACACAATGCACTAAGCAGCCACATTCCTTATCTATAATTTGAATTATACTATCTGCAATCTTTGTTTATGGTTGAAAATATCATATTTACAATTGGGAGATGCTTTTCATTTCCACCAGTTAGAAACCTAAAAGATTAGGGAAATTTATATGTGAAATCAGCTTGCTTTTTAATTATAATCTGTTTCTGTTTAGTTACTGCCTGTACCCTCTGGGTTTTCTTAATTTGTTTATTGAGTTCATTAAAACTGGCCATTGTAGAAAACAAACATGAACACATTTCTTACATTTATTTACTTATTAATTTATATTTTGTTGTTACTGTGCTTTAGAAATCAGTTGATAGCAAACATACTAACTGTAGTTAAGCTGGGATAACAGTCTAGAAATTTTCCAGATTGCCTTTCTGTATTAAATTGAATTCTGAAGACAACTTGAGATAATACATATGTAACTACTAATAGGTGTGGCTCTATCATAATACCAGAATTTATTCATAGGTATTCACAATCAGATGAGGATTATAAAATATATATATCCACTATTACATAATCCAAATAAATCTATCTGTGCTATTTATTCCATTTATATTTATAGGGAGTAAGTATAATGGAAATTTGGCACATATAGTCTGAGTCAGAGGCTTTCATTCTGAGTCAGATTGACTTTCATTTGGCAAATATTGATATTTATCAGGCTTCTTCTATCATATCAGGTACCGTGCTTTGCACTAGGGAATAAAAATTGAAAGGGACTCTGTTCTTGACTGAAAGTAGTGCAGTCTAGTGGCAGGGATGCATAAGTTGTATGTCTATAATGACTATATGTAACATATATTACCATTTTAAACTCGGTAATTTAAAAAATGTGTGAAAGTTAGTATTTTTGTTTCTTGTTTGTTTCTCAATATGAGAAGTTTAGCCTTCTAAAATAGCTACATCTTTAGAGGTTTGAAATTGTAAATGTATTGTAAGTTAATAAGGCTTTTAATGTTGTTTGAAAATTTCAAGTTTTCACAAGTCATTATAATTTTGGAAAAGCAGACAGTTAAGATACTTTAAAAGTACATAAAACAACCATTGCTGACACATGTAAAAGAAGACTTCTTTTACAACTTCTGCTTGAAATAACATGTACAGAATTTTCTTTCAAGAACCAAAATTCAGTCTTTATGATTCTGATTGCTAGTGAGATTGAATGTTTATTTGTAAATATACTGGATACTTAATGATTGTTATCATATATTTCCTGTTTATTTATTTTGACTTGTATTTAACTTTTATATATTTCTGGGAAATTTAAATAGCTCATTGATACCAATATTTTCTTTAAACTTTTTGCTTTTAATTTAGGGCATTTTGTGTCAACAATATAAGATTCTAAATATAAAATTAAAAATTTTCAGTATTTTCCTGAGGTTTTTGTTGGGACATCTTCATCAAAAGAGTGATTATAAAAAAGTAATCTCTTTTGGTTTTTCTACTCTTTTTATAAAGTTTTGTTTTTTGCATTTTGTTTTTCATCTGATATTTACTTTTCTATGTGACACATACAAGGATTTTAACTTTTTCTTTCTTTTTTCAAATATTTTCTGATTATCCTAATGTCATCTTAAAAGTAGTTGACTTCTCACCACTGCTTTAAGATGGCATTTTTATCATATGTGTAATGCCCGTATTAAATATTACTTGATTATTATTTTCATTATGGTGTCTACCAAGTGTAGGATGGGAGAGAACTTATTTGACATCTTTCCATGTGCAAATAACTGAATGGTTTGAGACAGTAGACTTTAGGGTAACATAAGTGGAATTAATGACTTCAGTGTAATTACTGAGCTTATGACATGAACTATTTCCTTTATGAAGAATTAGGGCTCACTTTCTTAGTGCTGAATTGAATCCTGGTGTCTCTCATGTCATCCTTTTTAACAACAGAATAAGTAATATGGAAAAAGAACATATTCTGTTCATAGTTCTTCTTAGTAACCCCAGTACACACACACACACACAAATGATGGACAACAGCACATAGCCTGTCCTCTACATGACTGTGGATTTTCTAGGTAGAAATAAAACACTGTTAGGTACTCTAGTTGGCTGTCTCCTGGATGATCAGAGCACTCCAGGCAGATTAGGGACATTATGCTTTCAATGGCATATTCTCCAACTAATGCCTTTGCTTAGCCTCTATAAAAAAGGTGTACTTTAGAGTGTATTTTAGAGACATGAAGTAGACACCTTGTCAATGCCTGACTTTTTCCTTCTGGCTTTCTCTTAAACCCATACTCTCATTGTTCATTATGTCTAAAGAATCCTAATTTTAGTGTTCTGTTCATATGGTCATAAATCTCACCATGAAAACATACTTACCAATATGAAGACATCGCTGACTGAAAGCATAAGTAATTGCAGCTCAGCGCTGGGAGGGGAACATGGAACGCTCCAGACCATCTTGCAAACACATACAGAGTGCTCACTAGTGACTTTCCAAGGCACTTGTCACTTGTGGTTACAGCTGCATTCAGCTCACTGTAGTCCCTACATAGAGTCTGGGAGGCTGTGCAGTCTGACTTCTTCCCAAGACTAAAATACTCTAAGTTTCTGACCTAGAAGCATTTAAGTTGAAAGTTGAACTGTTTCACTATTTTGAGAGGTTGGAAAATTCTAATTATGATGAAGCACTTTCTTATACAAAGAAAAATCTGTCTATGTATATCATTGGTCCTTGTTCAACACTTTGGAGGAATAATAATGGTAATAGTAGCTAACATTTTTATAGTGTTTACAATGTGCCAGGAACTATTTTAAGAGCTTAACATGTAGTGACTTAACTCTCACAACAACTCTATGAGGATTATACAATTATTGTATCAGTTTTATAGCTGAGAAATCTGGGGCATTACAGAGCAGTTAAGAATAAACTTATCCTAGAGGGGTGGGATTGGGAGGGTGGGAGGGAGACGGAAGAGGGAGGAGATATGGGGATATATATCTATGTATAGCTGATTCACTTTGTTATACAGCTGAAACTAACACACCATTGTAAAGCAATTATACTCCAATAAAGATGTCAAAAAAAAAAAAATAAACTTATCCCACTTCCGTAGTTCAGTACCCACATTTTCCCTCCTTGAGGCTGTATACCATTAGTCATTCTTCAAAGAACATGGTTTCCACACTCTTCATCCTTTTAATCGTATTTTCTCAGGTGCCAGTGTTCTAAGAGCTTGGATACTCTTATTACAGTATTATTATAGTATTTATAACACCCAGGATGATGATTATAGACACATCCAATGCTATAGCTACCAATCTTGTTGTGCACATTATATTTATGTCAGTTCATCTTTAAAAACTGTAGTTTTTTTGGAGGTTTCTTGGGTTTGTCATTAAATAAAGTCCTGTTCTCCTGTTACATGAAATGCTGATATCTCTCAATTTCAAAATTTTGATGATTTTCAGTCAAGTCTGAGATGTTACATGTATCTGTTTAAAATTTTCATTTGTTCCACAACAAGAAGAGAAATATTTATTGAAATTAACTATATGCCAGTCACAGTGTTTTGGCATCCTTGGGGATAGGTACAAAAATGATTTTGAGGCAGAGTCTGCCCAGAAGAAGTACACACTGTAGTAAAGAAAATAAATTATAAACAGAAGATACATAGCTATAGTATAGGGTAAAATGTGCTCATATTCATAATAAAATTACCATTTTATTTATGGCATGAAAAGAAGAAATACAGACTGAAAGAAAATTAGAGAAGAATTTTGATGTAGCAACAATTTTGACATTAAAAAAATGAAGAGAACTGCTGACTCTAGTTCCACAGGTAAGGAGCTTGGAAGTCGCCTCTCCATCCTAACAAGTAAAAAGCTGAACTGACTGAAAAGTTAACAGCTCTTCTAGGATCTGTAACAGAAGTGAGGACACGAGGCCAACTGCTGCCCCCAAGATTGGAGAGACAGGTGAACACAGGGAGTCACGGCTTACTGGAGCTAAGGCTCAGGAGTGGAAACCACCACAGGAACCAGTGCCAGAAAAGGAAAATGTACTGACGTACTGACACTCAGTGTGCACAAGTCAGTGAGTTAGAAACTCTACAAGGACCCTGTCATTGGTGGGTGTGGGGAGATGGGGGACACAATTTTGTGAGGTTCTCCCTCAGGAGCCCGATCAGGTTCTCACAGTAAATTAAAAAGATAAAATCCCCTGGTGCTTCCTGCAGGGGGAGGAGAAAAGGTATCATTCTGAAACACACCAGAGCACTCTGTTCTTAACAAGGTCTGCCCTCAGGAAAAAGTACTTAACCACAGCCTAAATGACCTGGTGGAAAGGAGATACCCAGCTCCAGTCAGCTCTAGCCTTACATGTGATAGAAGGGAAATACCCAGCTCCAGCCCACTCTAGCCATCCTGTTCCATCAAAGAGGGGAGAAAAAAATACTGAAAAAACACTTGTTTGGTTCCCAGTCCAGAAGGGAAAGCTCAGTAAAAGACTGAGATGTAATCAGCAGAGTATAGAACACTTCCCACTCCCCTACATCTCACCGCTACATTATGAAAAGCCCTATCTACAGCATTCCTTTTATCCCATATATCATGCCCAGCTCTCAGGAAAAAATTACAGGGAATACCAAAAGTCAAAAAACCCAATTTGAAGAGACAGGCATCAGAAATAGACATGGAAGGGGTGTTGGAATTACCAGACCGGGAATTTGAAACAACCGTGATTAATATGCTAAGGTCTCTAAGGGATGAAATAGACAGCATGCAAAAATAGATGGGCAATGTAACAAAGTGATGGAAATCCTAAGAAAGAACCAAAAGGAAATGCTATAGGTAAAAAACACTGTGACAGGAATGGAGAATGCCTTTGATGAGCTCATTAGTAGGCTAGACACAACTGAAGAATCTCTGAGGAGGATGTCTCAATAGAAACCTCCAAAACTGAAAAGCAAACAGAACAAAAACTGAAAGAAAACAGAACAGAATATTCAGGGACTATGGGACAAATACAGATGTGTAACATAAATGTAATGTGAATACCAGAAGGAAGAGAAAGAGAGGAACAAACAGAAGAAATGTTTGAAACAATAATGACGGAGAATTTCCTCATACTGTCAGGCACCTACCCACAGGTTCAGAAAGCTTAGCAAACATGAGGCAGGAAAAAAATGAAAAACAAACCCTACACTAGCATATTATTTTCAAGCTACATAAAATCAAAGATTAAAAAAAAATTGTGAAAGGAGACAGAGGAAAAAGCACCATACCTATAGAAGAACAAAGATAATACCTGACTTCTGTTTGGAAACCATGCAAGCAAGAGGAGAGTGGAGTGAAATATTTAGAGTGAGAGAAAAAAACCAACCACCCAGAATTCTGTATATGGTGAAATTATTCTTCAAAAGTAACAAAGAAATGGGTCATTTTCATTAATTTTGTCTGGTATGTGATATATCCATTCACCTAGTGATGGCAGCCTGTTTGGAAATATTCTCTTGACCCCATCTAATTTCTGCTTGTGGAATTTCTGTTGTGCATAACATGAAGTGAATGTATCTGTTCCTCAGGAATCACCTTTTCCTCTCTATACTTTGTGTTTATCTGACTTCTGGGAGAATTTTTTAAAATCTCTTTTATTGTGTTATCTTTCTACCTAAATCAATCTACTATACCAGTGCCACCATCATACTTTAAAGTGTGGTTATCATACTTTTCAACTTTATTAAAATTTTGCCTCATCAGAATGTTCCTTTTTCTCTACTGCCTGTTCCAGAAATAAATATGCAACATTTCCTCAAATCTCATTGAGATTACAAATGAAGATATCTGTTGCAAGTCCTGGTATTTTTCTCACTTAAATTTCTAATTTTCCATGTATGATGAGCCTTTTCTTTGTAAATATTTATAATGAGAGCACATTTTTCTAGTATTTGAACTTAAATGGATTCTGCTGATAGTATGTGGGTTTCTGCTCAAATCTTCTTTGCGTAGTTGAAGAAGGAAGGAGCTGTTCAGATAAGTTGCAGTTTTGCTTTGCTTAACCAGAGATCTTGAGTCCTATGCGAAGAAGGAGTAGGAGTAGGGGAGATTGGGAGGAGGAGGGGGAAAGTGAAAGCAAGATGTAGCTGTCACAGGGATAACGTCAGTCTCTTAGCCTCATTTTGGGTTGGTTGTGGTACCTGACAGCGGGCTTGGAAAACCCTCCCTTCTCTAACTGGCATAACTAATGCCACTAGGGTCCAGCTGTGCAAGTACCTCGCTTTACCTGGCATGCTGTCTGTACCAACTATAAACGGAATGTGAGTGCCTCGGTTACACCTCATCATAGGAATCTGGCATCTGGTGAATTATTTAGGCTAATGAAAGGTGGTCTGGACATCACCTTTTCTGCAGCTTCCTGCCATCCCAGTGTTCTCAACATTAGGAGCTGGTGGTGTTGGAGTTCTGCTGAGGATGAAAGGGAATCTCTCCCCTAAGTTCTTATTTCCTAAACACACTTTTCCTTTCCATGAGGTAAATTGTGGGTTGGACATCTCCTCTCACTTGATTCAGTTTTCCCTACAAAACAGGGTATAAAAATTCCTTTAACAACTTTCTGACAGGAAGAAAACTTAGTTTCCAGCACAGGTATATATTTTGCTAAAGATTATCATATGCTTTCGCTCTTTTAAAGGAGATTCGAAAGGGAAGGGGAGGTAAATGTGTAAAGTTCAGAATATCATGTGAGTTGACTGTTCACAGTTCGTTTAAAAACAAAAATCAAATATGCAAAGAAATATATCAGCAATTTTTTATTTTAGTTATTTGATTGTTGGTAAAAATAATCTAACAGACCATTGTAGACATTTATACTCAGAATATATATGTTCTATTTAATTAACACCTGAGTGATCTGAAAACTATTATGTTCCATGAATGATAGAATACAGAACAGGAGCTAACCATTCCATATATAAATAATTACTTCAAAAATTATAACAATATCCCAGTTTTAGAGTGAGTGAGTCTTTAAATGTATCTTTCTTGGGGACAGAATCATTCTTTTTTCACGAAAAATCATTATCAAAAATTGGTAATTTATAGTCTTGTCAAAATGAAAATGTTATTTATAGTTGCAGATGAGATTATAGGAGAAGTTAAATGTAGTGTGATTTTCTGATCAAAAAAATAATTTTACTTTCCCTTGACATATGAATATTGAGTATTATTTGAATGTAATTGTAAAAAAACACTGAAATTATGTTCATTTTGAATTCTTTTGAAAATACGGTATTTGCAAAATAACATTGTTACATATGAAATAAATTATAACTAGATTTAATAAAATAATGTATAAGTTTATATTAAAATTACTTTTAAAAGTCATTAATTAATTTTGCTATACAAATTGAAAATAAAGCAGAGACTGTAGTTCAAAGTAATTCATCATAGGAAGTTATGTTTAAATGTAAAAATTTCTATATCCTTTCTCCAAAATACACAATGAAAAAGAAAATGTATAAAAGACAATGTATAAAAACATTTATAAGTAAGTGATATTAAAAATAAACTCTTTAATTTGAAAAGTAAAATCATATATCTGGAGCTTCAGGCATCACAGTGTAATTCACATATGCTATAATAAGTCATTTACATAAAGAGAAAAATCCACCCAGTTTTCTTTTACATAGTCCCAATCAATATAGGGACTTCAGATTTTCTGAGGAGATGTCAACGAATGCATTACCACACTCCTGCTCTCTGTTCACTTCTAGTCATTTCAAAAAACATGAAGTCCTAGATAAAAACAAAATACGGAAATGCGTTTTCAGCAACAGAACAGAGATCAGCTCTCAGATGCATAAATGCTAAGGGATCTGATGAAACACAATAACATATCTGCTAAACAAGAAAAATCAACTAATAGGTAGATCTGGGAAAGGTTGATAGCTTCAGCTTTCCATTTTAATGGCAATTAAATCCTGTAATTCTATTCACATATTGATACCTGCATGAACTTAATTAATCCTCTGGTAATTTCTCTAAATTTCACTTTTTTCATGCCTCTTAGAATGTTCCTCTTTCAATCTTTCTTCCTCAACTTTTTGTACTCCTTCTCTAGTAGTATAACTTGTGTTGTGACTGGAGTTCCATGTACAATTTTTAGATTGTTTCTGGAGAATGACAGCCATCTTAGAGTTAGAATAACACCTTAGAATTTTTTGGCCCAGTTTTATGATTTCTCTTCCAATCTTGTTGTCCACTGTGTTCCTCAGCTTGTCTTACTCCATCAGTTTCTAACCAGACCCTCTCCCTTATAACTTCCGTCAGATCCTGTGGATTGTACCCTTCTCACATCTATCATTTTCCTTTTTCTCTTTACAAAGAAATAATTGAATCTTTATCACCATTCACTTGCAATTGCACTATTACAATTTTACCTCTCTTCAATCCATTTTGTACACAGTCGCCAGGATTTATCTTTCTAAAATTTGGGTTTATAACTATTTTATTTATACCTAGCTTAAAATTAACCAGTTAACTAAACAATTTTCAGTATCTTCCCAAGGTCTATAAGATTGGGAAGATTGCCCAATCTACCCCATATTCACTTCCTAATAACTGCACCACCACCACCCCAATCCCATTTCTCACCTATCCAAACACCCCAGACTACTCTCTCCACCCTGTACACACTGTATCTTTGGTTATGGTGTGTAAACCTTTGGTTAAACAGTTCCCCAAGTTAAGGTTAAAATTTTCTTCTCATGTGAAATAAACACTTATTGAAAACACAGTTTTTAAACAGAACTGTGGTTATATTTAAAACTTTATATAGAAAATACTGAGCCTGTCCCAAAGTAGATAGAATAGTATAATAAAGTCCCAATGACCACTCACCCAGCTTGGTTCACCAATTACTCCATCCGCTGTGTCCCTCTTCCCTCACCCCCATTATTTAAAAGCAAATCTATGATACCATATCATTTTATACTGAAATACTTCAGTATGTGCCCTTAAAGAAAATGGACTGTTCTGTTTTTGTATAACCACAATAACATCATATTCTTTTAAAAAATCCTTAATAATTCATTAATATCATCAAATTGCCAATGTTCACATTTCCCTGAGTGTCTTGTAAATGTCTTTTTATATTGGTTTGCTTAAATCAGTATCCAAACATGGTCTACAAACTACATTAAGCTGATGTTTCTCTTTTTTTTTTTTAATTAATTAATTTTTTTAAAAAATATTTTTTATTTTTTGGCTGTGTTGGGTCTTCGTTTCTGTGTGAGGGCTTTCTCTAGTTGTGGCAAGTGGGGGCCACTCTTCATCGCGGTGCGCGGGCCTCTCACTGTCGCGGCCTCTCTTGTTGCGGAGCACAGGCCCCAGACGCGCAGGCTCAGTAGTTGTGGCTCACGGGCCTAGTTGCTCCGTGGCATGTGGGATCTTTCCAGACCAGGGCTCGAACCTGTGTCCCCTGCATTGGCAGGCAGATTCTCAACCACTGCGCCACCAGGGAAGCCCTCTCTCTTTTTATTTTATTTTTATCTTTTATTTTCCTGATATTTATTTGTTGAAGTAACTGGATCCTTTTTCTGTATGTTCTTTTACTTTTAATTTTTTTTCTGATTGCATCCATATGCCAATATTTAAGGTATTAATCTAGTAACTCCAAACCTTGCTTGCTTTGGAATCATATGATAGCTCGAACAGCTTAAAGGCTTGGATCCACCTCAGGAATTGGTTTACTAGATCTGGGTACATAGTCTTGACATAGGGAGTGTGAAAGCTACCCAGGTGTTTCTACTGTGCAGCTAAGGTTGAAAACCACTGCTCTGTCCCAGGAGTCCTTGACATTGGCTGTATATGGAATCATCTGAGGAGCTACACAAACTTTTAATTCTGAGCTTCTGATTTAGTTAAACTGGAACATAGCCTACTACTAAAAGCTCCCTAGGTAATTTAACGTGAAGACAAGTTCAAAATCATTGCTGTATCTCATATATTTCCTCTTAATTGGTAGTTCTGTCTAAGGCTTGATTGAATGTAGATTCTTATTACAGTTTGTATTTCTGTATTAGATGATTTAAGTTAATAATGAATCAGGCAGAAATCTCTTTGTTTCACTGAGACCTATTCCATTTAAACACATTGGAAGATTCAGACTCTTTTCCAAAGCACCACTTTTTTTTTTTTACTAAAACCAGAGCCTCTCCTTAATATATAAGATCCTCTTGTTACAATGTGAAACTGCATAGACCCTCCAGGAAGAAGCTAGTCATCTGTGAACCCAAAGTAGCAGAAGAAAATGGAATTTCAGAGCTAAAATTAAATAGGACCACTTTCAATAAAACCTACAAATTTAAAGGCGAAAGATTTATGCGATATGAAGAGAAACGAGAGTATAAAACCTACAAATTTAAGATCATTTAAAAATGTAAAATTTACCTAATTATTTCAGAATGATCCTAGAGAAACCAACTATACCCCAGATTAGCAAGAATAAACTTACAATGAGGAAACATGCGCCGAGCATCACAGCTTTCATTTTCACATCAAGGTCTAACGGGAACTGGATGCCAAAGTTATCGACATCTGTAAATAACTCTCTCACAAAGCCAGTCCACTGCTTGGAAATCTTGCCAACCACATATTTATCATCAAGAGATTTAATCTAATTTTAAAAAAAGACAAAGAATTCTAGAAAACTAATAATAAAGCTGCTTTCCAAGTAGGAGTAAAATAAAACAAATATTATATTAAAATTATATGCCATTCATATCTATGAACATTATATCACTCATTACATGCATGTAGATTCCTATATCCATTTATAGATTCATTTTAAAAAAACTGTTTCTTTGGTACAGAGAACTAATATGAAAGTAGCTTAGCTGAAATATTTAACATTTTCTATTCTCCATTAAGACATACAGTAATAAGTTAGTTGAATCGAACCAAAATAAAATTTAAGCAGGAAATATTTCTGTGATGAAATTTCTAGAAGCCATCAGGAAGGTAGTAAGTGAAACTCCTATCTGACTTCTGCTTTAACACAAGCACAGAGAGTTGATATAGGCAGAGTTTTAAAGGTGATGGGAGGCCCCATTATCACCCACTGTCAGTAGGAAAACATGAAATGCCAAGAGCCTGGAAAAGAGGATTGGCAGTTTTGAGTGAAGGTAAGTAACCAATAGTAACTTGATGAGATGCCTCAGGTCAAAGGTTGGGGTACGACTCGACAACAGGAGGAGGATGAACAATGAAAGAGGAAATGCGTATGAAAAAAAAGGCTCCAAAGTAAAGTTTTTCTAATTTTACCGTTCTGCCTGAGGAAGGCCAAGGGCCATGATAAAGAGTTGAACAGCTTATAGCCAGAGAAAT
Source organism: Balaenoptera acutorostrata (assembly GCF_949987535.1). Lineage (NCBI taxonomy): Eukaryota > Metazoa > Chordata > Mammalia > Artiodactyla > Balaenopteridae > Balaenoptera > Balaenoptera acutorostrata. The sequence goes on from NC_080067.1 coordinate 32,034,612, forward strand.
GCACCTCACCAAGTGGGCATGTGGAGGCTGAAAGTAGTCCACACTTGCCAGGGTATGTATAGGCAGAGCTATGTCAAACCAGGAAGAGAAGTGTCCTTTTCAGATGTGCACAAGGTACCACACATGCTGGCAACAACCTCTGAAGACCTAGCTTAGGTTGGGACCAGCTACATAAATGTGGGCAAACTAGAAACAGTTGACTCATTTTATTTGGATGTGGGTGGTTAAGTTCTTTAAAAACTTGAAATAAACTTCTAATATGAAAAAACTGTGATAGCATGGATTACTGTTCATCAAATAGTCATTTCAGTCCCCTCCCTCTGTAAGCCCAGTATACTTTCCTGCACACTGAAATTAGGCTTGGCCTTGTGCCTTGTTTGACCAGTGGAGTATTAGTGGATGTGACACCAGCAGAGACCTTAAACATGGCTGAGTGGTTTTGCCTCGGTCTTGCTCTCCAGTGATCAGCCACTAGAAAGCATGATCCAGGGAGCTTCTGTTGCTGAAGCTCCAGGATGAACATACCTGGAGCAGACCTGAGACCAACTGGCAGCCTAAATCAGAGCCATCTGAGCCGAGGTATATCAGTTGACCTTCAGACCCATAAGGATGAGAATAAATTCCTGTTTTCTTAAGCCACTGAGCTTTAGGGATTATTTGTTACGCTCTTGTGGCAAAACAAACTAATATTGCACACCTTCATGTTTTATCTGCTCATAGCTGTCATGTAAGGATTTGAAGCTGGTAATAAAACCTTACATTTTATTTTTTAATTCAATTATTTTTAATTTTTGAAAAAAAATTTTTAACAAAATATACAAAAGATAATCAGCCATCATAATCCTACTACTACACTTACCAGATATTAACCCTTCCCCTTTTTGATTACTATAGCAAGAAATTTTAAAATTCACCAAAACTTTATGTAAGAGGTAGACATATAATTTTTTAAAGGAAAGGAACAGAAAAGTGAATAAGGATCTACAACTGAAAAGTCAACAGGACTAGATAATTTTTAGCTAAATTCTAGAAAATATTTTAAAAACAGAAAATCTACATAATAAAATGCTTTCAACTTCTGGAAGCAATAAACTGGTATTATATTACTATTAAATTTATAAACCTATAAATTTAATACAAATAATTGATAAAGGTGTTCTAAAAAGAAATCTATAGGTTCATCTCACAACATAAATATAAATACAAAAATCCAAATAGTACATTAGCACATAGAGCCCAGTATAAAAAATACTATAATAAAGTATAAAATACTAAAAAAAAATCATATAATTCAAAAACATGAGTGTATCCATAGGTCCTGAAAAGGTATTTTATTTACTTACTAATTAAGCATTTATATAACATTTAGTATATGCTAGGCATATAAATGCTTTACAAGTCTTATGTAATTTTTTCCTCATAATTTCTCTATAGGATATATAGTATTATTACACACAATTTTCATATGAAAAAATCAAAGCAAAGAGAGGTGAGTCACTTGTCCAAGTTCACACAGATAAGAAGTCATGGAAATGGATTTCAAACCCAGGTGTTCTTCTCCAGAGTCTGTATTCATGACTGTTATGATGCTCTGCTGTTTAGAAAGTTAATTATCAATTCGTAATAAAAATCTAGGTCAGGGTCAGCAAGCAAGGGTCAATGAGTCTGCAGCAAATTTAGTCTGCACCCTGTTTTTGTAAGTTTTATTTGGACACAGTTACACCCAATATTTGTGTATTGTGTATGACTACTTTCATGCTAAAATGGCAGACTTGAGTAGTTGTAACAATGACCATATGGCCCAAAACTCTAAAATGCTTTCTATCTCTTCCTTTACCAAAAAAAAAGAAAAAAAAAAAAAGTATGCTGATTCTTGCTCTAGATAAAACAGGAATAGAAAAATACTATGAAAAATAGCCAGTATCTTTCTAAATTATGAAACATTTGCTGCTATTTCAATTGAAATCATCAACTTAGTAGGTGTACACAAAATTGGCAAATATTATTCAGTTTTGCTGTAAGAAGTAGGCTGGAAAAGAAAATAAGCTAATTGGCAAATTAGAAGAGTTTCCATGATTTCATTTGCTATGTGATTTTATACCTAGATAAACCAAGTAAATATAGCAAAAGTGCCTTCCAAATTAAATACTAGAATATAGTCACAAGGCTGAATAAGAGGTAAACAAAAATAAATAGCTTTTCTCAATATTAACAATAAGTACCTACAAATAGAAATATTCCTGATTAGTAGTGATAATGCCTGTAAATTACTTAGGACAAATTCAACAAAAGAGATAGAAGTTCTATATGGTCTTATGAAGAATACAAAATTAGATATAAATGAATTAAAATACATTACACTTTTGGGATGAGAGGTTTAGCATCATAAATATATTAATTTAAAAAAAATCATAAACAGACAATACAATACTAATTGGATTCTAACTTCTGAAAAATTTAATGAAATGATCTTAAGTTTCACATGAAAGGAAACATCTGACAATAGCAAGAAAATATGATAAAATAGAATGATCAGTGACTGTGTGGCTATGACTAAATATAGGATACATCATTGTTACCATAACTGAATTATAAGGCACTACTGTAAGAAAAGTGGTAGCAATGCAATAGAAGAATGAATCTAGAAATTGCTTGTGGAAATTTAATGTATGTCATTTCAACTTAGCAAGAAATGAGTAGTTTACTTAATAAATTATGATGACACAGTTGTCCAGCCAACTGAGATATATATTTATAAAACAATGTACAAAAGGGGTAGATTTGTGGAAAATATTTGCAGATCAGAGGACAGAAATACAGATGCAGGGTCAATGTCTTCAACACACAAACTACATTTATGAATTGACAAGAAAAAAATAAACAACCCAATAGAAAATACAGGCAACGGATATTAAAAGATAATTCAAAGAGCAAATACAAGTAGCTAGTAAACTTAGAGAAATGTTCATAATCCCTAATGGTCAGAGAATTACGTATTAGAAATAATCTTCCCCACTCCCACTTGATGATTATAGATTTCCTATTTTAGTTTGCAGTTTGCAATTTATCTAAGCTGTATCTGGGTGTCATTTCTTTTTCTTACCAGAATGGCATCAAGTCTGCAAGATTCTTAGCTATGTATCTCTTTGAATATTATATCAAAACATTCTGTCTCCTCTTTTTTTGTAATTCCTCTTTGGCATATGCAATAGTTTATTCTAGCTTCCATGTCCCTTCAAATTTATATCTTTTCCCCACCTCCTCTTTATATTCCTAATATGGGTGATCCAGTTCACTAACTCTCTCTTCACCTGTGTCTAATCTGTAGCTCATCCTTTCAAACGAGGTTTTATCAATGACTGTTCCTCATTTCTGGAGGTTCTATTTGGCTTGTTTTTATATCCTCCTGGCCTTTATTATTTGTTTCATCCTCCCCTTATGACCCTTTTTATCTCTTTCTTAGGCTTTTTAATGTCTATTTAGGTATTTCTTGTATGATTGATTACACACTGTTCTATTATATGCAGTTTGGTTTTGGTAGATTAGTTCCTAGAACAGTATATTAATTTTTTAATCTGCTCATGTGGAGATAGGTTTGTTCTGTAGGGATAGAGGGTGACCTTGGTGATCAGTCTCCATCTAGTATGTTTTTGCATTCAATTCTCCCATCTGTATCACCACTCAAGATCAGTTTCTATGTCTTAAGATTCATGAATCATACTGGTGTTATGAATTCAGACCTCAAAATCATGGAGGGGGCTAGATTGGGATATCAGTTTCATGTAGGCATATTTTTTCCTACTCCTAATAGTCCTGGAATAAGACAGATTCCCTCATTATCTCTAAGGGATACAAAGTCTGCTTGTCCTTCTTCTACTCACCCGTGGGATAATCTCATGGCTTCAACTACCATCCGTATGCCAAAAACTCTAACATTTTCCCTTACACACCTAAAAACCAACATGACTCAAAAACAAATCATTAGCTTCCCACAAATCAACTGTTTCTCCTTCAAGATTCTTACCCTGGTCAATGGCATCATCATTCAGCTTCTTAAACATCAGACATCAGACCAATAAGACTTTAGAATCATGTCTCAGTTTTCTTTTTTCCTCCACTGACATCAAATCTATGAATCAGTACTGCTGGGTACACTTATAAATGTCTCTGAATTATTTTTTCCTTTAGAATGACTCTTCTCCATGTTCCTTCCATAGTGGTCCCTCATACTGATAATTCCTGCTTTCAAAATTTCTATTATCTAGTATATAGAAAATGATTCAAGGTACTATTTTCTCAATTCCCTCAAAGATGTTATCTAGTTAACACCATTCTAGATGCACAGGAGAGAAGTTAATTCATTGCCTATAATAGATGCTTTAAGGTATCCACTGAGGAGGGTTGCTGAATGATTTCCAACTTTCTTATCATTAAATATAAGAGTTTCACACTCCAGTATGACTTACTTCACCAGTATTTTTACTTATTTTACATAGATAAAATATATGTCAGCAAAACTTCCATTAATATTCCCTGAAACAACAATTACCTTTCAATCCTCTGGATCTTTTATGGGAATGATAACCCCTACATAGAGAACTATTATACATAAACCTATAAAATCTTTAAACATACATAGTTTATATCCCCCCCACACACTATGCATTCTTTGTAAGAGTCTTTATAAAGTCTCTAATTACATCATATGGACTTTTCTTAGAATTGCCTGTCTGCCTCATTAGACACTGAAGTCAGTGAGGAGTGATCCATCTTTATATATATAAACAGAGGAATTAAAAATCATATGACTAGCAAAGCCAGACAGATAATATAAAAGAATGAAGCTGGATAGTGGAAAACCTTGGCAAGTCAGGGGCAGTGGCAGAGTTCCCACTTATTTATCATAAGGGGGCAGTCCTGCTCAGTTTTAGATTTTTGTCCCTTCTGTGGAAATTGTCCAGTTTACCAGATTTTATGTTTATACAAGAGAATCATGGTATCAAGATTAAGTTTTATAATCTCTCGACTTTTAAGCATTTGCAACTAAATAATTTGGGCCATAAGTCTGGGCCCCATTTGTTGGAAAACTGCTGTGATGAAATTCCTCCAGGTAGTAAATACACAGATATATTGTGATTTCTAATAAATGAATTTAATACAAAGATAAAGGAGAGGTCATAGAGAAGCATGATTAGGTAGTACATCATATATTTGTTAAAATTCTCTTTGCATAATTGGGCTTTTTGTAGGAACTCAAAGATGTCAGAGATTTTGAAGAGGGCCTAGAGCACTGGCAGCCTGTGTTTCATGCTAAGGAAGAACCATATACTTCGGCAATCAGACTTTGATGACAAGGTTAATGTTCCACTTAAAATGGATAACATACGGTACCTCTATACAAAAACCACCAATGTTAGATGCTTTGTTTATATTTATTTGACTACAAATCTCTGCTTCTCTTTTCTCCATTTAGCACAATCAACACTGATGCTTAATCAGAGCAATAAGCATCTCTCTGACCAAAGATAAATATGAGGGACACTGAGTCCCTCTTGAGGTATCAGGACATACGTATTCATTTAATATATTTGTAACATCCTCCCAGCTTATGTTATTCTTATACTAGGAAAGCAAAACCCATAAACGTTATCACACCTCTTACCTCAAAATCAACATCTGCACAACAGCTGCAGACAATACATGGACCAGTAATTCTTAGTACATCCTCTCTCCTCTCATTTTGAAGTGTAAACTTTGGCAGGCATGGGTGCCAGGTCTGAGTAACATAACCTACTGGTACACCAGGAGGAGCTTGGATTTCTATCTACAAAAGCAAAAAGAATATATAAATTGTAATCATAACAGTGTCTAGTAAGAACTCTCATTTACTGAATACTTTCTAAGTGTCAGACACTGTTCTAAGCACCACTTAACTCACTCCACATCCTTACCAAGTTGGTACTATTATCCCTGTTTATACAGGAAGTAACTGAGGAACAGAGAGGTTAATTAACTTGTATCAGATTCCCCAGCTGCAAAGTGGAAGAGATGAGACACAAACTCGGGGAGGCTGCATGCACTGTCTCCATTCTGAAGCACTGCTCTACTGGTCTTGTATATTTTAATATTTCCATACTTACAAAAAATGTCTAAATTATGAATAGCTATTTCCTCAAATTCCTTTAAAAACAGTGGTTTAAGTGTATGGACAGAGCGCTGACCACTGGGGCAGTTTTCAAATATGAGTGGCAATAGTGCTAGCATGGAAAGAAAATGGGGCCTGGAATCTTGGCTCTGAACATTAGCTGGGTGACTTTGAGAGCATCTCAACATGTTTATCTGTAACTGAGGACTTCCTAGATCTCTTTATTAAGACCAACTGTATAATGTATGCTAATGTGCTCTATAAATTGTAGAGCATATTCCATCAAACTCTCAGTTTTCCCTCAGCTATTCCGATGAATATTATTACATCTAAACTAATTGACATGGAAAACAAAATAATTCAGTATGAACAACTTCAGTTATCCTTTCAAAATAAGAGCAGTATTAGACATCAAATCTCTACGTGCTTGTATCTCTGTGTGCCCTGCTCTCACAGCTACCCGTATGGATGACTGAGTGACCCAGGCAGCTCTGGTTTCAGGCCAATGGAGATACAGGCAAAGGCCAACTTCCTATAAGCACTCTGTGCCCTGGCGTCTCCCCTGAGATCCGTGTTCTCTATCAGAGGGCTGTCAAGTACTATGAAAGAGACACCTGGTCTTTATGGAGCTGACGGTGCTCACAATTTGCATACCCCTATTACAGGGACTCAAATATATTACTTTTTTTTTTCAAATGGAGAACTGAAAAACACAGGAGTTGAGATTTCTCAGAGGGGGCCTGTCCTAGGTTTGCTCCTTGTAGGTTGGCTAAAATAATGAGATGAACATATGTGTTCTTTTCCTCACTCTTCTGTCCACTTGCCTCTGGGATGGCATTCGAGGATATTCTCTATGGGGCCCTCCTCTGGCTTTGGCCAGGCCCTCATGGTCATTTCAGGTGAGGGACTTGACCGAGGTGACCTATGTTCTCAGCTCTCTCTGAAGATCAAGAAGTCTGGTCTCTGAGATCTCTGATTTCACCCCCGGGGGGCACACTGCTCAGGGACATGGGGCTAACTGCTCACTCTTTTCCACCTGCCTTCCTTCCTACAATTTACACTCAAGCATAAACCAATAGCTGGTGGACCACTTTTCCTTTAAATCTCATTTGATTATATAAATTCACCAATAAGGTGAAAATTCTTGCAGAACTACTTTGCAAAGTATTTGTAAAAATTACCCTGGTAATTGCTCACTGACCTCCTGCAGGCAGCAGGGAAAACAACAGCTGGTACACCTTAGTGGTCTCTCCAGAGTTATGACTTCTCGGCCCGTATTATCAAGAATCCTTATTGTAAAAGGCCTAGAAGGCCCACAGCAATTTCGGGTACAGCAATCAGTATCCTCTGCTGCAAAGTAAATCCTCTGTCCAAGGCTGTTCTTAATTTCATATTTGTTACAAGTTTCAAAACCTGTTAAGACTAAAAACATAAAAGAGGGAATCACTATGACTATTGTGTTAAAAGAATAATCAATCTATCCTAAGATACTACAATATCTAGTTATACCATTTTAAGATGATACTTCATATAACACAGGAGGAAGAAAAGGAAAGATGTTTAGAGATGATCTAAACAGAGAAAAAAAGGCAAAGGGAATGGAGGAGAGGGTATTAAAGTACAAAGAAATTAGGAATTCCTGTATGAGACATGGAAGAGACAACAACTCGTATCTTCCTAATTCCATAGACCCGTATCAGAAAGGGAGACTTTGCTGTGAGGGATGGTGCGTGCTGCCGATGGCGACAGTCGTGCTAAGTGAATGCAGAAAATGTCTACTTGTCATGTATTCAGCTATGGAGGGGAATATAGGATGATTGCTATGTTTATGCACCGTATAGTATTGTATTAAGTAAATTGGCTTGAGATATAGTTTTATAAACCACAGTCATGGCTTCTCTTTCTGCGCTGTGTGAGGAAGGTGTGAGAGGGCTTTCTCTCAATGCGCACATGTGAAGAGGGAGAGAGTGAAAATGGAAGGTGAGGTAGGACGTCACCCTGGGCCCAGGGCACCCTTGTTTAGCTCAGCAGTGGTTGTTCAGAAGTGGGAAATGGCTATTAGACAAGGGGAAAGGCGCTTGGCAACCAAGGCTGCAAGTCGGAGGATTCCAGACCACTGGCATCCTAAGTGAACTCTGTACCTTAGCAGGGGCTAATCTCTTCACAGGGGAAACAGAGATGTGCTAAATACTGACACCCACGTGGTATCTTACCAAAGGGCTTCCCACAATGAACCACACTTTGGAAACCTCTCCTTGCTTAAAGCCAGGAGGGAGCAATTCATGGTCCCACTTGTCCACAGCCCTCATTAACATAGGTCATAGGGTATTAGAAGCCACCAACATAATGAGCAATTAAAAGAAACATAGAGACAAAAATCACTCTCTAATATTGGTGTGGATGGACTTTTAGTCAGATAGAGATGTTCTTCACATATTTTATCGCCATGACCTCCCTTAAGTATCTTTGCTCTGACTCAGGCCCTGACCCTGCCTTTAAAAGAACCACCCTTTACCTCAATATCAGCCAGTCAAATATTTCATGTGAAAAAATTAAACTGATTCATGAAATGGGATCTATTACCTAACTGTTTCATTAAGTAGCTTAATCTGAAAATTCTTCAGCTTGTTTATCTGTGTAATGAGATCAGTGGGCTTACACAATCTAAGCTTCCTTCTAGTTACTTAAAAAAGGAAAACAAATAAAACAAGAGAATTCTATGGTTATGTCTTTATTGTCTATTAAGTTTTGAATTGGGAAATGTTAAGTGCCTGTCATAGTCTCAGGTGCTAAAAATGAACTGAGTAATCTTTATTTCTTTATACTGCTCATAACATTAAAATATAAACCTTCAGTTGGAGACAAAAAGAAAAGAAAATTAGACATCCTTTAAAAAACTGAAGAATTTATAACTACTAAATTTGAAATTTATATTTCATGATTAATACATATATATTTCCAAATATATACATAAAACTTATAAATCTTAAAACTATAAATGGAGTGCTATATAATGTGTAGTGTCTGTTTTTTTGGTTTTTATAATGTCAAAAATAAATTCCCTAAAATGAATCATTAAAAAAGTTGAGAATATAAATTATCATATTATGAAGAGTTCCTTTCCAGAGAAAATGTAATGTAAACAAACTAATAAAAATGAGAACATCCTAAATATCGAAGTGTACATTACAAGTAATTTAAGTGTAATAAGCAACAATTATATATTCTAACCAAATACCAACCATATTTCTACAGTAGTACAATTCACATTATAATTTCTATCAGTGGAAAAGAACTTTGCAAAGATGTGAAGAAAGAGTTAATAGATATATTCTAAAATCTATTAGAGTTTTCACTGAACTCTTTATACCTATAAGGAGGATACTGTAGTGCATGAATCTACCCAGATTGCCTTTCCCCTGGCAGCAGTCCTGAAACATCTAGTGGCTTCTTAAGTTTACTTTGCACCTGACGAGCACTGGACCTAAGGAAACAGCTGTAGGAGTCAGGCCCCATCCATAGGAGCACCAGTGGCGTTCTAGGAAGTCAGGCCTCTCGGCCGGCTGGTCAACACCCTCCAGTGCAGTGTCCCTGTGCCCAAGGTGATAATCCACAGCCTGTGGAACAAAGGGTTTTATAGGGTTCCTCTGAACTCCCAAGAGAAACTGTGGGCAGTAATGCAATTTTCCAAAACATCCCCATCCATCCAAATTCAGAGTTCACTTGCTTTGGAAATGTATTTACTAAGGTAACTGAACTACTGCATGTGGCTCTGTGACAACTGCAAGGACATCACAAACTGGGGAAAAAACAGTTGAAGGGATAGAGGTTAGGCAAAGTGACAGACTCACTGAAATGATTTCTAGAGAGAAGGGGGAACAACAGTAAGTTTTTGTTTTGTTTTTTTTAATAAAGGGTATGTCTGTATTATTTTACATTTTTATTTATTTATTTATTTATTTTTGGCTGTGTTGGGTCTTCGTTTCTGTGCGAGGGCTTTCTCTAGTTGTGGCAAGCGGGGGCCACTCTTCATCACAGTGCGCGGGCCTCTCACTGTCGCGGCCTCTCTCGTTGCGGAGCACAGGCTCCAGACGCTCAGGCTCAGTAGTTGTGGCTCACGGGCCTAGTTGCTCCACGGCATGTGGGATCTTCCCAGACCAGGGCTCGAACCCGTGTCCCCTGCATTGGCAGGCAGATTCTCAACCACTGTGCCACCAGGGAAGCCCAACAGTAAGTTTTGACTGGTTTCCTTCTAAGTTAGGGTCTGTATCAAGAGGAGAGATGTCCAGCATAATAGTATTTTACCACTTGACTCCTAATTTCAAGAAATGAGCTGCTGATAATCCTTATCAATTCATTATCACAAAGAGAGACATTTGTAAATAACCAGTTTTAATATCCAGCATCACTGAAGGTGTTATATCTGTGGTTGGTGATATGCCTTTATCTGCATAAATGTCCTCTCTTCCTAGAAATATGATAAATACAATGAATACATACCTTCCAGAAGTTCAATTTGCTGATGAATCAATAGTTGATCTATCTATTATAATAAAAAAAAATTAAGCTGTAACCATGTATCATGTTATTAAGCCAAACAAATTAACATGAGTGTTCTTATATTTTAAAAGAATGTATATAATCACTTATCAACATTTATCAATATTATCGATATTTAATAATTGTTTATATTACTTCTAGATATAAAATTAAAGTTAATATATTTTTAACTGAAAAAAAAATATTGAACGTGTTCACTATTTTTTTTTTTTTTTTTTTTGAACGTGTTCACTATTAATGTGGGCAAATTCAGGTCAAACAAAATGGACTTACACTGGAATCCCTATAAAAATTAGAAAAAAATGTACCTTCCAGATGGGCCTAAGAAATATTAAGACCTTTTCAGCCATTTAAAGAGCTTTTTTCTACAAATCTAAACATTTTCTTTTTCTTTCTTTTGATATCATTTGTAGTAGGTGATAACTTCCCCGAACATTTTGTAAGGGCCTAATTTAAAAAAAAAAAAATCTGCTTAGGGTATTTCTTAGAGAATTTAGGAACTACCAGAATTCTTTTTTTTCTTAACATCTTTATTGGAGTATAATTGCTTTACAATGTTGTGTTAGTTTCTGCTATATAACAAACTGAAGCAGCCATATGTATACATATATCCCCATATCCCCTCCCTCTTGCGTCTCCCTCTCACACTCCCTATCCCACCCCTCTAGGTGGTCACAAAGCACCAAGCTGATCTCCCTGTGCTATGCAGCTGCTTCCCACTAGCTATCTATTTTACATTTGGTAGTGTACATATGTCCATACCACTCTCTCACGTCGTCCCAGCTTACCCTTCCCCCTCCCTGTGTCCTCAAGTCCATTCTCTACATCTGCGTCTTTATCCTGTCCTACCCCTAGGTTCGTCAGAACCATTTTTTTTTTTTTTTTTAGATTCCATATATATGTGTTAGCATACGCTATTTGTTTTTCTCTTTCTGACTTACTTTGAATGACAGACTAGGTCCATCCACCTCACTACAAATAACTCAATTTCATTTCTTTTTATGGCTGAGTAATATTCCATTGTATATATGTGCCACATCTTTTTTATCCATTCATCTGTCGATGGACACTTAGGTTGCTTCCATGTCCTGGCTATTGTAAATAGAGCTGCAATGAACACTGTGGTACATGACTCTTTTTGAATTATGGTTTTCTCAGGGTATATGCCCAGTAGTGGGATTGCTGGGTCGTATGGTAGTTCTATTTTTAGTTTTTTAAGGAACCTCCATACTGTTCTCCATAGTGGCTGTATCAATTTACATTCCCACCAACAGTGCAAAATTCTTATATTATAGGCTGCCCAAGTGCATTGTGGTAAATTAAATTAGTGCAGAGAGTGCAAGAGAGACAATTCATTTACTGAAAACTAATCTACCAGATTTCTAATGGCAGACAAATACTAAATCTCACATTGCTGAGATAAGCTATCATGTAGTTCATTAAAATCCAGGAATTTATTTTTTCTTATTGGTAGCATTAATAAAATTGGGTCTTCCAAAGAACAAAAGGAACATAAAAATGTAATTTTCTTAATTATAATGAAAGGTAGGTCACATTATGCACAAATCAATAACTCCTTTCTTGGTACCACTTATGGAAAATCAACACTAAATCGAGTTTGATGGTTCTTTCCAACTCCTAGGAAATTATTCAGTATTGGGATTAAAGGACACAGGATCCAGAACTAAGGTTCCAGAAGTAAAAAGCCATTCCCAGTTCCTCTGCATTTTGATGTTAGGCGAATTATGTAACTTCTCTGGACCTCAGTTTCTTCTTCTGTAAAATGGTGATAATTATAGCACTTGTATATCACAGAATTTTTTAAAAAGAATTTAAATGAGTAAATACATGAATTATACTTAGGAACAAAGCCTGGAAGCTTAATAAAGGTTTGCTATTAGCTATCATTGCAGATTATATTCAAGATCATAGAAAATACAATTTCCTAATACATTTTCATTTTGCTTTAAAAGTAAACCTGACCTAGAAGAATTAGAGTGATCTGTAAGCAAAACATGTTGTTTTACCATTTCAGGCTTTTGTGAATTAGCCAATTGTTAATCTCACTAAGTAAACTGGAAGCACAGTTTTGTTTTTAATGAGTCTTTTATGCATTGAATTACCTGAGTCAAATATTCCAATCCGGGTGGACAGTTTAATGGAGGTGGTGGTGCTGGCATCCATGGTACCCCTGCAGGCACGCCTGGCTGACTAGTCACTGGTTGGTATGGGACAGGAAAGCCGACTGGGCCAGCACCTGAATAGCCAGCTGGCGGGACTGGATAACCAGCCTGGGTGCCAGGATAGCCAGTATATCCTGGAGGTCCTGAAATATGAACATGTGAAACTATTTGTAACTGCAGAGAAAAATGCAAACTTCAACTCTTTTAGGATCACCCCAGCTATCTACAAACTACAATTTCTACTTAGAAATCCTGTTTCTAAGAAGCTTAAGGTTTGTGTTTTTCTCTCTCAGTGATCTTTCAATGAAATACCTGTGGTTTCAGGTCCACTCCTATTTTGAGGGTTTTAGGCTGTGTTTGGAGTTGCCCCACAGCCTTACCCTTATCATTCAAAACTCAGGTGAAAATATGCTTGAAATCTAATGAAGTGAAAGAAAGTCAACGACGATCTAGGGTCAGGTACATAAAAATTCTGGAATGGCTTCCTGGAAAAGAGGGATGGCATTGAGTAGAAAGCCCAAAATAAAGGCTTTGAGTCAGCATTTCTAGGACCAAACCACCCTGTAAAAAAATGATAATTCTAGAATTCCAACAAGTGACATTTCTTATCTGTATAGAACTGCTAGTGGTTTTGTCCCCTCATGGCATATTTGGCAAGGTCTGGAGACCCTTCTGGCTGTCATAATTGAAGGGAGGGGGATACTGGCATCTGGTGGGTAGAAGCCAGGAATGCTGCTAAATATCCTACAAGGACCAGAACAGTGCCCTGAAAAAAAAAAGAATTATCCATCCTGAAATATTGTAGTGCCTTTGTTGAGAAACCCTAGTACAGCGGTAAGGGTATGTCATTCCTTCCAGTACTGCCCAGATACTCCTCTGGGTTAACAATTTGCCTGAAGTTTTAACCCATGGTGTATTCCATTCCTAAAACCCTCCACATGAAAAAAAAAAAAAAAAGTTAAGTTATGATATTAGGTTACAAATGTAAATTTCACGGTTTGGCACCCTAAGCTCTCTGGAAAATACAGTTTGAGAACCAAGGAAGGTAAAACCTTATAGTAGGCAAAATTGTCTCAAGTACTTATTAAGCACAGTAGAGGAAGAAATGAGTATATACTCTATTCCACATGAATTTGTGATCACAAATATGAAGCTTCATAACTTTACAACTTAAATGAATAGTCTGCGGAGTAGCTGTTCCATAGGAATGGAGGATGTAGTTGCAAAGAACTGTGTCCCACAACATTTTAAGAGTTAAGGCTATGCAAAATTTAACTTAGAGCAGGAAAATTGTGAATACTTTTAAGTGGAATACTGACAACAAAATACATACACCAATAAAAAGTAAGACTCGGAAGACAGACTAAACCTCATAGCAATGTCTTTTAAATATAGTTTTATAATTTATTCCCTCTTAAATGAATAAATATTTACAGACGATCTATAATGTGATTGGGTCTAGAATCAGAGGATACAGCTATCAACAAGACAACCTGCTCTCAGGGAGCTTAGAGGAGACAGAAAATAAATCTTAAAAAAAGATTTCAGATTGACCTGATGGAGAAAATACATGGGGAAGAGGGCAAGGTATCAACCAGTTACTTTAGATAGATAAAATTTACAGTTGACACCTAAAAGTTGAGAAGGGAAAAAGTGTGTGTGAAGATATGGTAAGAAATATTCCAGGAGGCAGGAATACCAAATACAAAATCTCTGACTTTAGGAATAAATCTGACATGTTTGAGAAAGAGAGGGACATTATAAGGGAAAGGAAGAACAGAAACAGCTGTCAGTAAAGAAATAGGATCAGTTCATCTTGGGAGCCCCTTAATAAGGAGTTTGGATTTTATTCCAAGTGTGACTGACAGGCTTTAGGGATTTTAAACAGAAGACTGAGTTCCATGATCTGTGTGATATCTTGCAAAGTTTTTAGGAGTACCAAGCACTGGGATTTAAAATGGGAAATGCAAATGCAACCCCTGCCCTCATTGCCTAATGGGAGAGAGAATTTTACACTCACCCTTATTCTAGGGATCTACAACACCAGTGTCAGTAAGTGATTAACTAAAATCAGAGACAAGCGCTTTGAAGGGAGGGACCAGGGTTTTATGTGCCAAAGGAAGGTGTTTAGATGGGGAGAGACAGAGGGAGGGAGTTGGGACAGCCTCCCTGAGGACCACCCTCAGCTGAGATCTGAGGGATACAAAGGAGTTGAGTAGGTGGGTGACAGGGAATGAATATTTCAGAAAGAAGCCCTGGGATAGTAACAAACACAGGGCATTTAAAAATCTGCAAAAAGGCCAGTCTACCTGAACAGGAGAGACAGTCGTAAGAGACAGACAAGGAGAAGGCAGGGGAGCCCCTTGGGTTTGGTGGACCAAACTAAGCATTTTGGTCTTTATCCTGAAAGCAAAAGGAAGCCAATGATGTACCCATTGGGTACTGTCTGTAATATTAACAGATAACTATTTTTAAACATCATTGACTACAGTGCAAAGATGAAACCATAGGCAAGCCAGTGAGGGGGAGGAGATGTGAATTAATTGGTTGCATTATTAGCATTATTAAACCTTCACGAGATTCTTGGAGAGGATAATTATTTCCCAAATCAATGGATTAAGCATATAGAATTACCTGAAATTTAGGTTAATATTTCATTTACCTAAAGCCCAATTGATTTAATATATTAATATAATAGTCAGCAAATATTTGTCATTTATTAATTGTAAAGCATTGTGCTAGTTGCTTTACACATACTCTCATTTAATCTCCAAAACGCCTGAATTAGAAAATATTATGCCCATTTTATAGATAAGAACTGAGGCTTGGAGGTACAGAAACTTGCTTAAAACCACAACACAACTATTAAGTACAGAAGCCAGAACTTGAAGCCTGATCCAGCCTCTCTATGCCGGTTTTCCCACTTGCATAATGGGGATAATTAATAGTATTTACCCCATAATATTGTCTGAGAATTAAATGAGTTAATTCACATTAGGCACAATAAACTCTCAGTTTTAATCTATCACTATTGTTAGCATCATTGTCATAAAAAACCTGTGCTATATTGGCCTTCGACTTGAGAAATAAATTTGAGCTATTTTTCTCAGAAACTCTCAAGTCCGATTATAACTTAATTATGTATCACCTACTATTATTTAGCCATGGGTGGATTAAAATATCCTCCAAGTGCCTTGGGTGCATACTATAGACTTGCTAATAATTCTTCAAACACCAACCATTTAAAAATTGAGAGCAGCAGTTCTCAGCCCTGGCTGCACATTAGAATCACCTGTGAAATTAAAAAATTACCAATCCTGGGGTCCCACAACCAGAGCTTCTGTTTCAGTTTTCCTGGGATAGTGCCCTGGTACTAGTGTTTTCAGCAGTTTACAAGTAATACTTAAGTATAGGCCCCTTTGAGAACTATCATCTTAGAGCCTTGGGAGTCTTTCTACCTCGCATTCGTTTAAATGCAAACATCTGGATGAGATCCAGGCTCCACTGAGAGGTTTCTGGCTAGACAACTAAACAAGCTATTCACCTCCTAAACAGATTTGTTTGCTCAGAGTAGAATAAAAATGCATACACCCTCTGGCCAAACAAGACTCCTTTTGATCCACAGTCCTCAGGATGGTCTCTCAAGATGTGGGTAGCCTGCCTACTTGCAAATGTAGGTGCATCATGAACTCTGCCATTTGGTAAAGTTCTGGTAACATTTTTTATTTTATTTTATTTTATTTCTGGCTGCGTTGGGTCTTTGTTGCTGCGCGCGGGCTTTTCTCTAGTTGCGGAGAGCGGGGGCTACTCTCCGTTGCGGTGCGCGGGCTTCTCACTGTGGTGGCTTCTCTTGTTGTGGAGCACGGGCTCTAGGCGTGCGGGCTTCAGTAGTTTTGGCGCACGGGCTCAGTAGTTGTGGCTCACGGGTTCTAGAGCGCAGGTGCAGTAGTTGTGGGGCACGGGCTTAGTTGCTCCGCGGCATGTGGGATCTTCCCGGACCAGGGCTCGAACCCGTGTCCCCTGAATTGGCAGGAGGATTCTTAACCACTGAGCCACCAGGGAAGCCCAAGTGCTGGTAATGTTGATAACTGCATTTGTCTAAATGAAAATCTCTGAAGTCTTCTATGCAGTGGTTCAAAAGAAATAATATATTACTTGGTATGTAGCGATATGACTCAGTTACTTTTCTTAGAAAGGCAAGGCATGATTGAGCATGTATATAAAAGCAAAGCTTTCACATTTTTGTATGTTACAAAATAAAAATGAGAATTATCCCAGGTAGCTATGTTTCTATTGCTTGAAGCTTCCAGGCTTAAGCAGTCATCTCTTTTGCATGACAATCACTGAACATAATTAACCCCAGACAATAAATGACTCAAAAACACCCAGAGATAAATCTCCTAAATGTAGCATGACCATAATTTTCAGAATGAATGGAGAATCGATAAAATCTGTTACTTAATATGTGTATTTTGGGGTTTAATTTATGTGCAACCTTATATCTTATTTGCTAAATGTCAATTCATTACTGTTTTTATTAACACAACACTTTTGCTATTCTGTATAAATAAAAAATATTTTAATGATATTTATGATAACATATAGTCAAAGAAAAAAATCCAGGACTAGGCTGCAAATTTCATTATTGAACTTTTAGTAAAAGACACTACTAAAATACACACAGAGACAGACAGACACAGACACACACACACACACACACACACACACACACACACACACACCCTTTGGAGAATATCAATAACTGATAAATTTTGGTTTTTTATTCTTTAAGCCAGTGTTTTACCTGGGAAAGCTGCCGGAGGATATTCAGGGGGATACCCACCTGGCAACTGTGTTCCTGGGTGAGGATCATTCATTTGCACATCTGCAATTCAAGGAAAGGTAAACATATATCTTCTTAAAAAAATATATATCAGAAAAAAAATGCATTGTTCTTAGATAATTTCATTTATATGCTCCTGTGTTGTATTGAAACAGTGAATTCTTCACTTAACAAAAGCTATGCCTGTTATCAGAGTTAATCTACAGTAGAATCCTGTTTCAAACAAATTCCCTTCTGATAAAATAGGCAGCTAATTACTGGGGCTGAGTTTCTAGTTTTCGAATATGCCTGATGAGTGTTCTCTCCCATACACTGATTTTGTTGTTACTAGGAAAAATAGATTGTTTCAAAACTACATAGACTCTTTTTGAATTATGGTCTTCTCAGGGATAGGGAGGGTGGGAGAGAGGGAGACTCAAGAGGGAAGAGATATGGGGACATATGTATATGTATAACTGATTCAATTTGTTATAAAGCAGAAACTAACACACCATTGTAAAGCAATTATACTCCAATGAAGATGTTTAAAAAAAAAACAAAAAACTACATAGACTGTGAAGAAGGAGATAAATCAACCTAGTTGGATGTGGGTTTGGTAATGGAAGGATAATGGGTGATTTTAAAGATATCTATAATTGTTGCTATAAGAATTATGTTTTAAATATTTAAAATAATACATGCAATTCAGTGTTTAAATATCCTTTTTATGCTTATTCTGGAACTACCCCATTAAGTTTGAACTATAGGAAATTCCCAGTATTTGACTGATTTTGAACTACAAAAATCATAACTGACTTAGTTACAATAAATAAACATATTAACTTTTGTTATCTGCTAATCAATGTAGTTTGAATAATCTTTAATATGTATGTATAAATGGTTCAGTTTCCTAGTTCTTCATATTCGTGTTTCTCTAATCATTCCTTTAGCAACCACCCTGGCCAGAAAGTAAATATTTAGTACTAGCATCTCCTGTGTCACGCCTCAGTTAGGCTCTCTGGCTACACTGGCTCTGCCTTCATGGAATTTATGGTCTAGTGGACACTACACTTACACCATATTCTCCTCTCTTCCCTATGGCTTATTAACTGTAAATTCAAAATAGTTTATTTTTGAATAATGGGGACATGGCAACAGTGTAGAAGAAAAAGTTGACCAAACTTTCAATCTGACACATTTCCTGTATGTATCATGGGTCTTGAAAGACAACTCAAGTCATATGATCTCAGCAGGAAGGCTGGGTTGTGCCCACCTCCACCCCCTTTCTTCTCCATTATTGGCTTCATAATAACTTCAGCAGAATGGAGTCCATGGACACTGCAAATTCAGGCAACAGAGAACCCTCTACTTGAGTCAGGGCTTTTCCCCGTACAGACACCACAGCATACCCCGAATTGTCACACATCTCTGCAATATCACAAGTCATTCCATCCCAACCATCCCTTCAGTTGAGTGGCCGAGCTCCTAGTTCTCTAGCTCTTGAGGCTCTATATCCACGGCCCCCACTCCCAACCTGAGTTGGAAGCAACAGGATCAGACTCAACAGATCCCAAGGAAACACACTGCAAGTGTGACTTAAAGACCCATCCTTAAATGATATGTCACATTTTGGCACCTCTTAACAGGTATCACTGTTTAAACAATAGTAAATAAATACACACACATATCAAGGAGTTGACAGATTCAAGAAATTAGGAGCTCATAATCCCTGGGGTTTTGGTACCAGAGCAATGATCCTGGTTTCGGGAATTCCAGGGGAATTTATACAAAGAGAAAATAAATGCATGGGCAAGTGCTCACATAGATCAGAGAGCATATGAATTATGGATGGATTTCTGCATTTGTGAAATGCAACTTAGAATAACTTACAAAAATCATAGGACTTTCATATTGTCAACAAGTTATTGTTATTTCTCTCTCTATATATATTTATATACATACATACATTCTATTTCTATTTATGCACACATATACATACAAACACATGCATTTGTATATAGGAAGCTGAAGAGTTAAAAGGTAATTGTCACCAGGACCCAATGATTTTTTTTAAGTGATCTGAAGCATCCTATTTTTGTAGCAAAGAAAATAGCTTAATACTATATAAATTTACATTTAAAAAGTAAAGTAAGTATTGTTAATAAAATTAAATTAGTATAGCAAGCATTAAGAAAAATCATGAAACTTCGTGAATGAAAGTCAAGGTTTCTGGTCCTAAAGAGTATCTAGTATATGTAACAAGGCTGGCATTGTGGTAGAGATAAACATCTCTTTGGCTATCTAAACAAACATAGAGAATAGAGATCCTTCAGAAAACAGGATTTTGTTTTCCCTATTTTTCCCATAGGATTTTTTTTTTTCTCCTCAGAAACTTGGATTTTTTAAAAGACAAAGGCTTTTATTACATGTTTGGTTAATACTCATCTTATTTAGAATTTTCTTGAAAAAAAAAAGCCATAAAATAAAGATTTGTATTTATTTAAACCTATTCACATGTGTATTTTATGAGATATATATTGGGGATGTATCTGAGCATTTTATTACAATGTCCTGGCATATTAAAGTCATTGTTAAACAATATGATTGGAACAGTCTTTTTGTATATAAAATGCATATAGAAAAGGGAAACTTGATTCAGATGAAATGTTATATAAATTATACAACATATTTCCCAGTAAGCCTAAAATTTCTTAGGTTTATCTAAGGCTCTTTTATTTTTAAAGGAAAAATTAGTGGTCATGGATATTTGTGTACATCTTCTCTATAGCCAAAACACTGGCCCAGACTTAGGATTCTGGAACATAAACAACACAAAGCAAATTATATCCTTTCAGAAACTGAATAGAACATTATGACAAATAACACATTAACAAGAGATTTAACATTATAGGTGGAAAGTAAACACTTAAATTACTTACTTTGTTTGTCCATGATTTAAACAGTTCTGAAAAAGAAGACCTGATATAAATATATAATTCAAATATGACAGTTGAAACAAGATACTATGAAACTATATACACATGAGATATTCCTCTATTCATCTAGTCTTCCAGAATCTGGTCATTTAAACCCTTCAGTCTTGACCGTATTCCCTGCTGCTATGTTTCTGAGTAGGATTTTACAAGTTGTAGGTCAGTCCAGGATGGTGAACAATTTCTAAAAATCTTGGGAAGAGAGGATTCAATGAGGGAGAAAGACAGAAACACTGTGAGCCCAAGGCCCTCCAGTTAAAAACTGGAGCCTTCCAACCTACACAATCTACAGGGAGCATGAAATCCAGCATCCAGCTGCAGGGCTGGGCTGCAGCCGTGGTCCAGCAGGAGAAGGAAAAAGGTTAGCTATCAGGTCACACTGCTGTAAATATCTCTGGAAACTCCAGGTCTTGAGGACATGTTCTGCCCAGCTTCAACAACAAATTTGAGAAGGCCTGACCCCTTGTTTGTGTATCAATACATGATTTTAGCCTAAAAACATATACTCAGGGGTTATAGTAGCTGTAACACCATGATAATCCAACTGAAACTTTGTCTTGCTTATTTCTACAGAAAAATAATGATAAAAAACATTATACTCAATACTTCTGCCTTCTACTGCCTTGATCCCATCCTAGTCTTTCCCACAATTATCCAGTCACTACTTTTCCTATCTCTCCACTTTAAATCCCAACCCCTATCTGCCTGTTAATTACAATTAACCCATTAGGCAAAAACTTGCTACTCAGTTGTTTTATCTGGGACCCACACACTAATATGAATTGGCTCTGCCCTTCCCAGGCCCTCTCCAGTTTTTGCTGCCCCTTTACTAGCTCCTTCTACTGTGTTATCCTAAATGGTAAATAAAAGTCAACGGATCCTTCCATATCCTTAACTAAAATCTGGTGTTCCCAAGAAGAAACCATATCCCTCTTCTCCTTTTCTAAGTTATCAATTTATCATTGCCTGGTATAAGCATAAAATTTAATAATATAGTAAAACTTTTAAGACTATTCCAATTACAGTCACCTCTTAATTATATATACTCAAGGAGTTCAGTAATGGGTTTTCTTGGCCCTGGAATAAATTTAAAAATATGTTTTTTGTTACAGATTTGACTTCCTGGATTTTTGTAGTACAATACTACCCCCTGTTAGCATTAACTGGTCAGAAACCAAGTGCTATGGACCTGCTCAGGACAAAAGAACAAAAAGATTAAAATTTATGTTTTTCTGCAATTATTCAAGAAGGTGAACAATAAGCTAGTAAACACATGCAACAAAAGCATACCAAAAGTTTTCAAAGGCCATTATTGTGTTTTATGTTCTATCATATGAAGGACAACTAAGAAAGGAGACTAAATTCTTATATACAATAGGCCATGATTACTTTTGTCAACACGCAGTTCTGTGATCAGACTGTATATTAAAATTCATACCCATTCTCTTCAGTACCCTAACATACATAAAACATTTAAAAACGACTCCATTTCTGGAGTAGAAATGGGTAGTATCCCTTAGTTAACAAACTGGACTAAACAGCTCAAGTTTTTACTTAACTACTGTTTCTCATGGGATCACTTCATAATATGATTAGTTTTTCTAAAAAATGTTATATGGCCCTTCAACCAACTTAGCAATTTTAAGGGACTACTGTTTCAGTCATTCCTGCCTTGCCTAAAATGTCAGAAGGGCACTCAGTTCAAGGAAAAATCCTAAATAATACCTGGAGGTCTAATTTTTAGAATTAAACAATTTATTTTCGTGAACAAATCACTGAATTGGCAAAAAAATTCCATAGTTTCTGGAGGGCAAGTCTATACATCTGAGATGGAAAAAAAATTTAGTTTTAATTTAAAATATATTTCTTCTTAGCATTTAGTTGTTTGAGCCTGGGAAATTCAGTGCCAGTCAGAAATTAAAAATGTGCTATGAAGAGAGGGAATTCATACACGGATGCTATGCATCACATTAGGAACAGGGGGAGGTTCTTAAGCAATCGAGCAATAAGTTCCCAAGTCCTTGCAGAATGAGTACCAACTACGAATATAAGAGTATTTACTTTTCATGAAGCCAGAGACAATTCTCTCCTTGCACAGAAATCGAAGGAAAGGAAATGAAACAGACTCAAAACAGAGCTCATTTGTTCATATTTACTCTTTCCTTCCTACTTGGTCACGTTATTTTGAGTCTTAAACTATAGCTTTGTGAGGATGAGTACCTGTTGGCAAAACTACTGCAGAATATAATCTGGGTCCTCATTTTCCTGTAGGTTTTAGAATTTTCACAAGTTCCTAATATCTCAAGCATGAAAAAGGTTACGTCATAAGCTCCGGTGCAAAATGTGAAGTGACAGTTGAACCTGTATGTGTGCCAGGTAGAATAACGCACTTGTGGACTAAAGACATCCCCCGTGTTCATCCCTGTCCGCTCCCCTTTGCTGTTTTAAGGATGTTTTGGTTTTCTCAAACTTAATGGCTCTATTACAAGACATAACATCACTCAGTTTTGGGAATGATCGGGCTGTGTGTCCTGGATGAATTAATTTATTAGTTAATTAATTTAATATGATAACTTTTAAATAATGTCTTCCACTACTCCTAGTAAGAAACAAAGCACAGAAAGACTTGCAAGAAAATCATATTTATGCTGTACTAAAAGAAGAAGATCTCTAATGAAGCAATATTATACACTGTACCACTGGAATCATAATTACTTCAGGACAAATACAGAATTCCAAATTATAATCTGATTACTACACACTTATCCTAACTTGTTAAATGAGAGCTTCTGAGGAAATTAAGGCATCATATACTATATACATGTAAGCATATATCTGTTAAATATATTCTATCAGACACCATTAAGACCTATTCTATTGGTGCTATGGGATACTAGATAATCATAAACCTCTACCACCCGGGAGAAGGAGAAATAGTGCACATGATATCCAGTTATGGCTCCACAATTCATATTACAGGAAACCCTTTGACCCATCTCTTGGGGTCCTGAAATTTCTATCTTATTTCGTCAAAAAAATTAAAGTGCAACCCAAAGGGGAAACATCCCTAATTCTGAAAGATCCTGAAACTACTAAGCCTATGAACTAGGCATAAACTAGATTTGGATTACTTATCCAATTTTACTTCTTAATTGCCAAAAACCAAGCCAGTTAACATTTTTCTCAGAGTCCCAAGATGGAGATACATGTCCTTAATTATTTTAACAAAACATTACTGCTCTAAACACAATCCCAGAATTCTATATCCCTAACTTCCTATGAATAAATGAAAATGAGATACTAGACTGGGGGAGGGGAGGAATTAGACAGAACTAGCTGAGAACCCAACCCTTGCTGAGGTTAAGTCACAAATCAAGCAATTTCCATGTTGTTCAGCTTACATTGGTATGTAAATTTTATGCATTTAGAAAGGTTAACACCTAAGGTCAAAAGCACTTCATCTGTTGAACCGTGGTTTTGGTAAAAGACAAGCAGAGCAAAAACAGATGGGTTCACACAAATAGGTGGCCAAGATGTTGGTGAGGATTTGAGTATACCAGTACACGTATGTCCAAGACAGGGAACGGAAGTGGGTGGCTGAGGCCATCATCAGTGCAACGAACCTGATAAGAGAGACTCTGCCTATAAAATACCACTTCTGTATTTTAGATTCAAGAAATCAAAACGAATATGCTCAGAACCACATTGGGATAGCATTTCATAGTAAACCTTGAAGAACAACGTAGACATTTCATCAACTGGGACCAACTGAGAGAGAGGTGGTCAAGTGTTGTACAAAACTAGCAACTAAACCAAAGAGACCAAAGACACATAAACTAATCTTTATGTCAGCTATCCTAGTTTGGTTGCTTTATTACTCCTGAAAAGCCTTTCCTGACAACTCAGAGCTCCCTCACAAATTTGTGTTGTTTCCTTTCCTCCTTAAAAATGAGGAAACTAAGGCCAGAGAGGTTAATGGTTACTTAATGTTATACAGCTCACTAACTAGCTCATATGAATGATTCACGATTCATTTCCTTTGCAGTCATGTCCTTGATTCACTGGAAAAAAAAAAAAAAAAAAGACATTATCCCAAATCACCAATTTTCAGTGAAATTTGTTAAGAGACTATCTTTATGGTGTCTTTCTTATGTAAGGCAGAGAGCAGGAATTTCAAATTTACTCCTGGCTATTTGTTTTTTACTAGGCCAGGCAAGAGTTTTTTGTAAGTACTTAGTATTTTCAAAATTTGAAATGTAAAGCACAATAGTTAGCACTGCTTAACTGCAATGCTTTGGTTTTTTAAAATTTAGCACTATTAAAGAAAATGCAATAGAGTATACACACTCATGTACACATATATAAATGCACATATACATATATAAGTATGTCTGTAAATAGTGACTCACTATAAAGTTTGTGCCTCTTTCCAAGGAATATTGCTTGAAGGCATAGAGCATATAAGGCACTATAACAATCACTAGAACAGAATGGCAGACAATTAACAATATATTATTACAAATACTAGTGCTATGAATAAAAATAATGGTTCTATAAAAAGAGTTATGGAGGCACTAATTGAGATAGTGAAGGGGGGTTGTCAGAAAGTCAGATCTGAGAGCCAAAGGCAGTCTAAAATCAACCATGCTACGGAGGTGTGTATTTGCACGGGGTGAGGCATTAGAGGCAGGGGGAACTGCATAGGTAGCAGTCCTGAGGCTGGAGGGAGGGAGCGTGGCTCATTCAAGGGAATAAAGATCTGTGGGATACAGAGCACAGAAGGAGAGAGAGATCACTGGACCAGAGGATGGAGAGGTGAACAGGGAACAGTTCTTACAGGTTTCCTGTCTAAGCTCTCAAAGGCCAGAGCATGGCCTGTCAGGACAAGACACTTAATTGGTGCTTGCTGATTCAATAGTTGTGTACAGTATTATTTCACTCCCTTCAGTCAGAAAGGACAGTTACCTTACAGATGTGAAGGCTGGCTAATCTGTGACTCAGCTGTTTCGTGTGACACTTCTATCCAACTGCAGAAACCCACTCATTTCCCTTTTCATTTATTTTTCATTTCCTTGTGTTTGTTCAGTGTTCAAAGCCCTACAATTGTCATACTCGCCAGGGTGGTATTAAGAGAAAGTTCCGTTGTTAAGAAAGCTCCAGGAAGAACAAGGGGACCCTGAATCTCCTGATACTTCACACTAAGCAAGTGACACTTGCACTACCCATGTATCTCAAATTGCTCAACTAGGAGAAACACTGACTGCCTGTTCCTGGAACTGGGAAGTGGCCATTCCAGGACTTGCTGGAATAGCTGTCTAAATAAAACCACATGGGAACCAGATGGTGAGCTTGGAGGAGCAGGGACTTGCTCAAATATTTAAAGTAATAAATCTAACGTTTACTGAGTACACTCTGCAGTGCCAGACAAAGTTATATGTCACACTCTAACTCTTGTAACTTTTGATCTTTACCCAGTTTCAGAGATGAGCCAAGGAAGGCACATGTAGGAAGAAACTGCCTGGGAGTCCACAGATATTAAGTAGCAGAGGCAGGTTCAAGTCAGGCAGGTGGACTCCTGAGCTAATGGCTTTTAGCCTCTATGTGATAAACCACCTGTCTTCCCAATTCTTCTGGTGTCCCAGGGTGCCTAGCATAGTTTTGGCTCCAGCCACACTCCTCATTAATACTGACTGTTCAACGACAGCTAGCAGGGTCTATTTATTCATCGTCCCTCTGAATACCCCTAAATGCTCGCAGATACCGCTGAGCCCAGGTTCTGGCCATGATCCAGCGCAGCTCCGCGCTATTAAGAGATGGACTAAGCGCATTCGAACCTACAAGGCGGTTTCAGGCAGAAAACACCTTGGCCTTGGAAAGGTCCTGGGATGGGCCGGGATAGGACTAGGTCAGCCGGGCCCCCTGCTGAGTCCCCGGTCGGCTTCTGCGGTCGCTTCCCGAGGCCGCTGGGGCCCAAGCCCCCCACCCCCCACCCCCCCCCTGCCCCCAACCTCCAACCTCAGCGCAAACGCAACCCGCCGGCCCTCGCGCCCCTCGCTCCCAAGTAGTCCCCAGTGCCCCCCGCCCAGCCTGGGAAGCCGCGCCAGCCCCGCGCCCGGCGCCCGCGGGAGGAGGCCGAACACGCCGCCCACCCACCTGTGGCCGCAGCAGCTCCGGCGCTGCCTGCGGTGAGACGAGCTCGGGGAACCCGGGCGCGGGGCCGATGCTCGGCTTCCGACCCTTGGCGGTCGAGAGTCCTCCTTACACAGCCTTCCCTGAAGGTACCAGGAAAGAGGCCTCCGAGAGACCTCGGTGACGAAACCCGTCGCTCCTGGTTTCGCTTCCTAGATCCTGAGTTACAAAGGGGCTTCCCGCCCTCGTCCCCAGGCTGGCGCTTCCGCGTCGCTGCCGGAGGCTTGAGACCTGGAGGCGGGGCCGCCGCCCCGCTGCGGCGCGGAGAGACTGTCAGCTCCCTTTCTGACCCCTGGAGAGGCTCCAAAAACGTTGGTTCTGAGGTTCAGGGCCTTGAGGAACTGGGAGGTCGAAACCAGCTGGAACTTGGTCATTAGCAGGGGAGTGGCCGCCTCCGGGGTGGACTCTGGCTGCTCCTCTAGCAGGGGAACCTCCTTTACCTGGGTCTTGACCGACTTCGGTCCCTTAGATTCCCGTTGCTTTCAAGCCAGGAAGCAGGGGGCGGTACAGAGTACAAATGAGGGCGAGTCAAACTTGTTTTTGTTAATGGTGTCTTTTCTGTTTCTCTCTCGCTCTCTCTCTGTCTCTCTCTTTCCACTAAACGACGTTAACTCCTTTGAGGAGTCCAGTCAGCCAGATGTGTTTAAAATGTTTACTGTTTCCAGCGCCCCTACTGGCAAACTGGCGCAGTAAGAAAATATTTGTTGAACTGAAGGATTCATTGTTGTTTTTCTAGTAAAATTTTTATTTACCAAAGTAACACATGATCTTCCAAACAAAGCTGGATATGGAGAAAAGAAGTGATATGTACCTTGCCGTTTAGCTTTCTGACTGCTGATATCTGCTGCAGAAGGAATAGGAAAACTGTAGAGATCCAGTACCTTCCATTTTCAATGTTTTTTTCCAACTTCTCCTCCTCCATGAATATTGTTTTTGAATCTCTAGACGTTTCTGTTATCTTTTAAACAGAAGAAAGCTCCTACACCTTGCTTACGGTGGTATATACCATTGCCACATTCTCTCCATGGCGATAGTGAATGAGGGTTGGTGAATAGACCTGTGAATATAGACTTTCAAGCATTTCTCATTTTGATCTTTAATTTTCAACTTTATTCTCCCTTTCATTTGAAGTCACTAAGTCCTCAGTCTCTCTGGGATTCTGTGGTAGTAAGTTGGATCTCTTTATTCTTACATTCGTCTATACACACGTTATAACTTCCTGTTATAAAATAGTTACCACATCTGCCTCTTTCCATTTTCTCAAACATGTTAAGATTTTATTCCCCTCTGTACATTAACATTTTCTTGTTCTTCTTTTGCTTTTTATATCTTTGGTTTTTTGTTTGTTTTGTTTTAACTGTATTTGCTTTCATTTTATTATGATCTCTAAAGAAAAGTACCTTTAATTAGAAAATATCTTTAATTAGAAAATATCTAGGCATAGCATAAACCATAAGTTGCCTACCCAAAATTCAGTATCTGCTTTTATATGGTAAAGTAGTGGGTCTCAAATTTTAATGTGCATCAGAAGCACCAGAAACTCTTGTTAAAACTCAATTTGTGAAGCCCTATCTTCAATTTTTCTGAATCAGTAGGTTTGGGATGGAGCCTGAGAATGTGCTTTTCTGATAAGTTCACATGTGGTGCTGATAATGTTGGTCCATGGACTTCACTTTGAGAACCACTTGGTAAAGGAATCCTATTTTGGTTACATATTGGGGAGCAATGTGTTCATGGAACAAGGGTCCTGACCTGAAGTATGAATTTTCAGTGGTAGACAATTGTATTGACACCGGCCTGTCTCCTTTGCCTGTGATTGGTGCACACGTGGGCATATTTCTCAGATTTGGCTGAGGAAAAATCTTCTTGAGGACTTCGAGAAAAGCATTCCTGCCTAATTTTATATATGTATGTGTATATATATATATTTCTGTATATACACACATACAAATGTACGTACCTACACACATACATGTATACACACTTACACACACATGCACACACACATACATATAGGAATTGTGGAACGATCTCAAGAACATAATGACCCCTTTGAGCCTCAGCACTGACCCTGACTTACATAGTTCCAGATGACTTGTTATGTGTAAGTTGGCTTGTGGTTATGGACTCACCAAGAGTATTTATTTTTGTTTTTCATCTGATTTCATACTAAAAATAAACAGGATTCTGTATTGCTGTCCTTTTCTGCATGGTGGGGTTTATGTCTTTATAATTTTACACCATGGTTATAGCTCTTTCTGATTCTTTCTTTTTGTTTAAGCTATTTAAAGTTATTTTAAAAATAATCTTAGCA
The DNA here is from genome assembly GCF_949987535.1 of Balaenoptera acutorostrata. Lineage (NCBI taxonomy): Eukaryota > Metazoa > Chordata > Mammalia > Artiodactyla > Balaenopteridae > Balaenoptera > Balaenoptera acutorostrata. The sequence continues at coordinate 32,063,818 of NC_080067.1, forward strand.
TTGTACCACCGAGAATCTTAATATATTCTTTCCAAAATCCTCTTTTTTGCTCTTTGTTTTCTTGTTTAGGCCAACTGCTGTAGCTGATAGCTCCAAGAGAGTCCCACATCCCTGAGGTAAAATTGGTACAATAGGGTTTCGTGGGAAGCAGCAGGAGAAGGTCCTGACATCTGAGTGCCTCAGGTTCACCATTGGTCAGGCAAATTTATCTATTTTGAAATATTAATGTTAGCAAAGATTTTTAATTTTCCAGGAGATCACCAAACATGAATTCTTTAGTCATCAACACCGGGCTGTATAATTTGGAATAATGCTGGTGGCATTATCAACCTCAAAACTTCAATGACATAACATAATAAAATTTGGTTTTGGTTTTTTTTTTTTTCACGACATAACAGCCAAATGGAAGTGTTCCCTTTTGGTAGGCTGGGGGCTCTGCTTTACAGCACCACTCAAGGACCCAGGCTCATGGAAACACTGACATCTTTAACATATGACTTTCGAGATTTTTCTGGGCTTTGACACTAAGTCTGCAGGGGAAAGAAGTTGGTTGCATATGAGAGGTTTTTATGGGCCAGATCTGAAATTGAGACACATCATTTCTGTCCACATTCCCTTGGTCAGAACTCAATTGTATGGCCACACCTAACTGCAAAGGAAGCTGAGGGATGCTGTCTGGTGTCTCTTCAGAAAAATAAGGAAGTGAGTGTTATTAAGCGAAAGATTTTTATACCATCTTCTACAGGTTTTCACTTAAGATTAAAAACACACAAAAAGCTCCTGTTTAGCAAATTGTATATTACCAGTTGTATGATAACAGCTATGTATAAAATCATAAATCCTTTTACTTTACCAAAAATATTTTCATAAATTTGTAATAAGAATCACTCCAAATGAGTCAGGTTTCATTTTCAACGCTCATATTTTTCAGGTCCCACTGAGAAGAGAGATGGACATTTTTGAACTTATCATGTACATAACTGAGTCTATCAAGATCTTCCAAGCACCTATTGCAACAAAAAAATATAGAACACATAGGGAGGATATTAATCCAGAAATAAGAGTTCTGTAATGGCTTTCTACACAAAAAGATTTCTTAGCTGCATTTTTAAAGATGAGCAGAAAGCAGCAACATATGCCAAGGGATGCCATAGTGTATTTCAGGAGTATGAGGGTTAAGTATGGCTGCCATGCAAGAGGGAGCAAGATAGGGAATAGAAGGAGACTTTTGATGTTAACACAGAGAAAATGAACTGTTTGCCAAAATTTGTGTTCCTTCTTCCTTGGTATAGAACTACTGCTGACAAGTGGCCAGCTACCATTTGGCCATATGACTGAATTTCAGCCAACAGAGTGTGAGAAGAAACAAAGGTATTACTTCCAAGCTAAGAATCTTGAGCACTAAGTGAGCCTTCACCATACTGTTTCCTTCCCATTGGCTTGATGCAGAAGATGCTGAGACCCTAAGGGATGACAGAACTACAAAACAGAGGCTTTTGTGGCCCTGAAACACTGTGTGAACGAAAGCTGCCCAGAGACTAGAAACTCTCACCTTGATAGTTATGGGAAAGAAAAAGAAAGTTGTATTAATAAAAGCCATTAAAATTTGTTATAGGAGCTATCACCATCCAAACTAACCAATTCTGGAAAGGTTGGGCAGGAGCCATAAGTAAAAGGTCATACACTGTGCTGAAGAGATTGGGTTTGATCTTGGGGACTGGATTGAAGTATGATATCATTTTATGTATGAAAAAGACACTATTAGGCTCTTGTTTTAGAAAGACTGAATTGTGACAGGGAGAAGAATGATTTGTAGAGTGGGAGAAGAATGTTTTGTAGAGTAGGAGAAGAAAGGAGATCATTTTAGTAACAAAGATACTATCCTGAAAAAAATAGTGAGATGGTGTTTAGTGAAGTTAGAAAGGAGGAGATGAATTCCAAGGATGGGAAAAAAAATAAAAGGACAGGTGCTGCTTGGTGACTACAGATTTTGGGGAGAGAAAGGGAAGGGGATTATTTCCCCTTCCCTTTGGGGGAATGGGGTATGTCTCCATTTTGAACAATTGGATAGATGCTAGTGCATACATATAGACATCACAGAATGAGAATAGGAGTAGAGTTTAGCTAGATTTGTTGAGTGTGAGATGCCTGTGGGACATCAAAGTAGAGACAATGGGTAGGTAGTTAAGGTAGATAGTTAAGATATTCCTACCTACCTGTTGAAAGAACGTGAAATATGCACAGTAATTGATGTTATAGAAACAGACTCACACCATTGAATTTGCAGCATGAGGAATGGGTCAAGCATGGAAATGAGAGACACCTGCGGTATTTAATGAGTGTGGGTACTGTATCCTTCCCTTAAAGAAACTGAAAGGGAGGAAGGACAAAGAGCGCCGTGTAAAGCAGAAGTGTAATGTTCCTGAAACTAAGGAGGCAGAGACATTTTTTCTTTTTTAATTAATTAATTTATTTATTTTTGGCTGTGTAGGGTCTTCGTTTCTGTGCGAGGGCTTTCTCTAATTGCGGCGAGCGGGGGCCACTCTTCATCGCGGTGCGCGGGCCTCTTGCTGTCGCGGCCCCTCTTGTTGCGGAGCACAGGCTCCAGACGCGCAGGCTCAGTAGTTGTGGCTCACGGGCCTAGTTTCTCCGCGGCATGTGGGATCTTCCCAGACCAGGGCTCGAACCCGTGTCCCCTGCATTGGCAGGCAGATTCTCAACCACTGCGCCACCAGGGAAGCCCCGGAAGAGACTTTTAATGAGGAAAATTTAATGGTGTCATTATTAAATTTTAAAATTTTAAAATTTAAATTTTAATGAGGAAACTTTTAATGGTGTCACAACTGCAAGAAAAAAGAGAAGTTGTTGCGGTGGCTGAGTCTTGCACTTAGGTCATAAGATCATGTCCTATTTTTGCACACGATGACAAGGAACAGAGAACTTCTGGTTAAACGCAATGCCTAATTTATTGTGCCCTCCACTCCCCCAGTTCTAGAAGGGAAGGGAAGTCACTAAACAGAAAATATATCCCACGATCTTATCCACAATCGGAACCCTAGTAGGTAGATATGAGCAGAGTGGAAAGACAGTAGGATTTCGCTCTATATAGTTTCAGGTCCCTGTGATGTACTAGTTCCCATTTTCTTTTAGACAGAGACAGAGATAGAGAGCTATGTTTCAGTGAGCAGGGTGGGAGTGGCCAGGCCGCTGCATCAGGCTGCCCTGTGAGGAGGTGCAGGGCTGAATCTTTTCCTGAGGTTTAAAGTTGTAGCTATAGCTTTATCAGTCACCATCAGATGAGCTTATCTGTTTTGATTCTTCACTTTGCACAAGTCAAACAATTTTCACTTACCCCAAATCCAAACCACCGAAACAAAATAGTTAAATCTGGGGCCTAAACTTTCTACTTATTTAGCCAATATCAAATAACCATCTAAAGAGATAATTATTAGGTTAAAAAAAAAATCCAAGAAATCTGAGCACAAAAGAGATATTTTAATATACATTTGTCCTGGCTGTCAGTTAAAGATTTAACAGTTTCCAGATGGTCTAACAAGTAAAAAGGCCATTACCAGTCTTAGCGAGGACAATTTTATTGGAATGGTGGGAATGGAAACCATATTTCAGTGGTTTACGGAATAAAAAGGAAGGCAATGAAATATAGACGACTTTAGGATTTTTTTTTAAAGTAAGTAAAATGACTGCTAATTAAGCTTACTTAAAAGTAATTATAAGCAATTGTAAGATTACTAACCATGAAGATGTAATGAAAAACCCTAAAAGGGATCAAGTTCATTGGACTAACCCTTTGTTAACTGAAAACATTAACTTTCTTGGATGTATCACAAGCGAAAACAAGAGAAGAGACACTTTAATAAAACTCTAAGAACAATTTGAAACCCTGTTAACTGTGGAACTCATATTCAGATTATAAGGGTTCATGCTTATGAAGTACAAATATCTGGTTACTGAGTCAGAGGGTGAGTTTGAGTGTCATACTCCTTTATGAATGCCAAATTTAAACAAAACAAAGTAACTCATCACAAACAAAACCCCACAGCAGGTCAATAATTCTTTCATCTCCTCAATAAGTCATTATATTAAGAATGTCATATATCAATCTGAGCTCAGTATAGATAGTGTATTATATAAGGTCAATAGATAAAAATCTCAGTTACTTAATTACACTTTATCATGTTTGCCCTTTGCTTGCTTTCTCCTCTGATCACGTTTTTGCTTGTTTGTATCACCTACAATCAAGTTACCAGTGGAATCAACATTGAAAACAAACCACAACATATGGCAACAACTAATCATGGTTCTGTTAAATGTTAGCTCTTCTTTCACCAGTTTAGTAATTCAACATTTTATCTACATTTTTTTAAAAAAGAAAACTTTAGTCTTGATCTTTCCAATAATGATGTTGTTATGTTTGTTTTGTTTTATTTTGTTTGTTTTTGTTTGTTTTGTTTTGTGGTACAAGAAAGAAACTGCTTGGTACTGACAGCACATATTTGCAAACTCAGATCGTGAACTGAATTCGTTTGCAAAGTAATATCATTTAAATTCATACCAGAACAGGAATTGCATTTATTTATTTGGTCTTATATTCATCTGTGAAGAGATAATAGTGAAGAAAAAAGTTTCATAACCATTTGTAATAACTTAAATATAGTGATATTTCAAGGAATGTTATTTGCACTTATTAGGCTGGTAAATAGATTCCAAACCATTCCTTCACTGAGTACCGAATTTCTAATGCATTCTTTAGGCTTAGAGGGTTAATGCAAATTAGTACATTAAGAAATTAGGTTTAATCTGGGTTGTGTAGATGAGAAATTCAAACAATTCAAGATGAATGCTAATAGATTTTTTAAGCTCATAACTGAATGAAAGTTTTTAAAATGGAAGTAAATATCCATCATTGATCTTTTATTTCTTTTGAATCATTTCATAAGGATAAATTTCCAGGTGGATTCTCAGGTCAGATTGCTTAATCATTTTAATTCTCTTTGTGTATCTTGCTAAAATGCTTTCCAAAAGAATTGTACCAAATTTGCTTCCACCTGAAATTTTATTTATACTCCTACATATAGAATGAAATATACAAAAGACAGAATTTTTTAAAAATGAAAACAGATATGCATAGTGTTTATTAAGTTTTAAACTAGATGGCTAAAATAATTTTAATGATACAAAATAGTTTTGATAATTTTTAAAATAATGAATTCAATTAAAAACTCTTACAAACAAACATATATGCAAACCTTATTTTGGTATGCATAATGTTAATATAAGGCAATGATAAGAGCATAAATATTTTGAAAAGGAAAATCACAAATAATTCTATGTAGTTGTCATTTGTGTAAGAATATTACTTAAAAAAATATAAAGGAAAATTAAGATAGCAATTTCCCAATAATTTGTGCTCTTGTTTGTACTTTCTTAATTGTCTTCAAAACTCATGTAGTGATAGGATGATAAGAAGATCATTTATTGTGGTTTAAGAGATGATTCATGTTCAGAGTTCAAAAACTGCTCATAAAGGACCTATGCAATGATGACATGAAGGAGAAAAACAGCAAAGTGCCAAAGACCGAGTGATGATTCCAGGGCTATACATTGTAAACCTAGGGTTTTCGTGACACTTCTATATTTAGATATTCTTAGAATTTTTGTGTTCAAAGAGATGTTAGGTCCTTTGGGTCAATTTATTTTTGAAGATGAGGGAACCAATGTGCTAAAAGGTCAATTTGGCAAAGTAGTATATAGAATTAGTGCCATATGTATAAGCAGCAAACTAATTCTACAGATTAATATTCAGTGTTTTTAAAAAAAAATCAAATTGCAAAGTAATAATATATAAAAATTTGATAAAATATACAAATAAAATATGTAACAATTACTAATCACCTACCACACATTAATGACCACTACAACATAATGTATTTCTTTCCAGTCTTCATTGTGTGTGCAAGTGTATTTGTAATTTTTAAAAAAAATTTATTTATTTATTTTTGGCTGTGTTGGATCTTCATTTCTGTGCGAGGGCTTTCTCTAGTTGTGGCAAGTGGGGGCCACTCTTCATCGCGGTGCACGGGCCTCTCACTATCGCGGCCTCTCTTGTTGCGGAGCACAGGCTCCAGACGCGCAGGCTCAGTAGTTGTGGCTCACGGGCCTAGTTGCTCCACGGCATGTGGGATCTCCCAGACCAGGGCTCGAACCCGTGTGCCCTGCATTGGCAGGCAGACTCTCAACCACTGCGCCACCAGGAAAGCCCTGTATTTGTAATTTTAATAAAATTAGACTCAGACAGTTGATACAATTTAGTATCCTGCTTTCATTTAACATCTGGAGATTATTTCCTTCAAAAATCTATTCAAGGGTTACATAATATTTCATGTAATAATTGTGCCATGATGTATTTTATTTATTCTTTATTGTTATATAAAATTCTGTGAACAGTCTCCTACATGAAACCTGGGAGCCTCTAGAATGTTTTAAATGGACTAGAATCCTAGGTACGAAATCATTACTATTACAGGTAATCCTAGGTATGAAATCATTACTATTACAGGTATCAGTACTATTGGCCCTTGCCACTAAATACCTGTACAAATGGGACTAGTGTACGTGGATAATGAATATTCAGGTATTTAATTTATGCATTATTTGACTATAAATAGAATGTAGGAGGAAATATGCAGCAACAAACATTTTGTATTTCAGTAGTTAGATAGGCAGCAACACTAGTGTCAGGTAAAACATTACATGGCATAGCCAGGGCTGGTAGTTAGCAGTTACTGTGTGTAGCCTGTGTGCAAGTTCTACTGATAGGTTGGGCATTTATATTAGATTTTTATTGCTGCTGTAACAAATTACCACAAATTTAATAGCTTAAAATAACACAATTTTGTCATTTCACAGTTCTGTAGGTCAGAAGTCTGGGTTGGCTTCACTGGGTTCTCTGATCTCGGTCTCAAAGGCTGAATCAAGGGCTCTTAACTGGAAGCTCTGGAACGAATCCACTTGCAAACTCATTCAGGTTGTTGGCACAATCCCTTTCATTGTGGTTGTGGAGTGTGGTCCTCATTTCCTTGTTGGCTGTCAGCTTAGGGCCTACCCTTAGCTCCACATGGGTCCTTACATCACAGAACCAGCAATTGTGTGTTGAATCTTCCTCATGCTTGAAATCTGTCTGATCTCCATCTCTGCTTTATCTTTCGTACTGCGTCTTCTATCTTCCTCTTTTGCTTTTTATGCTTGTGTGATTGCATTGGGCCCACCTGGATAATCCAAGAGACTATCCCTATCTTAAGGTCAGCTGATTAGCAAACTTAATAACTTTCACAGCAGTACCTAGATAAGTGTTTGATCAACTAAGCAGGGAATGGAAAACTGGGGGAGAAATCCTTACAATCTATCCCAGCTACTATTCTGATTACGTTGGTCTCATGCCATCCCAGTTACACGTTTGATTGTCATTCCTGAATATAATCTAATGCTGACGGCAGTGAGATGTCTCATAGCCTTGGCAGTCAGCCCTATTCCTTCTCTCACTCATCTTGGCTGAGGAAGCACCGCTTATTCCTCTGCCGTGGTTGGGTATCATAAGGGAGTCCACATCAAGTAGCTGCAGCTGATTTATCATGTGGACCAGTCTTGATCCCCACCTCAGCACTCTCTCAGAAGTTCTGCAAGGCTAACTCCCTCACTGAGAGGCCAAATTCTCAGAGATCAATCAAATTAAACTTTATCATCTGTTGTGCCTATAAAAAAATACTTTAAGCTTTGAGATTTGGAAGAAAGGTGCTTGTTTATTTGGTATTATCCTTGGTCTCATAGAAAATTAAAAAATACAGGTCTGCTTTAGCTACAAATGATATGAATAGGTCTCAGTATGGTGTGTTATGAAGAGACCTGTTTTGGATTAGAATTTGTGAAAATTCAGAATCCATTCTTTAGAGAAGTTTTGAGGCCTGGAATAACCATAGAGTTGGTTCAGTTACTTTGGGATACAGAGAGATCTCTCAAAATAAGAGTGTTATCTCCATTTATAATTAGAGCTGAGCCATACTTTGCAAATAATACTGACAGGAATGTCTCACAAATTGTCTGTAATTCTTCATAGCAGAGATGGACCATTTTTTCTACAGAAGAGTACTCAGGAGCTGTGAAACTGAACATAGAGATTCAGTAGACGTGCTTCAATTATCCCCTTCCCTCTATCCTTCCTCCATTCTTGGAAAATAAAAAACGACCTCCTAGGTTAGTTTCCTCTGGACCAGAGAAGCCTGGTGTTTCAGTGAGTCCAACACTGGTTGCGCATATAACTTCTCATTTTAATGGTGTTAAAATCAAACACAAATTGACAAGCAGCCTTGAAAATTCCCTGAGCAGACAAAAATCAGTTTAGTCATACAAACAAAGCTTAATTTAGCTTGTTTGTGATATTGACTTGGGTCGTTTCTTGCTTATGCGTCTGGGAATCGTAAGCACAACTTAAACTGGTTCCCAAAATGGATATGAGGTAGCCACTAACCAATTCTCTATTATTTAAGAAAATTCTAAGGTTATAACCAATCACTGTGAAGAAAAAATAGTCATTACTTTTAATAATCTACCCAGAGGCTCATTCAATATTTAATTTGAGTGTTCCCAATTCTCAAACTGTCTTTCTGGTGTGTGCACAGAAAACTTTTACTACTTTGGTGATTAATTGGTTTTACTTCTGTTATTTCTGAACTTTTGACAACATCCAAAGTAAACCAGAATTCCCTTCCTAATAGGGTGTTCAAATTCACCTTTCTCTTTCAATTCTCTCCCTTTTCCTTCCCCTCTACCCTCTCATACCTTTTCTTCCCTATTTTCCTTCTTGGTATTTTTTGTTTGTTAAAATTTCTGAGGGATTTTTCTCAATTTATCTTTCATACCCAAACTTAATTTAAAACTTTTGCTATTATGTTTTCAACTCCTGCCCACCACCCCAAATACTCTTTCTTGTAGTTTTGTATTCTTGTTTTATAAATTGATTTTTATGTCTCAGAGGATATTAATTATGGGTTTGTATTTTTTTTCCTATTTTTTTCAGCAATGTGTCTTTTTTTTCCAAGTTTTGCTTTTCTTTTGTTTGTTTTTGTCTCTCTTGTCTGATACCTGCCTTAGGTGTCTGGTGATCCTTAGATAGCCTATTTATATATATGCCAGAGGCAGTAAAATAGCAGATTTCAGCAGCAGACCTTGTTGACTGGTGTGCCTCACTGTAGGGTTAATGGGTTGAAACTGAACTTTTTTCTTTCAGATATCCAAAAATCTAGAGGTTTTTAAATTTTCCTTTGACTATTCAATTTCTCCAGGAAACAATTTTCTGACCCTGACAGCCTCAAGCTAGATTGGTCCCTGTTCAATTTCAAAGTGTTTGCAGCAAGCTAGATTATCTTGGGGGTGTCTGCATTTGGCTTTGTGGAAATTGTTAATAACAGATTGGAGAAAAGATGCCAAAAATGACATGACTCACTCTACTGAGGATAACAAAGATAGCAAAGATAAAAAATGTAATTTGTAGTTGGGCTTTAATTCCTTTCTTCCCTCTTTCTACTACTCACCTGTCAGAACAGGACCATGGTCATATTACCAGTTTTGTTTTTTCCTGTCCTCTGAAATTATTATCAGATTAGTGAGTTCATATCATTTAGTCCTCCCATATGACAGTGAACCAATATTATCCGTTCAAGTAGAAACAAAATTGGGCAGTTAAAATATGTTTTTTAAATCACTTTATTGAGGTGTGATTGACATACATAAAGCTGTCCATATTTAATGTATACAACTGGATAAGTTTGGACATGAGTATACATTTGTGAAAAGACCTCCACAATCAGAAATATATCCATTACCTCCAATATCTCACTCTTGCCCTCTTTATTTATCATCGTTATTATTTTTTTGATAAGAACACCTAATATAAGTACTACTCTCAGTGAATTTTTAATATACACTACAGTACTGTTTACTGTAAGCACTATATTTTACAGTAGATCTCTAGGGCTGAGTCATCTTTCGTAACTGAAACTTGTGCTCCTTGACTAATACCTCCCCATTTCCCCTCTCCCCAGCACCTGGCAACCATCATTCTACTCTGTGCTTTTATCAGTTTGACTATTCAGATTTCTCATATAAGTGGTATCACATAGTATTTATCCACCTGTATCTGACTTATTTCATTTACCATAATGTTCTCTAGGTTCATCCATATTGTTGCAAATGGCAGGAATTCCTTCTTTTTAAAGGCGAATAATATTCCACTGTATGTATATACCACATTTTCTTTATCAGTTTGTTCATCAAGGGACATTTAGGCTGCTTCCATTTCTTGGCTATTGGGAATAGTGCTGCAATGAACATGGGAGATCGACCTTTTTAGATCCTGATTTCATTCCTTTGGGTATATACCGAGAAGTGGAATTGCTGGATCATATGGCACCTCTGTTTTTAATTTTCTGAGGAGATTTCATACTGTTTTCCATAGTGGTTGCATTAATTTACATTCCAACTGACAGTGTACAAGGGTTCCCTTTTCTTTACAACCTGCCAACCTTGTTCTCTTCTGGTTTTTTCATATTAGCCATTCTAACAGTTGTGAGGTGATAGCTCATTGTGGTTTTTATTTGCATTTCCCTGATGATTAGTGATGTTGAGCATCTTTTCATATGCTTGTTGGTTGTATGTTTTCTTTGTAGAAATATTATTTCATTTCCTCTGTCCATTTTTTTAAAATTTATTTATTTATGGCTGTGTTGGGTCTTCATTTCTGTGCGAGGGCTTTCTCTAGTTGTGGCAAGCGGGGGCCACTCTTCATCGCGGTGCGCGGGCCTTTCACTATCGCGGCCCCTCCTGTTGCGGGGCACAGGCTCCAGATGCGCAGGCTCAGTAGTTGTGGCTCACGGGCCCAGTTGCTCCACGGCATGTGGGATCTTCCCAGACCAGGGCTCGAACCCGTGTCCCCTGCATTAGCAGGCAGATTCTCAACCACTGCGCCACCAGGGAAGCCCACCATTTTAAACTCTTAGTAACTTTTAAAAACTGTGTATACATTATTCTTTTTGTTTCTTGTGTGTTTTTAAATATGAGAAATTTAGCATTCTAAAATGCCTATATCTTTAGAGATTTAAAATAGTGTAAATGTATTGTGATTTAATTGAGTTTTTAATGTTGTTTAAAACACAAGTTTTCAAAGATGATTACATTTTTGCAAAAGTAGACAGTTAAGGCACTTGAATAAGTATATAAAACTTTCATTGCTGAAACATCTAAAAGAAACAACCTCTTTTAACACTGTTGTTTGAAATAACGAATATGCATGAGTGTTGACTTCAAAGAGACAAAATTCATAATCTTTATGATTTTGATTGCTACTGAGATCGAATGTCTATTTGTAGATACATTGGATACTTGTGAGTATTTATATCGCATTTCCTGTTCATTTACTTTGACTTATTGAATTTACTTTTTATAGATTTATAGAAACTTTAAATTGCTCACTGATGTTAATATTTTTTGAGACTTTTAATTTTTATTTTAAGATTTTTACCCCCAAAATATAAAGATTCTAAATTTTTAAATGGGTGAAGTTTGAAAATATTTTCCTGAGTTTTTCACTGGGACACCTTCCTCAAACAATGATTATGAAAATAATCTCTTCTGGTTTTTCTAATCTTTTTATAGTTTTGTTTTTTGCATTTTGTTTTTCATTTCATCTGATAATTACTTTTGTATTTGACATATAAAAGGGTCCTAACTTTTTCTTCCTTTTTCTAAATATTGTCAAATTACCCTAATGCCATTTTAAAAATAGTTAATTCTTCTCCACTGCTTTAAAGGTGCCAGTTTTATCATATGTGTAATTCTATGTGCACATGGCTTCTCTAGTTTAATCCACTGATTTTTATTTACCTTTTTCCTCAAGTACTGTGTGCAGTACTACTCTGATTTAATGATTTAGCTTTATAGTATATTTTGATATCTAGAATAGTTCTCCCTCACTGTTCTTTCTTAATGTTATATATTGAATATTTTTTCTTATACATTCCTACAGATAAGCTTTAGAATCAGCTTATCAAGTAGACAATACACTAAAACATCACTCCAGTTACCCACATCTTCTTTTATGACCCTCAGCAACGTTTTATAATTGTTTTGAAGTTTAGCTCTTGCACATTTATTTTTGTATATATTCTCAGACATTTTACAGTATTTGTGATTAATTTTAAATGGGACATTTTGCCATTAACCTTTCAAATTTGTTATTGTTGGTTTACAGGAAAATAATTAATACTCTATTAAATGCCTTATTGTTTTTCAGTTGATTATTTAGTATTTTCTAAAAATAAAATAATATACTCAAAGTTCTGGCAATTTTTTTCTCTCATATTCATAAGTTTACTTTTTTCATGCCTTATTCATTGGTTAGAACTTCAAAGACATTGTTGGATAGCATCAGTAATTGAAGGTACATCCATATTTTATTCTTAACTTTAAAACGCATGCATGTTTCTGGTGTTTTACAGTCATGTATGATACTTTTCTATAGATTTTTGTAATTTTCTAAAATTTCTTCCTGGGAAACTTTACCAGGTGAGAGGATCTAAGTTATAATTCTCTTAAATGGTAACATGTTACTTGATTATTTATGTTATTAATGGAAAATTCAAATTATTTCCAAATATAGGACTCCTATTTTTTTCTCATGTAATAAAGTTTGGCTTCAGCAGACACTATTGTGTACTAAGGAAATTGGGCGGTGAACAATAGGACTTTCCTTTTTCCCATAGACTTCTTGGCACTTAGCCTATAAGATAAACTGTTTTCCTTTTCTAATAAATAATTTCTCCTTCCATATAACTACTTTTATTAAAAAATACTTTAACAAAAACATAAAGTCATCAGTTACCACCAATGCTATTTTTTTAAAATAGATATGCAACCAGGATATATTGTACAGCATAGGGAAATACAGCCACTGTTTTGTAATAATGTTAAATGGAGTATAATCTATAAGAATACTGAATCACTATGTTGTATACCTGAAACTATTATAATATTGAAAATCAACTATACTTCAATAAGAAAAAAAGAGAAAAGAAACTCAGATACTGTGGAGGTCAGTGGCCCATCAACACAGGCTCCGGCCCTTCTGCATAGAACCAGCAAATGGATCTTCTCTCCCCAGCCCAAGCTAGCCATGTGACCGGAATCTAGGAACAGGAAGAAGAGCCTCTGCCCTTCCCCAGTAGCGCTGCCTGCCTAACGCTCCAACTGTTTATTACTGACTCCTCCTGAACTAATGGGGTTTGAAATTTCCATTAATTAAGAATATAAATAAATAAATGGGTAGGAAAGGGGGAGAGGGTGGCCTGCTACCCAGAAGGCTCTGCAGAAAGCAGCCAGTTTATGCTTCATGAGCCTCTTTGCTCCCTCTCCAAACCTCCTAATGCAACCTTTCTTCTGAGATGCCCTCAGGGAACTCCAGTTTGGAGGGGATGATTTGATTTCAACCTCTGGTGATTCTGAGCCTTACTGATTGGCCTTTCATGGCCTTTAAAGGGCCAGCTTGTCCCAAACCCAGGGTACCTCCTCAGCTCACTTACCCTCCTTCCCACAGCGCCTTCAAATATAAAGATGATTTCTGCAGGTCCCCCAATAGGATCCCTCATGCTGTCACAATGCAATGCTGTGTGATGTGACTCAGCTGGTCATTAACATTTTCTTGATCATGTTTTCCCCTCAGGTAGGTCTTTATGTTCCTCAGATCAAAGCTCTGCAACTTGGGTTGAAACAGCCTTGCTAGAAGTGAGCATTTTGCCAGCAGGCTGCTGTTGTAGGCCAGAAGCAAGTGGTGGAAGGTGGAAATGGAGGAGATGGGCGCTGGTAGGAAGTCCATTCCACCAGCAAGCATGGTGGCTTACCTACTGCACTGGGATCTGGGTCAGATACAAAGGTGTTGAGAGCAAGTCCTCTGCCCTCCACGCGCAGCCATTTAGGGGAGAAGACGTCAAACAACAGCAGGCAGCATTTAATAAGGACAAAACCGCATGCTGTAGACTTTGTACAGTAGAGTTCATGGGCGAGAAGATGGGGTGGGAGTGGTAGGTGGAAGTTGCAGAATGTCTCCATGGTAGGAGCGTGGCGGGAGGAACTAGGCTGTGACTTGTTTCAAAGCTGCACTGCCAGACACACACACTGCTTTCCTTCGCTGCAGTTTAGACAGAGTTAATGGAGATGAGGGTGCTGTCTACACCTCCCAACAAGCTGTCCTTCGGTGCTGCTACTCTCTTTGAGGGATATACAGTCCTGGAAGTTGAGGCTTGTGCTTGGCCAAGAAAGGGTGATAGACATGCCTTTCGGCTTCCTCATGAAGAAATACGCTCGGCAGCTAAAAACGGATGAGTGGAGCTGTGCCTTTGTTTTCCTGCAGGACAATAGCAGTAGCTTCGGATCCCATTCCTCATCAACAAAAATTCTCTCAGGGCTTCTATTTCGATGGAGACATTGTGGTTCCACAGGGCTTGGGCCACTCACCTCTTCCTCGAGTTGGCCAAGGAGAAGCTTGAGGGCGCCCAGCATCTCCTGAAGATGCAAAACCAGCATGGAGTCCGCACTCACTTCTGGGACATGCAGAAGCCGTTCACAGTAAGTGAGGTAAAGCCCTGGACACCATGGAAGCCACAGTGGCCTTGGAAAAGAACCTGGACCAGGCTGTTTGGATTCTGCATGCCCTGCATTCTGCCTGCATAGACCCCTATATCTCTGTGACTTCCTGCAGAACCACTTTCTGGATGAGCAGGTGAAACTCATCAAGAAGATGGCAATCACTTGACCGCCCTCCGCAGGCTGGCGGCCCCAGGCAGGGGTGGGCGAGTATCTCTTCTTCCAAAGGCTCACTCTCAAGCACGACTAGAGCCTCCAGAGCCCAGAGGCCTTCGAGGGGCTCCTCTGCAGCCCCTTTGTGTCAGGGCTTCTGCCTGAGCCTCTCACAGCAGGCACTAGACAGCTTTTCTAACACCCAGGAGCCCTCGCCCAAGCTGTGGACCAAATGGAAACAGTAAAGCTTTTTGCAGAAAAAAAAGGTAAGAATACGATTCTCTGCAGTCTGCCTGCTTCAAAAGAGATCCAGAGTGCAGTGGTTATAAATATTGTCCTCTTTTGGATTCTTTGAGGTTAGGGTTAAACTTCAGTCATTAATTTAGTAGTTTGGAGGGTGCTGGATAGGAATAAGGACAGGGACATTAGAAAGAGCTTTTCAGCATTTACAGCTTTCTTCCAAATTAAAGTACAAATCATGTTCTGTTTCATTCCTCCTCCCTCTCAGTCTCTGCCTAGTCTCCTCAAAGTTGAGAGCCAATGCTGTATTTTGAAAGAATGTTGTTTTCTCTATATAAAAGTGAATTTATCCCTATTTTCAGCAAATATCACATGGCAAATAAGACTCACGGTTTCTGGTGGAACAAAACAGAAACCTAGTATTTTAATTTTATCCTAAAATTGATTTACCTTTTGCATTAAATAGCTTCTGTAGAAAACTGGGAAACTAATAATGGCAGGTAATCATGATAAGACTTCCCTCATCTTTGCTGTTATATGACAACATCCATATTACTTATCATCCGTATTACTAGGGCATTTACTCAGCCTAGTCCTAAACGTCTCAAGCCCCACGCTCTGAATACTTGTTCGCAGTAGGCTTTGCCAGCTTCTCAGTCGAATGACAGCAATTCTCCAGTCTCTATATAGCTGGGATCATTTGAACTCCAGTAAAAACCATAATTTGTTTTATGGACCCTGTGTTCACAGCCATTTCTAATTAACTTGATTGAATTAAAACTTGAAGTCTTCAGATACTCTCATAGTGTAGCTGTATCTGCATTCTTGGAGCTGTGGCTTCTCTTTACATCTTGCTTTCACTGTTGTGTGTCCACATTTTTTTCCCAACTTAATTATTCCCAAAGGCACCAATCGTATCAGTTGAGTTTATGAATGAAAAATGTGGAAGAAGTATATATTGTAAGAGCTTGCATTTTCCACATGTTGATACTTCAGTGTCCTCTCTAACAAATCTGCTACACCTTTTCATCTTTTTCATGAATTCCTAATTTCTTCATTCCTACTTTTCTCCTTCTGCAATTCCACACAAGTCCTGCGTTCTGGAGAATTCTTCGAAGGGTTTGGGCATTGTTTCTTACTGCATGCCAGACTCTCTGGCCCTCCCCCAAGAACCTGCAAACTAATATCCTTTAATACATTTATTTTATGTTTCAACTATCCAGAGTAGGTTTTGTTTTTTTGAAATCAAGAATTCTGCCCCATCATTCAACATATAGTAGATGTTTAATTAGGTGAAAATTTACAGGTGTTACAGATTGAGACCAACAATTGGGTTAAGAAGTTGTGGTGTTTTCCAAATGTAGGATGAGAGAGAACTTGTTTGACATCTTTCCATGTGCAAGTGATTTATTAGTTTGAGACAATTTATGAAAACTTAAGTTCAAATTAATAGCTTTAGTGTAACTGCTGAGCCTATGACATGGACTTTTCCTTTATGAAGAATTATTTGGGCTCACTTTCTTACTGCTGTGTAGAATCCTGGTGTCTTCTTTTAATATAAGATAATTATTTTTATATGAAAATTGACATATTCTCTGCACAGTTCTTCATACTTACCCAAATATATACACACACAAAATGAAGTACAGCAGCACATAGCCAGTCCTATATAAGCCTTTATGGATTTTCTAGGTGGAAATAAAACATTGTTGTTTGCTCTTGGCTTTCTCCTATAGATGATAACACTATAGTCAGGTTAGGGACATTAGGCTTTCAATAACATATTCACCAACTAGCATCCTTGCTTAGCCTCTATAAAATAAAAGTGTATTTTGGACACAGTTGTGAAGTGGACACTTTGTCAGTGCCTGACTTCTTTCCTGTGGCTTTCTCCTAAACCCATACCCTCGTTGTTCTTTATGTCTAAAGAATCCTAATTTTAGAGTTCTGTATGTATGGTCATAAATCTCACCATGCACATATACTGGCTGATGTGAGACTTTACTGACTGTGAATGCATAAATAATTCCATCCAAATGCCATGGGAAGAGAATGCAGAATGTTCCTTAACATCTTGCAAACATGTGCAGAGTGCCTTTTCTAAACACTTGTCATTTATGGCTAAAGCCTTGTTCAGCTCATCAGTAGTCCCTACATAGAGTCTGGGAGGTTATGCAGTCTGACTTCTTCCCAAGACTGAAATACTCTAAGTTTCTGACTTAAAGGCATTTAAGTTGAATGTTGAACTATTTTACTATTTTGAGAGGTTGGAAAATTCTAATGATCATGACGTTCTTTCTTATGCAGAGAAAAATTTGTCTATTTGTATCATTGGTCCTTGTTCAACTCTTGGGGGAATAATAACAATAGTAGTAACTAACATTTTTATAGTGCTCACTATTTCCCAGGAACTATTCTAAGTGTTTAACATGAAATGACTTACTTAATCTTCACAACAACCCTATGAGAAATATACAATTGTTATATAAGTTTTGCAGGTGAGAAATTCAGGGTATTACAGAGCAATTCAGAGTAAGCTTATTCCCACTTCCATAGTTCAGCACCCACATTTTCCCTTCCTGAGGCTATATACCACTAATCATTCTTCACAGAGCATGGTCTCCACAATCTTCATCTTTTTTTTATTGGGGTATAACTGACATATAACATTTTATTAGTTTAGGTGTACAACATGTTTATTTGATATATGTATATAGTGCAAAATGGTTACCACAGTAAGTTTAGTAACATCCATCACTACACGTAGTTACAAACTTTTTTTCTTGTGATGAGAACTTTGAACATTTACTCTCTTGGTAACTTTCAAATATACAATACAGTATTGTTAGCTATAGTCACCGTGCTGTACATTACATCCCAAGGGCTTATTTATCTTATAACTGGAAGTTTGTACCTTTTCACCACTTTGAACTATTTTGACCCATTCATCCCCTACTGGCAACCACCAATCTTTTCTCTGTATCTATGAGTTTAGAGGTTTTGTTTTTGTTTCAGATTCCACATATAAGTGAGATCATAGTGTTTGTCTTTCTAGTCTGACTTATTTCACTTAGTATAATACCCTCAAGGTCCATCCATGTTGTTGCAAATGACAGGAATTCCTTCCTTTTTATGGCTGAATAATATTCCATTGCATATAAATACCACATTTTCTTTATCCATCCATCTATGGACACTTAGGTTGCTTCCATGTCTTGGCTGTTGTAAATAATACTGCAGTGAACATGGGAGAGCAGTTATCTTTTTGAGACAGTAATTTTCTTTAGGATAAATGCACAGAAGTGGAATTGCTGGATCATATGGTAGTTATATTTTTCATTTTTTGAAAATCTCCATACTCTTTTCTGTAGTAGCTGTACCATTTTACACTTTCACCAACAGTGCACAAGGGTTTCCTTTCCTCCATATCCTTGCCAACATTTGTTATCTCTTCTCTGTTTGATAATAACCATTCTAACAGATGTTAAGGGATAGCTCATTTTAGTTTTGATTTACATTTCCTGATGATTAATGTTGTTCAACACCTTTTCATTTACTTGTTGACCATTTGAAATTCTTCTTTGGAACAATGTCTGTTCCAATCCTCTGGACATTTTTTAATTGGTTTATTTATTTATTTATTTATTTATTTAGCTATTGAGTTGTAAGAGTTCTTTCTATATATTGGATATTAACCCCTTACCAGATATATGATGTGCAAATATTTTCTCCAATTCTGTAGGTTTCCTTTTCATTTTATCAATAGTTTCTTTTCCTGTACAGAAACTTTTTTAGTTTAATGTAGTCCCACTTGCTGAATCTTGCTCTTGTTGCCTTCGCTTTTGGTGTCAAATCTAAAAAAATCACCACCAAGACTAATGTCAAGGAGCTTACTGTCTGTTTTCTTCCAGAAGTTTTATGGTTTCAGGTCTTACATTCAAGCATTTAATTTATCATGAGTTGATTTTTGTTAACAGTGTAACATAGGGGTCCAATTTCATTCTTTTGTAGGTGGCTGTCCAGTTTTTTCAACATCATTTATTGAAAAGACTATCCTTTTCCCATTGTGTATTGTTGGCTTCTTTGTTGTGAATGAATAGATCATCCATGAGTTTATTTCCGGGCTCTTTATTCTGCTCCACTGATCAATTGTGTCTATTTTTATGCCAATACCACCTTAGCTTGATTATTATATATTTGTAACACAGTATGAAGCATAATGCCTCTCATAAAGCCTTGAGAAAGCTTTATTTAACTTTCTCAAAATTACTTTGGCTATTCAGGGTCTTTTTGGTTCCATACAAATTATAGGATTGTTTGTTTTATTGCTGTGAAAAATGCCCTTGGAATTTTGAATCTGTAGATTACTTTGGGTAGTATAAACTTCCTAATAATATTAATTTGTCCAATCCATGAGCATGGATTATTTTTCCATTTATTTGTGTCTTCTTCAATTTCTTTTATCACTGTCTTATAGTTTCAATGTACAGATCTTTCACCTCCTTGGTTAAATTTATTCTTTTCTAAATGTATTATTTTTGACATAATTGTGAATGGGACTGCCTTTTTAATTTCTCCTCCTGATAGTTTATTATTACTGTATAGAAACAACTGATTTTTGTATATTGATTTTGTAACCTGCAACTCTAATGCATTAGTTTATTGGTTTTAAAATTTTTTTTGGTGAAGTCTCTAGGGTTTTTTCTATGTATATCATATCACCTGCAAGTAGAGACAGTTTTATTCTTCCTTTCCAGTTTGGATGCCTTTTATTTCTTTTGCTTGCCTACTTATTCTGGCTAACTTCCAATGCTGTGTTGAATAAAAGTGGTGAGAGTGGACATCCTTCTATTTTTCTAGATCTTAGAGGAAAAGCTTTCAGTTTTTCACCTTTACGTATGATGCTACCTGTAGGTTTGTCATAAATGGCCTTTATTGAGTTGAAGTAAGCTCTTGCTATACCTAATTTGTCAAAAGCTTTTACCATTGAAGGATGTTGATTTTTGTCAAATGATTTTTCTGCATCAACTGAGATGATCCTGATTTTCATCCTTTATCCTGTTAAGGTGTTCTGTCATCTTGATTGATTTGCATATGTTGAAACATCCTTGCATCTCAGGGATGGATTCCACTTGGTCACGGTGTATGATCCTTTCAATGTGCTGTTGAATTTGGTTCGGCTAATATTTTGTTGAATATTTTTGCATCCATGTACATCAGGTATATTGGCCTGTACTTTTTTCTTCTTGTGGTGTCATCGTCTGGCTTTGGTATGAGGATGATGCTGGCCTCATAAAATGGAAGTATTTCCTTCTATTTGGAAGGAAGTATTTGGAAGTATTTCCTTCTATTCTTTTTTTGGGGTGAAGAGTTTGAGAAGGATTGTTGTTAATTCTTTAAATGTTTGGTGGATTTCATCAGTGAAGCCATCTGGTTCTGGGCTTTTGTTTGTTAGGAAGTTTTGATCACTGATTAAATCAACTTTCTTGTTATTGATCTGTTCAGATTTCTGTTTCTTCATGATTCTCTCTTGGTAGGCTGTATATTTCTAGGATTTTTCTATTTCTTCTAGGTTATACAATTTTGGGGTATATAAATGTTCATAGTATCCTCTTATGATTTCTGATTTTACTTATTTGAGTCCTCTCTTGTTTTTTGGTGAGTCTAGCTTAAAAGTTTGTCTATTTTGTATCTTTTCAAAAACCAGCTGTTAGTTCCATTAATCATTTTGATTTTTTTAGCTCTATTTCATTTATTTCCACTCTGATCTTTCTTATTTCCTTCCTTATTCTAATTTTGTACTTAGTTTGTGCTGCTTTTCCTAGTTCCTTGAGGTGTAAAGTTGTGTTATTTATTTCAGATCTTTCTCATTTCTTAATGTAGGCTAAACTTTCCTTTTAGAAGTGCTTTTGCTGTATCCAATAAGCTTTGGAATGCTGTATTTCCTTTTTAATTTGTCTCAAGATATTTTTTGATTTCTTCTTTGATACCTTGGTTATTTAGTAACATGTTGTTTAATCTTCACATATTTGTGAATTTTCCAGTTTTCTTTTAATTCATTTCTAGTTTCATACCCTTGTAGTTGGGAAAGTTGCTTGATATGATTTCAGTCTTCTTAAATTTATTAAGACTTGTTTCATGGCCTGACATGATCTATTGTGGAGAATGCTCCTTGTGCATTTGAGAAGAATGTATATTCAGCTGCTTTTGGATGGGATATTCTGTAAATGTTAAATCCTGCTGGTCTAGCATGTCATTTAAGTCCAGTGTTTCCTCATTGGTTTTCTATCTGGATGATCTATCCATTGATGAAAGCGGGGTATTGAAATCTCCTACTATTATTGTATTCCTGTCTACTTTTCCCTTTAGGTCTGCTAATATTTGCTTTATATATTTAGCTGCTACTATGTTAGGTGCACAAATATTTGCAAATGTTATATCCTCTTGTTGAATTGACCCTTTTATCATTATATAATGACGTTCTTTGTCTCTTATAACGGTCCTTGGCTTAAAGTCTGTTTTTCCTGATGTAAGTATAGACAAAAACCAGGGCTTCAGACACATACACGAGCTTCTCTGAGACATACCAGCAACCTGGAGCAAGGTGGAGAGAGAGCATGAAGAAGGAACTGCTTTCCTCCTGGTCTCTGGAGAGTATTGCAGTTAGCCTGTTTATATGTGCTAAAATAGAAGTCTGCTCCTCAGGCTACAGCTATTAAGATAAGAAAATAGGCCTCTTTTATGAAAAGAGTGGTTGTGTTTTAATCTGCTGTCTCTGCTCTGGGCCCCAGGGTTATAACCACAATGAGTCCACACTAACATTTTAAGATCTTTCTCTGTGTTTACTATAGCCTTGTGGGTATCGTGCATGCAAGCCACATTGGCTTTCAAAGCTGGATGTTTTGGGGGCCCATCTCTCTGGTGAAAGTATTAAGAGGTGGGGTATCAGATGTGGGGTCAAACACTTTGCTACTCAAGAAGATACAGGGAGTTGTGAGTTCCCTCCCAGTTGTGTGTAGCCAGGATGCGGGTCGGGTTTATGGACAGACTGTGTCTCAGTGTCTCCTACCTGTTTTGATGTGGGTATTTTCTCGTTTGCCTGATATGTAGGAGTCACTCAGCTAGCTTCTGTATTTCTTTCAGAGGGAATTTTCACATTTATAGCTGTAGATTTGGTGTGTGTATAGGAGAACATGAGTTCAAGGGTCTCCTACATTGTTACCTTGAACTGGAACCCCTCGTCTTCATCTTTTTAATCATTCTATTTCAAATGTCCTCCAGTGTACTTGAAGTTTGAAATACATTACTATAGTATTTATAAAACCCAAGAGAGAGGATTATTGACACATACAGTGCCATAGCTACCACCTTTGTTATAGACATTATACTTCTGTCAAATCGTCTTAGTAAGATGCTGACTTTTTAGTAGTTACTTGAGCATGTAGTTAAATAAAACTCTTGTTCTTCATTTACATGAAATGTTGGCACACTCTCCATTCTGAAAATTTGAAGATGACTTGTAGTCAGGTCTGAGAATGTAGATTTATCTGTTTA
Organism: Balaenoptera acutorostrata; assembly: GCF_949987535.1. Lineage (NCBI taxonomy): Eukaryota > Metazoa > Chordata > Mammalia > Artiodactyla > Balaenopteridae > Balaenoptera > Balaenoptera acutorostrata. The sequence goes on from NC_080067.1 coordinate 32,086,471, forward strand.
AATTTTTCATTTATTCCACCACAAGAAAAGAAATACTTACTGAAATTAACTATATGCAAGACAGTGTTCTTGGTATCATTGAGGATAGGTACAAAAATGGTTCAGAGGCAGACCTTTCCAAGAAGGAGCTCATAGTATAGGAAAGAAGATGAATCACAGAGGATCCAGACCAAGATGGTGAAGTAGGAAGATCCTGAGTTAACCTCCTCCCATGGACAAACCAAAACTACAACCACATAGAGAGAAACTATCTCTGAGAACATTCTGAAGATTAGTAGAACAGATTTTCCACAACTAAGGATATTTTTAAAAGGCCACATCAAGAAGGATAAGAGAGGCAGAAACACAGTCTACTCAGAATCCACACCAGCAGTGTGGTGACCTGTAAGTGGTAGTGATATCACAACTGTGGAGGTACCCTCTGTGGAGCAAGGGGTCCAAGCCCCATGTTGGGCTCCCCAGTCCAGGGGATCTGTACCGGAAGATGAGCCCCCAAAACGTCTCACTTCGAAAACCAGTGGTGCTTATATTCAGGAAAGCCAGAGGGCTGTGGGAAAGCGAGGGTCCACTCTAGGAAAACTCACATACAAACTCACTATGAGTCCTAGTGCAGCGGCAAGAGCTTGAAAACTGCTGGGTCATGCAAGAAGGAGACTCATTGACTAATTTTAAGGTGTGTGTGGGAGAGATCTGATGGGAATTTTCTCCAGGGATGAAAGCACTGGCAGGTTCCTTCTTCCTTTTTTTTTAACTCTCCTTTCACCCAGCTGTCCTGGTGCTGACAGGAGCCATTTTTGTCATTCTCTACGAACATAGATAATAACATGCACCCCACCCTGACATTCCCCTGAGGATCAGCCCTGAGCAACCTGCCTGCCTTGGCTGGCCCCTCTGAAATGGCTCCCTTCCTGCCCCACCCAGCAAGGAGCAGGATCCCTCCAGAGTGGCTCCCATTCTGAGGAAGTAGCCTCACCAACTCAGTAGCTGAGCTTGGCCTGCACTGGCACCCCACTAAAGAGGTTTCTGCTCTGGGGAGCCAGCCCTACACACCAGTGTGCCCACAACACTCACAGCTAGGTCTCACAGACAGCTGGGCTGGGGATCAGACCTACCCACTAGAACATTAACAGTAGTCAGGGCTGAGCCACACATCCAACTGGGCCAGGGGTCAGCCCTGCCTAACAGTGTGCCTGTAGCAATTGTAACCCAACCACAAGAGGCCCATACAGCCTACATGGGGGGTACCCCTGGGGCACCTGGATATGGTGAGCAGGGGGAAATGTGTCAAGTGTATCATTGGGTCCCTACATAAGGCCACTCTTCGAAGATGTAGTTGATATACCTAATATATAGAAACAAAGACAGAGAGGCAAAATGAGACAAAGGAATACCTTCTAAACAAAATAATAAAACCTCAGAAAAAGAACTAAATGAAATGGAGGCAAGCAATTTACCAGATAAAGTGTTCAAATAGTCATAAAAATGCCACCAAACTCAGGGGGAAAATGGATAAACTCAGTGAAAACTTCAACAAAGAGGTATAAAGTATAAAAAGTAACCAATTAGAATGGGAGAATACAATAACTGAAAAGAAAAATACACTGGAGGCAATCAAAAGCACGTTAGAGAATGCAGAAAAATGGATCAGTGATCTGGATGACAAGGTAGGAAATCACTTATCAAAATAGCAAAAAATTTTAAAAAAATTTTAAATAAGGATAGTTTAAGGGACCTGTGGAACAACATTAAGAGTACTAAACATTTGCATTATAGAGCTCCCAGAAGGAGAAGCAAGAGAGAAAATGACAGAAAAACTATTTGAAGAAATTATTGTTGAAAACTTCCCTAATCTGTTGAAGGAAGCAGACATGCAAGTCCAGGAAGCACGGAACATCTCAAACAAGATGAACCCAAAGAGACCCACACCAAGACACATTATGATTAAAATGTCAAAAGTAAAAAAGAGAATCTTAAAAGCAGCAAGAGAAAAACAATTAGTTATATACAGGGGAACCCTCATAAGACTATCAGCTGATTTTTTAGCAGAAAGTTCTCAGGTCAGAAGGGAGTGAGATGATATATTCAAAGTACTGAAAGGAAAAATTTACAGCCAATAATACCCTACCCAGCAAGGTTATTATTTAGAATCAAAGGAGAGATAAAGTGTTTCCCAGGCAAGCAAAGGCTAAAGGAGTTCATCATCCCTAAACTGGCCTTAAAAGAAATGTTAAAGGGATTTCTTTAGATGGAAAAGAAAAGACCATAAATAGAAAGGAGAAAACTGAAAGGAAAAAACTCACTGGTAAAGGCAAACATATAGTAAAGGTAGTCAATCAACTATCTATAAAGCTTCTATGAAGATTAAAAGACAAAAGTAGTAAAAATCGTCTATATTTAAAATAGTTAAGGAATACACAAAATAAAAAGATGTAAAATATGACATCATAAACATAAAACATGGGGGGAGCAGTAAAAATGTAATGCTTTTAGAATGTGCTTAAATGTAAGCAACCATCAACTTAAAGTAGATATACGTATGCTATATATATAGGTTGCTATATATAAACCTCATGATAACCACAAACCAAATCTATGATAGATACACAAAAAAAGAGAAAGAAATACAAACATAGCACTAAAGAAAGGTATTAAATCACAAGAGAATAATATAACACTTGTAAATATATATGCAGCCAACATAGAAGCTCCTAAATATATAGAGCAAATATTAACAGACCGAAAGAGAGAAATTGACAGTAATACAATAATGTTAGGGGACTCTGACTCCCTACTTACATCAAATAATGGATCATACAGAGAGAAAATCAGTAATGAAACATTGTCCTTAAAGGACATATGAGACCAGATTGACTTAGTAGATATATACAAAACATTCCACTCAAAAACAGCAGAGCACACGTTCTTTTCAAGTGGACGTGGCACATCCTCCAGGATAGATCACATGTTAGGCCACAAAACAAGTCTCAATAAATTTAAGAAAATTGAAATCACATCAAGAATCTTTTCTGACCACAATCTTGTAAAACCAGAAATCAATTACAAGAAGAAAACTGGAAAAAATGACAAATGTGTGTAGTCTAAATGATTTGCTACTAAACAACCAGTGAGTCAACAAAGAAATCCAAGAGGAAATAAAAAAATACCTTGAGGTAAATGAAAATGAAAAAAAAAATAATGTTCCAAAATTAATGGGATGCAACAAAAGCACTTCTAAGGGGGAAGTTTGTAACAATATAGTCCTGTCTCAGGAAACAAGAAATATCTCAAACAAACAATTTTACCTTACGCCTAAGGGAACTGGAAAAAGAAGAACTAACAAAGTCCAAAGTTAGTAGAAGTATGGAAATAATAAAGATTGGAGAGGAAGTAAATTAACTAGAGACTAAAATAACAACAGAATAGATCAATGAAACCAAGAGCTGGCTCCTTGAATAGATAAACAAAATTGATAATTCTTTAGCCAGGTTCATCAAGAAAAAAAGGAAAGAGGGCCAAATAAATAAAATCAGAAATAAACAGGAGGAGTTACAACCAACACCACAGAAATTCAAAGAATCATAAGAGATTACTATGAACAACTATATTCCAACAGATTGGGCAATCTAGAAGAAATGAATAAATTCTTAGAAACATATAATCTTCTAAGACCAAATCAAGAAGAAATAGAAAATCTAAACAGACTGATCACTAGCAATGAAATAGAATCAGTAATAAAAAAAAAACTTCCCACAAACAATCCAAGACCAGACGGCTTCACAGGAAAATTCTACCAAACATTTAAAGAAGAGTTAACAACTATCTTCTCAAACTATTGCAAAATAAGAAAGAGGTAGGAACACTTCCAAACTTATTATGTGAGGCAAGCTTTACCCTGATGCCCAAACCAGATAAAGACACTACAAAAAAAGAAATTTACAGGCCAATATCCCTGATGAACATAGATGCAAAAATCCTCAACAAAATATTAGCAAACAGAATTCAAGAATACATTAAAAGGATAATACACCATGATCAAGTGAGATTTATTACAGGGGTGCAAAGATGGTTCAACAACTGCAAATTAGGCAGTGTGATATACCACATTAACAAAATGAAGACTAAAAATCATATGATTAATTCAATAGATGCAGAAAAAGTATTTGACAAAATTCAACATCACTTATGATAAAAACTCTCAATAAAGTGGGTATAGAGGGACCATATCTCAACAAATAAAGGCCATATATATGACAAACCCACAGCCAATATCATACTCAGTGGTGAAGAGCTGAAAGCAGTTTCCCTAAAATCAGGAACAAAACAAGGATGTTTACTCTTGCCACTTTTATTCAACGTAGTACTAGAAGTCCTAGCCAGAGCAATCAGACAAGAAAAAGAAATAAAAGTAATACAAATTGAAAAGAGGTAAAACTGTCACTGTTTGCAAATGACATGATACTATATATAGAAAATCCTAAAGATGCTACCAAAAATCTGTTAGAACTAATAAATGAATTAGTGAAGTTTCAGGATACAAAATCATTATACAGAAATATGCTGTGTTTCTATACACTAATAACAAACTATGAGAAAGAGAAATTAAGAAAACAGTCCCATTCACGATTTCATCCAAAAGAATAAAATACTGGAAATAAATTTAACCAAGGAGGTGAAAGACCTATACTCTGAAAACTGTAAGAAACTGATGAACAAAACTGAAGATGATACAAAAAATGCAATGATATACCATGCTTATGGATTGGAAGAATTGATATTGTTAAAATGTCCATACTACCCAAAGCATTCTACAGATTCATCATGATCTCTATCAAAATACCAATGGCATTTTTCAAGGAACTGGATCTAATAATACCAAAATTTGTATGAAACCACAAAAGACCCCAAACAGCCAAAGCACTCTTAAGAAAGAACAAAGCTAGAGTTATCACGGCCCCTGATTTCAAAATATACTACAAAGCTATAGTAATCAAAAACTGTTTGGTACTGGTGCAGTAAACAGACACGTGGATCAATGGAACAGAATAGAGAGCCCAGAAATAAACCCATATTTGTATGGTCAATTAATTTTCAACAAAGGATTGAAGAATGTACAGTGGGGAAAAGACAGTCTCTTCAATACATAATTTTGGGAAAACCAGATAGCTACATGCAAAAGAATGAAAGTGGACTACTTTCTTGTACCATATACAAAAATTAACTCAAAATGTATATTAAAGAGTCAAGGGCTTCCCTGGTGGCGCAGTGGTTGAGAATCTGCCTGCCAATGCAGGGGACACGGGTTCGAGCCCTGGTCTGGGAAGATCCCACATGCCGCAGAGGAACTGGGCCCGTGAGCCACAACTACTGAGCCTGCGCATCTGGAGCCTGTGCTCTGCCACAAGAGAGGCCGTGACAGTGAGAAGCCCGAGCACCGCGATGAAGAGTGGCCCCCACTCGCCGCAACTAGAGAAAGCCCTCGCACAGAAACGAAGACCCAACACAGACAAAAAAATAATAATAAATAAATAAATAAAATAAATTAAAAAAAAAAGAGTCAAATGTAAGCCCTGAAACCATAAAACTCCTAGAAGCAAAAATAGGCAGTATGTTCTCTGATGTCAGTCTTAGTAATATTTTTTTGATCTGTCTCCTCAGACAAGGGCAACAAGAGCAAAATTAAGTGGGACTAAATCAAACTAGAAAGGCTTTGCAGAGAGGAGGAAACCAACAAAATGAAAAGGCAACCTACTAAATGGGAAAAGATACTTGCAAATGATATATCTGATCAGGGGTTAATATCCAAAATATATAAAGAACTCACACATTTCAATATCAAAAAATCCCCCAAACAATCTTGATTAAAAAACAAGCAGAGGACTGGAATTTCCAAGGAATACATACAGATGACCAACAGACACATGAAAACATGCTCAATGTCAGTAATCATTGGGGAAATGTGAGTTAAAACCACAATGAGATATCACCTCATACCTGTTAGAATGGTTATTATGAAGAGTACAGGAAAAAACATGTTGGCAAGGATGTGAAGAAAAGGAATCCCTCATGCACTGTTGGTGGGATTGTAAATTGGTGTAGCCCCTATGGAAAGCATATGGAGATTCTTCAAACAATGAAAGATAGAACTTCTGTACAATCTAGCAATTCTACTTCTGGATGTTTATCTGAATAAAATGAAAACACTAATTCAAAAAATATATGCACCTCTATGTTCATTGTAGCACTATTTACAGTAGCCAAGACATGGAAGCAACTTAAATGTCCATTGATGGATGAATTGATAAAGAAGATAGGGCATATTTACACAATGGAATATTAGCCATAAAAAAAAGAAATCTTGCAATTTGTGACAACACTGATGGACCTAGAAGCTATTATACTAAGTGAAATAAGACTATAAATATACATACCCTATGGTTTCTTATATGTAGAATCTAAAAACAAACTCACAAACAAAAACAGAAACAAACACATAGATACAGAGCATAAATGAGTAGTTGCCAGAGAGGAGCAGGTTGGGGGTTGGGAAAAACAGGTTAAGGGGATTAATAGGTACAAACTTACAGTTATAAAATAAATAAGTCACAGGGATATAATACAGAGGATAGGGAATATAGTCAATAATACTGCAATAACTTTGCATGGTGACAGATGGTTACTAGACATCATGGTGATAAATTGGTAATGTATATAAATGTCAAATCACTATGTAGCACTCCTGGAACTAATATAATCTTGTATGTCAACTATACTTCAATAAAAAAAGAGAAATTAAAAAATGAAAAAAATTGGGCTTCCCTGGTGGCACAGTGGTTGAGAGTCTGCCTGCCAATGCAGGGGACACAGGTTCGAGCCCTGGTCTGGGAAGATCCCACATGTCGCGGAGCAACTAGGCCCGTGAGCCACAACTACTGAGCCTGCGCGTCTGGAGCCTGTGCTCCGCAACGAGAGAGGCCACGACAGTGAGAGGCCCGTGCACCGCGGTGAGGAGTGGCCCCCACTTGCCGCAACTAGAGAAAGCCCTCACACAGAAACGAAGACCCAACACAGCCAAAAATAAAATAAATAAATAAATAAACCCAAAAGTTAAAAAAAATAAATAAAAAATGACTCATAAACAGAAGATAAATAGCTGGAATGTACAATAGAACATGCTAACTTCCATAATAACGTTATATTTTGACACAAAGAGAATGAAGAAAGTAATATAAACTGAACAAAAATCAGAGAAGAATTTTGAGGCAGAAGCAATTTTGGCATTAAAAGATGACAGGCCTGTTTGGATAGGCAGAAAAATATGAAAATGTGCTTGAGGGGGGACAAGTATAAATAAATGTAGGGAAATAGAAGTGCTTAGAGCATAGCTGAATTTGAATGTAGCATATCACCTAAGATTATGTAAAATCTAGATATTTTCATGCTTTTTGCTTCAAAATTCATCTTGAAAAGTTTCATTATGATGTTTTAACTTTTTAACAGTGAGATTTCACTGCTTCCTGCCCTTGTGAGGCTAATAGATATGCAGGCTTGTTTGGTTTTGTTTTTGTGTTTTTGTAATGTCCACAAATTTATGAAGGGCAGGAACTAAAATCTGCCACCAATGTGGTGATCCTTGATGCCTCCTCAGCCCTCTCCACTGCCCCATTTGCTGTTTGAATCATTGAAGTATTCCATCCTGCCAAAAGATTTACATTTTGGCATTGTCTGGAATCTACAACTGGCATAAAGCATTGAGTGATAAACCCGTGTAAAAAATTTTGCATTCATAAATGTACATAGTGAACCCAATTTTATTGGAATAAACGGGTACTCTAACATGCATCTCTAATCTACTCCAATGTACATATCAAGGATAAAATTGTTTTACTTCCCACAATAGTCATAAGACATTGTAGTATAGTATTTATTTGAGTTAATCACCATATCTCTTCTTGTAATTATTTAATACATGACTTTTTATCTATTATACTTTATTCTTGGTATTAATTTTTGAAAATGTATGTTAACTATAATATAAAGAAGTACAATAATGCTTTTATACATTTGACTCATGTAATAGTTGCATAGTTCATTCATAATGGTTATTAAAAACTGTAGGGTAAGGAGAGAACATATTAATTTCCTGTAGGCTAAAGAATTTTTTATAATATACTTATTTGTTGGAATTTGGCATTTGTTTCAGAAACAGTAACATTAAAATCTAAGAGAAGAACTAGCAGTTATTTATGTGGATTATTTATATGGATTATGCATTTGTAATTTTATTCTTTTCTTTTATGTTCTATGAAATAATACATAAAAAATTAAGCCTTTTTTGTTTTTTTTTTGCAATATGGCTCCTAATTTTTGTGCCAAAGTGCACATGAATGATACATTCATTAAGGAAATGTAAACAAAATTTTCAGCAAGTGATTATATACTTTGTTTATGTATAATCTATATGTCTTTGCATACTTTTTCTCTTTTTGGTTAATGATATCTTTATTGCTGTTATTTTCCTTCATCTGAGACTGAAAAGGTTTACTATTTAAAATTTGCTAATGATGCTACGTAGTAGTAGTTCTAATAAATATTTCCTGGAAACGGAGCAAAAACTCTTAAATAGAAAATTCAAGTTTTTTTTCAGAACATGATACTAAGTCACAGGGGTCCCAGGATTGTAGTAATATGTTATTTTCCAAGAGTTCTTTTATTTGTTTTTTATAGCCTGCTGTTCTTCTTCAGTGGATGTAAATTCCTCAACATACACTGGAGTTTTGTTTATAAGAGTTCTCTTCTGTTCCTTGGCTTATATTTGTTTCATTTTGGCCAGTAATTTTTTATTTATTTGTTTTTTTGTTTCTCCATATATTTGGTGGTCCTTAGTTCATTCATATTTAAGAATAGAAGGCTGGTGACTGTTATCATTTCCCTCTGCTCTTGTATGCCTGTTTCTCTGCTAGCTTTCTCCCAGCTATAGGACTAGGATGGGGAGCTCAGGTATGAACAATGCTTGTTATCTTTAGGGTGAGTAGATGGGGAAACCACTCTTTGGATGCTAAAATGGGGAGATCTTGAGATCTTTACTCTGTGGCACTGGAGACCATTCCAGCAACATTAGAAACATTATGCTCGTGCAGTTAATTAAATTATTTAAGAGTACTATTTTGGATGCCTGCAAGTATAATGTTGGGCTATTATGCTCAGTGTGTGTGGAGAAAAGGGAGAGGTTAGGGTGAGGTCAGTGTGGGGCACTTGACTAGCATAGAATTTCAGTAGACAGACTTTCAATTAACTCTGTTTTTAAACCTTCTTCCTAGTCCCACCTTGCATGACACTGTGGTCTGTGAGCCAGGTGCCTTCCTGGAATAAAGGCTGTTCTCCTTTGTAGACCATTCATGTGTACTGGCCTACCTTTTGCTGGTTCTGTCTTATTCATTAATATCTTCATTTACTATAATTTTATTAGAGATTTAGGTGAAAGGGAAGACAAGTTCTTTTAGTTGTTTGAACTGGAAGAGATGTTTTGAGTCACTTGCTTTAAGAAGTCAATCTATCAGTTATATGGAGAATGGATTGTAGGAAGGAGAGGTTTGTGCCAGGGATGTAAGTAAGCAGGTTCAGAAATAAGATAGTGACAGTAGAAGGGGAGATGAAGAGAGAGAAGTAAGGGAAAAAGAAGATAGACTTTATAACATTTGGTGACTAATTAGTTTGTCATTGGCAGTTGTAAATATACAGGAAGAAATAATATTTTTCCTTTTGCATGACCAATTAACACAATTTTAATATAAAAACAATATATAAAACTCCAGGACACATGTCTCTTCAGAACTGCTTTCTAACTGTATAATTAGGTTCCAAGTAATTAAAATTTGATCTACTGACTTTAACTGATATATTTTCTGAAATCTATCATGGAGCCATGATGTCTGGATTTATATGTAAACAGTATGGAGCAATTCACTGAAAAATTGGAAGCCATAATTCTTCATTGTTCCTCGTCTTTTACTATCACTCCATAAAATAATATTTGAGGCTCAGCCTTTTAACTCAGACTAATCAAATGTTTATGGTCTTGATTCTGGAAGAACTACCTCACTCTTAGCAGAATAACAGATTTATCCACCTGTTTTTGGTGTATTATTCTCTCAGCTTCTCTTATGTAATTTCCTACAATGATTTTGCAGCATAATAAAATACTCCCTGCCCAATTAAGACCTGACATGGCCATCCTCTTCCAGATCCTTCTGATTGCTGATATTTGTTCTTAATATTAATTGCAAGTTATTTTTGTTACATTAAAAACATTCTTCACTCACTTTCTCTAATCTTTCTTTTCATCATGCCCAAATGCACTAAATTAGGACCCTTAACAAAATTCATTTAATACTGTTTCTCTAAGACCTAATAATATTGGAAAGCCTAAATCCAAAGAAAATAACTAAACTCGCTGTAGCATTTTAACTCACTGTAGCATTGAATGTGGTTAATTACTACACATCTCATAGAAATGTCTTCTTTCTTAATTTCTATATCAACATACTTTGTTGTCTGTCCTGCTAGTGTCTAGGCAGTTCTACTGTGTCCTTTGTGGACAATTCTTCCTATTCACAGTTTTAAAGTATAGTGTCCGAAGGCTTCCCTCCACTTTTGACACTTTTCTCTTTCCATGCCATATATTTTTAGTGGGTTAAGTCATGTACTCACGGCTTCAATTCCTAAATTTAAACCTTTGAGCTAAAGCTCTCTCCTGATAGTACCTGCCAAATTTCTTCACTTTGATGTGTCATAAGCACCTCAAAGCCAGTCCAGTAAGAGATGAACTTCCCTTCCCAATTTATCTTCTGACCGCATTTCTTATGTGGGTGGAAAATAAACTAGTAATGAAAAAAGGTTAAGTGTGTATTAATGCTAAATTAGATACCAAGTGATTTCAGAGTGTAAATTTTGTCCTATTTAGTTTTTTTTTTTTTTTTTTTTTTTTTTCAAGAGTTCATCTAGCAACTCTGAAGCCTGTGTTTCTTTTTTTTTTTTTTTTTTTAATTTATTTATTTATTTATGGCTGTGGTGGGTCTTCGTTTCTGTGCAAGGGCTTTCTCTAGTTGTGGCAAGTGGGGACCACTCTTCATCGCGGTGCGCGGGCCTCTCACTGTCGCGGCCTCTCCTGTCGCGGAGCACAGGCTCCAGACGCACAGGCTCAGTAATTGTGGCTCATGGGCCCAGCTGTTCTGCGGCATGTGGGATCTTCCCAGACCAGGGCTCGAACCCGTGTCCCCTGCATTAGCAGGCAGATTCTCAACCACTGCGCCACCATGGAAGCCCCTATTTAGTATTTTGACAGGGGGATATTCATTCTTTCCCATGTTGAGTACTCATGTCCATTGATGCTATGTCAAATCTGACTGCTACTAAATTATGCAAAGGGGAATATTAACAGGCTGGAATTTTAAAATGTTGGGTAGTGTTATAGAGCCCAGGAAACCTGGTACATGTTTATAGGCTGGACATTATGACAAACAAATCAATTGAAAAAATAGGAATAGATATGCATAAAAGATGGACTCATTTAGAACACAATTGAAAATATTGGAAGTAGTCATAAAGAAAAAAGACATTATTTTTCTTAATTTTATCCTTAATAATTGTTTTTCTATGAATTCAAAAAATGTCACAAATGTTCCCTTATGAGGCAAATCTGGATAATTGTTTTTAAAGATATTTGCACTTTAACCATTGTATGTGGGTGTGATGTGTGTGTGTGTGTATGTAGGTATGGAATTGGTTTATTGTTCAAACATTTCAGAAATATATAAAATAGTAATTTATTCCCTCCTTAGGCCTGTCCCAACTCTGAAGTAATCACTATTAAAATTTTGGAATGTATTCTTCCAGATTTTTAAATGTAAGAATATCCTATTCTGGACAAATCATGCAAGAATGTTCCTGAAATAAAAGGCAACTTGACACACTGTGCACCAGGGGAAGTAGACGAAGAGTGTTCAGTATGTGCTGAGACATATTAGATGTTAAAAATAAAGACACAATCCCCCTTCCTCTTTCTCTTCCTCTTTCTTTTCACTTTCCCTTCTAGTCAATTCAGTCCCAAAGGCATTTGGTGGCACCAAGCAAAACAGACATGCATGGAGGGAGGGGAGGAAAGCAGTGGTGTTGGAGCTTCAGCAGAGTAAGAGGACATCTGGGTAGAAGAGTGCAGTGGACTGAACGTGTCCCCCAAAATTGACATGTTGAAATTCCAACGCCTAATGTGATGGTATTAGGAGGTGGGGCCTTTGGGAGGTGATTAGGTCATGAGGGTGAAGCCTTCATGAATGGGATTAGTGCCCTTGTAAATAAAAGGGACCCCAGAGAGGTCCCTCACTCTCTTTCCACATGTGAGGACACAGCGAGAATTCGGCAGTCTGCAAGCTGGAAGAGGGTCCTCACCAGAACCAACCCTGCTGGTACCCTGATCTCAGATGTCCAGTCTCCGGAACTGTGAGAAATACATGTCTGTTGTTTATACGCCACTTAGTCTAAGGCACTTTGTTATAGCAGCCTGAACTAAGACAAAGAGTGACCCGTCCTGTGAGGTTGGAGCCTAAGGAAGATGCCACATGGGGAATAGCTGGCTTGCAAAGGGTGTCACAGCCTGAGTGGAGTGAGGACTTCAGTAGAAGCTGCCTCTAATTGATCAGAAGCAGATACTCTGAGCTTCCTGCAAGAGTTAATGATTACAGCAGCCCAAAGGCGTTTGAACCAAAGGACAAGCAGACTCTGAAGACCTTGGTTCTTGCCCTAGGCTCTGTGTCTGGCACCTTACTGACTCAGACTTGTGTAAATGCAGGACACATGTTCCCAGGACAACTCAGTCAAGTTCCAGAAAGGAGATGTTTTCATGCAAGGTCCTAGGATTCACTCTCTAAAGCCGTTGGTGTAGAACTAGTTGAAGAGGATTCTGCACTTAAAATGTAAACTCCAAGCAATTGCAGATGGAAAGACAGAATTCTTTGAAATGAGCAGATCAGCAAAGATATCAAGAGTTACTCCTGGTGGGTCAGACAGCATGGGATGAGGGTCACAGGTAAGAAAGCTTCAGAATTAATGATGAGGAACATTTGGACAGGACTGGACAAAACTATTTTCATCAGTCACACCTGGATAAGGGTTTCAGCAATTTCAGAGATTGGATGACTGTGGAACAGAGTTGTAATATATTTTCTCTGCCATGGTAGAAATGTTCTCTATCTGCACTAATACAGCAGCACTAGCTACATGTGGCTGTTGAGCACGTGAAATGTGACTAGTGCAACTGAGGATCTGCATTTTTAATTTTACTTAATTTTCATTAATTAAAATATTTCAATAGGCCCATGTAGCTAGTGGCTACCACAGCAGACAGCACAGCTCTACAGAATTTGTGATCATTGTATAATTGACTGTTTGTATACTGTGTGAGTTATTTTGGTTGTTTTCAGTTGTCTCAGATAATCAAAAAAATATTTCTTGTATAAATAAAAGTCTTAGTTAAAAAAAAAGAATATCCTATATAGTGTATATGTATTTAGAATATATTTTTTACCAAAAAATGAATTATAGTTCTGCATACTTCTGCAAAGTAACTTTTCCTTTACTTTCTATAGTATAGATATTTTCCATCCTCCTTCCCTATCTCCTGCCCCCGTCTCCTGTCCCCCATCTAAAAGGCGATCAATCTTTGTAATTTTAAGAAAGAAAAATTCCCTTCTCTTTGTGAACAATTATTTATTAACCAATCAACCATTGGAGAACCTTTAGAATGTCTCCACTCATTTTATTGTGAATATTAAAACAGTTTTGCAACTAGCACCATGCTACATATATCTTTGAAAGCGTTTGCAGTTATTTAGCATATCTATAGAATAAATTCCAAGAAAACAAAATTGCTTGCTCAACTAATATCTACATTTCAAATTTTTTACACTTGATACTAAATTTTCCTCCTTATTAATATCAATTTACTCTTTCACCAAGAGTGTATAAAAAGTGCTGCTTTTTTGAGCATTTGATAGCAATGGATAATTTAACTTTTGAATCTTTTCTAATATGATTCCTTTCTTTAGTAGACTATTTGAACATGACTGTATTTTTACTGGCCACTAATATTTCCTTCTTAATGAATTTTATATTCATTGTTAGACCTGTTTTCTTTTAAAATATTTGTCTCCATACATTGGTAGAAGCTCTTTCCTCATTATAAATAAGCACTATCTGTGTCTTCTTTTGTGTCGCAACTTTTTCCTTTGTCTTAATTTAGGTTGTGTTTTGCAAAACAGAAAATCTTAATCTTCTAAAATTTCATGGTTTTATTTTTATATCTAAAGTTCTGTTTGTGTGTGACTTTAAATCATATTTTATTTTTTCTAAATGGATATATCATATAGCAATATTCTCAATTTCATGTTACAGTCTACCTAAATACTAATGGCTTAAGCAATAAATGATCTAAGCACAATAATAATCTCACTTAAGAATTTTGGAGATAGATAGTACAAGAGCTACATCATATCATTAAAGACCTATATTCTTTCTATTGGAGCTGCCATCCTTAGACTGTTGGCTTGCTGACTCATTAAGATTGCTGCTATATTTCTAGGCATCACATAATGTTCCAAAAAGGAAGAAGTGGGCAGAAAAATAACAAGCCACATTTGCCCTTGTTAACAGAACAGCAGATAATTTACTGGAAGCCCTAAGAGACTTCTAGTTATGCTTCACTGACAAATCTGAGTTACATGGGGACCCCTAGATACAAAGAAGTTGAGAAAACAAATTAGTTTTAGAACAGACGTAAGTCTATAGAACAGACCTGTATTCTGCCTGTCATGCTTTTAAACATATATCTAAAAACATTTTATATGGATTTTATAATTGCATGCTTCTGCTTCTGCTAGAGCAAATAGACAATTTAACCTTTTGTACTTCTCTTTTTACCCACAACCCACATGTAATGATTTTTGATTTTACAAAAGGTGATCATAATTCTGCATACTTCTGCCAAGTAACTTGCTTTTCCTTTACCTACTATAATATAGATGTTTTCTATTCTGTCTGTCCATATATCTATGTATTCTCTCTATTGTCTAAATTACAATCTAATTTTGAGAAAAGAGAATAATGTGATGTGTGAACCATAATTTATTCATCTGTTCACCATCATTGAGCATTTTACATATTTATTAATAGTCTTTTATGTAAACTCTATTATAAAATTGACCTGTAGACATGAAGTAGAAAAAAGTCTTTTTTTTATGTCTCATTTTCTATAACTTCAATGTATGGAGGCTGTACCTGGTCATCTACAAACTGTGCACAATTGAAACTCTCTGTTTTCTTGTGAGGTTCTGCTCAGGTCATTCATACGTGTGGAAGTGCTTTAAACTACTGTAAAGAATTCTACCAGTATATAGATGACACCACTGTTGTGATTTTGTAGTCGCTCAGTACATTGGAAACATGGGCAATAGGCTAGGGATCTGCACAAGGATCCCAGGGGGACATGAGTGTACTATAAATGGCTTATAGGCTACTGGGAAGTTTATGTAAGTAAATCAGAGCCAAATTACTGAAGTTTTTGAATGCCGAATTTGGGAACTGGACTTAAAAATAAATCGTATACTATTTTGTCAGCACTGAATAGGAAATTGTTTGCAACACTAGTTGAGCATTTGTATTACTGGGAATATTTTTAACAAAGAATGCAGTGGCCCAAGGACACTCCAAGGGATTTTGACTTAAATGATCTGGAATGAGGCCTGGGAATTGATATTTTTAAAAATCTGTCCACACTGAACATTCAGCCTGGATTGAAAATGACCCATACAGGATACAGCTGATTTGTCTATATTTTACACTGCATTTCTCCTACCATTGCTCTTCCTCCTCTCACCATTCTGGATAAAATATTAATTACGGTTTTTGAGTTCCTATGACTTTATCATCTTAAAAGCCTATTTTGAAATGGTGGGATGTTCCCATCCATGATCAGACCTAGTCTTGCTTGATGACCTTGAATCACCAATTCTGGAAGAGGTTTGACCCCATGTATGTGCCTCGGCTTTGCCTATACATTACTTGTGAAGATGATCAAGATGCAACATACAAATGACCAAAGTGAAGAGATTTCCTGCATGATTCTAAATAATTTTAGATCTCTTAAGTGAGAAATAGCAAATCAGAGGTGGGAATCTATTTTTAA
Organism: Balaenoptera acutorostrata; assembly: GCF_949987535.1. Lineage (NCBI taxonomy): Eukaryota > Metazoa > Chordata > Mammalia > Artiodactyla > Balaenopteridae > Balaenoptera > Balaenoptera acutorostrata. Next base: position 32,102,705 of record NC_080067.1, read on the forward strand.
TTATATGCTTAATCGTTATGGTTGCCTATAATTAACTATTTGATAACACAGTGTTACTCAGTTTCCTTGGAAAAATAGGAATACGTACATTCACTAAATTGATTGAAATTGTGAAGTTATATTTTGTCATCAAAGATAGTAATTACTGAACTTTTATGTTGGGCATAATGCAACATAATGGTTTGTTTCTTGTTTGATAGGAAAAATAACATCAAATTTCACCCTCCTGCATACAAAATCAGCACATTTTCTTTTCCAAATTACAGAAAGAACAAAGTGAATATTCAATAGACATTTGTATTTCCATGAGTTTGCTGGTGTAGCTAAGCAGAGCTGAAAATGTGAAGTGTTGCTGCCATCTGCAGCATGAAAAACATTAAAAGTGTATGTTATCTGTACATATGTAAATAGGTTTTGAACAACTTGCTTACTTAAGTAAGAATTGTTTAATTTCTCTCTTAGTCTTTCTATGTATTTTCAACTGCTAGCTTTCAATATTACTTTAAAATGTAATATATTTTACATTTTACATCACAAAGTACTTGTGAATATAGTATAGGTACCAAAATGAATCCTGAGATTATTTTTATTGATTATTTGATTATGCTAAAATTAATTTAAAAAACAATTAAATGATAGACTAAAATAGCCTTTATGATTTATTGATACCAGGAAATATTTTCTAAATCTATTATGTTTGACAAAGTTTAAAAAAAATTACTCCAATAAAATTTAAACTTTTTCTCAAAGAGATTTTTTTCAGGTTTACCCATTACCTACTTAATCTGTTATATAGAATAGTAAGCACAGAGACATCCACAAAAATGACATCAGAGGTATATTTTCAACGGATGAAAGATTTTAAGTTGTTGTTTATATGTTGTTTTCCAAATAGAGATAGCTCATGGCGTTGGTGAGGATATTACTTATTCAGGTCTTTAAGGGATGAGAATACTTCTGTCCTAGGTTTCTGAATTCTCATTCCATGTTTTTTAAAAGTTCTCCTCTTGCCATTTCTTGGCCACTGATATTCTCATCATAGAAGGTAGACAAAAAGCTACCAGCTCTGTAAAATTTGGCAAGTTACTTGACTTTCCCGAGCATTGTTTTCTTCATCTGTGCTTTTGGGCTTATAATGATCACTTTGTCGTGTTGCATTGAAACTGGATGAGAATTGAGTGTGGCAAGTGTAGCACAATGTCTGAAACGGACCCATTGATTCATAAAACAAATTGTTTCGTCATGTTTGGTTTCAGACAAAATGCCATATTTTCATATGTGAAATCTCTTATGTTTCTATTGCAACAGATCTTTAAAAACCAGATATTTATAATTAAATAGAAAATGCCCAGAAAATGCATTTTCATTTATTTTGATAATATTCAGCAGATAGTCATAAAATACTGGTTCAGTCAGCAAGATCTAATGTGGTTTTTCTCCTTTTCTTTTTTTTTTTTAACATCTTTATTGGAGTATAATTGCTTTAAAATGGTGTGTTAGTTTCTGCTGTATAACAAAGTGAATCAGCTATACATATACAAATATCCCCATATCTCCTCCCTCTTGCGCTCTCCTTTTCTTTAACAAGATTTTAATTACTATGTTTTTTCTCTTAAAAATAAATCATAGATTCCTTAAATTATTTAATTTAAATTATTTAAATCTGTGATGTCTAAATTTAACACCTGGGCCGTTGGATGAACTATCATACATGTCACTAAGGACAATGCTCACTTGTTTATACGGCAAAAAATGTCATAGTATAAGAAACAGACAAAATCCATTTGCATTTAGAGAATTTTTATTAAAAAAGGCTTTTTCTTTTTAAGATAATCTGCAGATTCTAAAACAAAATGTTAGGATAAAGGACAAAATCACAGTTTACAGTAAGGGAAATTGCTGAACTTGAGAACTCAAATTATTATAAACAAGAATTTCTTCCCTCTAATTTTAACAATTAAAGATTATGACAGAACTGAAAAATATGAGTAAATTGTGAAGTATTAAAATTTTATGTTATTTCCTAGGTTTATTCTTATTCTGATTAAAAAAAAACCAACAAATCTAAACTAAATTTATATAAACCTCTAATTAAGGTTCCAAGAAATCAGAATTTCATTGAACTGCTATATATGCTGTCTGGGCTATACTTTGATTCTTCAGATCATCTATCAAAACCTCTCTTGTAGCGAAATATAGGTGATTTATCTGGTGAGTTTTAGTTTTTTTCCTCCAGAATATTCTGCATAGGGATGAATATTCAAGGTTTTTGTTGATTTGTTTTGTTTTTCCCTGTACCTATTGGTTCACTCAGACTCAGCTTCTGACTTCAATCTAGTGTCTAGATAATTTTTCACAGCCCTTAGAGGATACTTTGGTCAAGTACAGACATAGAACATACATCCAGGAGAAGAAGCTATTCTTTGAATCATGATCTAGTGCTACAATTTGGAGGAGAGCTGAGTGGGAAAGTATGGCCTCGTTGTCCAAGAAAACTATGAACTTACTAGGTGCATCCTGAACTCCTGGGTGCTTTTCATCCTTGGTGCTGAGGATGACGTTTCTCACTTCTGTGCCTTAGTGCTCTGCTCTTGGCTTGGAATGTTCTCCCAGCCATACACTTCCTGGCTTTGATAGCACCTGTAAAACTAAATTGCACCTGTTTTGGTGAGTGGCATGGCAACAATAGAAACTGGGGCTTTATCCTTGAGTTCTTAATAGTCCTTACATCCCACATGTAATCAAATTCCAGGGTTTATCAATTACCCTTCCATACCTTGCTTGGCAAGAGTCTATATGATCCAGCCCCTGGCCACTTTTCCTACTGCAGCTCAAACCTCTCTTCCTTTGTTTTAATATACTCCAACTGCCCTGGCTTCCAGCATTTCTCAAACTTGTCCAGCAGCCTCTTGACTCAAAGCCTTTGCACTTGCTTTTCCATCTGCCTGGAACTCTCTTTTCCCAAATATTCTTATGAATTGCTGCCTTATTTCCTTTTGCTGTTCAAATGTAACAGCAGCTTCATTTCTCTCTATTTTTTTTTATCTTGAATTATTTTCTTCACTGTTTTTGGGAATATAAAGTTTTCACCCTCCTGGGAAATAACCGATTGTTCATTATAGCAAAGAATAATAATCAAAACCCGGGCAGGAATACCTTGGAGATATGGTGGGTTCAGTTCCCAACCACTGCAATACAGCAAATGTTGCAGTAAAGGGAGTCACACAAATTTTTTGGTTTCCCAGTGCATATAAAACATATGTTTATACTATATTGTAGTCTAATAAGTGTGCAACAGCATTATGTCCAATAAAACAATGTATATACCTTGATTTTAAAATGCATTATTGCTAAAAATTGCTAACCATCATCTGAGCCTTCAGCGAGTTGTAATCTTTTTGCTGGTAGAGGGTGTTGCCGCAGTGTCTAGGGTTGCCGACTGTTCAGGGTGGTGGTTCCTAAAGGCTGAGATGGCTATGCCAATTCCTTAAAAATAAGACAGTGAAGTTTGCCACATCAATTGGCTTTTCCTTTTACAAACGATTTCTCTGTAGCATGCCATGCTATCTGACAGCATTTTACACACAGTAGAAATGCTTTCAAAACTGGAGTCAGTCTTCTCAAACTCTGCTGCTCCTTTATCAACTAAATTGATGTAATATTCTAAATCCCTTGTTGTTATTTCAACAATCTTCACAGCATCTTCACCAGCAGTAGATTCCATCTCAAGAAACCACTCTCTTTGCTCATCCAAAAGAAACATCCTTATGCTCCTTATCCCTTGAAGTTTGATTATGAGATTGTATCAATGCAATCACATCTTCAGGCTCCACTTCTATTTCTAGTTCTCTTGATGTTTCCACCACATCTGCAGTTAATTACTCCACTCAAGTCTTGAACCCCTCAAAGTCATCCATGAGGCTGGGAATCAACTTCTTCTAAATTCCTGTTAATGTTGATATTTTGACCTCTTCCCATGAATCATGAATGTTCTTAATGACTTTTAGCATGGTGAATCCTCTCTGGAAGATTTTCAATGTACTTTGCCCAGATTCATCAGAGGAATACACTATCTGTGGTAGCTACAGCCTTATGAAATGTATTTCTTAAAGAATAAGACTTGAAAATTGAAATGCCTTCTGATCCATGGGCTGCAGAATGGATGTTGTGTTAGCAGACCTGAAAACAACATTTATCTCGTTCACTTCCATCAGAGCTCTTGGGTGACCAGGTGCATTGGCAATGAGCAGTCATCTTTTTTTCTGAGCAGTGGGTCTCAACACTGGGCTTAAAATATTCAGTAAACCATGTTGTAAAGAGATGCGCTGTCATCCAGGCTTTGTTGTTCCATTCATAGAGCACAGGGTGAGTCGATTTAGCATAAGTCTTAAAGGCCTTAGAATTTTCAGAATGGTAACTGAGCACTGGCTTCAACTTAGAGTCACCAGCTGCCTTAGCCCCTAACAAGAGGGTCAGCCCGTCTTTTGGAGTTTTGAGCCAGGCATCAACTCCTCCTCTCTAGCTGTGAAAGTTCTAGATGACATCTTCTTCCAGTATAAGGCTGTTTTGCCTACATTGAAAATCTGTTGTTTAGTGTAGGCACCTTCATTAATGATCTTAGCTAGGTCTTCTGGATAACTTGCTGCAGCTTCTACATCAGCACTTGCTGCTTCACCTTGTACTTCTATGTTTTGGAGACAGTTTCTTCCTTTAAACTTCATGAACCAACCTCTGCTAACTTCAGACTTTTCTTCTGCATCTCCCTCACCTCTCTCAGCCTTCATAAAATTAAAAAGAGTTAAGGCCTTGCTCTGGATTAGGCTTTGGCCTAAGGGAATGTTTTGGGTGGTTTGATCCTCTATGCAGACCACTAAAACTTTCTCCATATCAGCAATAAGGCTGTTTTGCTTTCTTCTCATTCATGTGTTCACTGGAGTAGCACTTTTAGTTTCCTTGAAGAACTTTTCCTTTGCATTCACAACTTCACTAACTGGTGTAAGCGCCTAGCTTTCAACCTACCTCGACTTTCCACATGCCTGCCTTGCTAAGCTTAACCATTTCTAGCTTTTGATTCGAAGTGAGAGATCTGCAACTCTTCCTTTCACTTGAACACTTAGAGGCCATTATAGGGTTATTAATTGGCTTAATTTCAATATTATTATGTCTCAGGGAAAAGGGAAGCCTGAGGAAAGGGAGAGAGATGGGAGAACAGCCTGTCGGTTGGATCAATCAGAACACAAACAACATTTATCGATTAAATTTGTCATCTTATATGGACCCTGTTCATGGTGCCCCAAAATAATTAACAATAGTAACATCAAAGATCACTACAATAAATATAATAATAATGAAAAAGTTGGGAATATTATGAGAATTATGAAATTATGACACAGGGGCATAAATTGAGCAAATGCTGTTGGAAAAATGACACCAATAGACTTGCTCAACATAGGGTTGCCACAAACCTTCGATTTGTAAAATATACAATAAAGTGAAGTGAAATAAAATGAAGTATGCCTGTATTAAACTTGTTTAATCAGTCTGATTGATTACAAAAGTGCACACACTTCTGAAAGGAAATCAGCAACATCCCCTGCAATCAACTCCTGAAAATCAGACTGAAAATCAGATAATCAGCAACAGCTTCCATCCAGTGAACAGATGTCTGAGAGTCAGCCAGTCAGCAACAGTCTTACTCTGGTAAACCTGTTTCCATAGCTAAAGCCAACACTCCAGATTCTAAACGCCACACTTTTCCAAAACCCTTTGTAAGTTCTCTGCTTATAAGCTGTGTCTTATAAGCTCAGCCCTCCTTGCCTTAGCAAGAAATACATTCAGTTTATTATTTTAGATATTGAGTGATAGACTCTTTATCAGTATTTATGATCACCTATAATTACATGATATTTTTGTTACCTGTTGGTTTATTATCTATCTGCATTAGGATGTAAGCTCTAAGAGGGCAGATACTTTGTTGCTTTGTTCACTGCTGCAACTTATTGATGACATAGGTGCCTAGCACATAATATGAACTTTACAAGTATTTGTTGAATGCATCTTTAGAGTAGGAATAATGGCCGCTTAGCATAATATCCCCACTGCTAATACAGTGCCTAGTACACAGAAGTAATTCCATAAGGTATTATTTAGATGAATGAATTAATTCATTGTCCATGCAGGCTTCAAAATATTTGTTAGGGATATCTTTGAAGTAAACCAGAGATTACTCAGATCTCTGTGGGTCCATATGGTTCTCATAAACTCATCTCTCTCTCCAGAAATACACTAGATGAAAAGATGCCCACCTGCCTATTTGACATCTCCTTTTGGAAGACTTAGAGGCATTACTGGTTTAATGTGTTTAAAACTGAACCCACACTCTTTCTTTACCCCAAACCAGATCCTCTTCTAATGTTCTCTCTGTCACTAAATGTTATAGGCCAGAAATCCCCTTTCTCCCTTGAATGTCTATTTTCAACCCAGCATCAAGTAAGGGTGATTTTACCTCCCAAATATATCTTGAATCTGCTGACTTCTCTCCCTTTACATGAGCATCATGTTAATCCGAGCTACCATTAGCTGTCACCTAAACTACTTTAGTAACACTAATTGGTCCATGAGCACCTTCTCCAGGCCTCTCACCAACCTAATCTTTCATCAGTCAACTCTCTCCTTATAAACTTTTATCAGATGCTTTGCTAATAGAACAGAGTTTAAAATCTTCAACATGGCCTCCAGACTCCATTCATTCTCATCTTGTATCACATTCCTCTTCATTGTCTGAACTTCCGTCACTGGCTTTCTTTAAGTCACTTGAGATTATCATGTCCTCCTTTTCCTCCATCAGAAAGCTTTGCAAATGTTAGTACCTCAGCCTAAAACATTATTCCTCCTGCTCTGACTTATTCTACACATATTAAATCCACCATCATTCGCATACCCCTACCTTACTGAGAACCTTGTCTATCTCCTGTAAGCACTTCTCATGTTGAAAATCTAAGTTCTGTTTGTGTGATTATTGGATTAATAACCATCTCTTTAACTAAACTGTAAGCTTCATGGGGCGGGGGCACTCTATTTTTGGCATATAGGAGGGAGTCAAGAAGTATTTATTAAATTGATGAAAGAATGAATGAAAGGGAAGAATTTGAATCTGGTCAAGACTTTCCCAGCATATTTCAGAGTAAACAGGGTTGGAACCTGTGTTCTGAGAGCATAGTGGGCCAAGGAAAGGCAGTGAGGAACAATGTCATTCTAAAGCTGCTTTCTTTTCATTAAAATTTTCACTGAAAAGCAAGAGTCTCCCTAGTCTTTTGTGGGCTCATGTTTGGTGGTAAAGACAAAAGTGGTGCATAGAAGACATTCAAAGATCAATTTCACCTTTAACAAAGAAGGAGAGAAAGGATGGGTCCTAATTTGTTGGAGTGAGCAAATACTGTAGCACGTTTTCATTTAATACGGCCAACTTTAAAATGAGTGTTATATTCTAAGAAGGATTTTGATTCTTGGGGAGTCTCCATTAGATGTAGGTATTAAGTAGCTCTTTTCACTAGTTTTAGGGTTCATTTAAATATTTTAAAAATCCAAAACATTGTCATATTAAAAGGCAGTATTTACAAGCAGTGTTTTCTTTCTCCAATTCTTGCCTCACTGTGCAAGTCTCAACCACTGCTGTGCTGCTGTTGTAACATCAGTTACAAAAATCTTTCATTTTGGAAATCAAAGTAAAGGACAAGAAAGAGCTATGAAAGCAGGATCATCTTTAGGGAGAACATTTGGGACATGGAGGGCAGGGTAGCGTGGGGAAAGAGAGGTTGCCAGTCAGCCTTCCACATACTGCCTGATTTTTCTTTGTTTTACTTCGTTTTGTTACCCCACCAGAAAGTCACAGCAAGCATAGTGTCTGGCATGTAGTAAGCCCTCTGAAAACCTTAGCTATCTTCTCCATTTTATTGGTTAATAAGCATCAGCTTAAAAACGGCCATTTCCTTCAGCGGGTTGTAAATGACCATAAATCACACACATACTGGTTAAAATAGATCAAGGAGAATTGGAGGAAACTCTGCACTCCCCTAAACCATCACCACAGCTCTGCAGGGTAACAAAAGGGAAACCCATGGAGGTTCAGAAAGACTACACGTCAGGTTCATGGATGCATGGCAAGCACACAGCGGGGCTAGACTCAGGGTGACGTCTACCATAGCACAGAGGACTTCTGTTCCCTTCCGTGACTGCACTGCTCCCATCATGAAGGTGACACCAGTTCTGCTGAAGAAGTGGATGGGACGACTCGGGGAAAGGTTGTGTGTGATTTGAAGCATGGTTAGTTTTTGGTGGTTAGTGCTTAAATTCTTCTGCCCACCAGTAGGTCACTGATGGTTGCTTGAGGCAATATATAGTTCCTGCAGGCCCCAGGGGCCTCTCAGAAAAGTTTACACTTAGAAGTTTCCTGCTAAAGGAAACTGAACCAGAAAATGGAGGAGAGACTCTTTTCCTTTCCGTCTTACACAACCTAAAGCCCTTAACCCAGAACCTAGAACTAAATTGATATTTGTGGACTATTGAGGGGACTTAACTACCACATACAGAGTTATTTCTAGATGATAGATTCCTAATTCCAAACAACTAACTTAGTAACAGATGCTTGGAACACATTCCCTTTACTAAGTGGGGTATTTCTAGTTTCTCTAAACATCTTTATATGTGGATAGAAATTTGGGTAGTATTTGTGTAATTCTAAAGTAGAGCCTACATGGTACTTCGCTTATAACAAATTTGTTTCCTCATTTTGAAAAGGGGAGAGGACTATTGCCATTCATAAACAAAGATTTTCCTTTTGAATGGACTTTGGAAATGTGTGGACAACTAGACATAGTAATCTGGAGGACGATGAAAACATTAAAATGGAAGGCGTTAATTGATTGAATTGGCTGTGTTTCCTGACATCTGTATTTGCCTCATGTATTAAGGCTTTGTTTGTTTGTTTGTTTTTGTTTGCTTGTTTTTAAGGCCTGGAGTTGTCTATTTTTCAGAGCCTCAGATCCCTTTTTTGACTGAACTTTTACTGCAAATAGATAAAATTCCTGCTCTATACCACTGCTTTATTGATACTAACTTAGAAGTCTATTAATATGCTTATTTAAATCCCTAGCACGGGCATGTATTTAAAACATGCTTTGATTTGTAACTATTATCTTTTTTATAGAATGTAACTGTGCCTTTTGCCACTAGAACAAATTGATTTCATCTATCTTCCGTCTCATCTTTAAATGTATTATTTACCCAACTTTTAGCTTTTCCAACATAACGTAAAAATGTCTCACTACAATAAGAAGATTAATAAACAAAGCAAAAAAGACTATTTATGAAAAAATACTTTAGAAATCCAGTCCTTTTGATTAGTAACCAGCCCTAGTACCAGAAAAACTTCAAAGTGCTCTCTAAACATTGAATTTTCATCAGTGATGCTGCAAGCCTTAGCTCTCATCTTTCATGCTTACCATGCAATAACTTCAAAAGGATAAAAAGAAAGAATGGTAATCTCTCCAAGCAACACTCTGCTAGGGCCAGTCATCTTGTCTTTAGCTATCATGCATTCACAACCAGATAATTGCTTCATTACATTATGCTTTAATAAATATAATAATTAACATTTTGTTACCAAAAAAGCCAATACTCAAGCCATTCAGAAATGAAATTCAGAGCCCAGGGGATTTCTAGAAGAAAATGAAAAAGAATTAGCATCAAATATAGACCTCTTCAAAGGGAAAGAGATCATTTAAACTTGTCTTTTACTTACTGAAATCTGTTCTGTATATTTTATTGTTTTTGTCATCTTGCTTGTTATAATCCAGCAAGCGAATGTTCAAAGAACATAAAATCCTACAAATAAATAAATGGAATATGAATGAATTTACAAAAGGCAACAAGAGTCTCACATGTAAGCTTTGATTACATAAAGCAATTATGTTTCCCAGTGGTGCTCCAGGAACATGTGATTTATCAGTAGGAGAGAAATCAAAGTTTTTCGCTTCATGACACTTAGATAAATTTGCAGAGTACAAGTAACTTGGAAACCTTATCTGAATCAGCATGGTATCACCAGTCAAATTTGGGGTGATCAAGACTTTTTAGAATTAGATTGTAGGGCAGTCTGGGTCAGCGTGGGAAGTTGTAATAGACTCTGACCTTTAAACAAGAGGTAGGCATATCATAATGGACTTTGTGGTCAGTAACTCAGCAGTCATCTGAGGAAGTATACCAGAGGGAACTTTGGTGGGGAGGGGTCAGAGCTGTGTGTTGTGTAGTGGTAGCCTCAAACAAGAAAAGACCAATAATAAGATTACACTTGTGAATTTTGCTGTTTGGATCGGGGAATATCCTCACACCAACAGCTTTCTAAAGATCTCTCACCACAAGGTAATAAAATGGAGACGGCAATAAAGACAATTCTTGGTGACAAATTATCTTAAAAGCTATATTGTCCAAAGAAGTGCAAATATTTTATGATATTATGGTAAACAGGAAAGGAAAAGCAATGGATAGGAGCTGTCTGATAGTCTCAGTGAGTGTGTTTCTCCCTCAGACACTGGAGTTAAAAAGTTATCCTTTCAGATTATTTGGATGTTATCTAGATCAGTACTTCTTCAGTTTATAGGCATAGGGAATTGTTGACAGTGCATTTTTGCCATCAGCTTGTTACATAAAATAGGTCAGTAGGGCAGATTAAAGATAATCTATTTTTAATATAAATATTAAGTAAGGGGCTTAAACAGAAAAGCCAAATTAAGGTTTTGAGAAAAGGGTGTGTGTATGTGTGCACGTGCGCGCGCCTTTATGTGCATTCATGCACATGATCGCTGGCACATTTGGTGTCGAAATGCAGAAATCGTCAAAAAATAGAAGGGGTGAGCAGGAAGTGGCAAATTAAAAGCCTTACCCAACAGGTAAGGAGAGTGGGAAATTGAAAAAGTATTAGGTGACAGGCAAGATTGACTGGACTTGGTTAGATCTGTAGATGAAAATGGGAATTAAGGGTAAGTGATGACTTAGTAAGTATAGAAACCTAGCTCTTTACGTATTAATTCTACCTCTACCAATGATAGGGAATGAATAAGTTAAAATAGTTTCTCTAAAGCTGCTGGAGAAAAAAATCCTAATGTATACATATATATATATATATATATATATTTTTTTTTTTTGGCTGCGTTGGGTCTTCATTGCTGTGTGCGGGCTTTTCTCTATTTGCAGTAAGCGGGGTCTACTCTTCGTTGCAGAGCACGGGCTCTAGGTGCCCGGGCTTCAACGTTTGTGGCTCATGCAGGGGCTCAGTAGTTGTGGCTCGTGGGCTCTAGAGCGCAGGCTCAGTAGCTGTGGTGCACCGGCTTACTTGTTTCACGGCATGTGGGATCTTCCCAGACTAGAGATCGAACCCATGTCCCCTGCATTGGCAGGCGGATTCTTAACCATTGTGCCACAAGGGAAGTCCCCTAATATATATTTTTTATTAAACTCTAAGTATCCATCAGTGATGTCACCAGGGAATTATTTTTAGTTAATATAATTCCCAAGTGTCTCTAGAAGAGACTAAGTAAATAGGACCACATTTTTCCCCACAGCAGCACACGTTAATATCACCGTAAGATTAGGATCCTAAAACCCTGAAGAATAACAAAATATGAGAGGAAGAATGTAGGTTTATTTTAAAATTCCATGAGCTTTTGTGAATGCACTGAAGATGGTAAGCAATGAGGGAGATATTAGAAGGAAAGTCAGGAAAACCAGCCCAAAGGCCAATACCTTTGGCACTGGTATTACTTGACTTCTGTTCTCCTATCACCAATCTAGAAGAAAATGTTTTTTAATGAAATTGGAAGTTGAGAAGAAAGGACAAAAACATCATATCTTTGTAATAATAGAAACTGATACATCTTAACTCATCTCTGTCTACTCATGTATCTATGTACATATTGGAAGGGCAAGAAAACAGTACTTTTCACATTCTGAAAATATATCACCTAACTCCTTGGTAAGCTATTAAGCAGTCCTGAACTTTACACAGGATAAATAATATGATATTTAAGTTTAAATATTTTTCAGTGAAAGTGAAAATAAGCCAAAAGTCTAAATTAAAGTTGAAAGAGAAGGATAACTCAGGTTTCGAGAAATGCTGAGTAGGATGTGGACGGGGTATTAATCCTCGAGGAAGAGGGGGTATGAGGGCCACTGGAGGAGGCCTGCCTAATAGAAATGCAGGCTCGTACATTCTGACTTCTGAAGAATGTTGGCCCCAAACTAACCTTCTATGTTTAAACTTACTCTTTAGGGTAAATGCTGTGTAAAATGGGATTGGCTCTATAATAATCAACAAGGGAAAAGGAAAGAAATAAATCACCTTTACTCTTTAAGACTGCACTTACAAAGAGAAAACAAGCACCAATCATGGTTGCTTTGACTGTCACATCTAGATCCGCAGGAACGTGAATTCCAAAGTTGTCAGCATTGGTGAAGACATCGTTTACGAATCCTGACCAGTACTTTGAAATCTTCCCAATTGTAAGCTTTTCGTTAATGGTCTTCACCTTTGAAAAAAAAATAAGAAGTTGTAAATTTGAAGGTGATACAGATGGTTTTACATTTCTTCATATATTTACTTCATGAGAGATAGGAATTATTTTATTCATCGTCTTTAAATGACAATTCGATGGTACTCATTCCTTTATATAAGCATAGGTTTGTAGATTTTCTAGTTTACTCTTCAGGAATTTTGCTTTTCTGACATTTTTTAATCCATTGTAATTCCTTTATTTATTTATTTTTTGTTTTTGTTTTTGTATGCAGATTGAGAATTTAATAGCCTCAAGTAATTGAGGCCAGGCTACCACAAGATGGCAGCAGGTACATAGTCTCAATTATATGGTCTAACCATGATTCCTTTACCTGAAGTCCAGATTTTAAATCTGAATTCTTCATCAAAAAAGAAAAAAATATGTTTGTGAAATATTTTAGAAGAAACTTTTTAGAAAAAAATAATTTCTAAGTACAATTTATAACTTTTTAATTTTTATTGCTAAGATTTTATAATTACTAATATGTTTAAATATTATAAGTCATTGCTCAATTTCATTTTTATATTATACTCAGATATTTACTAGGTCATTCCTTCATAACTAACCCTAAGTCCTATTTTTCATTTGAAAAATTCTCTGGGCTAATGTACCACACAGGAAATTCAGACTAATTTGACATCAAAAGTCTATAGTTCTTTTCAGCTAGAAGGAATCTACAGTTAAACTTTATCCACTATTCATTTGCTTGCCCTGTTTCTCATTCAAAGGCTGAAAGTGATTCAGTATAAACTTTCACTTTCTGTATGGGAGTAGAGGATAGAAAATAGAGAAAGTTACTTAGGCCATGTCTATACCATGAATAATAAAACTCTTAAGTTCTCCTCAATCATAAGGCATATTTTTATCCTTTACTCTTAGGAAAGTTATACCAAGTCTTTTTGGCACGGGCTGGAGTTATGACAGCTCATTTTGCAAAATGTACATTGTATTCTAGGTGAATAGTGTTCCCTGAAATCCTGCAACCTTAATGTCCTATGTGGGATATACATGAATGAATGGAGTGAATAAATGAAAAAGAAATACATACTTTAAATTAGACTATATCCTCTAGGAAAATCTGTTAAGATAGTTCATATTCTTACACATTGAATTTGCAAGTAATTACTGTTTTTTAACATTCAATTTACACAAATATGTTTATATGAGAATAGATTGTTTTATAAAATGAATTAGCAAGTCTTATGAACATAGCTTTTAAATTAATAGTATTTTAATGGAGTGTGCTCTTGAGATCAGAACTGGATATGTTACCACCAGAGATATAGGAAAGAAGATGTAATTTTGGTGATTCTGAACTAAATATATTTGCTTTATACCATAGGCACTATATTCCACATAAATCAAGTTTTTGTAGTATGTTTTAAAAAAATTCTTGAACTTAGTATCTCTTGAATTATGAGTTATTATTGGCATGTACAATATTACTTGTTACATTATTTCACAAATATATAATTTTCTAAATTTATTTCAGAGATATTTCATGATTTGAACATTTTAAAAATTGAATTATGTTGCAAAAAATCAGGACCTAAGTGAAACGGTCCTTCATTTTGTCAATCATACCTCAAAATCCACATCGCCAAAACAGCCACATGTTGCACAAGGACCAACAATTTTCAAAATATCTTCTTTGTTTGAGTTTTGGATTGTGAATTTAGGCAGAAAGGGGTCCCACTTCTGTGCAACATAACCAACTATAGTACCAGGAGGGGCTTGGATTTCTAACTGTAAGAAGAGATAATAAAATAAGATTTCCTAAGGTTATTGTATTTTAATTTTACTATAATGTCAGCTTACTTCTAAACAGTATATAAAAGATTCTAAATATCTGCTTCTATGTTATACTGGGTTTTTTTTATAATTTATAGAAACAAAGAAATTCACTGTATAGATATGTGTTCTGCATTATGCGCTAAACGTCCAAGTCTTTGATCTTCCTTCCCTAAGGAGAACCTATCCCAAAGCTGTTTTCTGACCCTGGGACACTGGCTTCTTTGCCATTTTGTTCCAAGTACAATAATTGGTCAAGCATTGAAGATGTTTCCTATGAGGTATTTCATATTTATCCCCTCTCAGTTGTGGCCACAACACACATCTATTTTTAAGTCTCACTTACTGATTATTATGAACTTTTTTCTCTTTGGATTGTCAACTTCTAGCTTCTCTGTGCTCAGTTAAAAACAAATGCTTCTCGCAGAATTACAGTTGTTACACACCAATTTGATTTCTGTTTCATTTTGTCCAAAGTGTTAAAGACTTGCACTTGCATTTTCAGGGCTGACTTTAGTATTTTAGTCCATCATCCTTTATTCCCCTAATTTCTTTATTGTCCATAATATTGTATTTCAACATATTTATGTAGCCAAGTCAAATACTTTGTAAAATAAGCTAGAAGTGGGTGAAAATGATGAACATTGTTTGCTTTTAAATCAAACCAGCGCTCATAATCTGATCTCCTTTTGTCTTTCCTTATTTGTTAAGTTCATAGTCTTATGTGCATATCTGTAGTGTTTTCAGATGGACAAAGGTGGTTTCAACAAGTCTTCTTAGAATTATATAGATTTGTTCTAGGACAACTTTTAAAGTAACTGATGTGATTTTAACCAAATTAAAAAACATATTAATCAGTATTAGGATGCATCTTATGGTTAAGTTATATGACATGGGGCTACTTTGAAATAAAACATCAATTATCAGAAATTTTCAAATGGGCATATATTCTGGATTATACTAAGTTTAGCATCTTGGGGCATGTTAGATCTTGAATATCCCCAGTAGAAGTATAAAAATTCTTGGGCTCCGTATATGAGTACCTTAGCAATCCTATCACTTAGCCAGGTAATTGCCTATAAATGGAGAATTAGCTTCAATATATATTGTGAGAAACTTCTCTAATTAAGGAGAGTTCCATGTTACTATTTATTTCCCTTTGTGCTAAGTAGACTATTTATACATAGGTCCTCAATAGAGAAGCTTGGGCTTGAATAAAGACACCTGGATCAAGTCCCATTTATTGTATCTTCTAGATGTGTGATCATAGGTAAGGCACCTCCACTCTCTAAGCCCCAGTTTCCTCAATTGCAAAATGTAGAGAGTAAAATCTATTCCTTCTAACTTATAGAGGTGTCATGATATCAAAAACGTCAAAGTAAGTATATTTTCCATATCAACTTAGCTGCATCATGTCAATGAAAGTTATTACTATAGATCTATTAAATAGTGATGAAAATCTATTATATATTAAAAATATAACAATCAGATGATTCCCTCTAGAACAATAACATAGTCTTTGCTAAACC
This sequence comes from Balaenoptera acutorostrata, assembly GCF_949987535.1. Taxonomy (NCBI): domain Eukaryota; kingdom Metazoa; phylum Chordata; class Mammalia; order Artiodactyla; family Balaenopteridae; genus Balaenoptera; species Balaenoptera acutorostrata. The sequence goes on from NC_080067.1 coordinate 32,118,633, forward strand.
TTGAAGTTTGTCATAATTGGGTGAATGGAACCTGAGATTCTGTACTAAAAATAATACCTACCCAAGAGAATACTTTAGAAGAGTTTAGTATCACTCAGCACTCCCTGAACTTTGCACCAATAAGAGAAGAAAAAGGGTAGATTTGCTTAATGGTGGAACTTACAGCTATTACAATTACGTGGCTAATACAGAGATTCAGGAGGATGTGTCTCGTTTACATGATGCATGAGCTGTCTTTACCGATTAACATCATGGAAGCCACTATAGTTTTTGGTTGGAAAGGAAAAGAAATTTAGTGAATCACCAAATCCTCAAGCTGTTCGGATCCTAAAGGAGCAACATTCTAATTCAACCAATTGAAAGGTTAATTGCCCCATATCTCCAGATGAATGCCATTTATTTAAGAAATAATTGCTGATTTTTCCAAACATGGAAAAATACAAGCACACCCAGAGCCAAAGACTAACCTCTTGTAGGTAGCAAGGGCACCAGCAGCTGTTACACCTCAAGGGCCTGTTGACTGTAATCACCTCTCGACCTGAGTTATCAGTGATCTTCAGAGTGCAAGATCTCAGTGTGGAACAGAAAGTACGATTGAAGCAGATGCTTTCCTCCACTGCAAAGTAAATTCTTTGTCCCAAGCTGTTTTTAATCTCATATTTGTTGGAGGTCTCAGTGCCAAGTATCACTAATGGAGCAAAAAAAAAAAAATTATCAAAATCATGCTTATTGCTTACTATCAAAACTTTATATGAGTAAAAATGGTTGCGTTATTAAAAGAAAACAGAGTGTCTGATCAGTTATTAAGTATATGGTATCTTATTCAGACAAGTCTACTTCCGTGCTCGAAATTTTGAGGATTTAGCCATAGCAATCAAAGTAAACTCTGAGAACAAAACTGTGCAATTACTAAATTTTGATTACAGATATATGACCTACTTGGACACATGTAGTACCACTTTTCAACTAGGGAAGCAATGCTGTCAAGAAGAATCAAATACTCAGATAATAATTCTATCACTGTTATGAAATTTACTGGGACAACTCACACTGATAGTAATGATTTTGTCTAAAATCTCTATCTGGTATTATATCTACAGCTGCATGCTATCTATTATAATTTTGACATATCTTAGTTAAGGACAAAAATCCTTCATTAATTTGAATTCAGTTAGTCATCATTGTAAATTTGTGTATTGTTAAATGATTTGCCTATTTGATGAATCACTGACACTATGATAAAACATATTTTGTTTTGATGATTTTTTGTTATTTAGTCTCAACCTTCATTTCCATGTCTGAAATTAGAGCATTAAGAAAATTTAAACTATTAGCAGCCATGGAAATGAACAAATAGTTTTTATTACTTTGAGATTAAAAATAATATTAGATTCCCAATGACAGTATCATCAAAGACTTGGGGAGCTTTATGCTTTTATGTTTATCTGTATCAGACTAATAATTTTACTTTCAATATTTATTTTAAAAAATAGGCCTAGTTCTCTTTTTAATCTATCTTAAACATTTAACTTTATCATTTATAAAATATTTAGATGTAAAGAAACTTCTGAAACTTAAAACATTTCAACAGTTTTAATAATTACAGAATATAATATACTTACTTCCAAGAAGCTCCACCTGCTGGTGTATAATTATCAGGTCTAACTGTTAAAAGACGACATAAAGGAAATAAAAAGTATTACATCACAGGTCTTTGAAAACCTTTGCAGCTATTACTATTAACCTGTTTACTAGACTACATGAAATTAGGTGATTTTCGTGTTCTCTGTGAGGGAAATGGCTGAAAACAGCTCACATTTTATAATGAAAAAGAAGATAACATGGTTTTTATTCAAGTAAAATTTAAAAATTACAAGAACCCTGAAAATTTCAAGGGCAGAATTGCCCAGAATAACATTAGCAACTGTGATTAACTCTGTGTTTTTTCCTGTGGTAATCAGATAAAACTGTAGCTCTTGGAAACAATACCTTTGAGAATATTTTTAAACCATCTGAATAAGAATGCCTATAAGGTTTTAAAACTCTCTCTCTCTCTCTTTCTCTTTCTCTCTCTTTTTGAAAGAAATGAACCAAAATGAAACAAAACAGTAATGACCTGCATGCACGGCCTCTCCTCTCAGCCCTGTAACTCTACTTTCACTCTGTCATTCAGTAACTCATTCCTCACAGTGATGAAACGTCTTTGTTAAAGCTGAAAAAAGCTACTCTTTAAAATTTTCTCATTCACATCTTCCTTTGGACTAGGGGAAAAAAACCCAGAAATCCTGCTGATGCCAACAAAGTACCAATTTAAGCAGAAAAGAGTTAAGCCACTAAATGCATGACACATTAAAACTTGCCTATGTAATTAGAAATGAAGTTAATTTACAGAGATAAAGTAGCCACAGTTGAGAAGTGACTTATTAAACAGAATACAGTACAAACTGCTTTTTAAAGGAAATATTTAAAGTATGTTCTTAAGGGTGAATTTTATTTGTGTATGCTTTCATTTTGATATTCAATACTTGAAGATTCACTAGGGTAAAATCATGAACACTGAATGCAATGCTGATTATTACTTTTTTGAATGCTTCATTTTCTATCTTGCCTTAAAATTTTCTTCACTTTATTCTCCCTTCACATTAATAAACTCACTGATAACTTTTAAATGAAAGTAATCAATACTAACAGTTGGAATTGATTGGGCATCACAAACGCAGAAAATATGACGTTACCTTATTTCCTTCACTCTCCTTGTATATCCTGTGATGGAGATAAAAACTAATATCATTTCTTCTATTTAAGTTTTATTATTGATAAAAGTGCATGTGACCTTTTTAAGATTCACAAAAATATTTTTTCCAAAATTTATGGTTTAAGATATTCTAAAACATATTTTAACAACTCTGACAAAGTTTTTTAAAAAAAATTGAATCGGTCTTTGTTGTGTAGTATTGTTAGTTCTCTTCTCCTCTTTTGAGGAAAATGGAGGGTTGAAGAAAGAGAAGGGGTAAGCTTCAAAAGGACATGCATGATTATTTAGCAGTGGTTCTATGTAGGAGTAGCTTAGAGATAGAGAAGGAGTATGGGGGCAGAAGTTAAGTTTGAGTTTAGGAGCTTTGACTATTTGTGACTGGATCAAGTTTTCAGCCTTGCAATTTAGAGACTATTAATTGAAAAGGGAAGTTGTACCTCTCTAATACCTAATAATAGCAGTTGTTTATTTAATGACTACCATGAGGTAGTCATTGTGCCAGATATTTTGACATAGTGTCTGATTTAGTCCTCACACACATCAGAGAGCTAGATATCATTACATTTTCCATGTGAGGAAACAACCCCAGAGAGAGAAAGTAGTTTGCTCAAGATCACAGAGCATGTATCAATAAGTGGTTAGACTGGGATTTGAACCCAGGCAGTAATGCAGCTGATTTTGACGTGCTCTTTACCCTGCTGTACCACATCACTAAACTAATCTTAGGAACTGGGAGAAACCATTCTTAAGTGATGCTATGGGACTTCTGAGTACCTTTCCTCCCTATTTACTCTTATACTCACCCATCCTCTGTAATCACATTTGACTTAATCTACCTCTGTGGGTAAACCTCCTGGATTTGAGGGTCTTGGTTTTGGTTGTTCCTGTAGTTTCCTTTAAATCGCCCCAGGCCACTTATAAACCATGGTCCAAAAGAGCCCTTTTCATCTTTTGCTATTAATTGATGAACTAAGAATTGTTGGAAAGTCTAAAGAGATTGTGTCATGTATTCAGGTGTCAGGGCAAGTAAAGGACTCCTGAGGTATGAAAGGTATAGAATGGAAACCTAATTACAGCCTTGGATATGTAACTAAGAATCAATTCTTATGTATAATTTATCAGGTTTACAGGTATCACTGGTTCCATTTAATACATGTAGCAAAATAAATGGGATCTTTACATGTGTCCTTGTAGACTTTGACTCACTACTCTTAGCTATAGGTGACTAAATTATAGCAGTTATCCTTTGACGCTTACAGGATAAAATGTTATTGACTATTATGAACATGTTAATCCATCTGGAAAGGGAATGTATTGGTTTTATTCTTAAGTTTAACCTACATGAACAACATATATGTATATATATACATGTCTAGACATATAAGTATGTGCATGTACATATGTATGTATACACACACACACACACACACACACACACCCTGCTTGGGAATTTATTTTCAAATTATTAATGGAAACATGATTTTCAGTAGTGGTCATTGGATAGTCTTGATTAAAGGAGAATAGATGATTTTTTAAAATTTTACTTTGAGTGTTTTAACTTAGAAGGATTTTTATTGAATATTTTCCTGTTTGTTTATTGAAACATGTACTATTTTCAAATGTTCATAGTTTTATTTAACCTTGTGGTTTTAGATAAAAGTTAACTCACAAAATTCTTTATATATATGTTTCTTACAAACTAGTAGTATTAGACTTTCAAAATGTGCATTCATCCTTTCCTATATGCACCACTTTAAAGCAAATTAGTGTTCTTTTAGTATAAAGATTATAAATTTTCTTTCCCTTTGAAGTAAAATATCCACCAATTTGTGGCATATTTTTGTTTTCTGAAAAAGATTACCAAAGGTATATGTTTGGAAAATTGACTTTGTTTTAAAACTGCAGCCAATGGGTTCATATCTCTATCAAATATGAAAAAAGTGTATTCATGTCAAGCATCTGGCTTCGGGTGTGTCATCATTCATGGATGGAAGAAGAATATGTGATGACCATATGTGATCATCAAACCTCAGCCCTCTGGCACTGGTATATCACTTTTATACTCGGCGAAACCTTGTCTGACAACATTCCCAAACAGCTTGCAGCAGTTAATCAACTCTAGTCAGCTATTACAGCTGATCCTTCCTGCAGATGGAAGATGGTAGGTTAGCCTTTCCAGCTCTTTTACATATCTCCCTGAGCTCTCCAGTCTCTAAAGTACATTTGTCTGCCAGTGGGTTTCTGGAGAAGGCATCTGCAATTATAAACATTTTCCCAGGAACATATGCTGCATGCAGCTTAAACCCTATCAGGCATAACAGAAATCTCTTGCACCTTAAGGGAATTAACACAGAGATTTGATTTTGATAAAGGAGATAGACTTTATAGTTTGAAAGAGTGCCAAACAAGCTGAAAATTGCAGCAGATGTGCTGACATCTCAATATTAGTGTAAGTGTATTTCTAATCTTTTGTAGGATAAATACAAAAGCAACAGTAATATACATAAATATCAATTGCTATTTATGTGCCATGGAATTCAGATGATAATATTTCTTGATTGATTTATTATAAGGCTTGAATCATTGATGACCCTCCAATGACTAGAACAATGGCTGTACCTAATGATAATATGATCTTTCAAGCAAATTGGCCTGGAGATGCAAGAGCATCAGAAGACACTGCTAACTTGATAGGCTGATTTTCTCTTGGATTTCCATCCACCTTTTTGAGATTCAGTTGAAGATGTTGAACTCTCAGCTCATTGCAGAAGTCTCTCCTGAGTAATTTGACCTCTAGCAACATTTCTCTTCTCTGTACACCTGCGCACATTAAAATCGTGTGCTTATCTGGCTCTAGTACCCAGCCTTGCATTTTTTGTCATCATTTTTTGTCTTTGCCAATGAGGTTGTAGAATGTTTAGGTGAGGGGGACTAGGTTTTATACCATTTACGTGCCTTGATTAAGACAGGTACTCAATGTTCTTAATTAAATAGCTGTAGGTGACTAGACATATTAGACAGTTCCTCCAGGCTAAATTTGCTGACACCTTGAGCAATAAGCAGTAAAAGGATAAATGTGCTAAACAGCTCAATCGAAAATGTTTAGTCTTCTTCCTCTGACAAATAAATAAGGAAATTAGAAGTGACCATAAAAGAAAAAAATTTCTTCCCAAATAATAGAAATAAATAAAAGACAGATTTTATAATTTCATGATTTATAATGCTTTTCTCACTTCAGTAAGTTATTTGTTGACATTCTTCGGCCTTGATTGAAAGGCAAGAAATCAAGTTTATATTCATTTTAAGGGCAAGCATTTAGTAGAAATAGAGAGGTAAAAGCACCTGGCTTAAATACTCTAGACCAGGAGGGAGACTCCCTGGTGAGGGGGGACCCCACTGCCACACTTGGTTCCCTGGATTAGAAGGTGAGATGTGAACGCCATGGTCTGGGTCTGAAGTTCCTGGAAGAAAACCAGGCAGACTTCTGCTTCTTTGGTTCTGTGCATCTGCAAGAGAATGACCATCCCAGTCCATAGTTAAATGTAGGCCATTTTATTTAGTTTGTCTTATAATATTTGCTTCCTCTTAATTCAGAGGGTAGAGTATCTCCCACAGTAGCCTCTCACTACAGTGCCCTTTCCTTCATTTTTCCTACTCACTGTCAGCACCACTTGACCCCGAAGCCAGAGATAAAGGACTGTGGAAGACTACCAGAGGTAGTTGTGAGAAGAGTTGGATAATTTGGGCAAAATAAATGATTTTAGAAAGTATATATTTTTTGAAGGCAAGTGAAGCTTCTATTCAAAGAGCTAAAAGATTATACACTACAAAAAGAAAATCAATGGCAAAAGAAACTAGATGTTCTCCACTCATAAAAGGATAACTTTAGACATAGGATTTAAATCATAATTATGACTTTCAAGCATATTCTCCCTTCCTCAAATATTATGAAGGCGCCTCGTAATTTCCAAGGATATTTTGTCTCTTTTTATCAATCATACTGCTATGGCTAGATTTAATTCAGGGTCCTTATATTTTAGCCTGCGCCAGAACCAGTTGGGGGGCTTATTAAAACACCCACTGCTGGGCCACACTCCAGACTTTCTAATTCTGTGGTTGGAGTGGATGTGGAGCTTGAGAATTTTGCATTTCTAACTAGTTCCCAGGTAAACTAATGCTGCTGGTCTGACGATATATACTTTGAGAACTAATGGGAATATTTGTAACTAATTTATGAGCTTCTTAAGGGCAGTGTAATATTTAATTTAGCTTTGATTTCTCAGTGTTTGGTATAAAAACATCCGAAAAAATTTTGACAGTATGAATTTCTTTGTAGCTCACCCAACATTACAAAGGATAAAAGAATTACAGAATTCTAAAATGTTTGGCTTTGATTTTTTAATCACCTGTTTTCTATATTATTGCCAGGTAAAATTGTTACTGTTTCAATTATCTCTTAGATTGAAATTCAGAGATTTGCTATTTATACTGCTTTAGTCTGGAGCCTAATATTATGCATAAGACCTGTAAGTGGTGCATGCAAAATTCTTCTTTGTTAAAAATATACTTTATTCCCTTTCTACTATTATTTTTCCCTTTTCTTCTCACATGACTGCCATTTGGCTATCTCCCTCATTAGATACCATTATTTTTTTCAAAGACTATCAGTGTTTTTACTTCTCATCTTTATTAAGCCAAATTGTCAGAGTTCTCACATGTGCATTCATTTCGTTTACACTTTGCTGTTTTAGATTGAGTGTAGGTATGGATCAAGCAAGGTTCATGACAGGTGTTTTCAAATATCAGAGAGGCCATTATGAAGAAAAGTAATTTAGACTATTTTAAACACCTATGAATGGGAAGGACAAGGAACCTGGTTCTGGATTAATATGAGGAAGAAATTTATAACAGATGCACAAGGATTTGGATAAGCACTCATTGTACATATACTAAAATTGGAGTGACAGCTATATAATTCACAGTAGATTAGAATGGTCTCTCTTCAGCACTGACACCCAGGTCCATGTAATATGTGTGTGTGAGGGGGGTAGGTATTCTTCTGAATCTTTTAAACCTCTAAAAAATAAATCTGAAGAAAGGACTGATTTTCCTTTGGAGATTATAAATTCCTCTTCATTCATTGCTTCCCAAGCATAGCCTGGGTGAGCAAATGAGAGGGATTAAAAAAAACCAAACAAACCTGGTGAAGGAACACAGGCACCTAAGGAGTGGTCCTTTGGACACTGACATAAACTGTTTCTAGTAACAATTGGCTCATTAAAGTCATGTGTACATTTGGTGTTAATGAGGGACATTAATTGCCAAATGATTCATTTATTCATTTAACAATAAGGTTGTGGGAAGAGACCAATATGGATTTCTAAGTTTATACTGGTCTGTGACATTTAGAATTTGGACACGCTTTAGGGGTAGGACTGAATGGAAGCAAGCTTGTCATTTGGTTCCACGAAAAGAGAGCTCCACACTGATAATATTATAACATTTTGCTTCCCCAAAAGCCCCCATCCTGAACTTCTCTCAGATTTGGGGCAGACACAAAGGATACAGACTTTAGAATTCCTCTTGCTCTTAGCCCTTCTCGAGAGCTACTAACTGAGTAAACAGAGAGGAAGACTAGGTAACACCATGTCAAATCTGGGAGAGGAGCAAATGGCCACTACCGCAATAACAACTAGAAAATAATAGAAGGCAACAAACATCCTTTCTTTGGCATTAGTGCCAAAAGCACCGTTGTCATTGACTTTCAGAGAAGCAGAGACAAAATTGTGATCTGGGGAAAACTAGTTCATAATGATAAAATTCAGAATAGTGGTTCATCTTGGGAGTGGAGGTGCATATGGCTATTGACCAGAAAGGGAACTTCAGGAGGTGCCAGAAATGTTCTGTATCTTGATCTTGGTGGTGGTTACACAGTGCATCCTGATTTTTAAAATCGTGGAGTTTAAATTTGGTGCCTTTATGCACTTAACTGTACACATGTTATATCCTTCAATTAAAAAAAATGTGTAGGGATTAATTTCTAATAATAGCTGATAGAAGACTATTAGATTCTCTCTCATTGCCAATTTTATTGTTGAAAAGCTTAGCAAATTACTCCAGTTTTATCTTGTAAACTATTTTGCTGTGACAAAACGCGGTAGATTCTTGAGTGTCTGGCAAGTGGCTCTACATTTCTGACCCAGGTCTTTAGGTCCTTAGATTTCATGTCATTAAGAGATGTTAATGCACTGGGGCCCAGAGCAGATCATGTCCAACGTCTTTACTGGGGAGTAGAGGCTCAGTCAGAGACTGCTGGGATCACCATTCTGAGATCACTTGCTTGCTCTTCTGGGATTTCAGCTCACATTGGAGCAGCACAGCCTTTGAAGACCTAAACTGAAGCTTCTGTTCAGCTTAGATCTCCTGGAAACTCCTGTTTTTCTCAAACTTAAAGTCTGAGACCAACCTGTTCTTAAATTGTGTTTATTTATACTAAACCAGGGGACTCCAGACCACACAAATATTTCCTCAGTTCTAATGGCGTCCAGTATCCAGACTGTCCTTTGATTTAGTGGTGCTGATTGAACTCCCTACAAAATGTGTGAAATGTCTAATTAGCCTGTATTCCCTGGGAAAATGCTAATTGCCCATACAGTTTCATGGGCCAGAAAATATCATGACATTATAAATAATGTCTTTAAATATATTTGAATAAAACTCCACAAAAATATTTTAGGTAAATAATGATGATAAACCAATTTGCCCCCTAAAACCAGATTTCTAATTCAAAAGGAAACTTCATTTTTCACTTCTTTTAAGTAGTATAGGGTCTCTCACAGATGTTTTACCCACTTCATCTGTTAAATATTTTGAGTAGGATGCAGCAAGAGTGTTAGTTTTCTACCCTAAGTTTTACCTCTAAGTTTAGTCTTGAGCCCCTATCATTACTGAACATCACTGCTTTTTTGATAGATTAATCATATTTTGATCATAATATTGCTTTCTAGTCACAAGTTTCTTCAGAGACTCAGACCACCAAACGAAGAAGGAACTCCTTTGAATTTCCATCTGGCTTTGAATTTCTATCTACTCTTTTAAAAATGTATAACTAGCTTATAAATATTTCACGTACTCTGCAACTCTTTACCTTACAGGCTGCAGTTGTTGCTGTAACTCTGACTTGATAAAGTGATGAAGTGTTTTTGGATTAAGTCTTAGTGTCAGTCTTAAATGAAAGAAAGACCTTGCCAAGATTTTGTTTGTCTGTCTTCAAATATAAAAATGAAGTACACATGTATTAAAATTCATAATTTTGATGTTTCACATCTATATTTTACAATTTGAGCTTTCCCAGTGATACTCAGGGACTGGTGTATGCTACATGTTGACAAAAAGTGAAAATATGACTTCCTTTGTTCCAAATTAAATAGCATCCAAAGTCTATTTTGATAAAGGAAGCAAATAAGCATACACATTTCTCTGAATGGATCATTAATTTAATTTAGGGTATTTTAAATTGTGGACTCTATTATCCTATTTGTAATTAGGTTAAAAGGTTTCCACCAATTATACTAAGCATAATTCTTCACTTTCATTATAGCCTAGAGTTTAATGGTTTCTTCTGACAATGGAATGAAAACACATTATAATTTCATTTTTATATCATTTCACAAGTATTTTTTGTGAGATTGCAACCCATTACCTAAAACAAGCACATCCCTTGTCTTCTGAGAAGTTCTTTGAGTGAGACAACACTAATGATATTTACAGTTTTAGAGATTTGAGGAAAACTTACCAGTTCCCCCTCCCAAAGTCTTTAATCTGCTTGCTTAGTTTCTGTTTGCTTTTTAGATATAATTTACCATCAAAGAAATGTTAAAAGATTCTTGCTTCATAGTTCAGAAATGTTTACTTCTAGTCCATTAAATTTACTAGGATTTCCTGAAAACACATGTTTAATTCTCTATAATAAATGGCTGTATCACATATTTTAAACAACAAATGGGAAATTTTAAAATATTGAACTGTACTTTAACACTTTTTAACTTATGTGTGAAAAGTTTTCTACAAATCCCTTTAAACTGGGAATATCAACTTGTCTTTGTGTTTGGCATTAGATATTCCCATTCTAAATTTTACTCTGCAGCTTTTCACATCAAGTCACTAGGTTTATATTTATGATAACGAAAACACTGTTTGCATCTTAACTTTTACATTCTATCAGATAGAGGGTTTTTAAAAAAAATTTAATGCAACATGCTCCTTGGAGTTCAAAGTTAAATATTCCAACGTTGAAAAGCACTAAATGACAGGTTTTAAAGTATCAATCTCACCGATTGTAACACCCTTAGAACTGTGTATTTTCAGTCACAATATAAGGAAAAATTTATTAGCTGCCTATATTTGCTCTTACCTTTAGAGGCCATGAATATGCTGAGTCACTTCTTCAAAGGCATGCAGGTTAAAAGAAAAGGCTCCTCATGTTGCAGCAAAGAGAGAAACACAGCAGGCATAAAACTTCAGAGGGTATTTGTCTACCACTTGTCAGCTTACAAATACTGGAGGAACGGAGAGCCTTGCTGTTTCCAGAGTGCTGTATTTTATCATTTTGAACAACAGGGGGAGACAAAGCTATCGTCAAAAGTAAACACTATTCAGAAGCCATCATCCCACTTGGTGGCTGAAGGATCAATTTCAAAATAATAAAAACCAGGAAGGAAAATATACAACATACAACATTCATTTTTATGGGCCTTATTTCCACTTAGTGTTTAAAAATTACTTCTTGGAATATATATTTTTGCCCTCACTACTACATTAGAAATATTCTACTTTTCTAATTTCTAGAAATCTCCTGTACCAGAGTCTGTGATAAAACATTCTATCACATGTAAGTTTCTGACAGTTATAAATAATTTTTTTTAATTTTGAAAATGTTTGAACAGCAATATTTTTATGTTTACTCTGGATTTCTCCCCACTCTCTCTCCCCGTAACAAACAAGAAAAGGATTATTTCCTGCTATTTACATACATAAATGAAAATTTATTTTTATTTTTAGTTGAATTTGATTAATCAGGAATTTGAAAATAGAAACCTTCAATAATCTCATAAAGTTAGTTAAATGAAACATACAGGTAATATTTAACTGCATTGCACACTGAGGGGAAACAAAAAAGCACTGTAAACTTGACTAGACAGTTCATATTTCTAAATGACCATGGAGATTTTGCTCACCAAGTCAGTTGCCCTGGATGGCATGATTTGCAAAGGTTGAACTTGTAGGATATACTACGTTATCAGCAACACTGTATGCTTCTAAAAATAGTTATGTGGCCTGAGAAGGCATGGATAGTGATGAAAAATTATGAAGTCAGCTCACAGGCTGTAGACAGCCAAAAGTTTGGGTTCTTCTTATTTGGCAAAGAGATGTTTCTTTTTGTTGTTGTTTTGAAATGTTCGAGGTTAAAATGAGCTGCCATTATTTGAGTTATCATTTTGCAGAAAATGTGTATAAATATGATTAGTATTTTAGAATTAAATTATATGTTTCCTAAATTTCTTAATGTTTGCCACAGGCATTTGGAAAAACTTTGATCCAAAGAAACTAAGTTGTTATTAGCACAATCAAACATGGTATTTATACTGTAGAGCACAGGGAACTCTACCTAATGCACTGTGGTAACCTAAATGGGAGGGAAGTCCAAAAGGGAGGGGATATCTGTATATATGGCTGATTCATTTTGTTGTGCAGTGGAGGCTAACACAACATGTAAAGCAACCATACTCAAATAAAAATTAATTAAAAAAACGTGGTATTTTAAATTATGGTCATAACAGACCAGTTAATTTTGACTTTCAACAGAGCACCAATTTTGAAACAAAATATAAAAACCTAAGTGAATTAAACATATGTTTTGGCCTATATAAGGCCAACCATCTACGCATTTGGACATGGCCATTTGACTCACTGAATCTTTCAATATTTGACCTGCAACAAAGACCTTCCAGGCCATCAAACTTGATGATGTGTAGGTACTGCCTATTTCTTCCTTTATACTTTCTTCCTCGGTCCTGCCAAAGACAGCACCAACGTCATTTTTTCTTTTTAAAAAAGGCCCAGCAGATACCAACCTGAGGTCTCCCCTTCCCTCCATTCCTTTCGGTTTCCCAGCCTTTCTCAAGGAGAGGCTTGCAAACCCTCCTTAAGGGACCTCCCAGAGGTTCAGGTGTCCTGTCACTGAGTGCTCCCGCAGTCAGGAGACGTTGTTCCACAAGTTGGCCTCAACCCCCATCCTGCTGCTTTCCTGCTGCCATTCACCTTCACAGTGCCCTCATTGCAACTCCCCTAACACCTGCCGCCTCTGTGGAAGAACCGGGACCACTCTCAATACTCCAAATGGTCACACAATCCTCCTACCCCTGTGCTATGAAGCCCTGGGCTTTTTCAAGCAGCTTCAGTTTTATTTTGTCAGCAGGCTACAGTATTTTAGTCTGCTCCCTTGATTCCATGAAATATAGACAGTACAAGTTGGGCATGTCCAACAGACATAAGCCAGGGCTTGATGATAACATAGTGGGATTGCAGTACACAAAAGGAGACGTGAAAATGAATATCAGGAAATCTAGTGTCAGTGGGCCTGCCCCTTCCCAGGAAACTCCCTACCGGTCTCTCTCTCGTGAGCCTCAGCTCTGCTGCTCTGTTTGGGCGTGCTCATCTACTCAGGATGTCCTGCCTTGCCTGTCCTTGTCCCCCCCCGAAAGAAAAGACTCTATATCCGCCATCTTCAGTTTCAGCCAAAAGGAAATGAAAAAAAATTCCATCATAATCTTGACACAATCACGCCTGCCCATGGCCTTTTCCCAGGACCTGTCAAAGGTATTTCGGAAGGTCCATCCATTCAATGTTACATCACTGTTCAGAACTTCCCCATTATTTAATTGTTTAGCTGTTAGATGTTTGACTTAAATTTTCATGATTGAAAAGGCTCACCAAAATAGTTTCTGTCAGTACAAAGGGAGAGACTGCCTATTTATTTAAGCCTATATAGTGACAAAAGAAGTGCTACCTGTTATACAACGAAACGAAACAAAATCAGCAATATGCTCCCGATGACATCCTTTGCGGAAAGAGTATGGAGTGGATTAAGATGTAAGCCTACAGGTCTGGGGCAGGACCAAGGACCAAGGACTAGGATGAACTGACTTATAGCCTGTTTCATCAGCTTAATAGTTATTCTGCCTCTGGTTTTACTATAAAAGTATGTGTTCCTAGAAATTATATACATACATACATACATAAACATATATATGTAAATATATAACTAAATATACATATACATGAAGTGAGAGAGAATTACTTGTTTTTCTTGATTTATATAAATATTATTTTAGGTATAACTCAAACACATTTTAGTCACTTAAAATTATGTTTTTAAAAATTTATGATAATGCGTAGCATTACATTGTTTTCAGCCACTGCATGTTATTACATTTTATGAGTATAATGAATACAGTTTTTGCTCATTGCCATTTTAACCGATGTTTAGTTGTTTCCATTATGTAAGGCAATGGTTCTTATGCACATGTATAGCAGTCCTTTTGAAGATATATATCCAGAAATTAAAATGCTGGCTTATGGGATATGAAGATCTTCATCTTTACTAGGTATCACTGAATTGATCTTCAATGGTCTTGTACCAATTTACATCCCCAACAGTAAGGGATAAGAGTTCCCATTTCCACATATCCCTTTCAACACTGGCTTGGTCACCGTAGTGGGGAATATCTAGTGGACTCCTAAGTATTAATTTATGAGAAGGCACCATCTAGAAGTCTTAATTACATTATAATCTGATAAATGTAAACATGATTGCATGTATTTATGTTTTCAGTTGTTCCTGTCATACTATATCATGCAAGAATAATTAATAGCAAATTTTACGAACAGCTTATCATACAAGTAACTGCTACAGGTGAGGAATGGTATGGTAATGGACTGCAATTTAGTGATAAAATAACTCCTTTCATTCAGTGAGGCTCATGGTATGATCTGCTAAAATGTGAATCCACTTTTAGCAAACGTGCAGCGATTAAGGCATGCATTTCTATGCATAAATCTTATCTCTGGATATATAATTTCCCATACTAAAATTCATTGTGAAACAATTCAGGGTGGGTATTAATTAATTAATTAGTTAACGCAATCATGGGAAGAAATATCATTAGTATAAATGTTTTTTTCCAGCGTTTTTTGATTTGCAACTACACTGTGGATGTAAGATATCCAATCTTTCAATGCGAACTTGGATGTTTCTTCCCTGGGAAAGTACAACTCCTATTTCAGCAGCCATCTATCCACATGTTGCAAACCTCTTGTCAAAGTGCATTTCTTTGCTATCTCATTCAGACCTGCCCTTTTGATACAATGCTTCATTCATTCTTTCAGTAATTATTTATTAACTTTTTACTGTGGGCATATGATTACGGAGCCTACTGACTGTAATGATATGACCTCCACTCTAGTGGGGGACCACGACATAGAGATGCAATACTCCTTTTGTTCTTTAAAAGTAAGAGTCAGTTATCACCTCCTGAAAATAAAATGATACAACTCATCCTCTCCCTGAAAAACAAAGCTAATCAGAATCAGTAATGTATCATTCAAATGAGCAATTATTTGTTTCACACGTACATGTCTAATTTTCCTTTCCTCTGTTACTTTAAAACAGAAAAATAATAACTATTAAGATATTATTTCTTAAATAATGAAAGAATAGTATACTGGATCGTGCTTCTTGGTTGCTAATGAGGGATAGATTTCTTGCATTCTCTCTTCCTGCCTACTTAAAAAGATACTGATTTAAAGGACTAGAAAAAAAATGGAAAGGAATCCTAGATACAGAGAAGAATCTGTCTGAAACTAAGAGAAGCTGGTTCTGGAAAAAGTATATCTAGAGGGGTCCCTGCTCACCAAGATGACATAAAAAAAGACTCCTAATTTAGAGTCCTGCGCACAGACTCCCTGGGACAAAAGGTATCCCTTAATCAGTAGATTTTAAAGCCCAAGGCAGAAGCTAAAGTTTAGATTGTCCATAGAAGTTCTTTTTCAAATTTTCTGCCTTGTACGTTTTCTTCAGGTAAGATGAAGTTAAGCTGAATGGAGTTCTTTGAAGTAATCTGTCTTTACTGTACTTTGTCTTCTGGCATTTTTCTGACCTCTTATGCATAATGTAAACTTTTAACAGTTCATAATGGCATTTTTCCTTTAAAGAGTCTAAAAGTAGTGGGAATCTTCGGAGAGGTTCTGGCTCATTGCAAGCTATATTACTAGAAGAAGAGCATTACAAGCAGAAAACTGTACAGACATATGACATATCAATAATTATTTATTTAGATCTCCTTCAGGGTGTATGTTTGTGTCTCTGAGAGAGAGAGGAGGAGAAGGAGGAGGAGAGAGAAAGAGAGAACGGAAGGGAATTGGAGCTACCAAGTAGATTGACGGGGAGAATTAAGAAGACATTTAAAATCTTCAGAAACCCCATCAAGAACTGCTTTACCATTTTGAAAATCTCTTTATTTCTACCATTATTTTAAATATACTTACCTTGTGCCTGGGTTCTTGTGCCTTGCTCAGTGTGGTTGCTTTGTCCTCCCAACATTTGCCTGCATCTTCAGACATCGGCAAAATACTGCAACAATCCCTTCCGTGGCTGCAGCCGACAGCCCAGCAGTGCTCTGCATGCCGTTGCCTTCATTGACAGCAGCCATATCACGCACAGCCGGTGCAGCTGAAACTCAGTGCCAGCCAGAGGACACCAGTTGTTTTCTGCAATACATTCCCTTCACATTTCCAGCCTTGAAAATAAGCTTCCCCAAGCTTGGATCCCCCCAAGAGCAAAGTTCCCAAGAAATTGAGATAACTATTATAACAAATATACATTAAATGCATAGACAACACACATTAGAGTTAATTTATGCTTAACGGTGCATATTTAGTTTTCTTCTGGTGCTATTTATAGGCTAGATCATCCTGAAAATGTTACTGCATTTAAATGCATGCTTTGCGAAGTGGTGGCTAAAAGTGTGGGATGTGTCCTATAAGCCGCGGAGAATGTTGCTTCACTGAATGAGGTTGGAAAAGGAAGGCCTGTGTTTATTAGTGAATATCCTTTTTCTTGTTGTTGTCTAATGCAGGTCCTGACGCATTATAGGCATTCATGAAATGTTAACTCCAAGAATGAGGGAGTAGATGTTATCAACAAAAGCATTGTTTGTGGTTTGGGACTTCTTTCCTTATTTTGTCTACAAGCAAATGATGAACTGTGAAAATTGACGAGAATTATGATCTTGCTCCTGACCTCAAATTGTAGTCAGTCGTGATTTGAATAAGATGTATGTATACAAGTATGCTTTGTGTTTTTGGCATAACTAGAAATAATTCTGGGCTGGCTTAAAGCAAAGTATATTTATGTTTTGCATAGTTGTATTTTTTCTTTGGCAATCTCCTTAGTCATGTTTTTCTCTAGTAACTAAATAGATTCGAGTGCAATGTTGTCAATAGAGACATATTTTGAGCCACATATGTAACCTAAAGTTTTCTAGGAGCCACATTAAAAACTTAAAAGAGGGACTTGCCTGGTGGTGCAGTGGTTAAGAATCCGCCTGACAGTGCAGGGGACACGGGTTCTATCCCCAGTCTGGGAAGATCCCATGTGCCGCGGAGCAGCTAAGCCCGTGCACCACAACTGCTGAGCCTGTGCTCTAGAGCCCGCAAGCCACAGCTACTGAGCCCGCATGCCACAACTACGAAGCCCGCACGCCTAGAGCCTGTGCTCTGCAACAAGAGAAGCCACCGCAATGAGAAGCCCATGCACCATAACAAAGAGTAGCCCCCGCTCTCCGCAACTAGAGAAAGCCTGCACACAGCAACGAAGACCCAACGTAGCCAATAAATAAATAAATAAATCTTTTAAAAAATAATAAAAAAACTTACAAGAAACAGGTGAAATTTTTTTAAACATCTTTATTGGAGTATAATTGCTTTACAATGGTGTGTTAGTTTCTGCTTTATAACAAAGTGAATCAGTTATACATATACATATGTTCCCATATCTCTTCCCTCTTGCATCTCCCTCCCTCCCACCCTCCCTATCCCACTCCTCTAGGTGGTCACAAAACACAGAGCTGATCTCCCTGTGCTATGCAGCTGCTTCCCACCAGCTATCTATTTTACGTTTGGTAGTGTATATATGTCCATGCCACTCTCTCACTTCATCACATCCCACCCTTCCCCCTCCCCGTATCCTCAAGTCCATTCTCTAGTAGGTCTGTGTCTTTATTCCCGTCTTGCCACTAGGTTCTTCATGACTTTTTTATTTTCCCCTTAGATTCCATATATATGTGTTAGCATACTGTATTTGTTTTTCTCTTTCTGACTTACTTCACTCTGTATGACAGACTCTAACTCCATCCACCTCACTACAAATAACTCAGTTTCGTTCCTTTTTATGGCTGAGTAATATTCCATTGTATATATGTGCCACATCTTCTTAATCCATTCATCCGATGGTGGACATTTAGGTTGCTTCCATGTCCTGGCTATTGTAAATAGAGCTGCAATGAACATTTTGGTACATGACTCTTTTTGAATTATGGTTTTCTCAGGGTATATGCCCAGTACTGGGATTGCTGGGGCATATGGTAGTTCTATTTTTAGTTTTTTAAGGAACCTCCATACTGTTCTCCATAGTGGCTGTATCAATTTACATTCCCACCAACAGTGCAAGAGGGTTCCCTTTCCTCCACACCCTCTCCAGCATTTATTGTTTCTAGATTTTTTGATGATGGCCATTCTGACAGGTGTGAGATGATATCTGATTGTAGTTTTGATTTGCATTTCTCTAATGATTAATGATGTTGAGCATTCTTTCATGTGTTTGTTGGCAATCTGTATATCTTCTTTGGAGAAATGTCTATTTAGGTCTTCTGCCCATTTTTGGATTGGGTTGTTTGTTTTTTTACTATTGAGCTGCATGAGCTGCTTGTAAATCTTGGAGATTAATCCTTTGTCAGTTGCTTCATTTGCAAATATTTTCTCCCATTCTGAGGGTTGTCTTTTGGTCTTGTTTATGGTTTCCTTTGCTGTGCAAAAGCTTTTAAGTTTCATTAGGTCCCATTTGTTTATTTGTGTTTTTATTTCCATTTCTCTAGGAGCTGGGTCAAAAAGGATCTTGCTGTGATTTATGTCATAGAGTGTTCTGCCTATTTTTTCCTCTAAGAGTTTGATAGTGTCTGGCCTTACATTTAGGTCTTTAATCCATTTTGAGTTTATTTTTGTGTATGGTGTTAGGGAGTGTTCTAATTTCATACTTTTACATGTACCAAAACAGGTGAAATTAAATGATTTATTTCACCAACTATTTCAAACATATAATTTCAACATGTGGCATTAGTCAGTTTTCAAGTGCTCAGTATCCACATGTGGATAGTGGCTACTGTATTGGACATGGAAATTCTAGCATGTTTATCCAGAAAATGGCTTGGCTTGTGACAGATTAAAAGTTGTGTTAATCTTATGTGTTTGTTTAAATATATATGTGCTTTAAGATAATTTTGAACTTCAATTTTTAATTTATAGTTTTTAAATAGAAGTAACATATTGATAGGGCAAACAAATTGAAATTATACTGAAAGTGATAAATGAAAAGTAAAAGATTATCTTCTCCCCTGATACCAGTTCCTTTCCTCCCCAAATCATTACTGTTAACTTTTATGTGTATATTTTTAGGTAAAAAAATGCTTATACTTAAAATATGGGAATATAAAGAATTTCTAAACATATGAAATCTTATACAAACAGACCTGTACTGTGCTCAGCTTCTGTAGTAAACAGAGAAAAATTAAATAAGATACCATGACACACTTACTAAAATGGCAGAAATTAAAAGTACTGACAATACTACGTGTTGACAGGACATGGAGCACGTTAGCTCTTATGCACTGCTGGTGAGTGTGTGTATTGCCACAATGATGTAGAAAACAGTTTGGCATTATTTAGTACAGTCATCCTTTGGTATCAGAGGGGATTGGTTCCAGGAGGCCCCAAGCAAACCAAAATCCACAGATGCTCAAATCCCTTTTTTAACATGGTGTAGTATAGTGAATACAGTTAGCCCTCCATATCCATGGGTTCTGCATTCATGGATTCAACGAAAGGCAGATGGAAATTTTAATCTGTCATTGGTTGAATCAGTGGATGTGAAATTCTCAAATACAGAGGGGTGACTGTATATTATTGAGAAAAAATCCATGTATAAGTGGCCCCAGGCAGTTCAAACCTGTGTTGGTCAAGGGTCAACTGTATATTTGAAGGTATATACAAAGAAACCCTTGCACATCTCCCACATGAGAAATATGGAAGACTACTCATTAGAAGCATTGATCATTATAACCCCAAATGGGAAACAACCTGTTGGTTTGCAAACTGGCCCTTGTACATGGAGGACAAAGAGAGACCAAAGAAAGAGGCAGACCACTCCACATTGGTAGGTGGTAGTTTTAATAAGCACGGGAACTTAGGCAGCTTGTCTTGGGTGGCTGCAAAATGAATAGATCTCCACAACTGCTCACTAGAATCTTAAAACTTATATAAGGCTTTGAACTGGATTCAGTCATGTATACTGTCCAGATGTTCTCAACAACACCTTGTATCTCAAGGCTGTGTCCATGGGGCAACTTCTAACTTAGGGAAGGCAAGAAGAGCACACATTCCAAGGACAGGGGAGGGACTGAGGAGCCTCTGATTGCCCGGGTCCAGCTCGAGGGTCAATTGGTGGTCACGTCCTCTCGGTTACTTGATTACCTTCTCCAACACAACCAAAATTTCCATTCACAAAAAATGTGACAAATAGTTACATACTTATATAATGAAATACTCCACATAAATGAAGATGAATAAACTACAGCTACATGCATGCAATATGGTTATTTCTTACAATCATGATATTGAACGAAAGAAGTGAGTCATTAAAAAGTACTTGTATAGAGTGATTCCATTTCTGTAAAGTTTGAAATGGGCTATAAACCAAATGCATACATAAATACTAAAAGTATACATTTTTAGAGAAATAAAGTGAATATCAGATTGTTAGTTACCTTTAGAGAGGTAAGGAAGATATGTGAAGGGGAGAGACCTACAAGTAGATCCTTAAGTCGTGACAACATTCTAATTTTTAACTGGTGTGATGTGTGGACAGGTGTTTCCACTCTACAGAGTAATCTGGCAGTATTTGGGTATATACCGAGGGCAGATATCTCAGTGAAATTCTTCTGTTGGGACCATAAGGGACACTCATGATAGCTAGTGGTAGTGAAGATTTGTAAGCAACTTAGATTATCCGTAACTGGGACAATGAATAAATAAAGTGTGGTGGATACTCACTGTGGAATAGCATGCAGCTGTTAGGAATAATGAACTAGATGTACACAGATTAACCTGAAGAGACAGTGGTAAAAATGTTTATTAAAAAAAGAGGAACAGAACGAAATTTACTCTCTTGTTGGTATCTGCTGACATTGCTTTCTGCTTCTCAGTGATTTTAGACCTTGATTCTCTGTCACCTGTTTCAATACTACTTTTATCTTGACACTTGGAAAATACAGTATACACATAAATGATCCCAACAATGCCTGCCCTTTTACTTTCCTCTGATGATTTTGTTTCCTATTCAACCTCAGCCTACTTTTTAAAAAGATATACTCTTTATAGGTGTATCTTAGATATTTTTGGTGACTACTGAATGCAGTCCTTCCATAATATCAAATTCATGTATCTTATCCTCTATTTCCTTCCTCTATTTCTGGCCTGCTCTCTCTGATACTTTCAGTGCAACAATCTTTTGATGCACCAAGGCCTCCCATCCTGCCTGTCATTTGCACCCCCCTTGATGTCTTCATTTGCTTGTTTATTCAGCCTAAATTCTTTGGAGAGTTGTTATAATCACACCCCCGAATATACATATTTCCTATTTTGTAGTACTTATTTAGCAGAAACCAACCAACCAGCAAAAAAAAAAAAAAAGAAATCCTGGTTAATTGCAACACTTTTACTGCAGGTCTGTACCTTACCATGAACAAAGGACACAAAACAGTGCATATCAGTCTCAGTTTTATATTCATGACCTCAAAATCAAGTGGTTCCTCAATGCTGCCAGATTACCATTTCATCCACTAACCTAGACAAGAATTTCATGCCTTCTCTCTAAAGAAGCATCAACACCTCCTATCCTATCCTTCTTCTCAGCTTATGACTTTGCATCCTACTTCACTGAGAAAATAAAGCAATCTGAACATGACTTTCAGAAACTCCGACCACCATATCATCCACTTGTCAGCAACTATACATGCACATAGCCTGCTTTCCCCTGTGTATCCATACATGGTTTGTCCATGCTGGTCACTTCTTGTGTGCACTGCATCTCCTCCTCTCAGGCACACTTAAGGACATTGTAGCAGCAATTCTCTCCTTTCTCTCCCACGTCAAGTTTCACTCTCTGCAGGATCACGTCCATCAGTGTACAACCTGCTGTTACAACTTCCATCTGAACTTTTTTTGACACCCTCTCCTATCAGCTACAGACCATTTTTTTGCTCCTTTTAGTAACAAGACCCCTCAAAAGAGATTTCTGTATTTACAGCCTCTGACTTCTCTCCTTCTGTGTTCTCTTCACTTGCTCCACATGGACTTTTGCCTTAACCATTCCACAAAAAAACTATACTTTTGTTAAGGTTAATGATAATTTCCATGTTCTTAAATCCAGTGGTCAATTTTGTTTCCTTTTGCTTGATCTACTGACAGTTGACACTGTTGATCATGTGCTCCTCCTGACACATTTTTCTTTTTTTAAAAATTTTATTCAAGTGTGGTTGATGTACAGTGTTGTGTTAATTTCTGCTGTACAGCAAAGTAACTCAGTTATACATATATATTCATTCTTTTTTATATTCTTTTCCATTATGGTTTATCCCAGGATTTGAATATAGTTCCCTTTGCTATACAGTAGGACCTCGTTGTTTATCCATCCTGTATAAAATAGTCTGCATCTGCTTATCCCAAACTCCCAATCCATCCCTCCCCCACCCTCCTCCCCCTTAGAAACCACATGTCTCTTCTCTATGTCTGTGAGTCTGTTTGGTAGATAAGTTCATCTGCTGACACACTTTTCTTAATAGGCTTTAGCATATCCCTTTTTTGTTTGTTTGTTTTTACTGATCATTCTTAGTCTGTTTTGCTGGAGACACTTCTTCTTTCAAATGTTTATTTTGGAATACTCCAATGCTCAATCCTTAGTCATTTTTTCCTATACATTCACTTCCTTGGTGATCTTTTCTAGTCTCATGGCTTTAAAAATGTTGATCACCCCAAAATATATCTCTAGCTCAGGCTGCTGTTCTGAACTCTCTACTTATGTAATAACATCTCAAACTCAGCAGGTTCAAACTGAACTCCTAATCTGCTTTACCCGTCTAGTCATTGGTAACCCTGTCTTCCCAGTCAGGTCAAATCTTGTGGGTCATTCTTGACTCCTCTCTTTATCTCACACCTTATATTTCACACAGGAAGTTCTTTGGCTCTTTCTTCAAAATACATCAATAATCCCACCAGTTCTTATTACTTTCACTGCTTCCATTTTAGGCCAGCCATGATAATTCCATGCCTGGATTATTGCAGTAGTCTCGGAAATAGACTCCCTGTTTCTACCCTTGCCCCCTACAGTTAATTCTCAAATGCAACAGCAAGAATGACTCTTTGAAAATATAAGTTAGATCATATCATCCTGCTCCTCAAACTTTGGAATGAGCTCGATAGACCCTATAGTATCTGGTCTCTATTATCCCATCTTCTGATACTCTTCCCCTTAGTCTGTTTTGGTCACACTGGCCTCCTTGCTATTCCTAGAACATGCCTGGGATTCTTCCACTTTACGACTTGCTCTAACTACTCCCTCTATGAAATAGCATCAACTTAAACTGTTTTTGCCTCCTTAAATAGGTTGTTGATAAATCAAATTGAAACAGCGTCAGCTTAAACTGACTTTGCCTCCTCAAATAGGTTGTTGATAAATCAAACCTTGAGTTGTTTTACAGAGACAGCACTGCGGAGGTACAGGACAGGAACCCCTGTCTCCAGCATGACCCCAGAGCCAAGAATCTTCAGTCTATGGAACTCAAAGAATAGAAATGTTGCCACTGGAGCCCTTTACAAAGCGAGAAGTCCTTCCATAGGAAAATCTAGCTTCCAGCAGCATGAGTAACTTATATGTACTAATTCAATATTAGCCAATCAGCTTCCAAGTTTGAGATTGCCCCAGCCCCTTAAATTTTACCCCTAACCTTGGATCGGCAAACAGATTTGAGAGGCTTGCCTCCTGTCTCTTTGCTGGTCAACCTCTAAATAAAGTTCTTTCTTTTCTCAAAAGCTGGCGCCATAGTACTGGCTTCTATGCACATAAGGCAGCGAGCCCTTGTTGAGTAACATCTATCTGGAATGTTCTTTTGCAAGATATTTGTAAATAAACTCCCTCATATCATTTACATTTTTGCCTAAATATCACCTTTTATATGCAGTCTATCTTAATCACCCCCTTTAATGTTCCTACACAACCCCCCTTTCTTCACCTTCTTGGCTTGAAATTTATAGATTCTTTTTCTATTCTATAAAGCCTAAATTTATATATTAATCACATGTATGTAATAAAGTCTAAAGTTATTTTCTATAACATATCTTAATGTTTGGTCTTAGTTCTACACATAAAGTTTTCAATGTTTACCATTAGCTCTTTACCACAAGGTCAGTATATTATTCAGGGCTACGTTTGTCATGATGTTGTGTTTTCAAAAAGGGCTTGTGGGCTCATGTTTCCTGAAACCATGCATATCTGAAAATTTCTTTCTGTTGTCTTTACACTTGCTTGACAGGTTGGCTGTGTATAACATTGCTGGATTATACTTGATTTCCTCTTGGAACTTTGTAGGCTATGCTCCTATGGCTTTTTCAATATTTATGTGCTTGTCTGAGGACAATGACATTTCCCACTTTATAAGTGACTTGCTTTCCTTACCTAGATGAATGAAGAATACTTTCTTTAGCCTTGAAGTTCAAGAAGTTGACTATTATGTTAGAAGCTAATTGTATTGTAACACTTTTTTTAGTACTTTTTTTTTTTTTTTCTAGTTGCAGCAAGCAGGGGCTGCTCTTCGTGGCAGTGTGCAGGCTTCTCTCATTTCGGTGGCTTCTCTTGTTGCGGAGCTTGGGCTCTAGGCACGCAGGCTTTAGTAGTTGTGGCGTGCGGGCTTAGTTGCTCCGCAGCATGTGGGATCTTCCTGGACCAGGGATTGAACCCGTGTCCCCTGCATTAGCAGGTGGATTCTTAACCACTGCGCCACCACTTCTTTTAGAAACACATAATCTTGGGAATTCCCTGGCAGTCCAGTGGTTAGGACTCCACGCTTTCACTGCTGAGGGCCCGGGTGGGGGAACTAAGATCCTGCAAGCCATGTGGTGTGGCCAAAAAAAAAAAAAAGAAAAAGAAAGAAAGAAAAAGAATCACATAATCTTTTGATCCATGCATCTATTTATTCTTTTATATAAGAAAATTTTTCTTTTAAAAGTATTTTTCTCTGTTCCATTAGTTGTGCTTTCTACTCCAAGGGTTATCCTAGGTTTCATTGTTATTACCAGCTCTGTATCTACTATTTTTTTTTCTAATTACTTTCATAACTTTGATCATCTGCATTCACATTATTATCTCAAGAGTTTCCTATATTATCTTTTATGTTATGCATTTTACCTATATTACCTAGTATAATCTAGTTACTGGAAGTACCTGTTATTTTCAGATTATTTCTTAGTTCTGTAATGCTGTTTTTGCCCCTTCAATTTGGTCCTTAGTTCTGCATTTGCATTTTATTCAGCTATTTTATCACTGTAAACTTAGTATTTTGATACTTTGGGTTTGTGTTTTCTTTATATTATTTTTTGTCAAGGAACAGTAAGAAATTTTTATTTTCTTAGATAATTTTTCCTTCGGGAGTTAATTTTTTACTTCACTTTTATATGCCATCATTTCATCCAACTTCCCTTTCAGCCAAATTCTTCTTCCCTTCTTTCATTCTCTCTCTTCTCTCATTCTTTCCTTCCTTTTTCCTTCCAATAGCATCTTTGCAGTATTAAAATGCTTTTATCTTTCATCCAGCTCTGCCAAGATCTTCTAATCTATTTGATGTAGTATGGATAAATCCTCCATGATTTTCTTTTCTGACCTGATATAAAATTCACAGAGCTCCAGTTTAACATCTTGTTTTTTCACAATCTATTACTATTATGTAGCCCAAGACCATGAAAATCAAGAGTAGAATTCAACCTGGACTCTGTGTTATCTTATTTGGAAGATTTGATCTCTGTACTCCTTTTTCCATTTTTTGTGAAAGATTTTGTATCCATTTCAATGTCCTAAGTTGGCTGTGTATCCTGTTTCTGTTTTGTGGTGGATACCCTTGTATCCAAAGTCAAGTGGGATCCTGGAGCCCTCCTCTGCTTCTGACAAGGTTTGGCTGGGTAGTTCTTTTGTCACTTCTTCCAGCTGCCATTTCCACATTCTCACCAAGCAGAGGAACAGAAACACAATTGGAAACTGTTGCTTCTGCCCACAGAATTTCCAGCATGTCTAGTCTACAAACTGGGGGGTTAGAGTTTGAGGGGTTGGGGCATTGCCTGGTAAAGGGGACTAGGAGACTGCAGTCAAGGTGTCTAGACCCGTGGCCTTTAGTGCATCCATTTCTATGGGCCTCACTCCTCTCTCAGAGGGTCTGCCTTGCCTTTTAAGTTCTTTTGTCTTTGACTGCTTTGCCTTCCGGCTGGAGACAATTAACTCTTGGAAAGATTGTTCATTCTGTCTTTTCTTTAAACATCCTTCCTGCTGGGAAAATCTAAATGAAGAGTCTTAGACATTTTTCCTTCTCCTTATGAGGCTCTGACACAGTAGGGAGGGGCTAAGTGTCTAGAGCTTTTGTCCACATTTTTCCAAGCCTGCCCACACATCTCTTCAGTGTGCTTTTCAAATTGGGAGGAAATATTTTAAAATCAAAGGACTCAAGGCACAGAAAGAGATCTTAAAATCATGTATTATAGTATTTTCCAACGAGTAGCTTAGGTAGTTTTCAGTTTCTGTGTCATTTTTGATAGTAAGTACTGATAATTGCAAATAAAATGATATGCCTAAGTACATGCAACTAGCTACAGAGATATCCCTGACTCTGATTTCTTAATGCCCTTATCACTCGCTGTACTTCTATTACACGATATTATTTTTTCCTACTCAAACCCAGAAAACAATAAAGAGAAATCAAGAATATTTATTTTAGTCTTTTGAATCACTTACATTTTTAAGTCAATTAGTAAATTTTTAAACTAATTTTTCAAAAGTTCTTCATAAACCATCTAACATATTTTGACCAGTTAATCAGGAGCAGGAATTTGGGTTTGCAGACTCATGCTGTTATAAATTGAGATAGTCTGTCCAATTTTTTTATGAAGAGGTGAAGGGAGATTTCATTAAATTTCAAAGGCCTGTCTTGTGTCTGAGCACACGGATGTGTGCTATTATTACACTTAATGTCTCTTTCCTCATGAGGGAAACCTTTTTCTTTTTTTTTTTAATCCCCTGTCACTTTCCAAATCATCATTTTTGAGACTCTACCAATCAAAGGAAATTGTGATTCTTTGAGCCTCTCAGCGGTACTCTTTGTAACCATGGAAACCAAGCCAAACTGTTACCAAGGTAACCTTCCTGAAGCTATGATTTCACTCTCATTACAATTTTTCTTAGGATTAATAAATCTATTGAAAGTTGAACATAAATAATACTGTATTTGTACATAATTTATGGATTCAAGTATGATTATTTTTAATTCTCATTTAAAATTATATATAACTGAATTTATGGTTCAAGATGGAGGAACAAGCACAGTCATGTGACAATGTTTTGAGCAATTCATTGAGTATCTGAAAAGAAAATTAATTTGACCTTGATGCTGAGAATGTTTTCCCTTTGGCACATATTTAGCAGTTTAAGGTTACTTGTATCCGTTTTTCCCCCATATAACTTGATCTGCAGTATTGTATGCCATATGATAAATGCTATTATTGGTCAGTTTGTATAATCAACCTATGGATAAAACACAGAGGACATGGTTATAGATAAATAACAGAAGGTAAATTTTAGAAACCTTGAAAACATAAAAGCAATTGTATACATTTATCCATATAATGTTTGGTGAAAGCTAGTGTGATTTTATTAAATAGCTAACCCAATATTGTTGACTCAAAAGGTACTATTTAAATGTATAAATCAGGAAGCTAAAGCATAAGCATATTTTAGAATAATTTTATAAATATTTTCATATATTAATATTTAGATATTTGAATGTTTTTAGAATATTTTAAGCATATCTTCTGATATCCATCTTGAAAAATATGTAAATTGTTAAAAAGAAAATGGAACCAGGGGTTGGAAGTTAGTTTATAAGACTCATATTTTAAAACTTTTATATGGTTTGACATTTATGTTTTGAGCACTAAGCATTTTAAATAAATAGCAAATCGAGATTTTTGTTGTTCTGAATTTTGGAATGGTGTTTTTCACAGTAAAAAGGAATGTGTACGAATTTTTTTCTCTCTCCAAATTGAATTTGAACATAAGCACATGCCCTGGATTCTCTAGGAGGGTCCTTTTCCCCATAAACATTTCTCTTCTTTTGAGATTTTCCCTTTATTTCCTTTTTTCTCTTAGGGAGGAAGTACAGAGGCACGTATCAGTGGACCCGAGGCCCTGAATTTGGAGCATGGGCACAAAGAAGGGCCAACACATGCGCTGCTTGTATATGAAAGAGGAAGGGACCCCCAGCGGTCAGGGTTCCAAGAGGAAACAGAAGCACCTTCAAAATAGAACAAGGTCAGAAATATTTATTTATTTACAAAGCCATTATTTCTATATTTGTAGGTGTGGTGACCTAGGACAAATACCCCTCAGGCTACTAGTCAGCCCCAAAGAGACAAGTGTGTGACTTACAACAAGAACCCAGAAAGACAGAGGTGGGTGGGGTTGGCTGACATGAGAGGTATGTAAAAGGAAAATAGCTACTCTGACTTCTCCCTCCCTTGACCTCCCCATCTCCCGGCTTGTCTCTGGCTAAACTCCAACAAGAAGACAGGGGGTTCTATTTTGTAGAACAAAGAAATCAATTTTTCTGAGTAGAGAGCAAGGTACGGATAGGTGGAGATGGATAGAGAATGGATTTTTAGGGACAAAAGGGAAATACCTGCCATGAAACCCCTACCTTGAGACCCTTTTGTGATTTTGTAAGAACTGGGATTTTACTCTCATCTGTCAGAAAAATTGTTGTAATCAATATACAAATCTGCCATATCTATAATGCGTATGGCCTTCATTAGATATGGCAACACTGTGCACTGTACCACCTGCTAAGCCATGGGTTGCTGCCTTCTGTTTGAGTAAAAAGACTCCAGTATTGGAATCTTTTGTTAATAATGAAACACTAACCCCTAAAAGGGAGCTACTATGAATTTAAATTTCATTGCATCACTAAGGACACACTGATGGAATTCAACAGGTGGGAGCTGAACCCATCAAGATGCTTCAGGTCCAACATCAGAGAATTCCTTTGAATTCCATTTTCTATAGCCCTTATTTAGAATACTTATTCCCCTGTTTGGAGAAACACACAGAGAAAATGATTTTCACTGAAGAAATCATGACTTTAAATAAAATTTCTTCTTCTAAAAAATCTGGGGCATCACTAGAGTCCTTGGTTCACTTGAAAAAGGGAATACTTGAAGGAGGTAAGGGGAAGGAAGGAAATTCACATGGTCTTGTTAACCTAAAACAAATAGACTGCCAGTTATTTTTCCAGCAGAAAAAGAGTTTGTTCAGGATCAGCAAAGAATTGCAGTTTGGGGTCTGCAACTATGGCATGAATGGAGAGGACACCTCTTTTATAGAGGGAAAAGGAAGTTGGGAGGGCCACAGTAAACAAACAGTCCATGGCTTTTCATACTCTGATTTGTGACTGTCTCTCACTGACTGAGCTTCTTGCCAGGCAAGAGGGAGTCTTTCTTCTTCCTGCTGGGCTCTGCTATCATGGAAGAGCGTGAGAGCTGCCCCTCTATTTAACTGAGGTTTTTGTTTATTAATTTGTATACCCTTATCGTCTTTGTATCAGATGCTATGAGAGAAATTAAATATATTTAATTTAATTTAGTTAATCACAGTAAATTGATAAAGAGAGTAATTTTCTCTCTGTTTTACAAGTGCTGTGTATGTTTTTTACAAAATTCAGTTCCAGTAATGTTCTTTGATTGCTCTACTGTCGAAGGTGATTATGAGTCATAAAATAACCAAAGTTAGGAGAGGAAAGGAATGTGAGAAGGTAATAGACTAGATCAATGAATTTCTGACTGTGTCTCGGGAAATCCTCACGTTCCAAGAGCAGGCCTCAGGGGCTTCTGTGTGTGACGGGCAGGGTGTGGGATGCAGAGTGCAGCCAGGAGTGTATGTGAAGCTGGACAGAGAGACTTTGGACTCCTCTTCTCTCCTTTCAAACAGAGCAGCTTTGATTTGATCTGTTTTCAAATTTTTCTTAATATTAATTATCTTAATATTCTCTCAAAATCACTTCTAATATATTAGTGGCATAAAGCTTTCAAACGATATTACAATTAAGGAGAAATGAAGCAATGATCAGCTTGCTATTCACATAATAACCAGCATTGCCTATTTTGCTCCGCAGAGGTTCATTAACTCATTTAAAGCCAGGCACTTCATGAAACAAACATGTGATCAGATACAAACAGTTCTTTAGGAAAGTGAAAGTGAGAAAGAGTAGAACGTGACCGACCTCCCAGACTAAAGATTCGTTTCATGCTCCTTCTTAAGAGCTGGCATTTGTCGATTCTTTTGGGTCTCTGTGATCACCCTGTTATGTTTACCAAGAGAAAGGTATTTATTGAGATATTTACTGAATTAATAAGCAAGCATAACCTGTTCAGTTATTGTATGAATAATGCCTTTTTATGCCTCTGCTGGGTCTAGAAGGGATCTGTAATTTTGCCCGGGTAGGTGGAAGTGTGAACTCCGCCTATCCAGTTACACAGAAAGCCTCAAGTCACCCTGTCACCAAGAGCTGAAAGAAAGAGTGAGGGAAAAAGAATTCCAAACAGTTTTATTTCCTCAAATAATCATCTTTAGTAAATGTTTTTAAATTGTAATATAGTTGACATAAAACTTTGTGCAAGTTTAAGGTATATAAAATGATGATTTGATATGTGTATATATTGCAGTCTGATTACCACCAAAGCCTTAGCTAACACCTCTTTCATGTCACACAAATATCATTTCTATTTTTGCAGTGAAGACAACTAAGATCTAGTTTCTTAGCAACTTTGAAGATTATAATACAGTATTGTTAACTATAATCATTATACGGTGCATTAGCTCTCCAGGACTTATTTATCTACTATTTCCAAGTTTGTACACTTAAGCAGCATCTCCCAGTTCTCCCCCTCACCCTACCCCCATCCCTTGGTAACTACCATGATATTTTCTGTTTTTATGAATTCAGCTTTTTCAGGTTCCACATCTAAGTGATATCATACAGAATTTCCCTTTCTCTGTCTGACTTATTTCACTTAGCATAATGCTCTGCTCTCAAGTTCCATTCATGTTTTCCCAAATGGCAGGATTTCCAAAACAGCATTTTCTTGAGTTTGTAACTAAAATGAGGTTACAAAGTAGGAGACCATAGGGGATCTCACAGAGGCCCACCTTGTCCCTTTGGTTAGTGTGCCAGAGGAAAGGAGAGGATTAGACCCTCTATTAGTTTAAAGTAAACAAAGGGGAAAAGCTAAATTTGAGAGTTTTCAGTTTTAAAAATTGTTCTATTTAGCAAAAAACGGAGGGGGAAGGAATCACACGTTATCATCTAATTTTATTCTTTGGCTGATTTAATTCATTTATATTTGCATGCATTAGTGTACAAGAGAAGTCACAGAACAAAACCAATTATTTAAGTGAAGTAGAAATAAACAAAACAATGGCAAGGAGGGAAAGTGAACATTGTAGTAGTATTTGGCTGCAAGTATTTGTAGATAAGGAAATCGAGTTAAGGGCTTCTATGTCATCTGTGTTTAATTTTTCCCCTCATATTTTATATTCTTTATAACCAGGAATTATGTGAGAAATGGTACATTGGCCTGTTTAAGTTGCTCCTCAAAAGGCTAATTAAAGTTAAAAAAAAAAAAAAAAATGAATGACAGTGCTACAGAGTTGCAAAAGGTCTCCAGGTCTCAGGTGCTTCATTTCCTTACCCTCAGGCACATTTTATAAGTAATTTGGACAGATAAACCTAGAGGAAAGGTGATTCCAGAAACCATTTCTCATAATTCACTGTAATGTTTATTTGACCTCCCCTTCCTGGCAGAGAGTTCTTAAATCTGTGTGAAATCCTTTGGGCAGGAATCTACCTGTCACTTGAAGGAAAATCTGGAGCACTATTTCTCTCATCGGTGTCTGTGTCAGTTGCAATGCCAGAGTCTTTGTCTCCTTTGTTTGAATAGAAGCTTCCTGAAATATACATCACTATTTGCCTTCTCAACTTCCTCTCCCCACCCACTACGCGCCATTCTCTACCTAGACAAGCACAATCTGGGTTTTGCTTCATAAGTCAAAGGCCTATCACTTCTCTGAAATAACCGTCTCCAAGGTAACATATGGTCCTCTGGTTTCCAAACCTAAATATGCTTAGAAAATCATATTCATTTGACCGCTCTTGGCACTTGACTGGGTTGACAACTCCCTTGTTTCAAAACACTTTCCTTCTTTGACTTATTTGATATTATTTCTTCCTGGTTTTGCTTTTACGACTCTGAGGGCCTTCTTGCATTTACCTAACTTTTAATTTTGGTGTTACCTATGCTGCATCCTTGGTCCTTTTTTTAATTTTTTCATTCTATACTCTCCCTGAACAATCTGATCCACATGCACACTCTAATTTCTATCAACTCCCAAATTCATAATATTAGTCCATACCTCTCTTCTGATCTTTCGATTTGTATAACACATTTTGTAAAACATGTATAGATAATTATACATATTGATTATTCAAAAAGCTCTGATGTTTTATAAGTTGTACGTACACACCACCACCACCATCATCAACTCCATGACAAATTGAATTTTCAAGACAAAATCTCTATTACGTGACTTTCTGTTGGCCAGTCATCATACTGTACATAAGAATTAGAATCAAATAAAACCCACATGTGGCCCTCCAGGAGCTCTAGGTCCAGAGGCCCTGAGCATCACCCAGGTTTACCTCTTAAGGACTACAGTGCCATCTTGTTCCTCCCCACCATGGCTTATCCCATGCTGTGCTAGAGCTGCTTGTTTCCACATGTTCACCTCTCACTCATTGTGTCAAAAGGACAGCAACCCCTTCTATCCTGTTTATGTCTCTTTCTAACTCAATATAGATTAGTTGACTTAAACGAACAGATTTTTTCAAGCGGAGTATACCCGCCTTAATATTATATAAATTGGATGTACAAAGAAAATTCTTGTTTTCTCTCATGAATTTCATTTTCATACTTGTATAATTATTCTTCTCACAGGTCAAGGACATTCCATTTAATCTTTTAGAGCAGGTATTTGATAGTTATAAACAAAATGGAAGGCCTCATGTAAAATGCAGTGACTTGTGCTTAATGTATAGCCTATAGGACCAAATAAATATATTTATAGAAATACAGGCTCAGACGTTAGAGAACTACCAACCTAAGAAAATGTTGGAATTTGGGGGGGTACCATTCCAACTAGCATATGAAAGAAGTGACAATTGTATTGAATCTTTTTATTTAAAAATTCTTACCATGTATTTTTATTGGGCCTATTATTGTAATGAAGAAACTTCTTTATTGAATTTAGTCTACACATCACAGTGAAAATCTTGATCATAGTTTCTAAGATCTTTTCCTTATCTTAGGATAACATTATTCTGTAAAGTCTTTGACATTGTATATAAATGTTGGTATATATCCATCAATTAATTTTATGGGGTAAGCTCTTGTAGCTTTTATCAGATTCTCAGAAGGGTCTGTTTTCCCCAGAATGTTAAGAACCATAATGACATATGCTTTACTCTGTATTATATCAAAAAATTGCTAGTGAAAAAGAAGAATTTTTCAGAGAAAATGTCAAATGAACACCTAAAGCCAGAAAAAAAAAAAACCCAATCTTTTGTTTTTGAAATTTACACTACACAGAAATGCAAGCTCTCTTGATGCTGACCCTACAAGGGCATTTCTATTTGTATCTGAATAGATTCATTTCCAAATTTGGAGAGTAGCCCATGTTCCATTACCATGCAGCCCACAACATGCTTGAGATTGCTAATTAGGGTGCAAATTGTGGTGGTATTTCTGGTGACCTGGACATGTGTTCATTGGAAACAGAAATGAGCCCCTCAACTCATTTCACATAGGCCAGAAAACATATGCCAGATGGTTACAGCTTTCGGTAACTATTAAACTGGATCTCATTTGAACAAAAGACTTAGATATATAGTGTTTGAAAGCTTATTCTGAAATTTCTAACATATCCATGGAGATTAGTCTTAATGAAAAACTACATTAATCTACCTCATGCATTATGATTAGCCTAAAATGGATAATTCCCTCTCACTTTCTCCAAAGTCAAGCTAAGAATGCCTTTATCCACTTTCATATAATGCTAACAAAACATCTGGGAGATTTATTGATATGAGAGTATCTATTAGGACTTCAAAATTAATTTCAATTCCCTGAGGTATCTTATTTTAATTAACAAAACCATGATCCTGTTCTATTAATTAGCATGCGGAAGGAATAAGTTTGAGATGAATGAATTCTAACAAAGCATTTATCTTCTAAAATAGTTTTTTAAAAAAAGCATTAACAAACTGGGTCTAATTTGTTTTATAATTTTAATAACACTCTTGAAATTCCATTCTGAAGAGTAATATAACTAATATTCATTATTTTTCATTTAAAGCTTTATTTTGGGTGTGCATATTTTTTAAAAACTTCATTATTAGTGGCATATAGTTTTAACATTGAATCTTAAAGATTATTAATGTGAGCACAAATACATTTAATATTTTTATTACATTTTCTGTTGAGTATAAATTGCATATTTATCTCACTCCCAGTGTTTTTCTTGCCAGCTTATGAAAATATCTGGGTATGCCACAGGGGATGACCACGGAGCAAGGCAGTAGAATCTGTAAATAGCTTCCTGCACTGCCCAAACATATAATTTCTGCATAGTCATATATTTTACCCTAGACCACTGTTATTGGTATATTCTTGTATTTTGAAACTTATCTTAAATACAGCTAAAACATTTTAGGCACCAGTACAATTTACAAATTAGATTAATAGTGCATCTGATATCATTAAGAATACTACTATAATGGAGCATGTTGAACAATTTCAAATAATTTTGTCTTATGTCAAGCCACAAATGATGACTTCAGGCAGTATAAGATTAAGGAAACTGGGTTGTGAAAATCTAAATGGCATCATTCAAAACTCCTCATAGACATTTTCCCCTCACATATCTGCTTTGCTGCAAACATGTTTGTTGTATTTGAAGGCATCACAGAATTGTTCTCAAATAGCACTCTGGAAAATAGAGTATATTTAATTAATATCAAATGCAAGGAAAAACAATCAAGGCTTTGCATATGGTTTCTGTTTTTGAACCTTTCATACTCATAACCTACACTGGAAAGGATCAGATAATACATACTTTAGGCTTTGTGGGCCAAGAGGCAAAATTGAGACTATTATAGAGGACATTAAATAACAAGTGAGAAATCAGGATTCCACAAATCTTATTGATGACATTCAAAACATAATAACTGAAGACAATTTTTGGTAATATAAGCATATTAATCAGAAAAGTGGAATTCTCCTTTAGGGATAATATTCACTATTTGGGTTTCAAGTCAGTGTTTCCTGTCATCAAAATCAATTGCAAGTATTCATCACAATGCTGATCAGTAATGAGATTTTATTATTTTATCTTTGAAAATGTCTTTTCACAGAGCTAAATTCTGCCAAATACTGATATTAATCCTTGAGCACATGAAAGGCACTTATAGAATTCTGTTATATTCTTCTCTAGATATTTGCCTTTTAGTATGTCATTACATTTCAGATTATTCCTTTTCAGTTGTAGGTTAGGTGGAAGCTCCTCACTTATGTAGTTAAATGAATTTTGAAACATGGAAATTTCCTTTGAACCTGGAACTATTAGAACTTAGTATGAGCTTGAAAAGTATATCTCCTTCAAAATTGTGTGGTAGTGGAGGTATTTCTTTTTATCTTAACTTTTGACAACTTAGGTGGTGTATAAAGCAGCTTGATCTTACTTATGATTCAAACAATATTAGCTGTCATCCAAATGACACTCCTGCAGTGTAAGTTTTGCATATAAGTACTGATATCAGTACTTATAGTTTTGCCTTGTAATTTTAGGTCAAATTAATTAAGAAATATTATCAAGTCTACCACAAATGGTAAGCTCCAAATTCATTCAACATTCAAAAAGAGTGTTTGAGGACAGTTCTTCTTGATCACAAAAAGTTTAATCTTGGCTCTGACCTCAAGAAAATTGCAACACAGTGTCACTGTTGAGTTATAGAATTGCTGTAAGGTACAGTACTCAGCTTCTATTTCTGACACATATTCACAGAATTCCTGATGATTATATCCAGGAGAGCTAATGGAGGTCACTGTTGACACTATTGGTAGTGCCTTACTTAATATAAAGTCTTTTATTCTGGATGTACTTATTAATGATGCCTCTGTGTTCGTTTGGGTCCTCTAAGGGCAGAAGGCAAGATGGGGTTAGAAGTGCAAGAACTATACTGAAGAAAACATCTGTGAGGGACAAATGAAAAGGGGCTGGAGAAGGTGGGGAAAGCCTTCTGACTCTAATGTAGTTCTGACTTCTGTGAAGGAGAGAAGGAAGGAAGGAGAGTCTTGCACTGCAGTTTGAAGAAAATTTCAGCTAAGGCAATGGGAGGTTTTGAGCCAAAGTTTCCCATCAGAGGAGTTCCTTCTGTGTTCAGTCTTTGGCTAGAAGCAGCATGTGGGAAGTGTGGCCTCAGCACAGTCATGTTGGTGGATTCCTAATGTAACAGCTTGGGCCACCGTTCAATTATACTTCATTCAGCAAGATATTCGAATGGTCCATTTTAATGGCTGCCACAGTTTAGCACTTGCTCTACACAGATTTACTTCTCCACACTTATTTGGGGAGGAGCTCCTCCATGGTTCCCATGGATCTGTCTTCCTGAGGGGAAACTTAAAAGAGAGAAATTTATAGGGTGAACTACAGCCTTGGTCACTGTGGTTGATCTCATTGGTTCTCATCTTTTTCCACCTATAAGATCCATTCTAAAGCCCTCAGCTATCACGTCAGCATATCTTGATTACTTACTTGGTGGTGTCCTGAGGGTCTGAATGCTTGATGATCATGCCCTTATCAGGCCTGAGTTGCTGCATATATCTGTTCAGCAAGGGAGTACTAGGAGGTACCCAAGTGGATAAGTTGAGTTGCACATGTGTTCCTTCTTGCCCCCATTGTGTAAAAGCAGCCTCACCATTTCCTGCCACTCAGAGTCAGTTACCCTTGTTAGCATGGTGATTTCTATTTTTGTCTGCTGGCTGGTCTCTGGACACGAGGAGTCCTGGTGGACAAGGTGCCTTGGTGGCAGCTGTAGCTTATAATATAATGGAATTTTTGTTGATGACCTTGATAATAGTATAATCCTTTTGGCTTTCAGGAGCTCCATTTCTGCACAGCCCAGAGCTGTAGGATGGGAAGCACAAAATCCCCATTGGGTCTTTGGGAGTGATGCTATATATGGTCACTCTTACTTCTACCTTCTGGTCCTCAAATCTTTGTATTTTTCTATTGGGGACACAACGCCATATTGAGGCCTCTAATTTAATACATACCGAAGTGTGGCATTCCATACTTTCAGAGAATTGCCTCTGAACTGGTGCTGAAACTGAGCCTTTAAAGCTGTTCCAGCATTCTGTGAGGTTGGCTGCTTCTGGATGGTTTGGTATGTGATATAATTATTGGATTCTACAGCCCAATAATACTCTCATACCTCTTTCACCACAAAGTAGGTTACCTGATCTGATGCTATGCCATATGAAATCCATAAACCCTGAAATATTGGTGCTCACTGAAACTAAGCAGGTAACAATGGCAAATCCATACCCAGAATAGGCATCTATTCCTCTAAGAGGGAAGGATTGTTGGCCTTTCTAGAATGGAAGGGGCCAATGTAGTCAACATGTTCCAACTGGTCCATTGCTCTCCTCAAGTAATAGTGACATATTATTGTCAAGAACTGTGAAAGAGCTGAGATTTTACTCTATTGACAAACTACATTAGCCTGCCATAGTTTCACAGATTTTGCCAGAAGACATGAGACTCTTGAATCAGAGAAAACAGGCCATTTATTATGTACAGCAACAGCAGTAGTGAGAGTAACATCATCTTTGCTCCAGCCCCATTTCCCAAAAGGGGTTTGTGAAGAGGAATACACATGCAGTGAGTTGGACAGGACAGGAACCCCAACCTTAGGGAACCCAGATATTTTATAATGGGAAGTAGGTTTGTATCTTTTACCCAGAAGGAGGTGCTATCACTATAGTAGTGGATAGTAAACAAACCTACCCCTTAACTCCAGTGGAAGACACGACCTCTGTCTTCCAAGTCTGTTCACTACAAACATCCTTGAAAAGATAGTCCTGAACAAAAGTGGCCAGTGCCTCTGCTGGTAAAGCCTTCAAACGTATGAGAAACACATGGAGACTTGTTTTCAACAATCAGATGCACAGAGTTGGTCTCTGTTACTGAACAAGTTACATGTTCAGAAGCAGAAGTAGCTACATAGGGCTTGGTAAGTGGGAATCCATGCGCTTGAGCCATCCATAGCCTCCATCTCTGCCACTGTGACCATTCCTTTAATATACCCTTTATGCTAAGTCTGAAGTTGCTGATAATGAGATTAGCTAATATCCGTTGGTCAAGTAATTTTGTGTACTTAGTTATCCAGGACCTTTTCCGTGGTGCATGTTTTTTGATGGACATTAAAATTGCTACAAAATATTTATACTTTCTGTCCATTCCATATGTCCAGACATATACCTCTACCCCATACCTTCTTATTTCTGAACTTTTGGTCCTTACCAATGTCCTGACCAGAAGTTCATCTGTTTGGCTACTGCCTAGGAATCTATACATAGTCTCACTTTTGGCCACTTCTCACACAAACTAGACGAGCAGGTGGACTCCTTGTTGATCTTCCCCTTGAGAAGATTTTCATCCAAAATATCTTTCAAGGCCACCCATGAATATGGTGGCCACATATTCTCCTTTTCCTCCTTCTCCTTTTCCTCTCCTTCTCCTTCTCCTTCTTCTTCTTCCTCTTCCTCCTCCTCCTCCTCTTCTTCCCCCTCCTTCTCCTTCTCCTCCTCTGTAGTATAAAGGTTTACTTCATTTACCAGGAATCCCATAAGATTTATTATTTGTAGCTAGAATATTAAAATGTAACTGTTTTGGTTTTTAGAGAAAGAGAATTTATACACATTTCACAAGGCAAAAGATGGCAAAACAAACAAGAAAAGAACAAAAGGAAACAACAACCAAAAAAAAAAAAAACCTTTGTTCTTTAAGCCACTTGAAAAAAGAAAAAAAGAACCTGAGTCTTTGCCTGGAAACACTACATACTCTTTTAAAATAGGTAGAGCCTTAATGAAATTCAGTATTTGGTTAATTGATAGAAAATCTGGCATTTACTAAGACAGAGAACTTATATTGATAATTTTACTTTGGCTACAGCAATGTGAATCCATACAACTGGACAATGAAGATGACTATATGTCTAAAAAGAAGACCTTCTGGGGGAAAAAAAGCAATGTCACTGTTTAACTACATAAGTTGTAACTGTGTTATTAGCTCTAATGTGTAGTACCACAGGAGAGCTAATGGCATGGTTTTGGAAAAGCTTTACAGATTCTGAAAAACTAAATGACTTTCAGGACTCTCATTGAACACAAAGCTATTTCAGGTTTCAGTCTTTGTGTACATACAGAAATTACTCTGCATTTCCTTAATTTATAATCTGTATGGGATTTTTTTATATACTCTGAAATGTTAAATAAATATATGCCCTGGGACCAGGCAATATAAACTTAAAATCTTAATCTTGGAAACCTATTTTTAAGTATCTTGCAGACTCTAGTTGGCTATATCAATCTGCTTTCCTAGGAAATTATTTAAAACTGTAGGCTTCAGGGTAAGCAAAGGACATATTTCATTAATAGAAATGATCTTCCTAACAGAGAACTGCCTTTGCAATTCATGCAGTAGTCACCTTCCTGGGCCTCTCTTCTTCAGTTCACACAGTCCTAGACAAAACAAACAGCATAGCATGTCAGTCCTCTGCTCGAAACTTTTCAATGGCTGTGGATGTCCTTAGAATAAAGTCCTAAATTCTTACTATGGCTTTCAAAGCCTTACACATTGTGTTTCTTTCCTAGTTCCCAGACTCATCTCCCTCCGCCTCTGAGTATTATCTACTATTTGTAATGGGGAAAACAAAACTATCTATCAATCAGAAATGGTTGAATAAACTATGGTATATCCACACAGTGGAGTACT
The DNA here is from genome assembly GCF_949987535.1 of Balaenoptera acutorostrata. Lineage (NCBI taxonomy): Eukaryota > Metazoa > Chordata > Mammalia > Artiodactyla > Balaenopteridae > Balaenoptera > Balaenoptera acutorostrata. The sequence continues at coordinate 32,159,249 of NC_080067.1, forward strand.
ATAGAGTACTATGTAGCTATAAAATCTGTGTGTGTGTGTGTAAGTGCATATGTGTGTGTATTATGTGTGTATATATGATATATATAACATAAATGTGTGTTTATATATAGAGACCTATTTATATCTATAGATCTATCTATTATCTCTATCTATCTATCAATCCATCTATCTGGATGCAGGAGTAGGCCATAAAAGAAAAAGATCAGATGACAACTAGACTTCAATGAAAATCTTTGTTTCATAGATTTGACTTTTCAACTATTTATATATTTCAATAACTAAAAAACTAATTTAAATTTGAAAATGGAATCCCTAAAAGTCAAACTCAAAATGCAATAAATGAATCTGTGTATTTACCAGTGACATAGCCACACAGAGGACAGAAAGGTCATTCCTTCCTGCTGATTTAGACACCCCTTTAGCTTCTATCTCCCAGAACATTTCAAACTTTTCTGCTGGATCCTTCTGAAAACAATTCATGTCCCACCATTTGGGGATCTCACCGGGTCATTGTGGCCTACAGGCAATACATATGTGCTTCCCACGCCCATCATTCATGTGTCAAGATACTTCCTGATGGATTTTTAACATTAACACATCTCCAACTGAGAATTAGGCACCAGCTCCAGCACCCCATGAACTCTAGAAACCCGAGATCAAGTTCTCCAGCTGGTTGGGTTACATCTTTCCTACTTGTTTTGAAATGGGTAAGAAGAAGTCCCTACCTCACAGGACTGGAAGATTGCCTGGCCCTCTGAAAATTCTCTCCAAAAATCTGTTTTCTTTGTTATCCTTGAATCATTCTCCTCACTATCTCTTATATACCATTGTATGGGTGATGGGCTAAGGTGTCTATTTTTAGGTCATCACTTAGCAAGTTCAGCACAGCTTCTCTGATGCCTCTTTTAAAATTGGGAAGAATTATCCTCTTTGTTTTTAGCTTTGGAGCTTCAACTGAATGAAAAAGGCCAGGTATGACAGGCATAATGGTTGAATAGCCCTGAACAAATTTCTGTAAGAGTCACAGCCGACTAGACCATGGACCTTAGACAGACCATCACACAGCCAGCATTGGGCTACTCAGTTACCTTTAAAAATAAATACCTAATAGAGTACTTCATGATGAATGGTGATAAAGCCAAATGTTCCCTTTGTGAAGTACCAATGAGAGATAAATACAGATTTTAGCAGAATGATGTGGAGAATTTCCTCATTGCTTATGAAGCTCCCACACATACTACAGTCAATAAATAGAAAGAGATGATAAATGCCTGATCCTCAGTTGAAACATTATGGGAAATAAATGCATAATGTCTATAACATTAACAAAAAGTCAAGAAGTCGATGTAAATGCATGTAAATTAGAGATACAAAATAAATTCCCTAAAAGAAAAACAGAGGTAAAAAATTAAAGTCGATTCTTGCTGGGGATTAGGAAGTGGGAGTGAGGGATTCTTTGATAATAACAAAGAAAAAGGAAGCAATTTAACTTGTAGTATAGGTTTCCTCTTCTCTCTCAAATCTATATAGTTTTTGTTTTTCTATCATGAAGTGCTAAACATTAGCATCTTCTTGCTCTTAAATATACATAAAGAAATAAAACTAAAATAATTGAGAAAAATAAAAATAGTCTATGAATCTGCTCTAAGTATAATCATAACTGTGTAATAAGGAGATATTTGGGTGAGAAATTTTAGTTAACTATTTATGAGAAAATATTATATGAAGAAATTGTTGATGCAATGAAGGAATAAAAAGGAAATTAAAAAAAAATATGACCGGTGCTCATTATGTACAAATGTCTGAACCAGCTGGAACTTAAAATGATGCCCCTCCAAACTCAGGTTTACCTAGAGTAGGTTGTTTATTAACTTAAATACACTCGTAATGACTAACCTTGTTTGATGCAGTTTAGGGTGATGCACAAGAAAGTTTAACTAGAAAGGATAGTTAATATAACAGCTAAATATTTGGGAAAAAAGTTGCACCCAAATAAATACATGATGTATATGTAGAGTAGAATTCAATATCTGTACTACTTTGAGAGTTAAATATTTTCTTCATGTCTATTCATCAAATTGGATGTATATTTTATCTATCTCTATATTATAAAAGGATATGCTCGGGCGGCAACCTTTTTTTTGTTGTTGTTGTTGTTTTTTTTGTTTTTTTGTTTTTGGCAACCTTTTATTGAGAAGAAAATCCTTCAAAGGAAAGTCCTTTTCTAAGCAAAAACATATTAAAAGATATTGACTCAGTATTGAGATGGTAAATATCGGGTATGAATGGTAGGCAGTTTAAGCTAGATGGTGTTTTATTCAGTGGGGGAGTCGAGATTGCTGTCAACTTCCAAACATCTGTGTATCCCTCAACACCCATTGTAGCTGCCATGCACTTTATCAAATTGTTTAAATCCAAGAGTAAAGCTTGAGAGGTCCAGGGCAATCATGAAAATCCTGCTCCTCTTCAAGTGTCAGCAACTCAGGCATAAGCCAGCTAGTGCATTGCATTCCCCTGGTGACAGTGATTGGTTTAGGAATGGGCATGTAATAACCTAAGTGGCCCAATTAGTCCAATAGAATGGAATTATGTTGTGCGGTTAGGGCAGAAGTGTTTTCTTTCTCTTGAGCTGGTCATGAACAAGGAAACATGTGGCTTTGATCAGTACTGGTGACCACCTTAAAACCAGGAGGTTGGAAGCTGGTTTAGGTTTAAGCTGTTGATGGCAGAATGGAGAGACTGAAAGAACAGGTCCTTAGTGACATAATAGAAGAGAGAGATTTTTCAACCCTGGACTGCCTGTTATGCAGGCCAACACATATCCTTTTTGTTTGGGTCACTATGAATCGGCTTGCATGTTACGTGTAGCCCAAATTATCCTTACTGGTCTGTAATTAGGTAAAAGATTGGTTCTCTAATAGTTGCCACAGAACAGTTAAATTAATTATTTTTTCTAGTTAAACTTTCTTGTGCATCACCCTAAACTGCATCAAACAAGGTTAGTCATTAAGAGTGCATTTAAGATAACAAACAGCCTACTCCAGGTAAACATGAGTATAGAGGAACATCATACAGTGTTTGAGGTCCAGCTGGTTCAGACATTTGTACATAATTAACACTGGTCATACATTTTCAAAAATTTCCTTTTATTCCTTCATTGCCTCTACTATTTCTTCATATACTATTACCTCATAAATAATTAACTAAAATTTCTCACCCAAATATTTCCTTATTACACAGTCATGATTACACTTAGGGCAGATTCATAGACTATTTTTATTTTTCCCAATTACTTTAGGTTTATTTCTTTATGTAAATTTAAGAGCAAGATGATGCTAATGTTGAGCAGTTCATGATGGGGAAAAAACTATATAGATTATTTGAAAGAGGGGAGGAAACCTATACTATAAGTCAAATTACTTCCTTTTTTCTCTGTGTTATCAAAAAATCGCCCACTCCCACTTGCTAATCCCCAGTGAGAATCATCTTGAATTTTTTACCTCTTCTTTTCTTTTTGGGAATTTATCTTTTATCTTTAATTTACATGCTTTTACATCGACTTCTTGAATTTGTTAACCCTATAGACATTATGCGTTTATTTCCCATAATGGTTCAATTGAGGATCAGGCATTTTTCATCTCTTTGTATTCTTGGCTCTAGGATGTGTGGGAGTTTCATAAGCAATAAGGAAATTTTCCATGTAATTCTGCTAAAATCTATATTCATTAAATTAAAATAAATAATTTTTATTTCTTATTTATTTACATTTGCTTTTTCATAGGATACACTGAAAAGAACACTAAGTAGACATAATTTAAAAATTAAGGGAGGGGGAAACGTTCAGAATAGCGCCACCTAGTGGTGGCGCAACCTTCCTAGACTGTACCAGGAAGAAATAGAAAATATGAACAGACCAATCACAAGCACTGAAATTGAAACTGTGATTAAAAATCTTCCAACAAACAAAAGCCCGGGACCAGATGGCTTCACAGGCAAATTCTCTCAAACATTTAGAGAAGAGCTAACACCCATCCTTCTCAAACTCTTCCAAAATATAGCAGAGGGAGGAACACTCCCAAACTCATTCTGTGCGGCCACCATCACCTTGATACCAAAACCAGACAAAGATGTCACAAAAGAGGAAAACTACAGACCAATATCACTGATGAATATAGATGCAAAAATCCTGAACAAAATACTAGCAAACAATCCCACAGCACATTAAAGGATCATACACCATGATCAAGTGAGGTTTATCCCAGGAATGCAAGGATTCTTCAATAGATGCAAATCAATCAATGTGATATACCATATTAACAAATTGAAGGATAAAAACCATATGATCATCTCAATAGATGCAGAGAAAGCTTCTGACAAAATTCAACACCCATTTATGATAAAAACCCTCCAGAAAATAGGCATAGAGGGAAATTTCCTCAACATAATAAAGGCCATATATGACAAACCCACAGCCAACATCCTCAATGGTGAAAATCTGAAACCATTTCCACTAAGATCAGCAACAAGACAAGGTTGCCCACTCTCACCACTATTATTCAACATAGTTTTGGAAGTGTTAGCCACAGCAATCAGAGAAGAAAAAGAAATAAAAGGAATCCAAATTGGAAAAGAAGAAGTAAAGCTGTCCCTGTTTGCAGATGACATGATACTATACATAGAGAATCCTAAAGATGCTACCAGAAAACTGCTAGAGCTAATCAATGAATTTGGTAAAGTAGCAGGATACAAAATTAATTCACAGAAATCTCTTGCATTCCTATACACTAATGATGAAAAATCTGAAAGTGAAATTAAGAAAACACTCCCATTTACCATTGCAACAAAAAGAATAAAATACCTAGGTATAAAGCTACCTAAGGAGACAAAAGACCTGTAGGCAGAAAATTATAAGACACTGATCAAAGAAATTAAAGATGATACAAATAGATGGAGAGATATACCATGTCTTGGATTGGAAGAATCAACATTGTGAAAATGACTCTACTACCCAAAGCAATCTACAGATTCAATGCAATCCCTATCAAACTACCACTGGCATTTTTCACAGAACTAGAACAAAAATTTCACAATTTGTATGGAAACAGAAAAGACCCTGAATAGCCAAAGCAATCTTGAGAAAGAAAAATGGAGCTGGAGGAATCAGGCTCTTGGACTTCAGACTGTACTACAAAGCTACAGTAATCAAGACAGTATGGTATTGGCACAAAAACAGAAATATAGATCAATGGAACAGGATAGAAAGCCCAGAGATAAACCCACGCACATATGGTCACCTTATCTTTGATAAAGGAGGCAAGAATATACAGTGGAGAAGACAGTTTCTTCAATAAGTGGTGCTGGGAAAACTGGACAGCTACATGTAAAAGAATGAAATTAGAACACTCCCTAACACTATACACAGAAATAAACTCAAAATGGATTAAAGACCTAAATGTAAGGCCAGACACTATCAAACTCTTAGAGGAAAACATAGGCAGAACACTCTGTGACAAAAATCACAGCAAGATCCTTTTTGACCCACCTCCTAGAGAAATGGAAATAAAAACACAAATAAACAAATGGGACCTAATGAAACTTAAAAGCTTTTGCATAGCAAAGGATACCATAAACAGGACGAAAAGACAACCCTCAGAATGGGAGAAAATACTTGCAAATGAAGCAACTGACAAAGGATTAATCTCCAAAATTTACAAGCAGCTCATGCAGCTCAATATCAAAAAAAACAAACAACCCAATCCAAAAATGGGCAGAAGACCTAAATAGACATTTCTCCAAAGAAGATATACAGGTTGCCAACAAACACATGAAAGAATGCTCAACATCATTAATCATTAGGTTAATGCAAATCAAAACTACAATGTGATATCATCTCACACTGGTCAGAATGGCCATCATCAAAAAATCTACAAACAATAAATGCTAGAGAGGGTGTGGAGGAAAGGGAACTCTCATACACTGTTGGTGGGAATGTAAATTGATACAGCCACTATGCAGAACAGTATGGAGGTTCCTTAAAAAACTAAAAATGGAACTGCTATACGACCCAGCAATTCCACTACTGGGCATATACCCTGAGAAGACCATAATTCAAAAAGCGTCATGTGGGGCTTCCCTGGTGGCACAGTGGTTGAGAGTCTGCCTGCCGGTGCGGGGGACGCGGGTTCAAGCCCTGGTCTGGGAGGATCCCACATGCTGCGGAGCGGCTGGGCCCGTGGGCCACAGCTGCTGAGCCTGGGCGTCTGGAGCCTCTGCTCCGCAACGGGAGAGGCCGCGATAGTGACGGGCCCGCGCACCGCGATGAAGAGTGGCCCCCGCTCGCCGCGGCTGGAGAGGGCCCTCGCGCAGAGGCGGGGACCCAACACAGCCAAAAATAAACATAATAAATAAATAATAAATAAAAATTAAAAAAAAAAAAAAAGCGTCATGTACCACAATGTTCATTGCAGCTCTATTTACAATAGCCAGGACATGGAAGCAACCTAAGTGTCCATCAAGAGATGAATGGATAAAGACGATGTGGCACATATATGCAATGGAATATTACTCAGCCATAAAGTGAAATGAAATTGAGTTATTTGTAGTGAGGTGGATGGACCTAGAGTCTCTCATACAGAGTGAAGTAAGTCAGAAAGAGAAAAACAAGTACCACATGCTAACGCATATATATGGAATCTAAAAAAAAAAAAAAAAAAAAGTCATGAAGAACCTAGGGGCAAGACAGGAATAGAGAAGAAGACCTACTAGAGAATGGACTTGAGGACACGGGGAGGGGGAAGAGTAAGCTGGGACAAAGTGAGAGACTGGTAGTGTATATGTGGACATATATACACTACCAAATGTAAAATAGATAGCTAGTGGGAAGCAGTCGCATAGTACAGGGTGATCAGCTTGGTGCTTTGTGACCAGCTAGAAGGGTGGGATAGGGAGGGTGCGAGGGAGGGAGACGCAAGAGGGAAGAGATATGGGGATATATGTATATGTATAACTGATTCACTTTGTTATAAAGCAGAAACTAACACACCATTTTAAAGCAATTATACTCCAATAAAAACGTTAAAAACAAAACGAAACAAAACAAAAAAACCTTAACATTAGCTTCCTTACATCTTATTTGTCCTGCATGTAGACTAAGATTTCTGATATTTCCACAAATCACTGATCTATGGAACAAGGCTGGCCAAGCATCCTAAAATTTTTGTTTGCCTACAAACTACCAGTAAATTACTAATAACATAAATTTTCCTCAAGATTTAAGTTTCTTTTTAGGAATGCTTTGTAACATCAGTGGCAACCAGAAAATATACCATCATTTCACAAATATACATATAGTGGTGCTCTATAATGTTTGAGTCACTGTACTATACTTGCTCCATCGGTTTCTCTGGGAGTACTGGTATTGGAATCTTGTATAAAAGTAGGGTCAGAGTACACAGATTTTAAGGAATAAAAAATTTTATGAATAATTCTGTATGTTTTCTTTCATCTTTGCTCTGTAATTTCAAATGTATGTGTGGGTTTATGTATTATAAATAGATATTTATGCATATGTATATTTAATTGACTGTGACGTTCACATATCCTAAGTTACATGTTATATGGCAAATCATAACTTTTTTTTTTAATTACTTTATTTATTTATATTTATTTTTTGGCTGTGTTGGGTCTTCGTTTCTGTGCGAGGGCTTTCTCTAGTTGCGGCAAGTGGGGGCCACTCTTCATTGCGGTGCGCGGGCTCTCACTGTCGCGGCCTCTCTTGTTGCGGAGCACAGGCTCCAGACGTGCAGGCTCAGTGGTTGTGGCTCACGGGCTTAGTCACTCCGTGGCATGTGGGATCTTCCCAGACCAGGGCTCGAACCCGTGTCCCCTGCATTGGCAGGCAGATTCTTAACCGCTGCGCCACCAGGGAAGCCCGGCAAATCATAACTTTTTAATGTCTAATTATTTCCCTGGAATGCATACTTGGAATGCATTACTAACATCTTCTTGAGCCATTATTAACTTGTCATGCAAATTGTAATTTAGTCTTAATTACATACTTTTTTACACCTATTGTTTTATAACTCATGTTTAAGTGATAAGATATAGATATTTTTTAAGCCGAAATGTTGCCATTTGTCATTTTTTTAAAATGTAGCGGTTGGATTGCTCTTCCAATTGCAATGTTGAATTTGTAGAAGGACATTGCTGCATGCGGGATCTTTCAGTTGAGGCATGCGGGATCCTTTTTTAGTTGCGGCGTGCGGACTCTTACCACAAGGAAAAGATCCCGCGTGCCCCAATTAAGGATCCTGCACGCCGCAAGGAAGATCCCGCAAGGGGCAACGAAGATCCCGGTGCAACCAAATAAATAAATAAATACATAAATATTTTTTAAAAAGACATTGCTAATTTCCTGCCTTTGTAATCACTTTGGGTACCCATCTGTGAGAGGGTTGGAGCCCTACACTCTGACCGTAGAATAATACAAGGACGGTAGTTAATTTCTAAGGGAATTGCATCTTTGACCAGGTCTACGTGCTCATGAATGGAGAGGTTATCACTCATTACTGTCTTACAGATGTGCGTGAATGACTAGTACACCTATTAGGAGACTTCAGAAAATGGGTTTACTTCCACTGTAGATAAACATGTGACCTGAAGGTATCTACTTAGTAAAAAAGTATGTCACTTGCTTTTATCTTTGTCACAATTATTTAATCAAATATTACCTCTTGGTTCTTTTAAATGTTGTGGACTTAATTGTCAATAATAAAGACAGTTGAGATTCTCTTAGAAAACCACTTAAGGCCCAGCTGTCAGGAGAACTGGAATGCCTTATTTCTCCACTCTAAGTATTTGGACTAAAGCATAATAAGATTTCTTCCAGCCCTAGGGTTGTTTGCAGTTTGGATGCCAGGAATATCTGTGGCGTCCAGAAGGCTTCTGTAGGGTTCTCCCACCAGGGTGGGTTGAGGGAGTAGTTGATCAGGGGTGTAGATTTGGAATAGGTTCCGGAGACAGCCCTACTCCACAACAGGCTTCAATAAAACATAACTGTTCCAAGGGGAAAAAATCAACAAGTTCCTCACACATTGAAATTTAAATTTAATGGAATACTTTAAAAGGTTGAAATAAAGTATACATTGCATGTAAGCCAGATTATACGTGGGAAATGATGTACTCGACCCCAAAATAAAATTAGTATCTGCATACCGGTAGGATGTTAGGTAATACTTACTTTACTATAGAGAAAGTAAAGTAGCACTATAAAAGGAGTAAAGTACTGTAAAGAAAGTGAGCCTTTATTTACTGAGTCCTTTCTTTAAATCCAGGGGATTTCCAGTGTCCGATGCTGGTTTATTTGCATTTATGTGGTGAAATGTTGCCACCATGTGGTCAGTTCATCTATCACACCTTCCTCTTTCTTCTGGGATAGCCTGTATTTGGGGCTATTTTTATGTGATGCTTAAGTATTTGGGGGCAGGTATGGTGTATGTCGGGGTCATTGTTTTAATGAAATAAAAATAAAGCATATTAATTTAATATATACATGAAAATAAGTTTACTGTTATTGTCACACAATTAGATTTTAGTTTGTATCTTCCGGAGCTCTTAGAATTTCCCTTTTGGTGGGCAGATTATTCAAGTTACAAATCTTAAGCTATTTGGAAATGCACTCTTAAGAGTCTAGGAGATGTAATTATTTTTTAACGTTTGTTGCTGTTATAAATTCACCACAAGTTACCAAAATGTCCACTTATTTGTATATAATTTGGGTACAGTTTCTGATGCATACCCAACTTTAAACAATAGGGGGCATTATGATGTCATGTTTTTGATTTTCTCTAGGAAGGCAAGTATTTTATTTCATAGTAAAAACCCTGGGTTTTCTTCTTGGGAAGAATACTTCCAAAGCATATTTGTTTTATTTTGACAGTACCGGCAATGAATATGAGCCTCATTATATATCTTAATTGGATCTAATTTCTTAAGAGAAAATACTATATCAGTTTATCAGTATTCCAGTATATGCACACGATTCTAAATTGGTACAAAAAGTCAAACCAACTTATATTTAATCCAGATATAATAGTTTTAAAACCTAACTTGGCTTGCTTCCTCATTAAACTGAGAAATGTTGCCATTTTCAAATGTTTCTCAATCACTCTTTTTCATTATGTGTTGCCATGAGTGCAAATATTTTTAAAGTTAAACTTAATTTAAGGTTAAAAATCATGAAACTATGTTTTTAGCATTATAAAGTTGGAAATCTTTAGATAAGTAGCATATAAATTGTTGAAACAAATAATAATTTCAAAGTTACTGATTTTCCAAAGTTATTTAAAGAGTTCTCCGTGTATGGCATTTGAGTATTTTAGCTTTTCAAGGTTTACGTGGGATTTAAGTTTCAGACCTAATATAGCGTAAAACAAGAATTAGTAGATTAAATATGCAAGTTCAAAATTTGAAAGTTTTGTATGGAAGAAAATATATCTTTTAATGGAAGCCTCTTTTTCATGTTTCTTCAAGCAAATATAAGGAAACTGAGATTAAGAGAACTTCCAGGACCACAATTTCTGTCTCCATCCAAAATATTATAACAGTTGTCAATGCTTTCTTTTAAGTTTTATATACATACACACACACAAGTATTACATTACTACATTCTCTTCATTAAAAAACTAAAACATTAAATTGTAGTCTAAGGTCAACTTTATGCTTCCCAAGCTCAGTGCTTTTCATTAGATAAAGGTAATCATCACTGTGAATTCGTTGTATATACTGAATTTTTAATGATTCAGGTAAAAGTGACTATGATATATCTTTTTTTTGCTTATTTCTAGGCATTAGGTGCCATATTTAACAGATAATTTTTCTATCCATTTGTTAAATTTCATGCTGGCAGTTTGAATCAGCCATGGTGGGAATATTTACACCATGGAAATCAGTTAACTCTACAAATCTGGGTGGGTTTTTTGTTTGTTTGTTTTTTGTTTTGCCCAGAGAATTTTTTTCCAATAGACCAGTGGTATTTCTTACCTGGGACCACTATTGGCATTTTGGGTAGAACAAGTCTTCTTGTACAAGGTTTTCTTGAACATTTTACCCCTTGCAAATGACACCTACTCGTAGAGGGATGAGTAAGCATGTGACAGTACAGTAGTGAAGACTCAGGCTGGGCAGAACTTAATTTAAACACAAATAATATGACAAGTTAGGTTTAGGAAAAATTGGGACTGATCGATAAAGGGATGTAACTTATAGTCTACATTGCTTAACTTCTCGGTCTGTTGTTGGTCTGCTTGTTGATAGGACAAGAATGTGGATAGACAGAAAAGAAGGAAACCAATCAGAAAGCTATAGTGTGTATCTGTTGTTTTGCCAACCAACAGCATTCAGTTTTCTTCGGATAACATTACACTTCAGGTGCCCTCTAGATTCCGCAGGTGTGCTGCCCAATATGATGGCCAGTAGCCACAAATGGCATCGAGTACTTGAAATGAGGGTACAGCAGTTGAGGAACTGAATTTTTAATTGAATTGAGCTATGGTGGAAGTGTAAAATATGCACTGGATTTTGAAAACTTACTCCAAATTTCTTAAAAAAGCCAAGTATTTTATTCATAATTTTTTACTTTGATAATATACTAAAATGACAGTATTTTGGATATATTGGGTTAAATAAAATATACTATATCTTATAATTAATATGCTAATTTCACCTTTTACCTTTTAAAATGTGGCTACTGGAACATTAACATTACATAAGTAGCTCTCATTACATTTCTCTTAGTGCTGCTCTAGAAAGAATCATCTCTTTTTCATTCTGAGCCCATGTGGTTTTGACGTTCTTGATTCTATTCCAACCCTGGATGTGGGCAGTGATTTAGGCCTGGCCAATCAGAACAGTCTCACCTTTTTAGGGAAGAATGACGCAATTTTAACCAAAGAGAATGAGGCACATCTCTTTTTTGATGGATTTTTTTTTTTTTTTTTTTTTTTTACCCCACAGATGACGATACATTAAATAGAAGTATAACAAATTAGCCTTAGTTCATGATGTCAATGACTTTTTTAAAACAAACATTACATCATGAAATAATGCAATCAGTGCTTTTAGATAGCTGAAAAAAATTGCAAACTACAAAAGATGTGAAATTAAGACATTTCATTAAAGAATGTACTAAGAAAGAGATGTGGAACTAAGATAAAAAAATTTTTTTTTTAATCAGTCATCAATTTTATACACATCAGTGTATACATGCCATGATGGATTTTTTGATGAAGCTGTGTGTTAGAAGCCTAGAACGGTAGCAGCCATATGAGCACTTTAAGGACACTGCCGGGCTGAAAACGAAGCCAACACAGAAATGTAGAGCCAAGAAGTAGAGAGAGATTGACTCTGAAAACCAGATCCTCTTCTGGAATTTTTTATTTCTTTAAGCAGTAGAGACTTTTTGCCTCAAGCCTGTTTGGGTTAAGATTTTCTGTTATTTTTAAAACAAAAATTCTTCATGGTACTCAGAGGTTATGGTGCTAATAAAGGCAGGAGATATTTGAGGGCTGGGATTTAGGCCGCGGCAGAGCTTCAAATCTAAGACACATTGCAGTGAACATGGCCCTGTTTTGACTTAATGAATACAAAGAGCAGAGAGAGGAAAAAAGTTGAGTATCAAAAAACAGCCTGATCATTAACTGATCGTGTTATGTGATTAATACAAGTTTTATTAGTGTGTGATATTGAACTTGTTTTGAAATTTATTCTTTTCTAATGCTATACTAAGTTCAAGTCTTCAATAACCTGATTGTCAGCATTTAAAAGAGACTCATTAGTTTGCTGTGTGACCTTCTAGTTAGTCTTTATTTAAAATGCTAGTGTATATATAATTATGTTGTGCACCTGAAACTAATATAATGTTATGTGTCAATTATACCTCGTTAAAAAAAACTTGCAATGAAGATGTTTCTAACTATCCTCTTGCTCACTGCTTTCAGCACAGTTGAATTTGAGTGAATGGAAGCAACATGCATTCTGTAATGTTTAACGAGACTTGTAATAAAGATGTTTCTAACAAGCTGAAATTTTTTTTTTAATGCTAGTGTATAATTAGTGAGATTAGGAATGATGATATATATTTTAGTCTCTAAACTAGAAATAGATTGGCAGCTATTAATATTTATGCAAGTGTTACAGTCTCATCTGATTGGCTTTATATGTTCAACCAACTACCCAGCCCTGCTCCTCTTATGAAAGAGATCCATAAATTCATGGCTCAGTCGTTATGCGCAAATATTGCTGATTAGCTCTGAGTCAAGTGAAAGCAGTTATCTTTTTAGCCAAGATGCCTTCTGATATCCATAAACAAAGTGTCATGTTTTTATTTTTGGTAAGTCACTTTATTTTTTGATATCCCGAGTTTCAATTAAATTTCCATTCCTCAGTGATCTTGAAATATTTCAAGTTTTAAAGGTTTATTAATCTCTAGATTTTTAATATCTATTTTTAAAACTATAACAGTGACATGAAAAATATTTAATAACTGTGCTTTAGTTTTTACTTTGGTTATCTAATTTACTTGTGATACTGAAAGATTATTCCAAAATGTTTGATCTTCCTCACCTCCCTCCTTGATAGACTCCAACCCAGCTGATCACTGGGAAAAAAGATAGGCAAAGTTGGAAAAAAATTTTTTAATAAAAGTTAACTGGAATAATATAAGCTTTCTTATTATGATAGAAATTTCTCAGAAGGCCCAAGAAATGATATTGAAAAAAAAAGTCCCCAATAATGTTATACCAGTTATATTCAACTCAGATACAAGTGATTGAACAAGTAGAGATAGTTTAGAGCGCTTGACACCAACAAAAACATCACCTAGTGGAAGAAAGAAAGATAGGTCTTTCTAATTGTATAATAGTGGAAGGATACTTGCATAATTACAGGGCTACAGTGACAGCTGCTTACCATGGCCGCTATCATGCGCTGCAGGCGGTAATTTACCCATGTGCTTCCCATTCATTTGAATGGAAAACAGTAGGGGGTGGCCCTTATGAATCCCATATAATTGCAGACATTTTAAGCAACTATCATTGAAGATTTCTCATTTTAATATTGTGTAAAAATATGGCTTTTTTTTTATACTGTACGTTTCTATTCAATAGAACCTTTTAGGTACTATGACTAAAGTTTTTGTGTCCTTTTTCTCTGAAATTATTACTTTATTCTTTTTATATTCCAAGTCATATTTGAAAGGTAGCAACAATAGAAACAAAATCTCATTGGGTAAGATATGGGTCTAATGAAAATATTGGATAAAATATTTGATAATATCTTGTCATTAACATTTCTAAATGTGGTAGAAAGCACAGTAGCATAAAAAAGCTAGATATCAAATATACTTTGAGTTCAGAAGGCTCGTATTTCATAAAATTGCCTTTAGTAGTCATTTTACTTGCAAATATTTTTGAAAGGCATTTAGTATCCACTTACAAGGAAGTTCCTGGCTCACTAATCTCAACCATCCAGAAAACACCTGAGGGCCAGGAAATAAAATGGTTTCTGTACAACTGAAGCTGCTGGCTTAAGACTTCAATGTCAAAGCCTTATATGTTCCTCAAGAGGATCCCTCCACTTTTGATCAGAAGCTCCTTTATTTTACTTAGCACACTATTCTTACAAACAAACAAACAAAACATGCAAACTAACGGCTTTATTTCCTAATATAGAGGCAATTAGAAACATCAAAGGAGAAAAGACTAGACAGGAGATGAAAGGTTTATGTTGATCACTTATGGACTCAACCCACATTTAATCTGTTTTCTATAGGCTTTCTTTATCTCTAGGGTTGGAATTAATCACCTCCTCCTCTGGGCTTCAAGAAGAGTTTTAAAAAATAAATTGACATCATGGTCAGGATTGGTGTGAAAAAGGTCTAATAACTGGTACAGACTCCGATCAAGTGCAGCAGTGAGGGCTTGGAGCTCATCTGTGCTGGCCATTAACCCTTTAGTTTTTGGATCTCAGGGAATAACAGGGTGTCCCAGAGCCCTGGCTGATGGGGTGACTGGGACACACTCAGGGAACAATGGCTGTGGTTATTTTCCAGACAGTAGGAAGTATATATTACTTCAAAAACAACCAATAAGGACATATGGGTGCAGGGTCTATTTCTTATTCATCTTAACATCCCCAGCTGGCAGAGAACAGAAGATGTTAGTAATTCAAATAAGTAGCCTTTGGATTTAATGTGTTTTGGTGTGTTTTTTTTGACCAGAAAATTTAGCATCAATTTAGATACATATCAACGTGTATTTTACTTAAAGTTCTGTCCCTACAATTTCCCTAAAGTAGGAGGCAGCAAATGTTTACCACATACATAGAGTAGAGAGAAGAGGGCATTATAGCCAGAGGACTTGGCTTGGCCAAGTAAACTTTGGATTGCAAATCCCATTTACTAGGCAATTGTTCTTGCAATTAAACAGAGATGCCAAAGAGATGGAAGTGAGCTGATAAAAGTGAAAAAAAAAAAAAAACCCATTATTTTAACAGGTGTGGTGTCTTGTTAGGAATTAAATAAAGCAAGGACATTTGGGGATGTTTGGGTTTTATTCTTTGCTCTTTGGATAATGCTCATTTTTTCTTTTAGTGAAAATTCAGTTTTCTTTTCACTTACCTCTTGTCTTCCTGCCTATTGGTGTCCTGTCTAGCAGAAGAGGTAGATGAAAATATGTGAAAGAAATTCGGATTTGAGTAAGAAAAAATTCCAGTTACAACAAAACCTATAGAATACCAAAAGTTATCTGTTTATTTTTACCTATACTTTTATGATTAGTACAAATAATAACTCCCAAATAATAATGGGTCATATGTAATATCATTTTACAAGGATTGTTTTGCATAATTTTGCAAGTAGCTGAATTATACCATAAGGCATGTTTTAGATGCTTAGAGTTGAGGGTGAGATGGATATACTGAACATTTACATTTTAATTATAGTCATGGTAGATAAGAGTCTTTTCACTGTATATTACATTAAGTTAATGAACTTGGTGAACAGAACTTGAACAAATCATCAGTTTCACTCCAATTCATTATAAAATGTAGGGCTCATTAATGTGGATTTCTATTCCACTTTATTTAAAAGAAGGGCAAACAAAGCTTACTTCTGCTATCAGTGCAACTTGTTTCATCATGTAAATGGTCATCTCTAAGTTTCAAACTACAGTGAGCATGCAATTTGGCATTTTACTGTTTTCATTCCTAATCTAATTCAGACCTGATTGCCCTTTAGGAAATTATGAAAGGTTTCTTCCCTCCCTCTCTTCCTCCTTCCTTCCTTTTTCTCTCTCTCTCCCCCTTTCTTTCTTCCTATAGCTTTGTTGAGTGATAATCGACATACAATAAATTGCATATATTTAATGTGTACAATTTGATATTTTGACATATGTACATGTATATATATGTGTGTGCATATATATATATAAATATATATATCCCATGAAACTATCAGCAAAATCAAGATAGTAAACATATCCATCACCCCACAAAATTTTCTTGTATCCCTTTGTAATCCTTCCCGCACATGCTTCCCCATGCCCCATCCCCAAACAACCACTACTATGAAAGTTTTCTTATTTCAATAGCTTAGTATTGTAGATTCTCATTTTTATACAGAAATTTGAATGTCTGTTTTCACATGTTTAGTGTGCAGGTGGATTGGCTTTATACCATAAACAGAACAGCATGAATACACTTCAACCAAACTCATGTAAGCTAAACAAAGTCAAAAATAAAATAAATAAATATGCTCTTTTCATCATGGTAGTGGTTGTTCTATAACTACAGAAAATGAATGATTTATATTGAATGTTTTTAAGGAACACCTCAGAAATACAGATTCTGGCACATTGTGTTTTCCCAAGTTAAATGGGCTATTCAGAAAAACAACATTTCCAATCTTACAATCAAACATGTAGATCAGGGCACAATGGATAAAAAAGCTAAAAGTAAATATTGACCCTCTGAAATCTAGGTCTAGAATTTGTTGTTATTAAATATTAAAGAATTCCCTTTAGGTGGTATGAACTACCCTTTATTTTCTAAACATTCTTTTTTTTTTTTTTCCCTCTCCTTCCCCTTACTCAGATTTTGGCCAAAAGGTGAAAAAGGAGTCCTGGATGGTGTATGTTATAGTTACTGTGCTAAACATTGCCGGCTGTCTAGAGAAGAGACAAAGGCCTGGGCAGCCTGTGTCTGTCTGAGGCATGGAAGTGAGAATAAAGGCTTGTTTGTGTGTGCCTGTGTGTGTATGTGTTTGTAAAGAAATCTAATTAGAATAGAATTAGAAATAGAATTTCATTGCTGGTAGTCTTCTGTTTCTATATCTGTAAACTAAGAATAATAGTGACAAAGTTATATTAAGGGTAGAAGACATGGGTAGAACAAACCTGGTGCAGAGTGTGTAGTACTCAAAGAAGGTTAGTTATTATTATTAGTTAAAAACTTTTCTATTGTAACGCTTTTTGAATCAAAATGTACACATATCTCCCATCCCCAATCTACTTGCCCTTTAGAAAATGGTTATTGATTTTTTGAACTCTGGGAGCTATAGCCGTATCTGGTCAAGAAAAGCTCCTGGCTTGGCAGGCTATTGAGTCAGCTGCTTGGCAACAACCAGGAGAGGGTCACTTCTGATGAGAACTGACATCTAAGACTCTGTAAAATGAGTTCCTCCTCAGCCTGCTCATGTTCTCCACTTTATGGTTTATAGCATTGCAAACGCTGTTACTTAAAATAGCACAGACACATTTACTTTCTGCTGAACAGTTAATACAATGAAGAATAGTTAAAAGTTCAGGCACTACTAATTCCCTTATAAAGTGTCCTCAATGCTGATGCAGCTAAAAGGATTTAAAATGATGTTAATCCCACATGGTGTGGGGACTGGTGCCTGGTCCTTGAATCGTTTTTGCTCTTTCATGAGGAGATAAATACAGAGACTTGAGAGCGCCAGGACAGGCAAGTGCATGATTTAGCATTTGACAAAAATGTTGGCGATGGTGGGGATTGGGAGGAACCCCTGGTCCTTCACTACAGTAATTCATAAAGCACTGATTTTAGATGAAATCTTTGTGCGTAAGTGGGTAACAATTTATGTGGTCTGACTTGTGGAGGGCTGGGCTGTCCCCAAACCTCCCCCCAAGACCTGTCATGACATCTGATTTTATAATAAGCGTTTCATTTGTTAGGATCATAGAATTAAAGATCAGAGTTTAAGATCCTTTTATAATATTTCTGAGAAGAGAGGTGGAAACCGACATTAACTGAACAACTACTACCTGAGTTATTTTCACATTTATTATTATAGTTTTGATAAATGCAGGCCTAATGCCCTAAAAGAGTTTAGTTTCCATAAGGCCACTCAGAGGTATGGTGAGTATATGTTAGCAGAGAACAGAAAGGTCCTGTGTGTCAGGGGGGTGTGGGGAGGAAGGGAATTCAAAATCGAATTTTGAGTAGCTTCCTGGTTTAGCCTTATATGTAACTCCTCAGAGGCTCTGTTTATATGAGCACGTTGAAGTCACATGGGGTAGAATAACTTTGGATATATCCTTGCCAATACTGCGTGCGCACCAGCCCAGTGGAGAAAGTGAGAATTGAAGTGAGGCTGTGCATCTAACCTGATGCTTATTTAGAGGGAGGAGAGCCTTCTCCCCCACGGATCTTTACCAGACATTCATTCTGTAAAGGTTCCCATCACGGTTTACTCTGCGATGTTCCCATTCCCTGGAAGTTTTACAGAGTGAGTTCCGTGTGGAAATGTACTGAGATACCAGAATAACAAAGGAAGTCATGTATTCTGGACCAGCTATTTTAGTTCAAATATTACAGCTTTCCTATTTGCTCTTGAGAATGTTTTCTTGATGTTTCAGGCAGAATTTCAAGATGAATAGAGAAAACAAACAAACCCTCAAGTTTCTCTAAACAAGCGTTTCTCCTAGTAGGATTTTAAAATATTTTTGCTTTCCTTCTCATCTATTTTATAGACTTTCTAGCTAGGTCAGAAAAATTCTTTTAAACTTTCTTTCCCATTGACTTGTGATTACAATATTCACTAATGTGTTGGCTTTACTAGAATTTTAAAAAATAATTTAATATTGAATGCTGACAGAATCTCTGTACAAAGGTCAAGACATCTGATCCTGAGGGTCAGAATGAAGGTTACCTGGTCCTGAGTTCTGACATGAAAGCTAGGAGAGGGCATCAGGTACACCATGAGCTGAGATGTTTAATGACCAGCACGCGCCAAGCGGCATATTTTCAGTATGGGAGCTGAATGCTCTGTTCATTCTCTTCTAATTAACATAGAATTAAAATAAAATTTCATGCTCAATTCGGAAAAGTGCCCTTTAACTGAAGATTTTTTTCTCTTGAAGAAAAATATATTAAAAGATAGTAAGTTACTGGATTGCATAAGGCATAACAGCTTTTTAAAAATTGCTTTCTCATGAAAGTAGTTTGGACCCAGTACTGATATTTGTGCAAGTGCCTCATAAGCTCATTCCCATTTGGAAATGAAGAAACAAGCACTCTTTGGGATATAGGCCTTTTGGTCATGGACTCATGGGCCATATATAACACTAAACTAAAGAAATTGAAACAGTTTGCATTAACTTGAGATGGAATTTTCTCTAGTTAAAACGCTAATAAGCTTTAATGACACAAAGTAACTTAAGAAAGAAAAATGCGTTCAGAATTAAAATAAAAAGATAATTTTAAAAATTCTGATAATTATTAGTCTCCAAAATTGTTTTTGCTTTAACTTCTTGAACTCAGACGCTATTTGCTGAACTTCCATTTTAATCCTTTTTATTTCTCTTTGAGATATACATATATAAAATGTGTTGACCCCTTACTATGCAGATACTAGGCTAAAATAAAATAGCATGCATTCTCATTTAATCCTCACAATATTCCTGTGAGGTACTGGAGAGATTATCTTCTCATTTTACTGGATAAAGCATTTTTTCTTTTCTTTTCTTAAAAATTTTTATTGGGAAATAGTTGACTTACAATGTTGTATGAATTTCAGGTGTACAGCAAAGTGAATCTGTTGTACATATATATATATCCACTCTTTTTAAGATTCTTTTCCCATATAGGCCATTACAGAGCATTGAGTAGAGTTCCCTGTGCTATACAGTAGGTCCTTATTAGTTATCCATTTTATATATAGTAGTGTGTATGTGTCAGTCCCAATTTCCCAATTTATCCCTCCCCCTGCTTATCCCCTGGTAACCATAAGTTTATTTTCTACATCTGCCACCCTATTTCTGTTTTGTAGATAAGTTCATTTGTACCCTTTCTTTTAGATTCTACATATAAGCGATATCATATATTTGTCTTTCTCTGTCTGAGTCCACTCCACTCAATATGACAATGTCTAGGTCCATCCATGTTGCTGCAAATGGCATTATTTCATTCTTTTTGATGGCTGAGTAATATTCCATTGTGTATATATGTACCACATCTTCTTTATCCATTCCTCTGCTGATGAACATTTAGGTTGCTTCCATGTCCTAGCTATTGTAAATAGTGCTGCAGTGAACACTGGGGTGCATATATCTTTTCGAATTATGGTTTTCTCCAGGTATATGCCCAGTGGACGAAACATTTTAAGCACGATATTCTGATTACCTCCACCAATGAGGAACAAAAAGTTCAAATTGTCATATCTAAATCTGTCATTGACCTATCACCTCTCTGACTGTACATTTGGCATCAGATATGTAAATGTAGTGTGGCTGGTTGGAGTTAGTGCACAGCTGACCCGTATCCCCATCTCCCTGCCATTAGCTGTGACCGATAACTGAGTTCTGATGGAGGGAATATGAGGGGACCGAGGGCCTCCATTTCTAGGATAAGGCTTTTAAGAAGTGAGTGTACCCACTCCATGTTCTTTGTCCACTTTTCTCAACAGGGTGAAGATTACAACAAGACCTTTGGAGATAGTGGAGCTACAAGATAGAAGAAGCCTTTGTTGCTAAGGGGGTAATTTGCCCACAGACCAGGAACTCCTGAAGTGGGTGATTCCAAGACTAGAAATACACTTCCTATTGTGTCTGAGCTATTATACGATTTTAAATGTATTTGTTGAAGCAGCTAGTATTATATTAATGCATGCTTATTTTTACTGTTTCCTTGCTTCCTTTCCCCAAATTTCGTAACATATTATGTTAGGAACACTTAACTCTCTTCCTGTTGATGTAACTTAGAAGGTATAGGTTTTTATTTGCTATTATAGTAGCTGTCGATCTCATTATCTTCCTTCTACTAACACTTCTATAATTTTTGGCACATGCTGCATATACTGATTATGAAATAACACTAATTTATGGTTATCACTGTCTTAAAAAAAGAGATGAAAAGGTTATTTCTTAATCATTTTGTTACAAGGTTGCTGAGAGCCTTTTCAAATGCATATCATTAAAAATGCAAAATGAAGAATCAGGCCAAGGCATAATATATTGTAAAAATACTGTATGTGTATGTGGTTAGTCTAATAAGTTGTTTAGAGAAAATGTGGTGACTTTCAACAGTTCCCAGCTGTGACAAAAATCATGCATGTGAGTAGAGAAAGCTTAGGGGGGTGTTATTCTTTAAGTGACACTAGCTGTATGACCTTGACCGAGTTATTTACTTTCAGTGGAACTTGGCTTCAAATATATATTGACAAGTGATAACATTTATTGTTGTCTCTGTATCCAAAAATGGCCTAGGTGCTCTCCACGTATTAATTCATTTAATCTTCACTACAATTCAATGAGATAATGCTACCTCTGTCCCATTTTACAAAAGGGAAACAGAAGAACAATATATTAGAGTTGTTTGATGAAAGTCACTCAGCTAACTGGTAGCAAATTTGAGATTGGAACTATCAGGCTGGTTCCAGAGTAAACACTATTAACCAGTTTACTAGTGGTTTTCAAATTGCAGTGCATCAAAATCACCTGAAGAGCTGTTAAAACACAAATTGCTAGGTCCCACCCCCAGAGTTTCTGATGCAGTAGGTCTGGGGTAGTGCCTGAGAATTTGCATTTCTAACCAATTCCCAGGTGATGCTGATGCTGCTGGCCTGGGGACCACGTGATGAGAAGCACTGCGGTACATTCTACTGCATTCCTTCTTCAGAATTTTGATCATCTATGATTTTATTCTATAAGAGTGTTCATTAAAATTAATTAAATCACATTATAAGAAAATGTTTTCAATAATATTTCATATTTGTAAAACAGTTTAAGTTGTATCAAAATGAATCTTTTTATCTTTTTCTTTTAGATTCTTGAAACATTCTGAATGAATTATAAACGAAGGAATTGTCTTGAGACAAAAGATACAGTAATTATGTGATAATTCATTTTCTTAGCTGATTACCATTATTTGAATCACACTAGCATTTTTTCCATTTATGTTCCTCTTTGGAAATACTTTAATTCCTTTTTATATGCTAATTTATGTGGTTGGATTTGAATACTTCCCACCTTTTTCCTATTTTTTAAAGTTTTCTTGGGGGAAAAAATCACTTTTTCTCCCACAGATTATTCTGCATAGCTCTCTGACAAGAAATTCTATTTGTAGTCTTTGAATTATATTTTGAATATTGTGTTTAATTTTCCTTGGACATTCATTATAAAATCAAAGATATACTTTTGGATCATTTGAAAGCACATAGAAAATAGAGCTAGAAAGCAATACCACAAATGTGTGAGAAAAAATATGGAAATATAAGAGAATCTATAGAGTATAGAGGATAAATATTCTAAAAATACAAGTTTATTATAAATTTTAAAACTCTATGTCCTGTATAGATACATGTCAATTTATCTGTGTCATGTATATATACATGTCACATCTACCTATCTATACATATAATACACACACATATACAAAGATTTAGTGTACAACATGCTTTCATGTGTTCACGCTGTCATATAAAGTATAGAACATCTTATGTTAAGGATATTTTTCATAAATTCCATAATAAATTTTAGTTTTACTTTCAACTAAGAAATTTTGATCCATATAGACTTAGAGTATAAGTAACATAAGTAACTCTGAATAGAAGTTGATGAAATTGGGACAATCAAGCCTGTTGATATTTCTGAAGTTAAGGGTTTCTGCCTAAAGGATCCAGGAAGAATGTCTTCCTCAGGATTGTTTGCCTTCTAAGCATCTGGGGCTTTGGAATCATGAGCCAGGAGACAGATTCTGAAATAGGAGATGGATGTGGATTGGAATGGTCAAGTAAGAAAAAAGAATTAAAAAGTAAAATAAGTGAAGAGAACATGTCCTAATTAAAACCACTTCTCTATCTTTTAGAAGCCCCAAAATGCACAGAGATGAAAGGAAGTCTGCTTGTTTTATTAGTTGCCTAACCAATCAATAGCATCCTGGAAGAAACAACTGTATAAACATGCAGCCTCCAGCAAACGCTTTGTAGAGCCACCTGCACTCTGATCGAAACTGAACCGGAGTGACATTTCAAACATTCTCATGAGAAGTTTCCTACTTTCTCAGGATACAGCACTCCACGTTGCCCACGAGATTACTGGAATATATTCCACAGAATTTTCTTACTCCAGTATGTGCAGTACAGTATTTCCAGACGAGAGCTGGAAAATGTATTCATCCTTGATATGGAACATCTAACGTTCAGAAATAACGCTGTACTATTATTTCAAAAGAATATTTAAGGAATTACAATCTGTTCCTGCTAATTACTATCGCATGTGTTCCTGGTCAGTATTATTTCTTTATTTCTTTCCAATCAGAATAGTGACTAACAAAATTGTGTTTTGTTCAAAAGTTTATCTTCTAGTGTACTGAGTCATGCTAAATCGGTCTTTGTATGAACCCAAATCAAAATGTGCTAAAAAAAATTAATCCAAAATTCTAAATAGAGTTTTGAATAAATCAAAGACATTATCTACTTGATATTGCCAAATAGCGTAGTGTAATTAGAACTTTTAGTTAAAATTTATTTATAGTTTAAAAAATAAAGATAGCTAACAATGAACAAACACTTTCTCTTTGCTCAGTATTGTGGTAAGATTTTATTCATTGGCTGACGGTGTTTACAACAACAATGTGAGGAATGTATTATCATCACTTCATGAGAAAACTAAAAGTTAGAAAAATTAAGCAACTTTTCTCAAATCCTACAACCAGTAAATGTCCGAGATAGAATTTCAACCCAGTTGTCACTGAACTATAGCGTGAGTTTGAAGAGGAATTTTTTTCCCACTCACTGTTATTCTCAATACTTACACAGTCACTTAAGTTAATGGCCTATTTACTGAACTTGGCTTTTTTGCATAAGATGAATTGTGCAGTAATTGTCTATCTGTAGTAATAAAAAAATTCCACATCAGTTAATTAAAATAAAATCCACAAGTAAAATATATGGTTATAATTGCATAAATTTAAGTTTTTTCACCCCCTTATATAGACTTCCATATGAGGCCTCTAAGATTTTTGTCAGATACAAAATAAAATACCTCAATTTGAAAATACATTTTAGTTGTTATCTTAATAGTACTAATTATAGTTTTACTTGTATATTAATGAAGTGCTTGTACATTAATGAAAATAATTATTCATTTGCACTTGGTGTCAGAAATTAATTCATTGATTATTAAATCAATTCATCATCATTAATGGATTATCAGTTTATTAGCTCATTTACAGGCATAGGGGATTATCATACCATGATAAACATGATAGATACAGACCTTTCTTTTATAGAGTTTACATTCTAGCAGAGGACACACACACAAAAGCAACCAACTCTAGAAATAATCATTTAATTATAATTCATTGTCAACAAGTAGAAGTGAGAGTGCTTAGGGAAGACTGAACCCCCGTACCTGACTTAGAGTGGAGGAGGGGTCTGGAAAGC
Source organism: Balaenoptera acutorostrata (assembly GCF_949987535.1). Lineage (NCBI taxonomy): Eukaryota > Metazoa > Chordata > Mammalia > Artiodactyla > Balaenopteridae > Balaenoptera > Balaenoptera acutorostrata. The sequence continues at coordinate 32,184,207 of NC_080067.1, forward strand.
TTCTCTGAGGGAGTATATCAAGCTAAAATACAGATGACAATGAGAAATTTGTTGGTAAAGGGAGAAGGATATGAGACAGCAGAAAAAGTTTCACCGTATTTAATTCTCTTCACAAACATATACATTTATTATTACCGTCATGGAAGGACCGCGTTTTGTGGGAGAGACATGAAGCTTATAAAATTGGGGGGAGGGGACTCTTAAGAAGAAGCCAAAGTATCTAATTTTTATAAAATTTTACAGGAATAAAAGGTTTATGAACACATTGTGAGGGCCCTCACCAGGGCTTCCAAGGGAGTCCATCAGTGAGGGGTCCTGAAGCTTAAGCCTGATTGCCTTATGGTAAGTTTGCCTCAGCTGATCGTCTTCATTTTACAGATGAGGTAGCTTAAGACAGTAAGTGATGAAATCAGTATTCAAACATAGGTCTTTCTGATTCCAGAATCAATGCTTCTAACAACTCTATTATACTTTGTCAGACACTTCATTATCAAAACCGGAAATTATGTGAGAAACTTAGGCATAGCAGTGGCCATATTTTATTTACTTTTATGTTCACCTCAGGAGAGCTCAAACAACTGAAATGAAATACATGTGTTAAACTCAGTAACTTTTTAAAAGTTTGTGTCATAAAATACAACAAATTTTTATCTCTGAGTAAGTGAGAAGCAGAACAAAAGGGCTTAGGGTGAGGGACACATGGGGGAAGGAATGGGAATTCAAGGAGGCTTCTGGAGAGAGGAATCCTGACAGATGAACATGCCCTAGGGCAGCACAGATCCTTTGAATTCACAGAAACCGAGAAACACCTTCCTTCATCTTTAACAATTCTTTGGTAATGTGGATCCAGGAAGAATGGCTAGAAAATTCCCCTACTTATCTTTTTTTTGGGGGGAAGCTAGTGATGATTAGAAATAAGACAGATCATGGACCATGTGTAAACACAGTTCCCCATGATCAGTCTACCTTAAAAAGCCTAAATAGGAATCATCTCATAGTTACATGTATTATAGGTAGTGATATACCCGAGTTACACAAGGGGACTTCAGGAAATTTCTTTAGACATTAATATGGTCTACTTTTCACTTTTTCTATCCAGTCCCTAATTCTCTTTACCTTTTTGCTGATGACTGAAAATCTTGTAACTAGTGGCAAATTTTTCATCCCACTGAGAGAAAAGGCTCAAAAGGTAAAAGGTAGAATGCTATCTTACGAAATGTTTTAGCTGAAACTCGTTTAGCTTAACCAGAAATATAGTTGATTCTTTCTGGATTTAATGAACACAGAAGAATGTTTCAGAGAAGGGGACCAAAGTTGACCGACCCTGAAGCTTGAGTCAAGACAGGCTCAGAAAGATAGATGAGATCTAAACAAATCTCCCATTCCTTGATCCACAATTGTACCTGCAGTTTTCCATGTTAACTCATACATGTGTGACCACAACAAGCATGTCGTATGTAGAGATATTTTTGGCAAGCATGGTGATAGATGTGAGTTAGGCTGAAATGCTTTTGTGTCTCATGAATATAGCGAGGCTACTTTAGGTTCTTTATGGAGTCTCCCCTCTCTCTCCTTTTAAAGCAGTCAGTCATGTTTAGAGGAAAATTTATCCCCAGAAACAATAATCTCCATGTTTAGGCTGATCAACAAATCCAATGTAGAATAAATAAAGGTGAGTCCACACTTACACATATGCTAGTAAATTTATAGAGCATCAAAGAAAAAGAAAAGATTATTTTAAAATGCCAGAGAGAAAAGAGAACTTTCCTACAAAGGAATCAACCATGTTGATTAATTTTGCTTTTAAATTAACGACCGCAAAACTTAAGGAGATTTAAATACTGCCTAGCAATTACCCTTTATTTCTATATTTTATTCCCTCTTCTACTGTCTTAGCTTACTTTTTGCTATCTCTTCACGTCTTTATCACCTTCTCACTAGCCTCATTCTCTGTTGTTGACATTGTTTTCTATTTCACTGGGAAAATCAAAGCATTTTGAAGAAAGTTTTGTACACATCTTTACCATCCACAAACTGCCTTCTCCCTTATTACCATCCATGGGCTATCCATGCTCTTTCTGAATGCACCCTCTCCTCTGTGTGCTGGATGTCTTCTCTGACCTACACAAGGACATCACTCCAACCAATTCTTTTCTCTCTCTCCTACATGATCAGCTTCTTTCTTCCTAACTGTATTGCCCCATTTGTGTACAGACATATTCTTTTTCCTACCAAACAGAAAAGAAAGAGAAAGAAAACAGCAAAAACAGATCTGGACTTCATCTCCCCTACCAGCTACCACCTCATTTCTTTGCTTCCATTCATGACTAGTTTCTCTAATGAGTTTTCTATATTTCCATCTCCAGTTCTTGTGCACACCTACTTTTTGCTTTTAAAACAGAAAAATGCACACATTGTAAGTGTATAGTTGATTATTTTTCACAGATTGAACACACTCATTAAAATAACACCTGGAACATCACATTACCACCACCCCAGAGGTCCCCTTTATGCTCGCTTCCAAACACAGCTCCCCTGAACTGTCAAGTTTCCTGACTTCTAACATAGTGGTTTGGTAATGTCTGTTTTTGGTTTTATAAATGGAAGTACAGGGCATGTACTTTTTTGTATGTGCCTTCTCTTGTTTAACATTACATTTGTAATGTGCATATATGTGACTATATATACACATGTGTGTGTATATATATATATACGTATACATATATACGTATGTATGTATTAATCTATCCATTCTCTTTTACATATGCTCCAATTAAGCCTTTGTTCCCAGCCCTCCACCAGCACTAGTCTCATCATCATAAACAACCCCATACTGCTCAGCTCACTAGTCAAATATCATCTTATTTAATCCACTTGGTTTCTTTTATTTTATACATGTTCTTCATTTCACTGCTAAAACACTTTAGTCCTGTGGTTTTCTTCTCTCCTGTCTCAGTCTTTCTCTGTTTCTTTTGCTGGTTACTTCTCTTCTCCTCAATTTTCTTTTAATGTTGAAGTGTCCCAGGGCTCAATTTTTTGTCCCCCCCACCTTTTATTTTTAACTCTAACATTGCACACTTCCTGGTTTATTTCATGGTTCCAGATAAACTTAGAATGTTGATGACGCCAGATTTATCTCTTAGACCCAGATTTCTTCCCTGATCCAGATTCACTGATGCAGTGATGTACTCAACAGCTCTACCTGGCTGTCTAGTAGATAACCTCAACCTAACAGCTGCAAAATTGAGTTCCTAATTTTATTCCTCAAAACTTGAGGAATAAAACCTTTTCCGTCTTTTTTGATAGCAACTTCATTTTTCTAGATGCTCAAAGTCAGGTACTTGGAATTATCCTTGAATCTTCCCTTTCTCTCACAGCACATCCAGTCTATCAGCAAATCTATTCACTCTTTCTATAACATATATGCACTAACACAGAATATTTCTTATTCCCACTCCTCCTTGTTGGAACAAAAGTTATTCAGTGCTTAGGTTACTGCAGTAACCTCCTTTACGTCTTCATTCTTCTACCCTTGACCTCATCCTTAGTCTATTCTCAAAAGAGCAGTCATATTAAAATGTTTAAGTAAACTTTTACTGAATTATAACATATATTTGTGCACTTTTCAAAAAATAAACACATCCATATCCAGAAAAACAGATAGATTTATTGTGAGATTCCTTCATATTACTGCATGTAACAATGTTTTTTTCATCTTTATTGCAGAATAGTATTCCATAATATGGATGCACCCAATTTATTTATCAATTCCATTATCAATAGATATGATTATTTTCAGATTTTGATTGTTTGGAGTAGTGCTGCTGTGAATATTCTTGTACATTTTTCTGCACATACATATTCATTTCTCACAAGTTTAGAAATGAAATTGATAAATTGCTAGGTCATAGGGTATCTATACGTTCAGTTTTAGTACATATTGCCAAAGCATTCTAAAAGTGGCTCTACCAATTTACATTCCCACCAGAATGTGTAAAAATTCAAAAAGTGTTCCACACTCTCTTGCCAGTACTGGGTATTGCCAAACTTTTTCATTTTAGCCATCAGAGTTTTCATTTTTATTTCTCTATTTACATGTTTGTTAGTTGTGTAATGTCCACTCTTATGAAGTGCCTGTTTAAATCTTTTGCCCATTGTTTTATTATGTTGTCTCTTTCTCTTATTGATTTGTAGGATCTTTATAGATTCTAGAAAAGAGCTCTTGTCATATATAACTGTTAAAAATATCTTATCCTTCTCTGAGGCTCACCTCTTTATACCCTTAATGTAGTTTTGATAAACAAGTTTTAATTTTAAGGAAGTCCAGTTAATCCATTTTTATTAATCATATTTATGCTCTGCTTGAAAAATCTTTCCCTATCAGCAGTGATAAAGATTTTCTGCAAGATGCTTTTTACGTTTAAAAACCACTTGTATTCTATTTTTATGTATTATGTGAAATGGGGATCAGGATTCTTTTTTTCAATGCAATGCTACAGTTCTACAGTAGAACTTTCTCTTGATTCAAGTAAGATAAATTTGTGGTTCTGTTTCTGGGCTCTTTTATTCCAATGGTTACTTTTATAAAAATCCTTTTTTTTCCCTGCAAATATTTAGCTATTTTAATTTTTGTAGCTTTTTACTGTCTTTATTTCTAGAAGTGTATGTCTTCAATTTGTTCTTCATCTTCAAGACTATCCTGGCTTTTTTGGACTGTTTTAATTTCCATGTATATATAATACTATAGAACTCATTTGTCAGTTTTCTCATACACACACACACACACACACACACACACACACACACACAGACACACACACACACACACACCCCCCGATGGTATTTTGATTCGGATTTTGGTAAATATTCCATGTGCACTTGAAAAGAATATGTATTTCTGTATTTACTGTCTTTATTAGCCAGTTAGGTCAGTCTGGTTAATCTTATTCAAATCTTCTATAGCTCCTTGTTCTTTCAGGTACTATGAAATATTATTGTATTTTTATCTATTTCTCTTTATAATTTTATTAATTTTTGCTTCATGTGTTTGAAGGCCATTTTATTAGGTATGCAATCTTGGGATTTTATATCTTTCTGTTGAATTGACTCTTATTATAACACTTCCCTTTTAATCTTCAGTAATATTCTCTGCCTTAAAGCCTTTTTCTGATATTTTATAGTTCTTTTGGTTGTTGTTAGTGTATGCATGGTATATATTTTTTATATTCTTTACTTTCATCATTTCTGTAATTTCATATTTAAGGTATACCTCTTAGAAGCAAAATACACATTTTTTAATTTACTGGTCTATCATAGAATTTTCTTGGCGTGTCCCCTTCATCCATATTTAATGTAATTTCCTACCTATTTGTGTTTAAATCTACTACCTTACTATTTGTTTTTTTGTTGTTGGTGGTGGTTTTCATTTGTTCTTTGTTATTTTTTCTCCTTTCTTGTCTCATTTTAGATAAAGCACGTTTAAAAAAATTCTTATCCTTCTTCTTCATTAGTGTGTTTCTTTTTTTTTATGAATTTATTTATTTATTTTTGGCTGTGTTGGCTCTTCATTGCTGCCTGCGGGCTTTCTCCAGTTGCGGAGCAGGGCTGCTCTTCATTGCAGTGCGTGGGCTTCTCATTGTGGTGGCTTCCCTTGTTGTGAAGACGGGCTCTAGGTGAGCGGGCTCAGAAGTTGTGGCTCATGTGCTTAGTTGCTCCACGGCACGTGGGAACTTCCTTGACTCTGTATCGAACCCATGTCCCCTGCATTGGCAGGCAGATTCTTAACCATAGTGCCACCAGGGAAGTCCTTCATTAGTTTGTTAATCGTATACTCTTTTACACTTTTTACGGGATTTTTCAAGAGCTGTACTGTTCAATACAGTAATTACTAACCACATGTGGCTATTTAAATTTAAATTAAATGAAGTTTAAAATTCAGTTCCTCCATCCCACTAGCCACACTTTATGTGCTCAGTAGGCACGTGTGACCAACGGTTGTAGTGTAGAACAGCACAGATTATGGAACGTGTCCATTATTGCAGCCATTTCTGTTCAAAAGTGCTGCACTAAGGATTTCAACATGTGTTCTAGACTCATTACAGTTTACTTTCCATTAGCACTATTTCTATTTCCTAGACAATGCAAGAATATTGTAATTTACTCTATTTAACCCCTTTCTGCTTTATGAAATGCTGTTTCATAAAATTTAATTATTTCAATATTTTATCCCCATGTGGCATTGTTATTATAGATTTAAACAGTTAATTTTTTAACATCTTTATTAGAGTATAATTGCTTTACAATGTGTGTTACTTTCTGCTGTATAACAAACTGAATCAGCTATACATATACATATATTCCCATTTCTCCTCCCTCTTGCGTCTCCATCTCATCCTCTCTATCCCACCCCTTTAGGAGGACACAGAGCACCGAGCTGATCTCCCTGTGCCATGCAGCTGCTTCCCACTAGCTATCTAGTTTACATTTCGTAGTGTATATATGTCCATGCCACTCTCTCACTTCGTCTCAGCTTACTCTTCCCCCCGCCATGTCCTTAAGTCCATTCTCTATGTCTGCGTCTTTATTCTTGTCCTGACCCTAGGTTCTTCAGAACCTTCTTTTTTTTTAGATTCCATATATATGTGTTAGCGTACTGTATTTGTTTTACTCTTTCTGACTTACTTCACTCTGTATGACAAATTCTAGGTCCATCCACCTCACTACAAATAGCTCAATATCGTTTCTTTTTATAGCTGAGTAATATTCCATTGTATATATGTGCCACACCTTCTTTATCCATTCATCTGTCAATGGACACTTAGTTTGCTTCCAAGTCCTAGCTATTGTAAATAGTGCTGCAATGAACATTGTGGTACAGGACGCTTTTTGAATTATGGTTTTCTCAGGGTATATACCCACTAGTGGGATTGCTGGGTCTTATGGTAGTTCTATTTTTAGTTTTTTAAAGAACCTCCATACTGTTCTCCATAGTGGCTGTATCAATTTACATTCCCACCAACAGTGCAAGTGGGTTCCCTTTTCTCCACACACTCTCCAGCATTTATTGTTTATAGATTTTTTTTGATGATGGCCATTCTGACTGGTGTGAGGTTATACCTCATTGTAGTTTTGATTTGCATTTCTCTAATGATTAGTGATGTTGAGCATCCTTTCATGTGTTCGTTGGCAATTTGTATATCTTCTTTGGAGAAATGTCTGTTTAGGTCTTCTGCCCATTTTTGGATTGGGTTGTTTGTTTTTTTGATATTGAGCTGCATGTGCTGCATGTATATTTTGGAGATTAATCCTTTGTCAGTTGCTTCATTTGCAAATATTTTCTCCCATTCTGAGGGTTGTCTTTTCATCTTGTTTATGGTTTCCTTTGCTGTGCAAAAGCTTCAAAGTTTCATTAGGTCCCATTTGTTTATTTTTGTTTTTATTTCCATTTCTCTAGGAGGTGGGTCAAAAAGGATCTTGCTGTGATTTATGTCATAGAGTGTTCTGCCTATGTTTTCCTGTAAGAGTGTTATAGTGTTTGGCCTTACATTTAAGTGTTTAACCCATTTTGAGTTTATTTTTGTGTATGGTGTTAGGGAGTGTTCTAATTTCATTCTTTTACATGTAGCTGTCCAGTTTTCCCAGCACCATTTATTAAAGAGGCTGTCTTTTCTCCATTGTGTATTCTTGCCTCCTTTATCAAAAATAAGGTGACCATATGTGCATGGGTTTATCTCTGGGCTTTCTATCCTGTTCCATTGATCTATATTTCTGTTTTTGTGCCAGTACCATACTGTCTTGATTACTGTAGCTTGTAGTGTAGTCTGAAGTCAGGGAGTCTGATTCCTCCAGCTCCCTTTTTCTTTCTCCAGATTGCTTTGGCTATTCAGGGTCTTCTGTGTTTCCATACAAATTGTGAAATTTCTTGTTCTAGTTCTGTGAAAAATGCCATTGGTATTTTGATAGGGATTGCATTAAATCTGTAAATTGCTTTGGGTAGTATAGTTATTTTCAAAATGTTGATTCTTCCAATCTAAGAACATGGTATGTCTCTCCATCTTTTTGTATCATCTTTAATTTCTTTCATCAGTGTCTTATAGTTTTCTGCATACAGGTCTTTTGTCTCCTTTGGTAGCTTTATTCCTGGGTATTTTATTCTTTATTTTTCAATGGTAAATGGGAGTGTTTCCTTAATTTCTCTTTCAGATTTTTCATCATTAGTGTATAGGAATGCAAGAGACTTCTGTGCATTAATTTTGTATCCTGCTACTTTACCAAATTCATTGATTAGCTCTAGTAGTTTTCTGGTAGCATCTTTTGGATTCTCTATGTATAGTATCATGTCATCTGCAAACAGTAACAGTTTTACTTCTTCTTTTCCGATTTGGATTCCCTTTATTTCTTTTTCTTCTCTGATTGCTGTGGTTAACACTTCCAAAACTATTTTGAATAACAGTGTTGAGAGTGGGCAACTTTGTCTTGTTCCTGATCTTAGTGGAAATGGTTTCAGTTTTTCACCATTGAGGATGATGCTGGCTGTGGGTTTGTCATATATGGCCTTTATTATGTTGAGGTAAGTTCCCTCTATGCCTACTTTCTGGCGGGTTTTTATCAAAAATGGGTGTTGAGTTTTGTCGAGAGCTTTTTCTGTGTCTATTGAGACATATGGTTTTTATCCTTCAATTTGTATCATATTGTTTGATTTGCGTCTATTGAAGAATCCTTGCATTCCTGGGATAAACCCCACTTGATCGTTGTGCATGATCCCTCTAATATGCTGTTGGATTCTGTTTGCTAGTATTTTGTTGAGAATTTTTGCATCTATGTTCATCAGTGATACTGGCCTGTAGTTTTCTTTTTTTTGTGGCTTCTTTGTCTGGTTTTGGTGTCAGGGTGATGGTGGCCTCGTAGAATGAGTCTGGGAGTGTTTCTCCCTCTGCTATATTGTGGAAGTGTTTGAGAAGGATAGGTGTTAGCTCTTCTCTAAATGTTTGAGAGAATTCGCCTGTGAAGCCATCTGGTCCTGGGCTTTTGTTTTTTGGAAGATTTTTAATCACAGTTTCAATTTCAGTGCTTGTGATTGGTCTGTTCATATTTTCTGTTTCTTCGTGGTTCAGTCTTGGGCGGTTGTGCTTTTCTAAGAATTTGTCCATTTCTTCCAGGTTGTCCATCTTATTAGCATATAGTTGCTTGTAGTAATCTCTTATGATCCTTTGTATTTCTGCAGTGTCAGTTGTTACTTCTCCTTTTTCATTTCTAATTCTATTGATTTGAGTCTTCTCCCTTTTTTCTTGACGAGTCTAGCTAATGGTTTATCAATTTCGTTTATGTTTCAAAGAACCAACTTTTAGTTTTTTTGATCTTTGCTATCGTTTCCTTCATTTCTTTTTCATTTATTTCTAAGCTAATCTTTATGATTTCTTTCCTTCTGCTAACTTTGGGGTTTTTTTGTTCTTGTTTCTCTAATTGCTTTAGGTATAAGGTTAGGTTGTTTATTTGAGATGTTTCTTGTTTCTTGATGTAGGATTGTATTGCTGTAAACTTCCCGCCTAGAACTGCTTTTGCTGCATCCTATAGTTTTGGGTTGTCGTGTTTTCATTGTCATTTGTTTCTAGGTTTTCAAATATTTTCTGAGTCCCTTTTTTTTTTCTCTTCTCCTTCTGGGACCCCTATAATTTGACTGTTGGTGCATTTAATGTTGTCCCAGAGGTCTCTGATACTGTCCTCAATTCTTTTCATTCTTTTTTCTTTATTCTCTTATGCAGTAGTTATTTCCACTACTTTATCTTCTAGGTCACTTATCCGTTTTTCTGCCTCAGTTTTTCTGCTATTGATACATTCTAGAGAATTTTTAATTTCATTTATTGTGTTGTTTATCATTGTTTGTTTGCTCTTTAGTTCTTCTAGTTCCTTGTTAAATGTCTCTTGTATTTTCTCCATTCTATTTCCAAGATTTTGGATCATCTTTTCTATCATTATTCTGAATTCTTTTTCAGGTAGGCTGTCTATTTCCTCTTCGTTTGTTTGGTCTGGTGGGTTTTTACCTTGCTCCTTCATCTGCTATGTGTTTCTCTGTCTTCTTATTTTGCTTAACTTATTGTGTTTGGGGTCTCCTTTTCATAAGTTGCAGGTTCGTAGTTCCTGTTGTTTTTGTTGTCTGCCCCCAGTGGGTAAGGTTGGTTCAGTGGGTTGTGTAGGCTTCCTGGTGGAGGGGACTGGTGCCTGTGTTCTGGTGGATGAGGCTGGATCTTGTCTTTCTGGTGGGCAGCATCATGTCCGGTGGTGTGTTTTGGGGTGTCTGTGAACTTATTGTGATTTTAGGCAGTCTCTCTGCTAATGAATGGTGTTATGTTCCTGTCTTTCTAGTTGTTTGGCGTAAGGTCTCCTGCACTATAGCTTGCTGGTTTTTGAGTAGAGCTGCGTCTTAGCATTGAGATGGAGACCTCTGGGAGAGCTTTCGCTGTTTAATATTATGTGGGGCTGGGATGCCTCTGGTGGACCCATGTCCTGAACTCGGGTCTCCCACCTCAGAGGCTCAGGCCTGACACCTGGCCGGATCACCAAGATCCTGTCAGCCACTAGGCTCAGAAGAAAAGGGAGAAGAAAGAAAGAAGGAGAGAGAGAGAGAGAGAGAGAGGGAAAGAAAGAAAGAAAGAAAGAAAGGGAGAGAGAAAGAGAGAGAGAGAAAGAAAGAAAGAAAGAAAAAATAAAGTAAATTTATTAAAGTAAAAAATAAAAGGAAATTATTAAAAATAAAAAAAAAATTTTAAGTAATAAAAAAAAGAAGAAAGAAAGAAAAGAGCAAACAAACCAAAAATCAAATTCACCAATCATAACTAGCACCAAAATCTATTAAAATAAAAAAAAATGGACAGACAGAACCCTAGGACAAATGGTAAAAACAAAGGTATGCAGACAAAATCACAACAAAGAAGCATACATATACACACTCAGAAAAAGGAAAAAAGCAAAAAATATGTATATGTATAAAAAAAGGAAGAGAGCAACCATATCAATAAACAAATCTACAAATGATAATAAGCTCTAAATACTAAACTAAAATAAACATAAAACTAAAAACAATTTAGGTGCAGAAAGCAAACCCCAAGTCTACAGTTGCTCCCAAAGTCCACTGCCTCAATTTTGGGATGATTTATTGTCTATTCAGGTATTCCACATATGCAGCCTACATCAAGTTGATTGTGGAGATTTAATCCACTGCTCCTGAGGCTGCTGGGAGAGATTTCCCTTTCTCTTCTTTGTTCGCACAGCTCCTGGGGTTCAGCTTTAGATTTGGCCCCCGCTCTGCATGTAGGTCGCCTGAGGGCATCTGTTCCCTAGCCAGACAGGAAGGGGTTAAAGAAGCAGCTGATTAGGGGGTTCTGGCTCACTCAGGCCTGGGGGGAGGGAAAGGTACGGAATGCGGGGTGAGCCTGAATGACTTTGTAACAACCTGAGGCGCGCCGTGCGTTCTCCCAGGGAAGTTGTCCCTAGATCATGGGACACTGGCAATGGCGGGCTGCACAGGCTCCCAGGAGGGGAGGTGTGGGTAGTGACCTGTGCTTGCACAAAGGCTTCTTGGTAGCTGCAGCAGCAGCCTCAGCACATTTCATGCCCGTGTCTGGTGTCCATGCTGATAGTTGCGGCTTGCCCCTCTCCCTGGAGCTCGTTTAGGTGGTGCTCTGAATCCCCTCTCCTTGTGCATCCGGAAACAATTGTCTCTTGCCTCTTTAGCAGTTCCAGACTTTTTCCCGGACTCCCTCCTGGCTAGCTGTGGCACACTAACCCCCTTCAGGCTGTGTTCACGCAGCCAACCCCAGTCCTCTCCCTGGGATCTGCACTCCAAAGCCCAAGCCTCAGCTCCCAGCCCCCATGTGCCCAGGCCCGGTGAGCGGACAAGCCTCTCAGGCTGGTGAGTGCTGGTCGGCACCGATCCTCTGTGTGGGAATCTCTCCACTTTTCCCTCTGCACCCCTGTTGCTGTGCTCTCCTCCGTGGCTCCAAAGCTTCCCCCCTGCCCACCCCCCATCTCTGCCAGTGAAGGGGCTTCTAGTGTGTGGAAACTTTTCCTCCTTCACAGCTCCCTCCCAGAGGTGCCGGTCCTGTCCCTATTCTTTTGTCTCTGTTTTTCCTTTTTTCTTTTGCCCTACCCAGGTATGTGGTGATTTTCTTGCCTTTTGGGAAGTCTGAGGTCTTCTGCCAGCGTTCAGTAGGTGTTCTGTAGGAGTTGTTCCACATGTAGATGTATTTTTGATGTATTTGTGGGGAGGAAGTTGATCTCCATGTCTTACTCCTCCACTATCTTGAAGGTCTCCCTCAATGTTTATTTAGAGTTCTTCAAATATTTATTCTTTCTGGTGTTCTTCATTCCTTCCTATTTGATTGTACTTCTTTCTAGGATATTTTTTTTTTACCTGAAGAATTTCCATTAGTATTTCTTTTATTGCAGGACTGCTGATGATAACCATTTTCAGTTTATTTTTGTCTAAACATATGTTTATGTTAAGTTTACTTCTAACTGTTGATGAGGTATAAATTCTAACTTGGCAATTGTTTTCTTACAACACTCTGATGATGTTGCTACATTGTATTCTGGTTCCCATTGTTTCTATTGAAAAATTGTTTGTCATTATTATTGTTCCTTTTTTGTCTGTTTTTACAGTTTTAAAAATTTCTCTTTAGTTTTTAGCACTTATACCTTATATCCCTAGGTGGATTTTCTTTGTAGATATTTTCTTGGTGCTTGCAGATATCTTGCATTTCTGTCATGATGTCTATTTTCACATTTGGGAGATTCCCAGCCATATTTTTTTCAAATATAGCTTTGCACGTTCTTTCTTTCCTCTACTTCTATGACTCCAATGAAGTAATATTCTGTTTACCATTTCCTGTATATGTTTTCTTCTCTTTAAATTTCCACCCTCTTTTTTCTTTCTGTGCTTCATTCTACATATTTCCTACTGATATATCTCTAACATAAGTAATCTAGTATTCTGTCTATTCATGTAAAATTTAATATCAGTCTTTTTCTTTGTCTTGTAATATCAGTTTAATACTTTTAATAGTATTCTGTGTTGTGATGAAATTCTGCATCATTTCCTGAAGTTTTGGAATACATCTTTAACAGTTTTTTTAAAGTCTGATAATTCTAATATATGGATCTCTTGGGGTCTTCTTATAATGTCATTTTTTTCTCCTGGTTTGCAGTTATCGTGTGTATTTTCTTGGCATGACTAGTGATTTTTGACCAAATGCTGGACATTCTGCATAAAATGTTATAGAGGTTCTTTATGATTTTATTTTCTTTCAAAGAGGATTTGATTTTCTTCTTGAAGGCTGATGGATTCTAGACAGATCATTTAGATCTAGTCAGATGGGTATTTTAGGCTATATTTGGCCCTGAAATTTTTTTAGTTCACTTTTAATCCTAGGCAATAACTATCACTTCTGTGTTGCAGCTCTTTTGGGTCTCAACTGAAGTACTCCAGAGTTATTGGAAATATTTCAACTTGTTGGGCCATAAACTTTGCAGGAGTGTTTACATCCTTGCTCAGTTCTTTAGGGTCCCAGCTTCAGTACTATATTTAGTTCCTGAGAAATAACAGGAATATAAAGGGCTGGGGATTCAGAAAATAACTTGTAGGGAAATTACACTTAGAACTCAGGGCATACAATACTGAGGTTTTCTTCACCTCTCAAAGACTCATCCTCTAGAAAATGCCAAATCCTGAGAGCAATAAGACTTTTTAAGCCCTGGTTACTAGTTAGTGCAAGGCCTCACAATTTAAATCAACCAATCCCTGAGAAAAAAGAAATGGCATGTGTGGAGCTAATTTTATAGTGTATCCCCCCTTTCTTTTTAGTATTCTTGGTAGATCTCAAATATCTTCATATTCTTGCATTGTATATTTTATCTAGCTTTTATAGTTGTTCTTGGCAGGAGGGTTAGTCTGATAAAGCTATTCTATCATAATGGGAGTATAATGTAAAATTGGTGTTATTTCTTAAATGACTGATAAAATTTGAGTGAATCTTTTTTTTGAGGAGGAAGATTTTGGTTAAGCCTCTTTTGTGGAGGATGTTTTAATTAATTCAGTTTATTTAATAGATATAGGACATTTTATGTGTTTTATCTTTCCTTGAATCTATTTCAGTAAATGGTGTTTTTCTGGTAATTTGTCTATTTCACCTAAATATTTAAATTTATTGACATAAATTTGTTCTTAACCTCTATATCTATTGATGCTTAACATACTACCTGAAATTTTAGTGGATTTGTTATGATAAAATGACAACAAATTCTTATATTTATTATGCCACAGTTTGGGCTGGAATCATTGGGGCAGCTTGTTTCTGTACATGTCATCAGCTGGGGCTTGAGGATTAACTTTCATGAAGGCTCATTTATATGGCTGGCAAATTGGTGCTTGCTGGGAGCTCAATCAGAGCTATGGGCAAGGGAATCCTGGTTCCTATCCATGTGGTCCTCTCCAAAGTCTGCTTAGACTTACCCTAACTAATGTCTGGGTTCCATGTTATACTTTGTTAAATTAACATTTGTTAAGTGAAGCACAGTATGCTGGATGGTGAGCCATGGGTTCAATAGTAATAGATCACAACAGAAATTGAAATGGAGAAGTCTGTTACTCACAGGTCCTGGCGGAAGTACATGACACACCTCGAGGGCCCACATGAGAAGATCAAAGCAGGGTGCAGACTGGACTTGGGACACACAGACCTTTATTACAATCCATGGCCTCTGTTTTTGGAGTACCTCGGGGTTCTCAGGCTAAGGCCCAATTGGTTAATTCAAACCAAAAAAAGTAGGATTTTGGTAAACTCCAAGAAGGTCTTATCTAAGAGATGCACAAGGGGAAGGCCCTGGGAGGTGGGAAAGATTGTTTATCACAAAGGCTGTTGGGGAAGTCATATCAAGAACTTGCATTTGCTTGTGACACTGCAGGCTATTAATCGAGGGCATGTGCTTACAATGAGAGGACTAATATAGGTCCCTGTAGTCCCTGTAGGCCACTTGGCCAAACAAAATAGGTCCCAAGGCAGCAATACCATGGAATAGCTTACCTAAACTCTCACCATTACAGTAGCTAGTATCCCAAGAGAACCAGCTAGAAAGTTATGACTTTTTGTGACCTGGCCTTAGAAGTCACATAAAATCTTATCTTCTATAGTCACACATCCACCTAGATTCAAGGAAGAGAACAAAGATCACATCTCTGAATGGGAGGAATGTCAAAATTACATTGGAAAAAAGGCATGTGAGATGGAAATGTTTGAGTCATTTCCAGAAAATGCAGTCTTCCCCAGCACCCTCTTATTATTTTTTAAATTTAATTAGGATCTGTGTTGATTTCTCTCTCTTTTAAAATTCTTGATACTAGTAATTTGTACCACCTAACTATATTTTTCTTTTTTCATTTTTTGGCTCTATCTTTTCTCAGTTGTTTGTCATAGGCTTACTGCCTGTGTTTTCATCTGGATGGATTTATGGTTTTGGGTATTGCATTCAAATTTTTAAACAATTTTGAGTTAATTCCTGTGTACAGTGTAAGCTAGTGGTCCAGTTTCATTCTTTTGCATGTGGCCATCCAGTTCTCCCAACATCATTCATTTATTGGAGAGACTGTCCTTTCTCCATTGTGTATTCTTGGCTCCTTCATCATAAATTAGTTGACTGTATATGCATAGGTTTATTTCTGGGCTGTCTATTCTGTTTCATTGATCTATGTGTCTGTTTTTATGCCAATACTATACTGTTCTGATTACTACAGCTTTGTAATTTGAAATCAGGGAATGGGATGCCTCCAGCTGTGTTCTTTCTCAAGATTGCTTTGTCTATTTGAAGGTTCTATGCAAATTTTAGGATTGTTTGTTCTAGTTCTCTGAAAAATGCCTTTGGAATTTTGGTAGGGATTACTGTGAATCTGTATATTGCTTTGGGTAGTAAGGACATTTTCAGGATATTCTTCTAATGCATATCATTCCATTTATTTGTGTCTTCTTTATTTTCTTTTATTAATGTCTTATAGTTTTTAGTGTACATGTCTTTCACTACCTTGGTTAAGTGTATTCCTAAGTATTTTATTTTATTTTTTTGATGCAATTGTAAATGGAATTTTTTTAAAATTTCTCTTTCTGATATTTCAGTACTAGTATATAGAACACAACAGATTTTTTTTTTAATGTGATGATCCATTTATTTATTTATTTATTTATGGCTGTGTTGGGTCTTCGTTTCTGTGCGAGGGCTCTCTCCGGTCGTGGCAAGCGGGGGCCACTCTTCATCACGGTGCGCCGGCCTCTCACTATCGCGGCCTCTCTCGTTGCGGAGCACAGGCTCCAGATGCGCAGGCTCAGTAGTTGTGGCTCACGGGCCTAGTTGCTCCGTGGCATGTGGGATCTTCCCAGACCAGGGCTCGAACCCGTGTCCCCTGCATTGGCAGGCAGACTCTCAACCACTGCGCCACCAGGGAAGCCCCTCACAACAGATTTTTATATACTGATTTTGTATCCTGCAACTTTACTAAATTTGTTTATTAGTTCTAACAGTTTTCTGTTGGAGTCTTTAGGGTTTTCTGTGTATTTATAATATTTTGTCATCTGCTAATAGTGACAGTGTTACTTCTTTCTTTCCAATTTGGATGCATTTTATTTCTTTTTCTTCCCTAATTGCTCTGGCTAGGATTTCCAATACTGTGTTGAATAAAAGTGCCCGAGTGGGCATCATTGTCTGGTTACTGAACTTAGAGAAAAGCTTTTAGCTTTTCATCATTGAATATGATATTAGCTATGGGCTTATCATATATGGCATTTATTATGTTGAGTTACGTTCCCTCTATACCTACTTTGTTGAGAGTTTTTATCATAAATGGACTTGAATTTTGTTAGATGTCTTTTTTTGCATCTATTGAGTTGATCAGATAACTTTTATCCTTCATTTTGTTAATGTGGTGTGTCACACTGACTGATTTGTGGACGTTTAACCATCTTTTCATCCATGGAATGTATCCCACTTGATCATGGTGAATGACAGTTTTAATGTATTACTGAATTTGATTTATTATTTCATTGAGAAATTTTATATCTATGTTCATCAGGTATATAGGCCTGTAATTTTCTTGCTTGTGGTGTCATTGTATGTTTTTGGTATCAAGTTAATGCTGACCTCATAAAAGGAGTTTGGAAGTGTTTCCTTCTTCTCTATTTTTTGGAAGAGTTTGAGAAAGATTTGTATTTCCTTAAATATTAGAATACTAATATTTAAAGTATTCTTCTTTAAATATTTGTTAGAATTCACCAGTGATCTGATGATCTGATCCCAGACTTTTGTTTGCTGGTTTTTTGTTTTTTTTTAATTGATTCAATATCCTTACTAGTAATCAGTCTGCTCAGATTATTTTTCTTCATGATTCAGTCTTGGTAGGTTGGGTTGTATGTTTTAGGAACGTACCCATTTCTTCTAGGTTGTCATATTTGTTGGCATATAATTGTTCATAGTAGTCTCTTATGATCCTCTTTATTTCTGTGATGTCCATTGTAATGTCTCTTCTTTCATTTATAGTTGTATTATTTTGAGTCCTCTCTCTTTTTTCTTGGTGAATCTAGTTAAAGGTTTATCAATTTTGTTTTTCAAAGAACCAGATTTTAGATTTATTCATTTTTTAATTGTCTTTTAGTCTCTGTTTAATTTTTTTTTTCTATTCTGATCTTTGTTATTTCCATTTTCCCACCAACTTTGCGGTTTATTTGTTCTTTTTTTTTTTTTTCCAGTTCCTTTCAGTAATGTAATGTTAGCTTTTTTATTTGAGATTTTTCTTGTTTCTTGATATTGGTATCACTTTCTATTGCATCATATAATTCGTTTATTATGTTTATTGCTTTTTTAATGATAATTCTTTGCTCTAACCTAAACTCCTTAACTGAGACAAACTTTGCATGTTTTGGTCACTCATGTAGTCTAAGTACCTAGAGAGTGCCTGTCTCAAAGTAACTGCTCAGTGAGGACTTACCTGTTGAATAGCTGAATAAATTATGCCTTGTACGTCCTTGAAACTTTTGATGATTTTAGACATGGCAAACATCTCCCAACTGTTATCACCATGGAAGTTTTGGGAGCTGCTGGGTCAGGAAGAGGTACAATACATGGAGTCCTGATATGATGTAACTCCACAAAGACTTTACACACTACTCCAGGCTGGAATTTCTTCCTTCTCCCCTGAACCTCTGCAACATTCATAGTCTATTTATTTACTTTTTATTGAAGTATAATTGATTTACAAGGTTGTGTTAGTTTCTGGTATATAGCAAAGTGATTCAGTCATACATATACATATGTATATATATATTCTTTTCCATATATATATTCTTTTTCATATTCTTTTCCATTATGGTTATTACAGGGTATTGAATATAGTTCTCTGTGCTATATAGTAGGCACTTGTTGTTTATCTATTTTATACATAGGAGATAGTATCTGCTAATCCCAAACTCCTCATTTATCCCTCCCCCACCCCCTTTCCCCTTTGGTAACCATAAGTTTGTTTTCTATGTCCATGAGTCTGTTTCTGTTTCATAAATAAGTTCCTTTGTGTCATATTTAAAATTCCACATATAAGTGATATCACATGGTATTTGTCTTTCTCTGCCTGGCTTACTTCACTTAGTATGATAATCTCCAGGTCCATCCATGTTGCTGCAAATGACATTATTTCATTCTTTTTATGGCTGAGTAATATTCCATTGTGTATATGTACCACATCTTCTTTATCCATTCATCCATCAATGGACATTTAAGTTGCTTCCATGTTTTGGCTATTGTAAGTAGTGCTGCTTTAAACATTGAGATGCATGTATCTTTTTGAATTATTATTTCCTCCAGATATGTGCCCAGGAATGGGATTGCTGGATCATATGGTAACTCTATTTTTTAGTTTTTTAAGGAACCTCCATACTGTTTTCCATAGTGGCTGCACCAATTTACATTCCCACCAACAGTGTAGGAGGGTTCCCTTTTCTCCACACCCTCTCCAGCATTTGTTATTTGTAGACCTTTTAATAATGGCCATTCTGACTGGTGTGAGATGGTACCTCATTGTAGTTTCAATTTTCATTTCTCTAGTAATTAGTGATGTTGAGCACATTTTCATGTCCCTATTGGCCATCTGTATGTCTTCCTTGGGGAAATGTCTATTTGGGTCTTCTGCCCATTTTTTGACTGGGTTTGTTTCTTTTTTTGTTATTGAGTTGTATGAACTGTTTGTATATTTTCAAAATTAAGCCCTTGTTGGTCACATTATTTGCAGATATTTTCTCCCAGTCTGTAGGTTGTCCATTCATTTTGTTTATGGTTTTCTTTGAGGTGCAAAAGCTTATAAGATTAATTAGTTGCCTACATTCATAGTCTAAACCACTCAGTTTAACACTTAAATTTTTATAGTTTTGTATTACATGATATTTATATCAGTTGGAGTTTGATCAGGAAAACAGAATTCATTGTATTTTGTAGTATAAACATTTTCAATATAAGAAATTCGGGGTTTATGTAAGTTTTTCAAAAGCTTCTCAGCATGCAGCACTGAAGTGAGTGGCTTTTTAAAGAGCTCCTTCCTGTAGAAGCTGGTTAGCCTTTCAAACCTCTTGGGGTAGTTCCCAAAGACCATCTCGGCCAGCAGGACCAATATCCGTGTTTTTCAAGAAGCTTATCTAGGTGCTTATTTGAAACTCACATCTGCCCAAGTATCTGGCCACAACTGCATCCAAAGAATAATGGCTTCCCCTTTTCTTCCTCCTTCCAAATTTCACGTGAGTGTTTCTCATTAAAGACCTCTAACTCAGAACAGATGGGCAAGGGGATTCTGGAAATGTAGTTGCTGGTTTCTTCTCTGCTGAGGAGACCTTAACAGGGAGAACTGGTGATATCTAGCTGACCACACATAATCCAACAAATATTTATTTTCTTATATCTGCATAAAAAATCATCTAGGAAGAAGTATTTTTGTGAAAGACAAATAATAATATTCAGATCATATTGATTTATTGGAGATGTAGTGCATGTGCTAAATGGATTACAATGAGTATATATCTAAAAACATTTCACAAAAATATTATAAAATTATTTTATAATAATAGTTTGTACTGGATCTTTGTATCTACAAATAATAAACTGACCTATTTGGAGGGCACTCTAAATGATTTACAAATCAGGAAAGAGAATTTAATAAATCAGGGAGAAATTTGTTAAGGATATGAGTAATAATAAATGATGGGTAATGAATAATAAATTCGTGTCTACATAATCAAAAGTTTATTATATATTACTCCTAAAGGCTTGGAAGAAAATAGTTTGAGAACCTAACATACCTTGAAGCAGAATTAATTATTCTGTTTAAAGTTCAGCCCAGAACTTCAGGGAATGACCGTGTAATAATTGGTCATTGCATCTCACAAAGTATTGATTTGAGTCAGATTCAAAACTATTGAAGAACTAATTATCTTATATATATATTTTAAAAGGCTCCTAATTTGTGGTATCCATTTTCTAAAGAAGTATAGAATGTACTTTTTGTTTTTCCTTCTATATCCAAGATAGAATGACAATCATCTTTGGCATGAAACTATATACCTCTAGCAATTTAGATTGCAAAGTCCATGAAGGCAAGAAGAGCATCCCTTGTGTTCATGAAAATATCCCGGGAACGTAGAATAATGCCTGACAAAAAACATAAGCTAATCAAGTTTTACAGAATGTATGGCTTGTATTCATCCTACTTGATTACAGATTTGCTTGGAAGTAAATTTTCCCTCTGTGGAGTTTCTCTGCTTTTATGTATTTAGATTTATATACATAATTTTAATGATTATTATTATTTCATGTAATATCTCAAATTGTTTTTCTTTTTATCTTTCCAATGGCTGATAATTTTTCCACTTGTTCATTTTTGATTAAACCAAATAATTGGGAGTTTTTACTTTTTCTACTTTTATGTCTCAGTTCTGGCTATAATCCAAATTGGGTAATAACATTCAGACTACCAAAAATTCTCTCTGCAATTTTATTGAAAATCATTGCTCTTTATTTTCTCTACTAAAACTCTTTTCTTGGGGATTACTGGGACATAGTGGCAATTCTGTCACATCTGAGAGGAGACATTTCATTTCTGTGTTTGTACCATGTAATGTATTCACTGCTGTAAAAATGAGACCTGCTTCTTACTGCCATGTTAAAGAAAGATGTTGATTATTTAATTAACATTAGCAGTGTAGTTAATGTCATTGGGTCTAAGGCATAAAAGTGGAAAGCAAGTCAAGAAAAGGGGAAAGAGTTAGTGTGCTTAACAGAATGTATTTTCTCTTTTCACATTGAAGACGATAACCTATGTCTCTGGTGAAGTGTGCTTTTTAAAGGTATTTATTTGTTTTAATTGAAGTATAGTTGATGTACAATATTATGTTAGTTTCAGGTGTAAACATAGTGTTTTGACATTTAAATACATTACAAAATAATCACTGCAATAAGACTAGTAACCATCTGTCACCTCACAAAGTTATTGCAGTATTATTAACTATATTCCCTATGCTGTATATTACTTCCCATGACTTACTTATTTTATAACTGGAAGTTTGTACCTCTTAATTCCCCTTCACCTATTTCTTGTGAAGTGTGTTAATTAACATATTGGAGTTTTGCTTAATGCTACATGAGGGAGACATTAAAATAGCAGTGAGTATTTTTCATCTACTCTCACTCTTCCTAACATTCAACATTGGGAGTTGTATTACTACAGGCAATTACAAAAAAAGTGTTTCTAAGTGCCCAATTCTAAAGGTATGACTGTCATTTTTGCTACTTTGCCCAGACTAAATGACCCCAGTTTAGAACATTTTGATGACATTGCTAAGCCTGGAGGTTGTAATTTTTTTTTAAGTAAGGTTTATTTAGGTATAATTTATGTACAGTATAATTCACTCATTTTACTGTACAGTTCTATGAGTTTTGACAAATGCATATCATCGTGTAACTGTCATTAAAATTAGGATATAGAATAGCTCCATTACACCAAAAAATTCTTTGTGCTTATTTGTAGTCAACTTTTTCTCCCAACTCCAACTCTTGACAACCATTGATATGCTTTTTGTCCTTATAGTTTTGCTTTTTAGGTAATTTCATATCAATGGGGTCATACATTATATAGCCTTTTGAGTCTGGCTTCTTTCATTTAGCATAATACATTTGATATTCATCTATGTTGTTGGGGTATTAGTAGTTTATTTCTTTTAGCCTAAAGTTTAAATGATAGATTCACCAACTATCACTTGTTCAAATTCTTTTAAAGCTGATATATATATATATATATATATATATATATATATATACACACACACACACACACACACACATACACACACACACACACACACACACACACATTGGGAGTAAATAAATATCTACTCTCAAATCTTTGAGCATAATTTCTGTCTGTTTCACTGGAAAATCACAAGGAGAATAAAAATTGTGGAAAAGCAATAAAATTAAACTAATTAAGCAAACCATATTCAAAGAATGTAAATATATGCACTTATACTTTCCAGTTAAAATAAGGCCTTTATAGGCTAGACTAGTGAATATATGATCTATGAAACATTTGAGTCTACCAGTGATTACCATATTCTCTGCATGCCTTCAAGAAAAGTTTAGGCTACGTGATTGAAAATTAAACATTTATCAGAGTAGTTGTTGCTCTAGTAAATACAAAAAGAATTAACCATTCATACTTCTTTACAAAGTGTTGCCCTAATTTATTCCTCAATACCATATCATCTGGTTATAAGAAGGTACAAACTCAGTCATGTAGTAATATTTAATTGTACTGAAATTTGACCTTACCTTTTAGTGTAACAAATAGACAGTGGAGTTTCAACATTAATACCATTCATGTATCATTTTTCTAATTGTGTTTTGCTTTTATTGATCCCATCAAGTGTGTGATATTGAAGTATATTTCATCCCTACTAATTGTAATGAGGTTATTCAAATACATTAAGCAGAATGTTTTTGCACATTATATTTGAACCAATAGAGAGCATTGTCTTACATTTTAATGGAATATTATAATTTCTTATGCTTTCTGTGTTGTGGGATCAGTTATAGGATTATAAAGGTTTTTTTTTTTTCTTTCCTTAGAAACAAGACCTTACCATTTAATTGAAGAGCTCAAAGAGCTCAAGTGGAGAAAGATAGGATATTTTAAAAGGAATTCCATATAAAAGAATTATCCTACCATGATGAGATAGAATGAGAAACAAAACACTGTCACACTGGCCCCATCCCATTTAAGTATCAACCATTTTGCAAATGCATCTTTCTTTTTTTGCCCCCTTGCCTGACAAGTCTTGTGTATTTTATTTGTATACAAGTGAATGGCAGTTTATTGTGTCCCAGAGGACAGGGTATTAATGATCATTTGCTTCCTGCTGTGGGGCCTGTCATAATTTTGTAGTCAGAAGAATGACAGAAGTAACAGCCAATCAGTATGCTAATACTGCCTGAGAATGGGTAGTTAGTCCATTTTAACCATGGGTTTTTTTTTTTTTTTGCCAAATACTTAGATAATTTTTATTATAAAAATGCAATTATTGATAGCATTGCAAATTGCTAGATGGAACCCATTGAAGAAACCATACATTTCTTTTGTGTGGCAGTCAGACTTCTGTCTCAGCAGGTGTCTTCTCGGGAAAAAAGAAAGACTTCTAATCTGAAAGCCCATTTTGGTCAGCAAGAATCAATCACTAAAATATTCAGCAATTTGTTATATCAATATCTTAACGTGGAGAATTCTATGCAGCATACGAAAATTGAATCCTAGTCTCTGATAAGTAAATAGAAGGCAGAATCTTTAAAAATGATAGTTGAAACCAAATGTAAAAAATCTTGTAGATTTATACAATGTGATGTCATTCATTTTTCTCTTTACTATTCTATTTGTTTCTTCAGTTTTCATGGCATTTGTTTTTTGTGGTGGTTTTTTTTTTTTTGAAAAATGGAAAAGATATACCCCAAAGCAATAGCTTTCAGTGCTGATGTATACATATTCAAATATTTTATTAGCCATTTTATAACATACAGCCTATAGTGAGTATATTCTTAATTAGCGGGAAAAAAAGAGTTTCTTAAAATGATTTCTGAGTGTTTTTGCACAGCACATGAACACATGATTACAGAAGGGATTAGTGGATTAAGGTATCGACTGTTGGTGGCCTTAAGGCTGCAGATAACAAGAGCTCTATTTTCTTTCAATAAAATCACATTTTATTCTTACCCGCATACAAACAATGCCAACTATGTAAGCTATAAACAGAATTTTTTTGAGAACACTATTGTCAAGTTAAATATATTCATCATAGAGAGCAAAATAATAATAAAATCAGTAACAACAAATTTCACATATGTATATATCTGCATGAAATACAAGGTAATATCATTTAACATCACAAATATGTTTGAGGAGTTCTGATTCACCCCTGGGGCTGGAGAAAGAGTTCTTATATATATTAAGATTTGAGCTTAGTTATTTCAAAATGTAAACCTCTTAGACTATCAATGCTATAGGCCGAAAAATATTTAATATAATTTAATAAAAATTAAGTAGACATGATATCAAATGCAATTTTACTTTTTGGAAAACAGAGAAACAAACCTTGTTTGCTGCCTGGTGGTGTTTTTATATATGCAAACCTTTTTACATTACAGAACAAACTAGCTGCCTTCCATGATCCCATAAACATTTTGCTGTTTTATGAGATGTTTGTAATAAATGTGCTTGATGATTTTTTTTACAATTGCCTATTAGAAATACACAATTTTTTGATTAAATATTTAGGGATAACTCAATTTCAGGTCACAAGATTATAAGCTAAGAATTGACATGGATGACAAAATACATGTTTAATCTATTTAAATTTACTTGTGTATTTATTTTAGAGAGTAAATTTTCTAGTTTACAGAGATTTTTGCATTTCAATCAATTGCAAACCTGTCTAAAATACTGCTAGTGTGGCTTGGGGCAGGGAAATAGCTTTAAGCTGCACACACATATAGTCACAAGGGTGAATAGCTATAATTATATTGGAGTGCATCCAAGAAATCAGCTATTCTGTTTACATTTACTGCCTCTTCAAATTTATGTGCACCTCAAGCAGACATACTGTAAATTGATTTTAATACTAAAAATTGTTGACCTTAATAGTGCAGTTTATTGACTATTTTTCATGTTGCTGTTATCTTCCAAAAAATCTAAAATTAAGGTAAACATTGATAATCATTTACTATAATTTCAAACTATAGCTTTCCTCTTTAAGATTTAAAAAGCCTATTGGCTTAATGTAGTCAAAGGCAATTCATGAAAATATGAAAATAAGGTCTTATTCTAAGGTCCTTTAAAATTGGAATGGTCGACTACAGATTACAATGGTCAACTACAGACTGAGGTATCCTTTGAATTATCCTGGAAACAGAGTTTGGCTTATGTTCAAGCATCCATCCTAGGTTGGATTTCAAAGAGAATGAGTGAAGGTAAAGTTTGAACTACTCTAGTTATAGGTGATGTAAAAAGGAATATCATATTTATCCACTTATTTGTGAAAGATTAATTTTACCATTTAGGCCTATAAGATATTTTAAGGTTCTCTCTTTCTTCAATTTACCTTTATAAGGATACATATTGATCTGGGCCATGGATAAAACCCAACAGCAACCTTTGGACTTTCCTTCAAGTTCTGCTTCTTCAGAATTTCATCCACTTGGTGTAATAAGGTAGGTCGAGAAGTACCTTCTTTCTTAGGTTTATGTTCCAACCTAGACACCAAATTGGGAGCCTGAGAAAAGGAGGCCTGGGGCAAGAAACAGGCCAGACGACAGTCTATGGGGAAAGACTTCTTTGGCTGATTCTGATCAACAGGTGTGGCCACTGGATTTGGAATCCATTGCCATAGGTATTAATACTTCTTTTCCAGCTCTATTGAGATATAATTGACATATGACATTACATAAGTTTAAGGTGTACAATGTGATGATTTGATACATTTGTTATATTGTGAAATATTTATCACAATAAGGTTACTTAACACACCCTCTAACTCACATAATTACCATTTTGTTGTTATGGTGAGAACATTAAAGCTCTACTCTCACAGCCACCTTCAAACATACAATACAGTATGGCAGTAATAAATTTTATTTCCCCATGGGTTCAGCTGTTTTGCATAAACCTTCTTTTAAGTTACTAATCAGGAAGGTCAGCAGCAGCAACAGATATTTGAAAGAGATTTGACATTAAATAACTTTCCATTTCTTTTTAAATAACAGAAGATCATGCCCTTTGTTTCTATATTACTAAGAGGATGCTCTTACACACTACAATGGAAGAAGAGCTACTGGTCAGTTAATATGTGCTTTGCCCATCGTAATCATTTATTCAAGATAATATAATGCTAAAGGGCATTGATTCTGCTTGGTTTCAAAGCTTCTCCTGCCATTAACTAGCTGAGTGACTAGGTTAAGTTACTTAACCTCTCTAGGCACCAGTATATTCATTTATAATTCAGTAAAATAGTAGAATCTGCATTATAGGGTTGTTTTGAAGATTAAAGTGGCAATGCAAATCTAGAATTAAAAAAAATTTATCTCATATATTATGTGCTATGTAAGCATTTGCCCTTAATGCTTAATACTAATTTATTTATTCAGTCACTCATCTGTTAACTGAATCTATCCAACTTTCTACCATTTTATACATCAGTTCATTCTGGGACTAAGGTAAGCACTGTGGAGAATTCTGCAATGTATAAATAGAATGGCTTATGTCACTGCAATGTATAAAGGTATAAAGAGGATGGTTTATGTCACTGAAGAACCAATTGTCTGGTAGGAGAATTAACACAGGTAGGTACTTAGATAATATTGTGGGTGTTCAGAGGAATACAAATAAAAAGAATAGATACAAATTTATTGTCATAATGTCGGGCACTATGCTAGATACCTTACATACATTATCTCATTAATCTAGCACTTAGATGAGAGGAAAAAGATTTTGTGCAGTAAGTGATGAATGATACAAGTAATAAAGGGCTGTTTGGATTTGAATTTAATGACAAGGGAGAAAAATCCATTCCCTTCAGAGAGGAGTAAGTATGCTGCGGCACAAAGACTGGCCCAGGGAAAAAGCCAAACAGCTCTGTTTGGTAAGAACAGAAGTTACAAGGGGAAAAAAAAAGCTGATATGCCATCACCTAGGGGCTTATAGAATAATGTAAAGGAGAGATAACAATGTATCAGTAATTTTAATTGGATTAGCATAATCGAAAATGTGACAGTTAATAGATATACAAAATATTGTCATATAGATTTTTAATATAATACCCTTGATTATAAATATTTCCTATCAAAATAGAAGGTGGGAAGGCAGTTAATAACATGATCATTTTAATAAAAGACTGATTTTTAGCAAGTTTTTGTTTGGTTCTTGTCAGGAGACAATTCTCCATGAATTTTTCATACTTCTGCATTGTCTTGGTCTTCTGAGCAAAGGCATTTACAGTTAATTTAAGAATATTTGAACAAGGAGTTATTCCAGGGTAGTAAAAGTTAGAGACATCAGCCTTCCCAGACATGGTCCAGGTTATTAAATATAGAGATATCTCCCCATCTCCAGAGAATATTTGCTTATATACCTGAGTAAAGATAAGATTTTTCTTTCTCCAGAGAGGAAATTAGGCAAATCACTAGCAGCCTTACATAAGGTCAGTTTCCTAATTTAGGGTTCCTCTTCTGTAATGCACCCCATTTTTTGTGCAAGTACCATCTGGCCCCCTAATACACTGTCCTGTGGAGATTGGGGTTTGGAGAATAGACACAAAGTGTTACTCTAGCTGCTGCTTTTGTGTCCAATAATAAACTGCTTTTGTCTCTGACCCACAGGCCTCATGTTTTCTGTGTGTGTGTATATATACATATACACAGTATAAGCATATATATATATACTGTATATAATGTACGGTGTGTATGTATACACTGTATATAATATATAATATATATATTTATGCACTTACATGTAGGGCACATTTTGAGACCCTACACATTTTCTGACCCTAACAGTCTTTGTGGCAGACAGAGACTTACTATATTATATATTCTCTAAATCTAACCCCTTCCCTCCGCAGAACTCAGCTAATCTGTATTGTCTGTTCCCTTAACTAGAGATGTGGCCATGTAGTGAAATATTAGCAATGGAAGATGAGCAGAAATGCTAAGAAAGTTAAGGAGAGGTAAGTCTTATCTATCTACTCTGTCTTCTTTCACACAGACCCAGGAAGCTTCATTGAAGATGGTAGCTTCTCAAGATGGAAGGAACCTGTGTCCTGACTGACCATGTGCAGTGGACCATATACACCCTTTGACAACCATGTTGGACTGTGATATGGTCAAGCAGTAAGTGTTAACACACTAACATCTTGAGATCGTTTGTTATAGAAGTTAACCTCTGACTTTAAAGATCTGAATTAAAAAATCTCATTGGTCTCCTTTGCAGAACACTAGGGAACAAATTCATTATTCTGTCAATTGGTAGGTCAAGAGAGAGTCATCATATTTGTTACTTTCATGCACCCAGTGTATTTTAAGGTAACTAAATAATTAATGAAGAAGAGTTTCTCTTTTTAGATGGAATTTATTAATGATATTAGATTTAGAATATTTAATGACATTATTGAATTATAGTTAGTTTTGTAAGGATATTGTAATGTTTTTGAAAAATAGTCCTTATGCTTAGCAATAAATGTTGAAGTTTTCATGGATGGAAAAAAAACAGCTTATTTTAGTGAGCTTATTTTTCTAACAAGTAGAAGTGAATACTAAAGAAGAATTCTTCCAATTGGACATTAAAACACCCTGCTAAGCAAATTTTCTTTCTAAAGGTATATAAAAAGCAAGCCTGAAGAATTTCTTAAAATAAAATTTAGGAAATGATGACAAATAAAAATAAAAATTTTTAAAAATTAAAATGAATTCACTGAACAGCTAAATTAATAATGTAGAGAAAGAAAAATCCAAAATGAAGTACAGGAAAGGGATTGATAAAGGTAAAAGCAGGAGTTATTAAGTTAGAAAACAGATAAAATATAGAAGTAATAAGTTCAAAAATTTTCTGAAGTGACTGAAAAGATAAATAAACCACTAGTTAAGCTAAACAAATATACAATATCTATATATGGAGAGAGAGAGAGAGAGAGAGTACATATTATATAAACCTATATATATCATTTGTTTCAGGAAAGGAAGGTGTTTCAATATCAAGAAATATACCATATAATTTGGATTATTTGAGTTTAAAAAGAAAAATAATAAATTATCATAACTTACCTAAGAAGACAAAAAACTTGTTTAGTGAAATGAAAAGTTTAAAACTTGGTTACCTATGAAAAGTTTAGAAGGGCAGTGGAAGATTCCCAATCTAAAAAAATTAAAATTCCAAGACTGTATGGTATCGAGTGTGATGGAAAACTCCCCAATTCATTTAATAAAGTCATTATTACTTTTATATAAATACTTGAGTGGCTAATAAAAGACAAAACAAAACAAATAAACACAAAATACTACATACAAATCTCGTTAATGTAGGCACAAAAATTCTAAATAAAATTCTGGGAGCTACTGAGCCTGCGCGTCTGGAGCCTGTGCCCCGCAACGGGAGGGGCCGCGATAGTGAAAGGCCCGCACACCGCGATGAAGAGCGGTCCCCGCACTGCGATGAAGAGTGGCCCCCACTTGCCGCAACTAGAGAAAGCCCTCGCACGAACCGAAGACCCAACACAGTCAAAAAAATAAAAAATAAATAAATAAATAAAGTAGCTATAAAATTCTATATAAAAAAAAAAAAAAAAAAAAAATTCTGGGAAACTAAGACTTGGTATGATAAAATAAATACATACTACACCAAAAGTATTTATATCAGGGAATGCAAAGATCTTTAAATATCAGGAAGTCTTTCAACCTAATCTATAATATCATTCAATCAATGAGGGAAAACCATGTGATCATTATTGATATGTGCTAAAAAGTAATTTGATGAATTCAGAAGCCATACCAAATAAAAATTGATAATAAAAGAATATAATAATAGAAGACAACTACTTAAACGTCATCGATACTGCCAAAATCAACAATAAGCATCACTGTAACTGGTGGAACATTAAAGCTATTTCTATTAAAAGCAGAAACAAGGCACAAATGGCTTTCTCCCTTATTATTCAACATTGTTTGGAGGTTTTAGTAAATACAGTGAAACAGGAAAATAAAATAATCATTGTAAATATTGTCTATAAATAGATACCAGTGTACATGGAAACTTTATATATGATAAAATAGATATTTCAGTTTGGTGGGATACAGATGATTAATTTACTAAATGGAAATGATTCAACACACTATCCATCTTGGATGAAAAATAAATCTAGATAGACTAAAATTTAAATACATAAATAAAATAAATATTTGAGAAAAAATTTAGAAGCTATCAGATAAGAGTAAGAAATAATTCTCTACCTCTATAGCAAGAAAGTGTAAATTATAGTAATGTACTTATATCACTTTGTGCACTTCTTATTGGGGAATTAAATCAAGTGATAACACCTGCTGCTCGCAGTGAGGTAGTATTCTCATACCTTGCTGATGGAAACGTGAACTGTGACAGCCCTCTTGAAAGATAGAAAGATTTTTGTACTAAGCAATATGGCTCCTGGCACTGTATGCCAAATAAATTAAAGTAAAAATATAAAATTATTTTTTCACAAGCATGTGAAACATGTTTCTGGTAAAAAATAGAAACAAATGACTCTCTCATCAATAGGAAAATGGTTGAATTAATGTTACTATATATATATAGCATGATATTCATACTGTAGTATAACTACCATCCATATTATTACACAGGATTTAAAAGAAGAAGGTCATTTTCACATTAAATGAGAAAAAAAACATGAAATTGAGCAGTGGAAAACTATGATCTTATTTTTATAACACAAGTAACAAAAATGTATATTTATAAGTATGTATACATATCTATCATCTATCATGTATTTATGAATCTGTATTTCATTATATAAGCACCACAGAAGGTATGAAAAGATACACAGCAGGTTTTTAAAATTAGTTGGTCTGATAGTCTTGGAAAATGAAGTATGGAAAAGAGAGTAAAGGAACATCATCATCATCATCATAAATAATAATAGTAAAGGCTGCCTGATATATATGATGCTTAATAACGCATGAATCAATCATTAAGGTGTTAGTAGTGATTATCCTAGAGTGGTGGGTATTCAACTGATTTTTACTTCCTTCTTTAAATCTTTGAATATTTTTTTACTTTTTATAATGTGATTATGTTTTCTCATAATCAGGAGAACTTTCAGCTCCTTTATTTATGGGGGTAGGGGAAGTATAACAGTCCTGTCTGAGAAAAGTCTAGGAGCAGAAAGTTTATGTTAGCATGAAGAACAGAAACTAAGAACTCAAAGAACCAGAATTGGGTAACTTTCTCTGAACAATGACTAGAGCAAAGGTACCAAGGTCCAAAGACTCACAGGAGACATACAGCTAGGTATTTCCAGGAAAAAGGCATAAGATTGTCAAATCTTGATGCTTTTATACTTTACATAACTAAGATCTTTTTATCATTAAGCATCATTTGTAACTAAGCTTTCCATGTACATCATTCTGCAGAGAAAGAGTAGGCTGCTTATGTCCACGTGAGTCTGCCATTCAACGGGAGTTTTCCTTCTCTGGCATTTAGTAGTAATTAAGTGTCTTGTGATCTAAACCAAGGTGAAACTGAAAAAATCTTGTGTCTTAAATCATAGAGCAGAAATCCATATTCAAATCATGAAGATAAATAGTATGTCTTGAGGCTGTTAGGGACACGGAGTGTCCAGTAACATTTTTACCCCTGAATTCATCTCCTTCCACCCTACAACTCACCCATCCCTTCCTTCTTGTCTTTGTTCATTCTTCACTGAACATTGGAGAAGGCTAGTGGGTCTCCTTAATCAAATCTCTAGTCCAGATCTCTCCTCTGAGCTTCATAACTCTTTATCCAAAATTTTACACAACATATGTTCTTGGACACTTCAAAATCCAGTACACCAAAAACCCAAACCATGATCTCTCCCTCCATCATCCACTCCCAAATCTTGTCTTTCTCTAGAATTCCCAGTTCCAGTAAGTGGCATCACCAGATGAACAAGCTAGAAAACTAGGAGTTATCTTTGACACAATTTTTGTCACCCTCCCCTACATTCAATTAAATGGCAGTTCTTTTGATTTCTTCACTTAAACGTCTCTCAAATTAATCTATTTCTACTCTATCTGCACTTCCAGCACAGCATAGTAACCCACATTAGCACAGCCTCATGACCGAACTATTGTAATAGCCATCTAGCTGGTACCCTCTTCATTTTGGAACCCCTCCAACACAATCTCCATCCTCCAACTTGAATAATCCTTTGAAAAAAATCACCTCTGTATAAAATGTTTCAGCAATTTTCTCTTATACTTCGAATAAAGGTCCAAATGCTTCAATGGCCAACAGGACTGCACATATACTGAACCTCAACTGTATCTCTGGTCTCAATTTACGATACACTCTGCCCCCACTCTCAACATCTCAGACACACGTTTCTGTCTCTTCAGATGTGCTTTGCTGTCTCCTGCTTCAAGGCCTCTTTCCATGCCAGTTTTCCCCTTTCCTGGGAACACTCCCTAACCCCTTCCTCCATCCAAATGCCTGCAGAAACTTCTGTTCACACTTCAGATCTCGGCTGAAATGAGACTTCTCTGTGCTTACAACCCAGCACTTTTCATGATTTGTATCCCTGTCTGGAATGATTACTTGGTTAATATCGTCACCCTTACTCCCAGAAGCTATAAGTTCTACAAAGACAAAGTCTATGTCCCTTTTAAATCACCACTATGTCCTTTATACCCCACACAGGGCTCAACCCAAATGTGGTACTCAGTACATATTTGCTGCATAAATAATTGGCTGTGGTCTACCTAAATGTGATATCCCATAATTCTCTTCTATTCTCTTCCTTGGGTACTTAACCCTGGAGCTATTCATCTTGATAATTTGGTGTTTCCCCTCTATTATCAATATTTATACTATGGTCTTTATTTATACATGCTCTGTTTTGTGGTTTTATGATTTTGTGATATTATAGTTTAAGATTCTAAATGTAAACCTCTTTTTTTTCTGTAAACATGGGTTATATTTAAGTTTTCTATAAATGTGTGTTGTATATAGTCTCTATCATGAAACAGATATAAAAGGTAAGCAAATGCAATAGCATGTATAGGACCCATAAAATAAATAGAAAATTATATTGAAAAACATATGCAAATAAATAGAAGCCATTTTCATGGGCTTGAAGTTCCTAGGCGAAGTTTTGTATCTTAACTATGGCTGTATATTTCACAACACCTAGGTTAGGAGCTTGCACTCAGTGGGCAGTCAGTCGTACATAATGAAGGTCTCATCTTTAAAAACGTTTGCAAGAAGTTAGCATTTGCTATACATGCATTACATGTTGAGCTAATTATTTCTGTCCCTTTTAAAAGTATCAAATGAATGAAATCAAGTAAGGATCCTCATAGATGAGGACTATAAATAACACATTTCTATAGTAATACATATTTCTTCAAGATTAATTTAAATGTGAAAAAATTTGTCCCTATAAAAAAAAAGTCAATTTAGACTTACCGTATTAATTTGAGAAGGCATCAGATCAAATTTATGAGGTTCATTAAACTTAGGGAATTAAATTTCAGAAACTGGTATTTCTTACTAATAGATTCCAAGAGTAATATTTAGCAGCCTGTCAAATATGTGCTTATTTATCATGTAAATTGACATTAGAGATCAGAACAAGTAAAGTTTTATATAGGTTTTTTGCAGACTCACTAAGTGTTTATAACTTAAAATTTTAATAAAGTAGTATATTACAAAGCATGAGTCCTCTCTAACTCCAACTATATGAAAATCTCAGACTATCACCAAATTGCTCTATTACCATTCTTGATGCACCAGCTGTGTCTTGATTGGGTGGATTGCTAAAGTATGGTATTACTTACCAGGAAGCTACAAATATTTGTATAATATTGGTTTCTCACATAAGAATACACAGAATTATTTGTGAGTTTTTCTTTAGTTGCCTGGGTTTTGTGACATATGCAATGAATACAGAGGAAATTATTCTCATTTGTATGTTTTCCAGGAGTATTTTGATGCATATTAAAGTAATTTTGAGACTACAAGAAATTAAAGCAGCATGCAAGTGGAAATTATATTTATGTTTAAAAATAAAGAGACCTACGTAATAACATTACAAAGGCTCTATTGTCTGTCATAACTAAAAAGCACAGGTAGGTAATAGGATTCAATGACAACACTCAGATTTGTGGCCCTAGCTCTTTCAGTTATTTCCTTCATAGGAAGCTATAAACTATATTGTGAAATGCTGAGTCTAGTATGACTTCCCTGTCTTCCTAAGAAGCAGTTGTTTTGACTTAATGTTGATATTGCCTCCTTTTCACTCACTTCTCTTTCCTTCTTTGATTAGTCATTGCCTCTATCTAAAATAATTAGAATTTACTGCCTACTAAATATAGGCATCTTTTCATTTGCCATGTCTGAATCAATGCATTTCAAACAACAGTCTGAAAACAACACAATTTTAAAAACAACAGATTTCGTAAAGATCTAACCAATCAGCCTATATAATTTGGAACTGGTAAGTGTAGCTGCACCTAAAATTAATAAAACTTAGCCATGGGTGTTTTCAAGCATCCATTCTCATCCAAGATTTTGTGGTTTCAGAGAGAATCTGATTATTATTTTTCATAATTCACTATTTAGATGAAAGCCATGAAATACAGTGGAGGAAATTGGTATAAAACATTTAAAAAGTGAAATGCTATGAAATGAAATAGAATGACAGACCTTCTCAGTATTTAATATATTCAGCTGAACAGTAAGACTTGATCTTTTCTTGAAATCATTGTTTAGAAATAACTCTTCTCAATAGAATTTGATTAAACATTATCAGACTTTGAAGGCAAATAAAGAATGAGACTCAGTAGAAATTGTTCAATTCCAGTAGATGTGTAGGTTTTCAATGGTCAACCGTATCTTTTCTTACTGCTTTGATAGATGCCCAAGATTGCAGTGAGATTGTCCATTTCTACCCTTGGTAGTTAACAGGGAGAATGTGTGGGTGTTTTGAGGACAGGGAGTGGATTTTAAAAGTTTGGGAATATATACTTTATGGTTTCAATGTAAAGTATTCTCATATCTTGCTCAGTGGAAATGTTTTACAGTAGGAAAAAATTCAAAATTTAGGTATCATCTAAATAGTTTTTCATGGTGACTTGTTCTTGGCAGTTATATGAATATTCTAGGACATGCCTTGTGTCTTGTTCGGGACAGATACACACAGGTGTCCTCTTGTAAAATGGTTTTGTACAAATAATCACCTCTAGAACACTCAAATTATTTCAGACTTTTTTTGGAGATAATGTACCATAGGGGAAAAAACACAATGGACTAAGAAAGACCTGAGTTTGGATCCAAGCTCTACCACGTAACAGTTGTGTGAATTTAGATTTGTCATTTATCTCCCTGAGTCCAAGTTGCCTCATCTATAAAATGGGGATTGATGATGCTTCTCTTCAGTCTTATATTGAGATTTAGTAATAATACATATAAAGAACCAAGCATACACTGAGGAATCAATTATTTAACTGCTATATTTATCACTTGAAAAAAAAGGCCAATTTTTGTAGGGATCTTAAATGATTGTCACACTGATTACAGAAGTATTCCTACATATTACCACAACCTCGTCCTCATGGACTACTAGGAATCTTTACTGACTTGTACCCATCTATTGCCACTTTGGATTTCATTTATTGTCTGTCTGTATATGAGTGTGAGTTATGTGCGTATATTTAACAACCACCCATGTCTTATTTATCACTCAACTAGAGAAAGGATAATACAAATACCTGACCAGGTATTGATAGAACAGGTTTTCTGCTGTTGTTGTTTGTTGGACTGGTGAAGTAACCTATGAGACCCCAAAGGAACCTATTTTAGATCTCAGTATTTAAATTTTAAGAATATTTGTGAATGCAAATACATCTTTTAAATCAGTAATTATCAAACATTTTCTTGTTTGGACCCAACATACTATTCCTACTCCTCTATAATTACCTAAATATATTACTATTTTTGAGGGAAATAATATATATGAATTGATGTAAACAAACAGTTGTCTGGGTTCTTGCTATGTCAACCTTCCAACCTACATCAAGATAGATCTTAAGATTTTAGAAATAGGGAGTTTGTAGGAAGTAGCAAAAGTCAACCAATTCTAGTTGCGTGTGTGGGAATT
This sequence comes from Balaenoptera acutorostrata, assembly GCF_949987535.1. Lineage (NCBI taxonomy): Eukaryota > Metazoa > Chordata > Mammalia > Artiodactyla > Balaenopteridae > Balaenoptera > Balaenoptera acutorostrata. The sequence continues at coordinate 32,220,716 of NC_080067.1, forward strand.
AATTCCTAGGGAAGGTTAATCTTTTTGGTCAGTTTATTAGAATTTCATGGACTTATCGTCAGGCATTGGAATATATGGATAATCAAGTAAACTTTTCCTCTGTCTTCCACAGTGTAAAGCATTGCACCCTCCACCTCTACCCAGTGCCTTATGCAGTAATTCATTAAGAAAATCTTATATGATTTAAGTAATCTTATAGGAACAACCTGAGGAAACAACTTCCGTCAAAATATTTCTCCAGCGACTTGCATGTAAACCAACATTCTTTGTCTTCTCTCCTATCACAATGGAACATGTGGGTTTCCATCCCCAGTACCTCACTGAAACTGCTCTTGTTAAGGTGACCAATAACTACCATATCACTAAATTCAATGGTTACTTCTCTCTGTCCTCATCTTATTTGACCTTTCATAATCTTTGACATACTTTCTTCTCTTGACTTCTTCTGAGTCTCCTTTTTAAAGTCATCCTCCTTTATTCATTCTCTAAATTTTGAAGCACCCTAATACTCCATCCTGAGTATTGCTTTTTTTTCTAAATACCCCTTTTCTTAACAGACCTCATGTAGTTCGGTGACTAAAATACTGTCCATACTCTGATCATTCCAAATATGTGTCCTTGGCGCTTATACCATTCCTGAGCTCCAGACTCATATATACAACAGTCCACTTGACATTTTCACTGGGATGTCAGAGGGCAGCCTAAACCTAACTGGTCCATAGAGGATTCCTCGACTAATCCTCCCGATAGCAGTAGATAGAACCACATCCACCAGAAGTTCATGTTAAAATCCTGAGTCAATGTTCCTTCCCCTCTTTCACCCCACACAAAGTCTACAGGGCACTGACACTCTTGTCTCCAAATATATCAGAGCATCCAGGGTAATCTTTTTAAAACATGCAGCAAATCACGTAACTGCACTTCATAATGCCTTCCAGTGGTTTCCCATTCCCCTTAAAAAGTGAATGCCTTTTACTATGCCCTACTTCTCTAAACTCATTTATCCTCTCCTGTCTTAAAGACAGGCCAAGCAACGTGCTTTTCTTTTTGTCCCAAGAAAAAGACAAATGGATTCTAATGGCAGATCACTTGGCCTAAAGGATCTATCTTTCTACTCTTTGCGTGACTGACTCATCTAATCACGGAAGACTCCGTTCAAAATCACCTCCTCTCCATACAGAGAATGTCTATGACCATTCATTTAAAATATTTTCCTCCACATATAAACATCACCATCTATCACATGGTTCTTGTTTATTTTTCTGAATAAAATTTAGTAACAACTGAGATTAATTTGTTAACTTATTTGTGAGAAACACAGTGAGGGAAATGGTGAAGGCATGGCCTAATTAAGGTGGAGACTTCAACATAAGGCACTAGTAGCTATCTCATAAATCACAGAATTTCTCAGGAAGCCCATAAAGCCCATAAAGACACAAACTGGCCTCCCCTGACAACTCTTTTAGCCTATGTAAGGAAAAACAGACATCTTGGAAGCTTTCCGCCAGTCAGCTTGCCCAAAGTGTAGGAAAACAAGACTTACCAAGACTCTCTAGACTATACACTTTGGTTTTGCTTTTATAAATACTGTCTTTGCATTTGTTAAGAGAGACAATCTATACAAGATTGATTTCCCTCAGATACAAGTTATCAACTATACTATAACTAAATGTCTTGGAGTTATTCTTTGACACTTTTTCCTGGAGGTCCCACCAAAATTTGCATACCCAAGTCCATTCTTTGGGGCTGACCAAGGCACATAACTTGAGTGACATTTTTCTTGATGAGTATCATGTACAATGAACAAGATTTTTGGATCTAATGCACAGAATCTGAGTCTTAGTCAAGTCTGATTCATTTTTTTTGACACAGCTATTTTATTCCTTCTTTTAGTAGCAGTAACCTTGGGAAACTTAATGTGTGTCTTTTGACCATCAAGTCATTGTCATTAAGGGACTCTGGTTTCTGTTGAGACAACTTTCTGTTTTCTGTATTTGCTTTTGACTGACACCTATAAAGATAGGAAGAAAGAAATGGGGTTTGATAGGAAGGCTCTCAGACTGCAGTGAAATTCTAGGACAGTTTTATCACACTGACGGCTAGAGTCATCAGTTAGAAGAGGCTTGCATCCTGTAGCACTGGACCAGCACTAATAGCCCTGCTGTGCTCAGACAAGCTGTAAGCAGCCTGTGGGAAGCTTAGCATCTATAAATGCTGCAGTAGATCTATAGGGGCACCCAGATGGTATTGAAAAATTCTCAGTCACCTGGGTTATCATCTATGGAATTCTTTTATTGTCTTACTTCCTACAAACTAATAAAAATGAAGAGCTACATTTCTTTCTTTTCCTAAGGAAAGTTAATCTTTTGACCACTTAACAGCTGTTCAGAAATCTAAGTGTGTCCTGTTCTGACTTGACTAATATTTCCCTAGACAACCCTGATATAGTATTATTTTTTGATATTTCTAGGAGTAACTTGCTGGGTCATAAGAAAGGTATATGCTTAACTCTCATAGATCATGTTAAATAGTTTTCTGAAGTAGTTGAACCAAATTCCACTTTCACCAGCAATGTATCAAACTTCCATTTAACCCAGTTTTTAGCAACACTTGGTGTATTCTGTCTTTGAGATTTAAGATATTATAGAGGATGTGCAGCGATATTTCATTGATCTTTTCAGAATTGTCCATTTCCCTGATGTTTAATGAAGCTGAGTACCTTTTCAAACATTTATTGGTCACTTGAACATCTTATTCGATGAAATGGCTATTCAACTATTTTGAGAATTTTTCAGTAATTTGTCTTTTCCTATTGATTCCAAGAGTTCTTATATACTCTGGCTATGAATTCTTTGTTGGATACATGTATTGGGAATATCTTTTGCTCTGCATAGATTGCCTTTTTAAAAAAATTATGACTCTTTTTAGAGCAGTTTTAGTTTCACAGCAAAACTGAGGGGAAAATACAGAGATTTCCCACATATTCCCTATCCCCACACATGCATAGCTTCTCCCATTATCATTGTCACCCAGCAGAATGGTATATATGTTATGCTTGACATACGACATTGATACATAGTAATTGCTCAATAGTCATAGTTTACATTATGGTTCACTCTTTGTGCTGTAAATTCTGTGGGTTTGACAAATGTATAATGATGTGTTTCTATCATTAAAGTATCATACAGAGTATTTTTGATGCCCTAAAAATTGTCTGTACTCTACCTATTCATCTTTTTCCCACCCTCAACTCCTGGCAACCACTGACTTTTTGAATATTAACTTTGTATCCTGCAACCTTGGTATAATCACTTATAAGTTCCAGAATATTTTTTTGTCAATTCATTCAGATTTTCTACATACACAATGATGTCATCTGTGAACAAAGACAGTTTTATTTCTTCCTTCCCAATCTGTATACATTTCATCTCCTTTTCTTGTCTTGTTGCATTAGCTAGAACTTATAGTATGATGTTGAAAAAGAGTGATGAGCAGACGCCCTTGCCTTGTACCTGATATTAGTAGAAAAGCTTTGAATTTCTTATTATTAAGTATGATGTTAGGATGTTAGCTGTACATTTTTGTAGATATTCTTTATCAAGTTGAAGAAGTTTCCCTCTATTCCTATTTTACTGAGAATTTTTATTATAAATGGGTATTGGATTTTGTCAGCTGCTTTTCCTACATATATTGATATGACCATGTAATTTTTCTTTTTTAGCCTCTTGATGTGATGGATTGCAATAATTGATTTTCAAATGTTGAACCTGACTTGAATATCTGGGATACAATCTACTTGGTTACGGTGTATAATTTTTAATATATTATTGGATTCAATTTGCTAATATTTTGTTGAGGAGTTTAGCATCTGTGTTCATGAGAGATTGGTCTATAGTTTTCTTTCTTTAAAAAAATTTTTTTTGTAATGTCTTTGGTTTTAGTATTAGGGTAATGTTGACCTATTCAAATGAATTAGGAAGTATTCCCTCTGACTCTATCCTCTGAAAGAGAATGTAGAGAACTGGTATAATTTCGTCATTAAATTTTTGCTAGAATTCACGTATTTACCAATTTCTGGTGCTTTCCGTTTTGAGACGTTATCAATTATTGATTCATTTTCTTTAATAGCTTTAGATCTTAAGTTGTCATTTTACAGTTTTTATGGTTTCTTTTGATGAACAGAAGTGTTTAACATTAATATTGTCTAACCTATCATTTTAAAATTATAGTTAGTAATTTTGGTCCTATTTAAGGAATTTTTAATGCTTCAATGTAATAACTATGTTTTCTTATGTTTTACTCTCTAAAACCCTATTGCTTTTCTTTGATATCTTGGTCAGAAATTTATATGGAATCAATTTTCATATAATAGAGTGAGATAGAGGTCAAGATGTATATTTTTCTATATGGATATTCTTTTGACTTATTACCACTTACTAAGAAGATTATTCTTTTCTTCATAACATTGCAACTGAGCCTTTGTCATAAATTAAGTGATAAGTGTGAATCTGCTCTTAAACTCTATTCTCTTCCATTGATGAGTTTGTAACTTTTTGGTCTAAATACTTCATCTGCCTAAATTACAATAGCTTTATTATGGATGTAAATATCATATATGTATTGTCCATCAGCTTTGTTCATCTACTTTGATCTTCCCATTGTTACTCTAGGGCATTTCTAGGCCTGTTGTATTTTCACATAACACTTAGAATTACCATGACAATTTCTGCAAAAAAAAATCCCAACTTGGTAGAATTTTTATTGCCTTTACATTGAATTGATGGATTAGTTGGCAGTGAGAATGACATTTTTGTAATATTGTCTTACTATATGAAAACTTGTATTTTGTTCCACTAATTTACGCCCTTTTGATTTCTCTCAATAATGTTCTATAATTTCAGGGCAGAGATCTTACACATCTTTGTTAGGTATATCCCCCAATATTTGATATTTTTATGCTATTTTAAGTGGCACATGTTTTAAGCTTATTTTTACTTGTTGTTAGTGTATGGAGATATAAAATTTTTTAACATTTTGACCTTGTGTACACTAACAATTAACCTATTTATAAATTCTAATAGCCCATGGATTCTTTTAATTTTCTAAGTATATAATCATATCATTTACTAATAATGACAGTTTTATTTTTTCTTTTCCAATATATAAGCTGATCCCTTTGTTTTTCCCTCCCTCCCTCCCTCTTTCCTTCCTTTCCTTCCTTCCTTCCTTTTTTCACTGGCTAGGCCATACAGTACACTGGTGATAGTAGGCATTCCCAATATCATGAGAAAAATGCAATATTTTCTATAAGATATTTTGTATACACTTCTTATCCATTTTTCTAGTTTATTAAGAATTTTCTCTATCAGAATTGGTTTTAGGTATTAGTTTTTTTATGCATTTATGGAGGTGGTCATATGATTTTCCTTTTTTTCAATAATTTTGTGGTGAATTTCCTTGATTTTTGAATAATGTATTTCTAGTCATAATCCCCACCAGTATAATGTATTATCCTATTTTTTAATCATGGGTCATGGGAATTCTCTGGCGGTCCAGTGGTTAGGACCCTGTGCTTTCACTGCTGGGGGCCCGGGTTCGATCCCTGGTCAGGCAACTAAGATCCTGCAAGCTGCGTGGTGTGGCCAAAAAAAAAAAAAACAAAAACAAAAATCATGGGTCCAATTTTTGAATATTTTGTTAAATATTAAAGAGTTTTCCAGATATATTTCTTAGAGGAATGAATGTTTAATTATTCTTTCTTGTAATGTCCTTTGAGGTTTTGGCATTAGGGTTATGTTCACCTTATAAGAAGAGTTAGGAAGTGTTCCCCTTTTTCTCTTCTCTGGAAGGGTGTATGTGAGATTGGTATTGTTTCTTCCTTTAATATTTTGAAGATATCACTAGTGATGTTGTGTGAGCCTTTTTCTGGTAGGAACATTTTTAATAATTATTTAATACATTTGAGGCTATTATTATTTCCCACCCTGTCATCTTTAATAACATATTTTTAAATTGATGATTATATTAATAGCAAGTTTTTCAAAATATGCTTTAATTATCTTCATCAGAACTCCAGTATCTGTAGTGATGCTTGCCTTTTGATTCCTAACATTGGTAAATTGTGTTTTTTTAATCTTATGGTTTGGTCCATCTTCCTATGAAATATCAATTTTATTAATCTTTTTAAATAACTAACTTTTGGCTTTGTTGATTTTCTCTATTGTACATCTGTTTTCTATTAATTGGTATGTTTAGTATTTCTTTCTTTCCAATTTTCTTAAGTTTGATTTGCTCTGTATTTCTAATTTCTTGAGTTTATAACAATTGCTATTTCTACTTTTTAAAAAATTGACATTTAAGCCCATAGATTTCCTTCTAAGCATGCTTTAGTGTCACAGATAGTTTTTGCATATACTATAACTCAGCTCAAATTATTTTCTAATTTTTATTTTGAATTTTTTCACTCATGAATCTATTAGGTATTTATTTTTCACTTCTGTGCAGGTTTTTTTTAGGTTATATATATTTTATTATTGTTTCTTAACATAATTCCATTATTCAGTTTTGAGTGCAAAGGATTTTGTATATTTATATCTTCCTGTTTCGATAAATTGTTAGGCTATTATTAGGGATTCTCCCACTTTATCTCCAATAAATAAGGTCAATATCTGACCTTAAAATCTACTTTGATATTACAATAAATACATTTTTAGATATGAATCTGTTATAATAGTTACATCATGGGTGTGTGGTCTTTTTTTTTTGTCCCTTTATTTATAAACTTTGCATGTCACCATATTTAATGTTTCTCTTGTAACAACATGCAGGTTCTTTTCTTTTTTAATGCTCGCTCAATCTGACAACCTCAGTCTTTTACTAAGAGTGTTTACATTTAATGTAATTACTTACATAGTTGGGCTTTTTTGTATCTACTATCTAATTATTCTGTCTGATACTTTTTATCTTTTATTTAGCCAAATAAAATTATATGTTTAATTTTTTTTGCTTGCCTTTTTTGGGGTTAATGAATATATATATTTTTATCATTTCATTTTTCACCTTCTGTTAAATGTTCAGTTATACATTATCTTTCTACTCCCTATGCAATTATCCTCAGTTTCAACATGTATCCTTATCTCATGAGTATTTAAAACAAATTAATACTTTTATTATTTCCTGATATTGCCAGAGTCTAAGAACCTTTTAACATATTTCTCCTTTTCCTGTTTTTTCTGTTATTATTGTCATGCATGTTTATTTTACATATATTTAAACCCTACAATATATTGTACTCATTTTTTAGATAGCAAATATGCATATATATTTACCCTTTCTGATGAGTTTAAAACATTTCCTCCTCTTTCCCTATATTTCTAACTGAGATTGTGTTCTGTTGGTCTGAAAAACTTCCCAAATGATTTACTTTAGTGCAGGCTTTTGGGCAACAAATTTCCTCAGTATTTGTTTTTCTATAACATCTTCATTTTACCTGCATTTTGAACTATGCTTTTACTGTGAATAGAGGGATTTTTTTCCTTTTGTTCTTTAAAATATAACTTTATTATTTTCTGGCTTACATAATTTCTTATAAAAAGCTAACCATCTATTTTATTCTTGCCCATTCAGGGTAGTGAGACTTTCCTCTCTGCTTTTACACTTTTCCCATTGTTTCAGAATGGTATGATGATGAGCCTAATTATGGTTTTCTTGTGTTTAGCCAGCTTAATGGAAATACATTGCAACTTCTGTTGGACTTGTTTGCTTTTTTGTTTCTCTAAAAATGTTTCTGTATGTACCAATCCTTCTTCCGCCATTTGCTTTATCTTCAGGGCTCATAAAATAGAAGGGTCCATGTCATAAAATAAGTCAAAAACAGGCTTGGATAAGCAGAACCCTTCTGCCAGATTGTCTAATGTCAGTTTGTTTTCGGGCAATGCTTCTCCTATGTCTTCCTCCCCATCATCCGGCACTGGCTCAGAAGCACTCATCTCCATCAAGTGGTCTTCTGTTAATTCCTCTGGTGTGGTGTCTATTAGCTCTTGAATTTCTCCAAGATCCATATCTTGAAACCCTTCATCCTCTACCTTTTTTGCCATATCCACAATCTCTTTCATGATTTTCTTGATTGGCACTGTTGTAAATCCTGTGAAGTTATGCACAACATCTGGACAGTTTTCTCCAGCAGAAATTTATGGTTTCAAGCTTGATGGCTTTCACCACTTTTTCTATAATAAGGACGGCATCTTTAATAGTGTAATCCTTCCATACTTTCATAATATTCTCCCTATTGAGGTTCTCTTCCATGGTGTTGACAATCCTTTCCATAGAGTACCGTGTGTAATGAGCCTTAAGGGTTCTTATGATCCCCTGATCTAGAGGCTGGATTAGAGACCTTGTGTTTGGGGGCAAGCAGACGATTTCGATGTCTTCATTGTTGAACCCATAAAGTTCTGGGTGGCCAGGGACATTGTCCAATATCAAAAGAACTTTAAAAGGCAGTCACTTACTGGCAGGGTACTACCTGACTTCAGGAACAAATCATCAATGGAACCAATTGAGAAAAAGTGTTCTCCTTGTCCAAGCCTTCTTGTACAACCAAAAGACTGGCAACTGGTATTTAGCGTTTCCTTCAAGTTTCAGAGTTTAGCAGCTTTTTAGGTAAGAGCAGTCCAGATCATAAACCCGACTGCATCTGTACGAAAGAGTAGAGTTAGCTATCCCTTCCTGCCTTAAATCCTGGTGCTTGCTTTTCTTCCTTACTAATAAATGTTTTGTATGACTTTTTTTTTTTTTTTCCAGAATGGGGTACTTTCCTCTGCGTTAAGGCAGATATCTTTCTCCTCAATGATTTTCTTCATGGCATCTGGAAACTCATCTGCTGCCACTTGGTTGGCAGAATCTTCTTCTCCTGTTATCTTGACATTTTAAAAGCCAAACCTCTTTCTAAAATTATCAAACCATCCTTTGCTGGCATTAAATTCTCCAGGTTTAGATCCTTCACCTTCCTTTTGCTTTAAGTTGTCGCATAATGACTTCCTTTTTCCTTGAATCATATTAGAGTCTACAGGTATGCCTTTCTTATAGCAATCCTGCACCCACATAAAAGCTGCATTTTCAATAAGATGATAAAAAAAGTATTTCACAAAAAGTGCAAGGTTTTTGGGCCTGCTGGTGTAGCTGCAGTGATGGCTTCAGGAAATTCCTTTTTTTTTTTTTTTTAAACAGTAGTCCCTATGCTGGATTCATTTATCTTAAAATGGATGGCAACTGCAGCTGCAGACCTCAATCTATGGTACATATCAAGCAATTCAACTTTTTCTTATTATGTCATGACTTTTCTCTGCTTCTTGGGAGCACTTCCAGCATCACTAGTGGTATGTCATATACGTTCCAGGGTGTTATTCAAGGTTTACGGTATTGCACTAAAGACTAAGAGAAATACACAAGAACTACAAGAGATCCCTTTTTACTGAGATAAGCAATTTATTGGCGAGACGAACTGCTCACGTGGCGATGATGAGCGTCACATAGCATTTTAAGTGGATCCTTGCAACACTTGAGCTCACCCCAATAGGAACAGAAGGTGACTGTGAAATTATTACAGTAGTGCAGTATGTACTAAAGTTAATTTTATACACATTGTTTAACACTGTATCATTACATTTTTTACATTTCTCTTGATTGTGAATGGAACCATGTATGGTCTCTAAATGTTCGTGTAAATTTTGTTAAGTTTTAACTTTTCACCATAGATTTGTGTCTATTTTATGGTAATAAATAATAAAATAGACCAGAATCTACATATATTTTATGCATTCATGACATATCCTACTGTCTCTTAGTTTTTTCAATATGTCTAGGCTATGTGGTTTGTTGCAAATCTCCTAAAATTTCCCGATATTTATTGAAAAAAGTCTGTGTATAAGTGGACCCACACAGTTCATACTTGTATTGTTCAAGGATTAATTGTATTACAGTATGTATTACAGTGGGGAAATATGTAGCACCCAGAATATATTGGTTGTTCTAACACAAAATTATGAAAGCCATGTCTATGCATTCAGATAACAGACAAGACTGATAGAATTGCTTGAACATAACCAGTTCAGGAAAGAGCATCTACTATTAGTTGGTAACTTTTTAAACATAAATGCAGGCAGTTAAAGAGTTGAATCCACTGTGTAGTTTGGTAAAGCACAACTGTCAGACTTGAAAGATTTCTAATATTCTATGAAGAGTACACACAACATTCAACAATATAAACACAGCTTCAGTGTAGAGACCAAAAGATACCCTCTTGGTTGGGCTGATTAGAGATTATACTAATAATTCTAGTTCAATGCTGATGAGAATCAGAAGACAAAGTCAGAGAAATAAGCTGGCATTTCTGCTGGTTTTTAAATGTATTATGACAAAAATCATTCTGAAACCATATGTATTCATATTAACAATTTAATTAAACTCTGTAATGCATTCCCCGATCTTATGCAGGTATGAGATTTAGATTTAGACTTCTCATGCAGCTAAGAGATTTATGTAGAAGATGATATATTAATGTATAAATCTAGATTATAGATCTATGTGAAAATAATAATAGCCAACTCATTTTTTCCCACATATTCTTAGCTGTTAGCTAGGAAAAATACATGTATAATCAGAATCAAATATATCTCACATTTCATGTTTCATATAATTCTTGTTTAATTAAGAAAATTCTAGTGAATATATTTATGGTAGCTTAGGATCCTTAGGTTTTAAATAAATGTCCTCACAATCAACATCTATAATAACATATTCCCATTAATGATAGTCTAACTCTTATGCAACCTTCATATTTTTTTATTAGTAAGAGACCAAATATGGTTCTCCTTATAAAAATCTTTATCTGCGTCTCCATCCCATTTGGTAGTGTATATATGTCCATACCACTCTCTCACTTCATCCCAGTTTATCCTTCCCCCTCCCCATGGATGCAAGAGGGAAGAGAGATGGCGATATATGTATATATATATAGCTGATTCACTTTGTTATAAAGCAGAAACTAACACACCATTGTAAAGCAATTATACTCCAATAAATATGTTAAAAAAAAATCTTTATCTGGCCTATGTTGGTCACAAAACATCTCCTCTTTTTTTCTCTTTGGCTCATGCTTCATTACAAAAATTTTAAATCATAGAATGAAGCTGATTTATTCATCTTTAGAATGTGTAAAGATAAAATTTGGGGAAAGACTGGCTTTATCAAATAACAATGAAGGAAATAGTAAAAGATACAGTCTGTGGTAGTAGAAGTGTCCACTGATTTTTCCTCCCTGAGGAAATTCATGAAACCTATAGTGACAGAATCCTGCTTCTCTATGAAGATACCAGTTATGGCCAGGGGTTTAGGTGCAGTGGACACCACTGTGGTATTCCAAGGACCAGTCTGACATCATAAGGATTTCCACACTAATCTTGCATTAACCAGACACTTGACAATTTTTATTGACTGCCTAAGCTGAGGTCCTTTTTAGGTTAGGCATTCTTGGGGGGAATAAAGTGAAATAAAGCACAACTCCTACACTTGAGCACACAACATACACATGCAAACACAAACTTTAGTAGATGATAGAATTGTGAGTGGAATCTCTTCAGATCTCGAGCAGTATTCAGAGTTCTCTGCACATAAGAAATTGACAGATAAAGGAATCCCTTGCTTGGGAATTAGGTTTTTGGCTTGAATAACTGGATAAATGATGGTGCCAATTACTGAGGTGATAAAATAAAGGGGAAAATATTATGAGTAAATTTTTGGATGTATGGTGTTTCCAGTGTATTCAAAACTCCATGAGGTGTCAAGGAGAGAACTGAATACATGTGTTTGAAACACAGCAGTGAGATGTATATTGAAGATAACAGTTTAGCTGTAGTATAGATCATAACTGAATTCATGGACATGGTTGAAAATGTCCAGGGAATGATAATAGAGGAAAGAAAAGAGAGCATTGTGGAATTCCATCATTTAAAGATGTCTTAGAGAAAGACAATGTAAGGAGAAAGAAAAAGCCAGCATGGAGGTGTAAAGAAAACTAGGAGTGTATAGGGCCAGAGAAATTAAGAGTAGAGAGTGTTTCAAGCAGAAAAGAGAGGTCATTAGTGCATGATGCTTCCAGGAGTTTAAATTAGATAGATAATGAACTGTGTCCATTGGGTATAAAATGGCAGTCTTAGTCAATGGATATATAGGAGTAGAAGCAAAACTTGCGGGGGTTGAGAAGTGGGCTATGAGGAAACCTAGGCAATAAATTTAGGAAAACTCTTAAAAAGTTTTGCGAGAGAGAGTTTGGAGCTGGGCCTGGAATAGTATGAGGGGTTTAATGAGTGATTTTTAAATTGGGATCTTGAATAGATGAAAATAAGCAGTGTGTATATGAGAGAAAGGAATTTAATAAACTTAAGAGACAGAATCATCAATAATGTATGTTTCCTTAGGAAAGGCAAAAGAGGAGGGAATAAAAGAAGAAATGGAGGGATTGCCTTTAGGACAAGAAACATTTGGTCTTTAGTAACTAGAGGAAGAAAGATTGGATGCATATAGAACAGTAGTTCTCAGTTTTGCCTGAAATAGTAAGTGACATTTTCCCTCTCAAATAATTGTAGAATCTAGGTAAAATGGCCAAGTCTTAAACTACAAAATTAGCCTGGGGTGTAGAAGAGGGAATGGACTGACGAGACAGTTGAAGGTAGAAGAAGTAGAATCTGATGATTATGCAGATTAGTGTTCATGATATTAAATAAGCAGGAAAAGTTCATTTGGCAAACACTGTACTCTGGCCTAGATGAGCACAAGTTTTCAAATAGATTCTAAAGTTGAAACTTGGCATGAAACGCAAGGTTGTTTATAGAATGTCCCCTCCCTGGTTTCCCTTTTATTCTCCTTGATTCCTAGACTCTATGGTTTAGTTATACAGACTTTGCTGTCCTTGCATACACCATGGTTTCCCATGGTTTAGTCTCTTCTCCTTTTTAAATCACCTCTGATTCCTTACCCTTATTCATTTTGACTTAGGGCAAGTTACTGAGTCTCTCCATGTCTTTATTTATAAAACAATATAACTTCTTTCATAAAGATTTTTGAGGATTAAACAAGATACCATATGTAGAACATTTTTGGAAGACACCCTGGCACATAAGTTTTCAATAAGTGATACTTTTTTAGCTCTACTTTAAACATCCGACTTAAGTTTACCAAAGTCAGTACTACTTTTGACTTTAGAGAGCTGTTAGCGTCGTAAACATACTCTACTACAGACACCCCTCACTGACTGGACAGGATTCATTTCCAGCTCTGACAACCCAGCGCCCAGTAGGGCTTCATAAATCTATCTCTTTCTCCTTCTTCATCTTCTTTCTCTCATAGTTTCTCTTTCTCTTTGTCTTTTTCTGTTTCTATCTTTATCTATAAAGATGATATATAATGGATATGTATACAAATTTTATTATTAAAAGTCTAACATCCATGTTGTTTTGATGTTTCCATAGGCATGTCTTTTCCCATTTAAAGGTAGACCTTTGGCCTAAGTTGGAAGTTAGGAAAAATCATAGCATTAACACCCACTTAGAAAGTTATGTTTCCTTCACTCAATAAGTCAAACAATATTCTGAAGCTTTAAAACAAATTGAAACAAAACAAAACAAAACTCATCTTCCTTTATACCTGGAAATTCTAACCTGTTAACATATAATGCTTTCTCCTTCTGTCCCAGCCTTACCCATTCATTCCAGTCTAAGTACTCTCTGAACAGCCCATTTATCTCTTTCCCCACAATGTTAGGTACTTTTTACTTATTTTTCATAGACCCTATCACATTGTTTTATAACAATATGTACAATGTTGTCTTATAGCAATATTTACAATATTGTTATATAACAATATTTATATTTATTTTCTTCTGTTGGACTAAACTCCTCATAGGTTGATATCATGTCATATTCACTTTCTTATCTCAGTTCCTCACACAAAGCCTGGCACATGGTAGAAATTCAAACAAAGTATGTTAAATTGATAAGTAAATGAAAACTTTTGCCAAATAAGCAGCATTTCAAGAGAAAAGTCCCTAGTCTGACCAGGAGCCATGAAGGCAGTGTTAAGTCTTCATTCCTCCATTCTTTCTTTCTTCTTTAAATTATATTCCTACTTTTAGAAGAAAACTGTACCTTTCAAAACAACATATCTCATTCTTTGTTAAAGGAACTGGCTCAGATTCTGTGAAAATTTCATTGCCCTATATAAACGTTTTAGAGATTCAGAAACAAAAAGATCCAGGCCTATGAAAAGTGTAATGAGTCCCAGTTTGGCCATTTGTGATGGGGATTTAACTGCTTTGTTTGTGAGCTTCAGCTAAGGAAACAGATTACCTTCATGATGTGCTAATACCCCAGACTCGATCTAAACTCTGCTCCACTCTGGCAAGGCGTCCTGGGGATGCCAGCAAACACTCTAAAAGCTGAATCCTGTAAACGTGTCAGCTGGGGTACAAAAAAATTATTACTGGAGACAGACGTCCCCTCAATACTCTTTTTTTTCTTACATAGGACTTAAAACTAATCAATAAATTATCACAGATGCATTTCAAAGTTGAAATCCAATTCTGTAATAACTGAAATACTTGCACAGAAAATATTGGCTACTGAATATTTTAGAATGTAGGGAATAGCAGAGATATAATTAAAGAGAATATCTTTAAAAGACATAACAGATTAAATCATTATAGCATCATGAATGTCAAAACATTATTTAATTAATGTTACTTTATCACCAAAACTTTCAGTGTATCTTTGTGTTTCCCATAAATTGTCACTTTGCTTGTTTCTGAAATTTATTTGCCACTGTTAAGTGGTGTTATCTTTCTACTACAAGCTTTAAAAATTGTGGGAGCTCTATTTAAATATTTGGTAAATATATTTCTTCCCTCCCTCCCACCACCAACACACAATACTAAGACACTATGAAGACAGTAGTTGGGATATAGTAAAAATTAAAGGAAATGCATATAATTGTCATATGTAAAAATATAAGCCAAATATCAACTGTGTAAGAAAACATTTTAAAAGTTTCTTTCATGTTTATTCAACAAATGTTTCCTAAAAGATTTTCCTTGAAGCAAAGCAGTTTAATTTTCCTTTTCATATTATTCTTGGTGGTTATAAACATAATTAGCTTTGTATGTTTTACATTTATTTTCATTTATGATAAATTTAATCTTTTCTTAGCATAACTTTTTGAAATCAAAATATGAACTAAAAAAGATGTAAGTTTGATTGGTGCAACAAGAACAGTAACAAGTAATCATAGCAATGAGATGTTAATTGGTGTCTGGGTGGTTTTATTCATAGCAACGATGGGACATAATATCTCTGTATTCTTAACTGTTCCACAGCACTTTGCAGATTGTTTATTATAAAGCCAATTATATTGCACTTGAAATTCATAGGTACTTTAACAGCATAATGGGACATGGATGGAAATAAAAACATTTTTTTCATCAGAGAAACCGTGTTTATTTTGCCAAAACTTGTTTATTTTGCCAAACCTTTCTTACATTTTAAAGTTCCAAATGAGAAAGATTTGAGGATTTTAATTTCTCAAAAATCCTGGTTAGAGTGTATTTGCGTTTAGAGATTGATCAGTCTTCTGAACAAGAAGCACATAATTGCACATAAATTTTCTTTTCATAGAAATTATCTTCAATAATTTTCACATGGAGCAGCTGTATCTTAGATACAGATGTTGAGAGGGAAACTTGATTTGTTGCTTTACGTGCCAGTATAGCTATTGATATGTATCAATTCATCCAAAATAAAACAAAGCTAGCTGTATCAATTCATCCAAAAATAAAACAAAGTTGACCATTATCTAGTGATTTATATTTCTCTATAGCAAATTTAGACAATTTCAGTGTAGATGGGAATGCAAACTTTTACAGTCAGGATTCTTCAATTTAACTGCCTGTATAATTTCAGTTCCCCAGGTAATGGCCAATTATTAAAAAAATTAATGATTTTATAAAGTCTGCCTTAAATCCGTTAAGAATAGGGAGAAAAACCCATTGGAAATAAATAAGCTTAGTTGAGAAAGTATCCAATAAATGGTACTAGTGCTGTTTATTTTCTCAAAATATTAATGGCAATTATAATTTGGGTTCCTCTGTTCATGTATTTACTTATAACAAACTTGAAATAATATTGTTACCCTTAGATTTTATAACAGCATCATAGAATTGATGACAATACTATAATAACAGCGATCATTTTTTGAATACTTTCTGTTTCAGGCACTGAGATCAGCACTTTAAGTGCATTATCACATTTCATTATCCCCCAGACTCCAAAGAAGCAGTGCATAGATTTATAGATGAAAAACCTGATGCTTAAAGGTAAGTAACTTGTCCAAGATTTCATAGTTAATCTGTGTGGGAAATAGGATTTGAATAAAGGCCAGTGTGCTGCCAAAACTTATATTCTTCGTAAAATAATTTAAAGAATTTTTAAAGTTGAAGTTACACTCAATTTTTATAAACAAATATGTCATAAAATAAGGTCATGAATAAAGTAAAAAAAAAAAAAGAATCTCCTACAGGTAACTACTGTTAACAATATCTATATATAAACCTATTTCTACTAAAATGGATCATGTGATATTAATCATTTGTGCTTTTGTCTTATTTTCACCTAAATTATTTTGATTATCTTTTTTGAAAATACATATAAAATTACTTTGCTCTTTCTCTTGGCAACCGAATAAGATATTGCATTGTGACTTATTTAACTAGTACCCAGTTCATTGACACTTAGGTTTCTTTCACGTTCCCTTCCACAAAAAACAATTTGTGTGTGAGTGTGTGTGTGTGTGGGTGTGTGTGCGTGTGCACATGTGCGCACACATGCCTATTTGAGTATATCTCCCAGAAATTTTTAAAAGTAGAAAAAGCTGGGTCAAAGATTGTATGCATTTAAAATTTTGATAAATATGTCCAAATTGCCCTCCAGAATGATTAAACACTTTCCAAAAGCTTTAAAAAATATCTACTCCTCCACACATTTTCCAATACAGTCTCTGTTTAATCTTGTCATGACAAAAGAAGAATAATTATTTGAAATCTGGTGTTGTAAATTACTAATAATTTTCTAATATAATTTTTGTTAATTTTAGTTTCTCCATTTCCTTTTTATATTTTTTACACCAGGTTATTTGTATTTATAATGTTATTCGATTTTGATTAGCAAATGTTATTTTTATTTGAATATTAGTTCAAACATTTAATAAATTTTCTTCTCTCTTTGGATGTAGCATTTTATTTTTCTTTATGTAGAAATTTTAGGTAGTCAAACTTGTTGATATTTTCTTTTATAGCTTCTGTAGTCTGTGATAAACTTAGAACAGCCTTATCTATCCTTAAGATTATGAATACGATTTATCATCCTTTCCTCTGGTACTTTTATGGTTTCAGATTTTTACATTAGAAGCATTTATTCATCTGGATTTTAGTAAGCCATAAGCAATACGTAGTTCCTCTGTTTTATTTTTTAAAAAAGACTAATCACTTGCTCCAGCACTACAGAGTCAATAGTTCATCTAGCCACACGGTTTTAAAATGTCACTTTCACCATTTTCAAAATTCCTCTGTGAACTTTGAATTATTTCTATTCTTCATTTTAAGCTTCATTGATCAGCCTAAATATCTGGGGCCAAGACAATTTCAAAAATATTTAACAGCAATTTGGTACAGGTACTAACCACTCTAGGCACTGACCAATTAGAAAAGACACCAGCCACCTGCAACTGCTACAGTATATGGAAGCATCCTGGCTGAATCATTTGCTTATTAAACAATACACTGTATTTGAGAATAATTAGCTCCAAACACAACACAAAATAAATGTATATCATTTGCTAAAAAAAATAAAGATAATGATACGTGCATTATCTTTAACAATAATAGTACAAGGCTAATAATAATATAGTAACAAATAATATGAGGCTGTGGTCCTTAGTGAGGATGGGGAAGAAGCTCACTCTTGCCCATTTCCTCCCACTCCCTCAGGGAAGGGACACTAAGACAACCTTGAGTACAAGCTTAGTTTTAAAGAGCATATTCAAATTAACCAGCTAGGTTTATTAACATGCCATTTACATTGAGATCGTTTACAAATTGGTAGCACAATAGGCTTGGTTTCAAAGGCAATTAAGGTAAGGCTGTGCTCCATTATTCAGAGTTTATAGATTTGATACACTTCTGTCAAGCAAACCAGCCAGTTTAAATGTCCACATTCAAAATTAAAGATGTGCCTTGTTACTTTGGAAGATTATCTTTGCATTGATTTTGGTACTGATTTGTGAAAAATCCAGATAACATGAAGAGAATGAGGTTTTATTTTTGTTCAAAGGAGACCTGAATTTAAAAACGTGAGAAGTTCTGATCTGAATTCATGTTTCTTCCTCACTGAGGAACAAGAATCACTTCTTAGCTAAACGTTTACGTGGGGAAATCTGTGCTCCATTCCATCTGCTGATGGGCCTCTTGTCCGATCTCCAGGCTCTGTCTGAGTCCATCTTGTACTGTACCTTTGAAGAAACGCTCAGTTTTCACATAGGTCAGGGGAAAAATGAGATTGTGTTTTTAGGGATGCAGCTCTAATGAGAGAAGTAGAAATAAACCTGTCTTTAGGCATATATATTTTATCCCTCTCTGTGATGTGCTCTTCCAGAGGTTTGTCTACCCTTGATCTTTATAGCCATCAACATGGTGCTATTAGTGTGTGAGCCTTTGGGAGAAGGGCCAAGGGTCACAGCAGCTTGCATTAGGCCCAAGATCTACAACCAACCTGAGTGAAAGGAGTCCTTTCCACATATCGATTGCCTATCTATCTCACTAGTACTCCACATAGGACATGAGGCCAAAGTCCATGTTAGTGAAATGTAGCCTTTATCTGGCATGTCCTTTGTATATATCCCTCCATAATCAGTGGAGGCAGCAAGGGCCAATTGCGGGCTTGGAGCTGTAGTCAACTCAAATGTTTTTGTCTGTCTAATACATTTCCTCTTCATTTGCTAATAGTATCTAGTATTTTTTTTCTGAGGACCCACCCCTTCTCCATACCAGCTTTTGTGTTTTGGGTGAACTTAACTTCTTTTCTGCCCATAGGCACAAGCATGTGGTTTAGACCTAGCCAATCAGAACATCAAACTTCCCTCACCTAATAATTGATTCGGAGATGAGCAAGTGACCCCCACTCACCCAAAAAAGACATTGAAGTTTTCATGAGACTGTTGGAAGAGAGACTCAGCCTAATATTTGGATGGACATGAATCTATAAGATGTGGGGAACGCATGAGTTTGGAATTAACAAAAGCCATTTCATGGATATGAAATGAGCCGCATGAGCCTGGATATGAAGCCAACTCAGCCGAGGAATGAACCAAGAAACCAAGACAGATCAGATTCTGGTAGTTTAATTGAATTCCCAAATCAACTCATATATAAAGCCAGATAGAGTTGAACTTTTCTAATGCATAAACATTTCTTTTTAAATTCCCAGTTTGAATGGGAATTTATGTGCCTTTAAAAAAACTTGTACCTCCTAATATAGAAGGTACAAGATTATTGCCAATTATATTGCCATTTCATGTGACTAACAGGTGCATTTTCTCTTTTTGTCACCTTACGATTTTCATAGATCAGGGATACTTTAAGCTTTTCCTCATTCCATACTAGTTTATGGTGGATTCAATGTGTCTTGGGACCAGATCATTTACACTAATTTTGTGAACTTTTTAGAGTGCAATAGACTAAAATTGTGACTATTTCCTTTAAGGTATTTCTAGATTTGATGAACATAGTATTTATAATTTCATGCAAAAGCTATAAGTATTAATTCTTGCTCTATAAGAGGTCTGTTCCCTGTTAATCTGGGAATGGCTGGTCTCGTCTCATTAAAGCCTCAGGTTCTGTTCTTTCTCTTCTCAGTTTTTATGCATTTTCTATCTCTCTGCTTCAATGGCTGGAAGAATTTGATACTTCCTATAGGTTATATCTCAACTTCATTCTAGGTGGAAAGGGTAAAAACTCCCTCCCTTGAAGTTAGATGACTACGTGCAGATTAGATTCTGGTCATGATTTAACCTCATATGAGAGAACGGAAGGTGGAAATAAAGTGGAGGGTATATTTTTGCTGCTGTTGCAGTTGGCAAGCAAGAGAGTGGAGGTATGAATACTTAGAAAGGAAGGCAGTGGTCTGACTTTGCATTCAGCATCTAATATTCAGTTTGGTGTAGGTGAAAGGAAGTTTCAGTAGTGAGTGTCTTTAGCAGTAAGAACAGCAGCGTCCTGCCTGCTGAAATGCCATGGAGACAGTGTGATTTTTGATCCTCTGGTCCTTCCAATAATTTTACCTACTTATCTACACTAAATGCTTTTCTACTTGGAATAACTACAGTGGTTTTTATTTTCTGCCTTCTTGTGCAAATGATTTTGGGGATTATCGATTCTGACTTTTGGGAAGGGAAGTTGAGAGAGAAGAAAATAATAATAACAACAACATACAATAAACATATTGTATGTTAAATATGATCTGAAAAAAATAAACTGCCACACTGTGAAGTTACTGATAGGTTTATATTTCTTGAATTGATCTTCCCTGGAATTTCTGTAAATGTATGCAAGCTCTCTATGTATATAATATAAAAATGTGCAAAGATTATATCTATCTGGGAATATAATAATCATGCAATATTATAATAAAACAATAAAACAATACTTTCTATGCAAAATTCTGAATGACTTATTGAGATATAGTCAGTTATAAGTGATTATTATTACTGGAATGCAATCAAATACATTATCCTACTTATTATTCTTAAACTCATTTGTTCATGCAATGTATTCAACCTGGAAAATAGATTAAGCCAAAGTACCAGTATTTTTGTCAGGGAATAGTTTTAGGAATAGTTTAGTGCTACAGAAAACTTACTTCCCTCAAGCTGCATTTTCCTCAATTTTCCTTTATAAAATATCAAGCACATTGCTAGAGTCCATAGAAGTCCCTGCACATAATCCACTTGACACTTGGATTTTTTAGACTATAAATAACACTGAATCTTGAGGGAAGGGAATATGTTTTATTTAACCTATACCCTCCAATGTTTAAAATGGTTTGTCAATTCGCATGCTGTGGTAAGCTGAATAATGACTCTCCAAAGATACCCATTCCCTAATCCCTGGGATTTATGAATGTTACCAAAGTCCAAAGGGACTTTGCAAATATGATTAAGATAATTTCCCATCTTGAAATAGGAAATTATCATTGTATTAGTTTGCTAAGGCTGATGTAATAAAGTACCACAAACTGGGTGGCTTAAACACAGAAATTCATTGTGTCATAGTTCTGAAGTCTGGAAGTTGGAGATAAAGATGTTGGCAGATCCTGAAGTCTAAAAGTTGGAGATCAAAGTGTTGGCAGAGTTGGTTCCTTCTGTGGGCTGTGAGGGAGAATCTATTTCCTGCCTCTCCCCTAGCTTCTGGTGGTTTGCTGGCAATCTTAGGTGTCCCTTGACTTGAAGAAGCATCACCCCAAACATTGCCTTCATCTGGACACGGTGTTCTCCATGTGTGCCTGGTGTTTGTGTCCAGATTTCCCCATTTTATGTCTTCAATAATATTGCATTAGGGCCTACCTTAATGATCTCATCTTTATTAACTACATATGCAATGGCCTGATTTCTAAATAAAGTCATGTTCTAAGGTATGGGGGTTCAGAACTCAACCGACACGTGAATTTGGGGGGGCACGATTCAATACATAACTATCCTGGATAATCTTGATGAGCCATAAGTATCATCATATGAGTCCTTATAAGAGGGCACAAGAAGGTCAGAGGTAGGAAGTGGATGATGGAAGCAAGAAATTGGAGTGCTGTGAGGAAGGAGTCACCAGCCAAGGAATGCAGACAACTTCCAGAAGCTAAAAAGACAAAGAAATGGATTGTCCCTTAGAGCCTCCAGAAGGAAATGCAATTTTGTCAACACCTCAACTTTGGTCCAGTAAAGCTGACTTCAGACTTCTGGCCTCCAGAACTGTAACAGAAAATATTTATATTGCTTTAAGCCATTAAATTTGTGGCAGTTTGTTCCAGTGTAGCAACATGAAACTAGTATGCTTAATGAATTTTTGTTTTGAAAATTACTTCATTAATAGTTTATAATATAAACATTCATTTTAATTGTTTGGATAAATGAACATTAATGCAGCCACCTAAGGAGAACTTTACTTCCTGGGCAATATATCTAGTAAACTGTGTTCTTCTCAAAGAAAATGCTTACATTCTTGATATGATTTATTCCTATCTGTTTTTCCCAAGACTGCAAATCACTTACTCTGTTCTAATATGAATGTGTTGTTTTATAGTTATTCAAAGATTTCCTATTTAGAAGCCCCATGTGTCTTGGATTTAATATCTGTCTTTGACATGGTGCATTTATTTCATAAAATTGTTGTCCTTTGATTAGAGCTTTATATTATTTACCCAGAATCATGTTGTATTACTTATGTCTATTTCTGTTATTTAAAATATATATCTTTGAAAGAATTTAGAATTTAGAAGTAGATATGGATAGAATTATGGGTTCAAGGAACCTGAGAAATAGATTTGTATATAGTTTATTTCTTCTTGAGTGAGCTTTGCTAGATTGTCTTTGAATGTATTTGCATACAGCTGTGTATAATATTCTCATATTATCCTTTACTATCTGTAGGATTTGTAGCAAGCTCCCTGCTTTTACTCCTGAAAATAGTAATTTTGTCTTCTCTCTTTTTTTCTTGGTTAGTCTAACTAGAGATTTATCAATTTTATCGATCCCTTCAAAGAGCCAATTTTGGATTTCTTTGAGTTTTCTCTGTTTTTTCCTCCTGTTTACTATTTCATTGATTTCTGCTTGTATCTTCATTATTCCTCTCTTGCTAGGCTTATTTGCTTTTCTTTCTCTGTGTTTTGTTTCTTTTTTTTTTTTTTTTTTTTTTTGAGGAAGCTGAATTCATTGATTTGAAGCCTTTCTTTTTTTCCAATATAAACACTCATCTCTAAATTTCCCTCTAGGCCTGCTGGAGAGAGCTCTGCGGCCTGCCCCCCAGGGACAGCACACTGTGCTTTGTATTAGCGCAGGGCGGGATTCCCTGCTCAATCAGGTTTCCTGCCCTACCTGCAGGGGCTGGGGGCTTACTGCTTTACTGCTCTCTCAGTAGCAGTATACCCTGGCCTGGGACTGGTGGTGGGAGGGATTACTGTTTCTGTGTTCAAGGCTCTCCGGTGTGGGTAGGTGGATATTCATGTTTCCCACTTAAGTGCGGGCAGCTTTTACCTCTCAGCTTCCCCCCAGCAGCCGGTTCTCCTTCCCCAAAACAGGGGCAAGGGTGTTACCTTTCCACCCCTTCATCAGAGTGAGTAGATCTTTTCTTGAACCCTAGGGGCGAGCGTTCTGTCTGCACAGCTGAAGGCTTTTGCTTGCGGAGAGCAGGTTCCCGGAAGTGGGCGGTGTTTCAGGCTGGCTGGAGAGGAGGGTTCGCTCAGGTCTCCTGCTCTGCGCCCAGCAGCACGGGGTTTAGAGGCTGGAAAAAGTGATTCAGGTGAGTTCAGGCTCCGCTTTTGCCTGGGGCTCCCCTGGATCCTAAAGTTCACACTATGCCGGCTACTCTGGATTTGTGAAATGGTTACTTTTCTTCTTACTCCTGTATGGGGGCCGCCTCTTCCTCCAGTGCTCTGTAAAAGGTAAAACAGTTTGCGTTTGTATCTCCTCGGAGGCCTTTATAACCCTTTGAAATTCAGTTCACCTGGTTGCCTTTTGACCTCAGTTCTCTTACTGGCTAAAAAAAAAGTTATGGTTTGGAGATTTTCTGGATTTTTCTCACTGTGTGGAAGTAATGTTCTCTTGTTTTCTACATCTAAGCAGAAACAGAATGATGTAGTTGGTGAATCTATTAGACAAAAATGAAGACTGAAAGTGAATTTCTAAATGTATCTCAGGAAATTAGAAGAAAAACATAAATTTAACCTAAAAATAGACAAAAGAATAAAACAAGAAAAGATAGTTAAATAGAAAATAAATGTACAGTGGAGATAATCAGCCAAGTCAAAGATACCATCCTTGAAATCACTAATAAAACATATCAACCTCTGTCCAGAGAAAGAGAAAAAATAAAATTTACCAATATCAGAAGTGAAAAAGGAAACAATAGTACAGTTTCTGCAGGATTTAAAAAGATAATAAAGCTGAAATTATGAACAAATACTTGCTAGCGAATTTTTAAAAGCAGAAGTCACCAAAACCAATACAGGAGGAAACAGAAAATCTGAATAGGCCTACACCTATCAAAGATATTGGATCCATAATTAAATCCTTCACATGCATACACTTACACCTGCGTTTAAAAAGTAACAGGTTTAGGTGATTTACTTTTGAACATATGAAGCTTTTATAATAGAAATAACATTAAAGAGAATAGAAAAAAAGGGAAAATTCCCTACCTTGTTTTATGCAAAATTTTGATGAAAAAAGCATGAACAGAAATTTTAAAAATATCTCTCATAAACAAGGATGTGATGATTCAAAGCAAACTATTATAAAATTCATCAAGCAATGTATACAAAGATTAGACTTGAGAAGAAGTTGGGGTTATTCTAAGAAATTTGAGGTTGGGTTTAATATTTTTAAATTACTTAGTATAATTCCCCACCATAACAAAATAAGGGAGAAAATCAGATAATCTTTTCAATAGATGCAGAAATAGCATTTGGTAAAATATAACACCTTTTTATGATAAAAATATTTGTGAGCTAAGAATAAGCTTAAATTATTTTAAAGATATCTACCCAAAATATAGCAAATAACATGCTAACTGGTTGTAAATATTAAAGTTTCCCTCAGAGACTGGGAATAAGGCAAGGACACCCACACTTACTATGTTTATCTGTCACTGTCCTAGATGTCATAGCTATTACAGTGAAGCAAGAAGAAAAATGTAAGGCCTAGAGTACAAGAAATAAAACTCTGTTATTATTCACACACAGCATGGTGTGTAGGATAGAAAAATTCTAAAAAATATAAACATAAACTACTAGATTTAGACAGTGAATTTAGCAAGGAAATGAAGTGATTAAAAACCAAACTAGAATGTAGAATTTTAAAAAGCAATACATTTACAATAGCATCCATACCAACAAACACGGGAATAAATCTAAGAGTAAAGAAATGGAGGACCATGTAGTCTGAATGAATTGGAAAACTCAGTAGTCAGTTTTCCCCAAATTGTTTTATAGACCTCATGGGTAGATGCAAGGTAGTTATGAAGTTGGGTGTTCATTTTATTCATATATTTTGTAACTCTTTAATATATATGTTATATATATTATATATATATCAAATAGTAATAAAACTATATAAAAAAAACTAGGGATATAATATAAATGTGTCAAATGAGTAATTACAAAGTGTTTTTAAAATTAAAAAGATTAATTTTATGAAATGAGTTCACACATATCAGTAAATAAGAGATGAATAGAAAAATATTTTTTAAAATCTTAAAAGAAACAGGCATCATACTGGAAAAATATTCAAATAGCTTAAACACATACAAAAAAAAGTGACCAAGCTCACATTTAATTGAAAAATATGCAAAATAAAGGATTCATGCAAAAAACAATTTTCTTCTAAGAAATTAGTCAACATTTTATAATATCTAGTAGATGTGGATATAGAATCTCCCATAAAGTAGTGGTAAAGGGAATTCCCTGGCAGTCCAGTGGTTAGGACTCTGCGCTTTCACTGACAGTCCCTGGTTGGGGAACTAAGAACCGGCAAGCTGTGTGGCACAGCCAAAAGAGAAAAAGGAAACAGAAAACAAAAACAGAAAACAAATAATAATGGTAAAATTACTGAGAATAATAGGACAATATATTTCATAATGTAAAGATATGTACCCTTTGACCTAGGAATTTATTAGCCAGAATATTATTCTAAAACCTAGAAATGATGTTATACAATTTGTGATGCATCTGTTCTTTGATTAAGGTTTTTGGTAGAGGAGGGCTAGAGATACATTTACACTTATATCTACATCCTTTACATTTATATCTACAAAGCCAAAGTCAGTATTGTGCTAAATGGCGACATTGTAGATTTTTCACTAAAATTAGGAACAAATCACTTAGCTTAATACCCTCCAGTTCCATCCATGTTGCCGCAAATGGCAAGATTTCATTCTTTTTTATTGCTGAATAATAGTCCATTGTATATATATATCACATCTTCTTTATCCATTCATCTGTTGATGGACACTTAGGTTGCTTCCATATCTTGGCTATCGTAAATAGTGGTGCAGGTAGGGGAACATATATCTTTTCAAATTACATGGATGGACCTGGAGGGTATTATGTTAAGTGAAATAAGTCAGACAGGGATAAACAAATACTGTATGAGTTCACTTATAAGTGGAATCTAAAAGACAAAACAAGTGAACAAAACAAAACAGAAAGAGACTCATAGATACAGAGAACTGGTAGTTGCCAGAGGGGAAGGAGCTGGGGGGACAGACAAAATAGGTGAAGGGGATTAAAAGGTATACATTTCCATCTGTAAAATAAATAAATTATGGGGATGTAATGTACACATAGGAAATGTAGTCAGTAATACTGTAACAACATTTTTGATGATGGATGATAACTGGTTATATTATGGTGATCATTTCATTATGCATAAAAATATTGAATCGCTATGTTGTACACCTGAAACTAATATAATATTGTATGTTAATTATAACTCAATTAGAAAATTAGGATCAAGTCAAATATTCACCACTTTAACCAAATTAGGTATATATGTATGTGTGAATATGGAATGGTCTTTAGGATATGTTAGTATGTCTTATTGTTGATACAAATTGATATAGATTTTGTGGCTGGGAGTTAAGAGATATCTTCCCTTGAAAATTCACATTTTAATGGTGAACTAAGAGATAAGTCATTTACTAATAGGAGATGTTTCACTTTAAAAAAAATTATTTATTTATTTATTTATTTATTTACTTACTTACTTATGGCTGTGTTGGGTCTTCGTTTCTGTGTGAGGGCTTTCTCTAGTTGTGGCAAGAGGGGGCCACTCTTCATCGCGGTGCGCGGGCCTCTCACTATCGCGGCCTCTCTTGTTGCGGAGCACAGGCTCCAGACACGCAGGCTCAGTAATTGTGGCTCACGGGTCTAGCTGCTCTGCGGCATGTGGGACCTTCCCAGACCAGGGCTCGAACCCGTGTCTCCTGCATTGGCAGGCAGATTCTCAACCACTGAGCCAGCAGGGAAGCCCTCACTTTTAGATATATGAAGAAATTAAGAAAGATATACAATGACTTCTGTGAGGAATGAGGGAGGGAACTGAGTAGTGAAACACACAAGAGTGTTTGAGTAGTATTTAAGTTTATGTTCATTTGATGAAAATTTACTGAATACCTACTGCACCCGGCACAAGATATATCAATTAATGAACAGGACAGAACCCCTCTCCTCATGGAGCTTCCATGGTATGAAATGTGACTGTGATGTGAATTCTCACTTGATTTCAGAGCTAAGGTATTTCTTTTGTCATGTTGCTGTTAAGCCATGAGGTACTCTCACAAAGAAATGTTGGTTTTAAGGGAAGTGTCATCTGCAGAAGGATTATGGTCTGTCCTCCCAAGAAGATACTACTTTTGTAAATAGACTAAGTTTTGTGCATTGATGATCTGGCTCTATTCTTTTAGACTCAGAATCCCAAGTTTCACAACTCATCAAAAGCAGGCTGCCAGTGGCAGATTCATAGTAACTAGTCTCTCAACACAATGTCTAAAATCAGATTGCCAATTTAACCTAGAAGAGAGAGCACCTTTCCCAGTGATCTGAATGCTCATGACAGCATGATCAGTGCAGTTTCTCTTTGTAGTCAGATTTCTTGGAAAGTCAAATCAGTCAGAGGGTTGCTTAGTGAATATTAAAACCAGGAAAAGAGGAATTATATTGATGAATTGCTTAATGGCAGTCTAAATTGCATGATACATGTAAAACACATGGGGTCATTCATGTCAAATATGTCTTGGAGGTTATTGGTGGAAAGTCTTCCCATTTATATACATTTAAGGGAAAACCTTTATTAGTGAGTCTGAAAATAAAAATTTAGTGCCCACTGGTCTCTCTCTCTCTCTCTCTCTGCTGTTGTGCTTAGATTTTGTGTTACTTATCTGTAACTGCATAACAAATCAGCCTAAAACACAGCAGCTTGAAACAATGAACATTTATTATCTCACACAATTTCTGAGGGTCAAGAATCTGGGATTAGCTTTGCTGTATGGTTCTGATTTCGTTTCATGAGTCAAGCTATGTGCCACAGATGCAGTCACTACATCTACCTCCCCACAGAGCTGCTTGGAACATGACTTACCCAAATCCAAGGAAGAAAGAGACAGGTAGCAACCAAGACAGAAGCCTCACTCTTTTATAAACCAATCTTGGAGAAAACATACCATCACTTCGGCTACTTCCTTAAAAAAAGTATTTTATTGCAGTATAGTTGATTTACAATGTTGTGTTAATTTCTCCTGTACAGCAAAGTGGTTCAGTTATATATATACACACACACACATTCTTTTTCATTTTCTTTTCCATTATGGTTTATCACAGGATATTGAATATAGTTCCCTTTGCTATACAGTTGGGCCTTATTGTTTATCCATTCTAAATATACTAGTTTGCATCTGCTAACCCCAAACTCCCAATCCATCCCTCCCCTACCCCCCATCCCTTGTCAACCACAAGTCTGTTCTCTACGTCTGTGAGTCTGTTTCTGTTTTGCAGATAAGTTCATTTGTGTCGTATTTTAGATCCCACATATAAGTGATATCATATGGTCTTTCTCTGTCTAATTTACTTCACTTAGTTATGATAATCTCTAGGTCCATCCATGTTGCTGCAAATGGCGTTATTTCATTCTTTTCTATGGCTGAGTAGTATTCCATTGTATATATGTACCACACCTTTATCCATTCATCTATGGACATTTTTGCCATTTTTTATGGGTCATTCCGACTAATGCTGTTACCATATGGGATTTGAATACCAGGAGGCAGGAATTATTAGAGACCATCTTGGAGGCTACCTACCTCAGTTGGGCATAACTTCTGTTTTTCTTCTTTGCTTTCATATTAACCAAACTGGCTTTCACACATTCTTCCTCATGTTTTAGTAAAACTGTCAATTAGATTATTATATAGTCATGTATACTTGACCTGAGACTCATCCTACCTTTTTGAGAAGATTTATTATGCATTATTTTTGAAGCTTAATTCTTGGATGAACATCTTATTTCTTTTCAAGTTCTTGGGGGACCAATAATTTTTGTTAGCCAATTATGAAAATAAATATGCATTAATGACTAGGTCTTAAGGGACTCTAATCAATATGTCACATTTTAATTTGGCCATTTTCTTCACATTTGGTTCTATTCATTTATCTTGTTGTATTTATTTAACACTAGTGATTAATGCTAAGCCTTTTTTCCCCCATTTTTGTTTTTTGGCAGAATAGGGAAAGAAGTAAGTCTAAACTAACCTCTGAATCTTTACGTAGTATTCAGAAATATATGATTTCAAACTGACATCAGAATGAAAGTTACATGAGAATGAAAATATCACATGTATAGATTTCATATATTTTAGTATACCTTTAAAATATTCATGCCTGTATTATGTAGCCGCTGAATGAAGAACTATAACTTGGATAATATGTATTCTGTTCACTTTACATTAAAGGGCACTAGTCACAAATACTAAAAGCAAAGGGATGCTTTAATAAATGACTCTTTGTGATCTATTGGTATATTTTATTATTTTTTTAACAACTTTATTGGAGTATAATTGCTTTACAATGGTGTGTTAATTTCTGCTTTATAACAAAGTGAATCCGCTATACATATACATATATCCCCATATCTCCTCCCTCTTGGGTCTCCCTCCCACCCCTCTAGGTGGTCACAAAGCACCGAGCTGATCTCCCTGTGCTATGCGTCTGCTTCCCACTAGCTATCTATTTTACATTTGGTAGTATATATAAGTCCATGCCACTCTCTCACTTCGTAAGTGAGAGAGTAAGCTGGGACAAGGTGAGAGAGTAGTATATTTTAGTTTTAATGGAGGCCTGTGGAGCATGAAAGAGAAAACAAAACATACCCTGAGAAAGTAAATACACAAAATATTGATGTGAACTAAGAAAATAATGATTTACGAAATATAACTTCTCAATTAAAATATAATACATTATTCATGTGACCACAATATGACAAAATATTTCCCATTTATTTTCTAAAAATAATTTTATATTTCTTACCATATTGAATATACTAGAAGAAATTATGTGTGAACCCTTTAATATATATGTATACGTATACATGTATCCATTGCTTATATTATGGTTGAAGTATATGTAATTTCTAAAATCATGAGAAATTACACAGAAATGAAAAAATAGAAGAAAAATAACCCTTAAACTTAAGAAAAATTTAAGTAACAATTTGCACATGACATTTAATAAGAAATATCAAGCTTTATTTACCCCATCTCTTCAGAATGATAGAACCAGAAAGTGAAACTCATAGAAATGGAGTAGGAAATGCCAATAAAACCCTCTCTAGTCAAACCAGGAATTTGTCACATAGTACTCCTGAATTTGTTCTTAATTTTTCTGAAAGAATGGAATCATTGTTCTTAAAGATGACTTCAATGACACAGTGATTGCTGCATCAAAACATTCACAAATACTTTTCAGAGAAAATATTTTTTCTTTATAGTTTTCAAAATAATATGACTTGTTAATGACAAAAGCATGAATACACAGAGCATATATTTATTGCATAATTATATATTCTTTGCATATTTGCTTAATGATACTGATTTTCTTTTTTAGGGCCAGGATATTTAGGGCAGTATTTGCCTCCTTAATTAGAAGCCAGTTTTCTATTCTGAGTCTATTGAGATATAATTGGCATATAACATTGTATAAGTTTACTGTGTACACTGTGATGATTTGATATACTTATACTTTGCAAAATGTTTACCACAGTAGTGTTAGTTAACATCTCCATCACATCACATAATTACCATTTCTTTTTTATGGTGAGAACATTTAAGACCTACTCTCCTAGCAACTTTCAAGTATATAATGCAGTATTGTTAACTATAGTCACCATACTGTACATTAGATGCTCAGAACTTATTCATCTTATAACTGGAAGTTTGGACCCTTGACCAACATCTCTCATTTCCCCCATCTCCCAGCCCCTGGCAACCACTGTTCTACTCTGTTTCCATGAATACAGCTTTTTAAGATTCCACATATAAGTGATATCATACAGTGTTTGTCTTTATCTGTTTGATTTATTGCACCTAGCATAATGCCATGTAGGACTATCCATGTTGTCACAAATGGCAGGATTCCCTTCTTTCTCATGGCTAAATAATATTCACACACACACACACACACCATATCTTCTTTATCCATTCATCTGTAGACAGACACTTAGGTTGTTTCTATATTGGCTGCTGTGAATAATGCTGCAAGAATATGGGGGTACAGATTTCTCTTCAATATCCTGATTTTATTTACTTTGGATGCCTACCCAGAAGTGGATTGCTAGATTATATGGTAGTTCTGCTTTCAATTTTTAAGAACCTCCATACTATTTTCCAGGGTGGCTATACCAATTTACATTGCTACCAGCAGTGCATAAGGAGTCCCTTTTCTTCACATCCATGCTTGTTATCCCTCTTCTTTTTTTTTTTTAAATTAATTTATTTTATTTGTTTATTTTTGGCTGCATTGGGTCTTCATTGCTGCGCACAGGCTTTCTGTAGTTGCGGCGAGCAGTGGATACTCTTCATTACGGTGCTCAGGCTTCTCATTGCGGTGGCTTCTCTTGTTGTGGAGCACAGGCTCTAGGCCCGCGGGCTTCAGTTGTTGTGGCATACAGGCTCAGTAGTTGTGGCTCACAAGCTCTAGAGCGCAGGTCAGTAGTTGTAGCGCATGGGCTTAGTTGCTCCGTGGCATGTGGGATCTTCCCAGACCAGGGCTCAAACCCATGTCCCCTGCATTGGCAGGCGTATTCTTAACCACTGCGCCACCAGGGAAGCCCTATCTCTCTTCTTTTGATAAAATCTGTTCTAATAGATGTGAAGTGACATGTTGTTTTGATTTGCATTTCCCTGATGATTAGTGATGTTGAGTATCTTTTCATGTACCTGTTGGCCATTGGTATATCGTCTTTGGAAAAGTATCTATTCATCTATTCAGTTCCTCTGCCCATTTTTTAATTGGATTTTTTTTTTTTTTTTTTTTTACTATTGAGTAAATAGTATTGTACAAGTTCTTTATATACTTTGGTTATTAACCCTTTATTGGATATATGATTTGCAAATATTTTTCCTATTCATTAGTTTGCCTTTTTATTTTGTTGATTGTTTCTTTTGCTGTGAAGAAGCTTTTTAGTTTGATGTAGTCCATTTATTTATTTTTGCTTTTGTTACTTGTGCTTTTAGTGTCATATCCAAAAAGAGTCATTGTCAGGATGTCAAGGAGCTTCTCCCTATGTTTTCTTCTAGGCGTTTTAGGTCTTATGTTCAAGTCTTTAATCCATTTTGAGTTAATTTTTGTGAGTGGGGTAAGATAGAGGTGCAATTTCATTCTTCTGCATGTAATTATCCAGTTTTCTCAACATTGTTTATTGAAGAAGGACTCCTTTCCCAATTGAGTATTCTTGACTCCCTTGTCAGATAGTGGTTGAGGGTTTATTTCTGGGCTCTTGATTCTGTTCCATTGGCCTATGTGTCTACTTTTATGTCAGTGTCATGCTGTTTTGATTGCTCTAGCTTTGTAATACAGTTTGCAAGCAGAAGCATGGTACCTCCAGCTTTGTTCTTCATTCTCAGGATTGCTTTGGCTATCTAGGGTCCTCAGTGGCTCCATAAAAATTTTAGGATTTAGTTGGGTCTTTTTTTACCCATCCAGCCACTCAGTGTCTTTTGATTGGATAATTTAATCAATTTACATTTAGAGTAATTACTAATTAGTAGGGACTTACTAATGCCATCTTATTCATTATTCTGGCTGTTTTACAGTCCCCTTGTTTTATTCTTTAGCTCTTGCTGTCTTCCTTTGAAAATTAAGAATTTTTCATAGTGACATACTTTGATTTCCTCTCTCTATCTTTTGTGTATCTAGTGTAGGCTTTTGCTTTGTGGTTACCAGGTAGCTTACATAAAACATTTTATATATATATATATATATATATATATATACACACACACACACATATATATGTGTATATATATATGGCAATCTATTTTACACTGATAATAATTTAACTTCAATCACATACAAAAACTCTACCCTTTTACTACCACTTTTATGTTTTTGCTGTCATAATTTCTCTCTTTTATAATATGTGTTCATTAACAAATTATTGTAGCTATAGTTAATTTTAATACTTTTGTCCTTTAACCCTTATACTAGAGTAAGTGGTTAATATACAACCATATTATAGTATTAGAGTATTCTGAATTTGACTGTATACTTACCTTTGTCAGTGTGTTGTATATTTTCATATGTTTTCATGTTATTAATCAGTGTCCTTTCATTTGAACCTGAAGAACTCCTTTCAGGATTTCTCATAAGGCAGGTCTAGTGGTGATGAACTCTATCAGCTTTGTTTGTATGGGGCATTCTTTTTCTCTCTTTTGTTTCTGAAAGACAACTTTGCCAGATAGAGTAGTCTTGGTTGGTAGGTTTTTTTTTTTTTTCTTTCAGTACCTTGAGTATATCATATTTACTCTCTCCTGGCCTATGAGGTTTCTGCTGAGAAATCTGCTAATAACCTTATGGGAGTTCCATTGTGAGTTACAACCTTTTTTTCCATTGCTACTTTTAAGATTTTTTTCTGTCTTTGCTTTTTGGCAGTTTTATTATAATGTGTCTTGAAGAAGACATTTTAAAGTTAAGTTTGTTTGACTTATGAGCTTCATGAACTTGGATGTCCAAATATTTTCTGACATTTGGGAAGTTTTCAGTCATTTTAAAAAATGTAAGCTTTCTGTCCCCTTTTCCCTCTCTTCTGCTTCTGGGACTCAAATAATTAGCAGTTCATTTCTTTTGCTGGTATCCCATAGATCATGTAGACTTTCTTCACTCTTTTTTTTTTTTCTTTTTTGTTCTCCTCTGACTGAATAATTTCAAAGGCGCTGCCTTCTAATTCACAGATTCTTTCTTTTGCTTGATCTATTCTTCTATCAGTTCTTTATATTGAATTTTTTTTTCTTTCATTCATTGTATTCTTCAGCTCTAGGACTTCTGTTTGGTTCTTTCTTATTCTTATTTCTATCTCTTTATTAAACTTCCTGTTTTGTTTGTATGTTGTTTTCCTGGTTTCATTGAATTATCTTCCTGTGTTTCCTTGTAGCTCATTGGGCTTCCTTAAATAGTTATTTTGAATTCTTTACAGGGTGAATCGCAGATATCCATGTCTTTGGGGTTGGTTACTGGAAGACTATTGAGATCCTTGGTGGTATCATGTTTCCCTGATTTTTCATGTTCCTTGAAGTCTTGAGTTGCTATCTTTCCATTTGTAGTAGCGGTATCCTCCTCTAGTCTCTACTGACTGACTCTGGAGAGAAATGCCTCTGTCAGCCCTCTTAGTAATCTGTGGCATTCTCAGACCTTCTGTGGATACACCTGCTCCACATTTCTTGCTCCCTCTTGGGGCAGAATTTTTAAACTTGTATTCCTTTCTGTCAATCCTGCAATGCACTCAGCCAGGTGCTGATAGTCTCTCTTTTGCTTTCCCAAGGGTAGAGCTAAATCTCAAGTTTGAGGTCTCTCCCTGTCTTGTAGATTTGGACCAGCTTTTTTCAAGTGCTCGCTAGCCATTTTCCAAAGCTCAGTGTCACCACCATACGAAATGCACTCAGGGAGCTAGCCACAGGGTTGGGGGTATGTGAGTTAGGTACATGGAGTGCTGGTGGTACCCATGGGCCAACTGGGGGGATCTGGAGGGGAAGCATTCTTGGCACTTGTGGGTGGACTTCTTGATGAAGCTTGTGACACAGTTAGTAGGATCTGATTCCCTTTAATGCCTTCCAAGAGTCTTATCTGCTGCTCTCTCAGTTTCTTCCCACTTTGCAGTCATATAGCTCATGACTCAGTACTCTGGATGGGGTGGGAGAGAAATGGGCCTCTTTGGCAGCTTCCTGCATAGCTGGTGAAGCTGAGCACTCACTCATATGCTCTCACTTCCCCTGTGGGAGATATCATAGGCCAAGAAGGTCTTTCCTTGCCCTGAGCTATTCTGCCTTGGGGGAGAGGTGATGTAGGTATAAAGTCTAACTGTTTCTCTTACTCTCTCCAGTGCATCCAAACTCATAGTTCTTGCTCCAACAGTGTGCTGAAACTTTTCTGCTAAAAACCTGCACTTCCACAAAGGCTCTCTGATTTGTGTGTGATTGTCTAAGACAGTGATCTCCGTGGGCTCCCAGACTGTGGCTGAGAGGGGATGTAGCCAGGACCAAGGTCTATGTGCCCATTACCTGATGCAGAGGTAGGCAAGACTCCTCCTGGATCCTTTGGCATATGGTGCTGGATCCCATAGCTCCCACCAAGGCACTTTTGTCTGTGGATGGATGCCAAATTGTTGTTGTTGAGGGTGTATAAGCAAAGGATGCCTTATTTGGCCATGTTGCTGATATCACTCCTGAAGTTAGTTTTTAGTTACCTAAATATTTACTAAATATTTAGTTTATCTCCACCAGGTTTTCATTCTGTGATGAGGTAGAGATCAGGTAGGCTTAAGTGTCATAGGGATTGCAGTTTATAAAACCATAACAAAATCAGAGAACATTTATTCTTGACTCCATTACAAAATAGAAATGTGGACACCAAAAGGGCTATTTGTAGATGTCTCCCCTGTCAGCATTGTTTGATATGTGGAGAATTGGTTCCATATGTATTAAAATATTAGGACCAGTCCAAGTCAAATGGTGTAGTATCTCAGTATCCGTCCTCTTTCTGCTCATTATAGGAAGGAGCAAACCATAAAATGGGTATAGTAAAGCCCTGCCCACCCAAACCAGCCAATTGGTATCACAAACAATGATTAAATTTATATATATATGCACATTGTTTTGGGCTTGCTGTGCAAGGGCATTCTGGGGTATATGACAATGGCAGAATGCTAGCATCTTCAGCTTTACTAAGTATCACCAAATTGCTCTCAAAATCGTTGCACCGATTTACATTCTCATCAGCAATGTAGGAGCTGTCATTTTCTTACATCTTTTCAAATGTTTGATATTATCCAGCCTTTTTATTTCTGCCAACCTAAAGATGTGAAATAATATCTCATTGTTATAATTTGCATTTCCTGATTACAGGTGAGGTTGAACCTCTTTTGTTTTCTCTTGGCTATTTTGGGCAAGGCTCATATCCCTTGATCCTTTATTCTGTTAGGATATTTGTCTTTTTATTAATGATTTAGAATAATTCTTTATGAATGAAACTTCTGCAAAAATTACATTTACTGTATTATAAGACCAAATGAAGATTGGGAGAATTTTTATGGAGAAGACATTCTCCTTTTTTTCACTGTTGCAGGCACTGTTGGTTGATAACCTGATATCCACTACCCTCTTGTAGAGACAGTGATGGATCATGTACTAGTTGTCTTCTCATTATTCATTCTTATTTCTTTCTGACCAGCAAAACCTGGTTTAAATGGAGGTGGAAATGCATTCCTCTAAAAAGCTACACTTTTTTGGCTCTCTTTGAAGTATGGGCAATCGTGTAACACAATGCTCCCCAGTGGGATATAAGTAGGAGTTGCTGGGTAGAATCCTGGAAAATCTTTTTAAGAGGGGTCAGACTTTACTGGAATGTATTTTTGATCCTCACCACACTTATCCTTCCTGCCTAAAACATGACCTCAATGATGGAGGATGATGGGGAATGCACTGTGTTATGACCATGAGGGTGAAAGATATACCTGAGAATGAGGAGAAGAAAAATAAAAGTACCTGAAGTACTGAAGGTAGTGTGGAGGGGCTGCATTTGTCCTAGACTGTCAACTTCAAAATTTCTTTTGCTAGAGGAAAGAAGTCGTTTCTGATATATTAAAAACTGTTCTGTAATGTTGCTGTTACATGTAGCCTAAGAGAATTGCTAACTGATGCAGGGGCAATTAGAACCTTGATTTTTGAGGGGGACAGAAAGAAACTCCTGTATCATTATAGATTACTTTCTAAGGAACGTTTTTCATGTTTTACATAATATATTCAAGTAAGATATCTTCAGAAAAGAATACATTACTTAAATATCTTAATTTTGATTAAATGATGGGAGTGGGGTTCATGTTGGCTATTCTTTGGTATATCTGGAGTGGAGATAAAAGGGGTAAACCCTAGGAGAAGTCTACCCAGATGGGCTGATGTTGGATTAGGTCACAAGTGACATCCCCACGTTGGCAGAGGTGGGGATGATGTGAAAAGCAAAACAAGCAGAAACTCCTGCTCTCCTGAAACTTAGGTTCTGGTTTTGGGAGGTAGACTATAAATAGACCATCGATTAAATATGTAATATAGGAAGGGAATGGTAAGTTAAATGAAGAAACATTAGGATGCGTAAGGGTTGACCACCGGTCCAAAGTGGTTGGGGGTTGGCAGAGAGGTGGCTCCCAGAAAGATAGACATGCCAGCAAGGTTTTCCTAAGGGGATGATCAAGCACCTGCACAGAGCGAGGAAATGAACCACAGGGCAGCATGTGGAGGCAGTGTTCCAGGCAGAGGCACTAACAAGTGCAAAGGGCCCTGGGAACAGTGAGGAACAGATGAGGCACAAGGGAGAATGAGGGGAGATGAGGGGTAAGAACAAGCTTGGGAACCGCACCATGTTGGCCCTGATAAAGACTTTTCATTCTTCTGAGGACTCAATAAGATAAAAATGAGGGAATTCCCTGGTGATTCAGTGGTTAGGACTCCGCACGTCCACTGCAGTGAGACATGGGTTCGATCCCTGGTTGGGGAGCTAAGATCCCACATGCTGCGATGCAGCCAAAAAAATAAAAAAAGAAAAGCAAAACAAAAGGAAAGAAAAAATACAGTGCCTGGCAGATACCTTGCCTCTTACATGGAAAAGTAAGTATCCAATACAGTTTTTAGGCCTGGCATACTAGTCAATCTTCTTTGAGCTACACTGAGGCCAGAGAGCATTTGTGATGCAACAGTGTGTAAATTTAAAAAGGTGTCCCCATTTTGTATGTGAATTTTTTTTTTAAATGTATCCCCCATCCCATCTCCACTGGGCAGACGGCACCCTGTGAGTCTGTGGCTTGGTGAACAGAGCGTGGCCTTATTACAGCCCCACTTCCGTCCTCTGCTTGGGTTTCTCAGGGTCGTTCACAAGCAGCATAATCACACATGGTGGCCCTGGCAAGGACTCCACTTTAATCATTTTACTTCTAGCCCTTAGCATAATTTGCAGTTCTAAAATAATGAACATAGATTGAATTTATAGCAGTCTCAAGGTATTACGCAAGTCTAGTCGCTTGAAGATCTCATCAACTATGTATCATCATTCTTGCCCTTACTCTTTCTGAGAGTATTTTTAAGAATGATGCGGGGGCATCAGCAAAGCAGTCATATAATTGTTTTTTCCATTCAATTGTTTTTTTCTCTCAAGAACGTGAATGAGATTTTACACATCTTCCTGGCTTCTTTGTCAGTGAAATAATAGATGGAAGGAAACCAGGTGACAAAGCTTCCTTCCTTTCCTGCCCTCTCTTCCCTTTCGTTCCAGGATATCTTTCTTTTTCGTGCATCAGGTAGTTATTATCAGACACTGGTAATAGTTCCAGTAGACCCTTCTTGAAACATCATTGAAATTTTAGTGCCACTTTTGAATTATACAAGCATTTTAAACTCAAGGAAGATGGAGAGATTGTAAATTCTCATGATGTGAGGTTCTTCCTTTCACCATGATTAATACCTGTGGCAGGAAGGATGGAATAAAGAATATTGTGCATGCCAGAATTTTACAGTCACTCAGTGAACCCTGGGGGGTGGAAGTTGCAAGGAAGCTCAGATTCCTGGTCTCTTTATATATACATCAATTTTTTTTGAAAAGAAAAAGTTCAATAGGTCCAGGGAAGAGATTACTGAGTCTGCTCAGTCCTGCTGTTGTGTGCCTGCTGAGATGGGATAGAGGGTCACACAGCTATCCTTGCCATGCTCCAAGCAGGCAGCCTGCTGTGGTTAAAGTATGTGTTCTTATTAAATATATATCATAATGTACCTCTGTTGATACTGTTAAACTCCTACCATAAAAATGTTGCACATAAACAACACAGCTAAGTTAATGTTTCCAT
Organism: Balaenoptera acutorostrata; assembly: GCF_949987535.1. NCBI lineage: Eukaryota > Metazoa > Chordata > Mammalia > Artiodactyla > Balaenopteridae > Balaenoptera > Balaenoptera acutorostrata. The sequence continues at coordinate 32,260,220 of NC_080067.1, forward strand.
AGAAACCTTAGCATTAAAACTTGCTGAATGTGATATCAACCTAAGGGATAGTTGTTTTTTGGCCCAGACACAAACACACACTGTGTGTACATGTGCAATTTTTAGTGTTTGTAAAATCATAATAAACTACATTGAGAACATAGAGTTTAATGCTGTCAATTGCGTGGGCCAAACCTTGGTTTACCATTAAGAACAGAACAACTGAAGTTCTCACAGCCTTCTGCCAGTTTGTAGGAATGTCTTGATTCCTACCCAGTGGCTCAATTTTCTTTGAAGGGAAAACAACAAGAACAATCTAACTGGTTATGTGCTGCATGTGTAAGAGGCTCTGATGGATGGTTCATTGTAAATTCTGCTGGCTTAAATCTGGCTTTAGTAAGATTGCCAATTTGCAGTGGTTTATATTGAATGGTTGTTCCTAATATAGGCAAATGAAAACTGTGGCGTTAAGCATCTAAAATATTTTTAATGAAACCATTGTGTAACCCAGAGCATGGCATTGACTTAGTACAGCAAATATTTCTGATTCTAGATTCAAAGAGTCAATATATTCTAATGTAACTTACAAAGCACTAAAGAACTGTAATGCCAATCACTGCTGTGTAAATAGGTGATATCCATCTTTATATATTTTAATGCCTTCAGAGGAAAGTGCTGAAACCACAAAAAGTCAAAATCATCAGTAGAACAGTGTGAATGAGTTAATGTTATCTGCATATTCTATGACTTGATTATAACGCCAATATTCAAGCCCATCTTTAAAATAAAAAAGACCACCATTTCGAATTACCATAGTTAAGATTAAATCTTGATTAGACAGTGAGTTTTCCCTCCCTGGCATATAAGCGATTTATTTGTAAAATGAAGCTATTTTATCCCTTGTCATCACACAGCCATAAAAATTGCAGGCAGTCAGAAGTTAGCAATGGCTGCTTCCCAGACCCACAGCAATACTTAGTAACAGATTTTCAAAGCAGTTCAAAGAGTCCAGTTTCCATCTGTGTTTGGTGAAGGGTGCACAAACCTTGAGGCCATCTGAAAACTCAGCTTCATCTCTAACACTTGGAATAACAAAGGTGTTATTTTTCAAAGCTGCATTCTCCCCTCCTGGCGGGGCTGTGCGGATTCAGTTCGGGGAAGGTGGGAAACTTCAGAGCAGGTATTCTCCTTCTAGACTTTGCCTCCTTCAGGGAGTTCCTTTGAGGGTGTCACAATGGTGGCCTCCTGAATATGGGTTATTGGCAATAGAGGCCAAGAGGTAATGAACCTTATAGACAAATCCCTTCTGATTTTCTGAGCAAAATATCCGCAAAGAACCAGCATCTCCTTTCTTCCTGGCTAGGGGTGCTATTTAATCAGGAGGAAGTAGAGGGTGCTCTCTACCCACGTTACACTGAGGAATGCAGCCTGAACATCAAACTCCATTTCCCTCAGCTGCATTTCTAAAACTAAGGCAGCAAATTGTTAGCAAAGAGATGGTTCAGTGTCCTCATCCTTGGTTGCTACAAATGAGTGTCAGCTTTCAATGGAATACATATTTTTCCTGCTCATTTTGTTTAATATCTCCTGTATTAATTTTGGCACAATTTTTGATATGGTATCTTTATAAAGACTGCCTAACATAAATTACATAAATGCACAATGAGTGGGATACTGATGGAAATATAGATATTTGCTATTTGCTGTCTCTTTGTGGTACATTTCTGTCATTCTAACTAACAGAAAAGTCAAGACTAATGTGAGCAGTTCTCTCAGATAGGTTCTTTATTTTATTTTTGATTTTCTGAGTTATTCTGATGTCTCAAAACGTATCCAGAACTATATTCTAATTTCCTCTTAGATAATTCAAAGCAACATCAAATTATTCTTCCATTTACTCCAAATTCCAATAACTCTATGGGTAGTTTTATTTGAGAATAAGCTACCTGAAAAGTATATATCTTTTATAATAAAAATCACTGATCGATACTTTGTAAAACATCTTTATAGGAACCAAAATTTTTATTTTAAAGGGTTGATTAAAAAAAAAAAAACACACTTTAATATGAGAAAAGTGAAATTTTGTGATAGAGAACTGACATGTAAAAAATATGTCCTTATTATATCAAGATTTTCTAATTTTTAAAAATCCCTCATACATTAGAAACCTTTAGTAAATAAAACTTTACTTATTTAATAATTAAAATTTATTCTACTTAGGAAAGTAAAATAAATAACAAAAATCCTTAGTAAGTAAAAAAAAAAAAATGTGCTTCAAAAAAAAAATGACCCCAAGATTAAAAAAATTATTCTGGTATGACAAAGTATTTTGTTTAAAAAGGGATCATGGTAACATTTTAAGTATAATTAAGATAGATAAAAACAAAGGTATTAGCATCATGCTGTGAACTTCTTTTTTGGAGAGGGTGGGGTAGAGAAGGATTCAGCAAGACTGTACTGCTTTCAAGTTTCCAGTCACATCCCACTCAGCCTGAAGGCAGGGTAAAAGCAGCAATAGTCCCACATGCGGAATAGCACAGAATAGGACTGCCCTACATAGAGAACCAACGTGAACGAGGAAATCATGGCCAACACATTGCTACTGTTTTTACATATGAGACTTGCTTCCCTGTCTTAGCAATTCTTCACTATCAATGCCTGTACAAAGAATCCTAAGGTAAAGTGGAAAGCAAGGGTGTAAGAGGAGGTCGTAAACAGATCATACGTAAAAAGTGGGCTGCAATGAAACGATCAAGATTGTTGGCAAGAAAAAGTACCTAAGAGCTGTTGAGATATGGAGTATATAACCATCTTCCATACAGATCCAAGCTTCCCTATCAGCACTTACAGTTTAGTGAGGAAGGAAACCATTTAAAAAATAATAGTGTTGAGTATAGTAATAGAAATACTAAGGGCACATATGGCAAGGACACGAATCTGAAGACATCTGGGGCAATGTAGTTTAGAAAATGGATTGTCATTGGAGACTTTAGTTTTTAGAAGTTCAATTTGTGCTAAACCAATTGATTTGAATGTATCATGATTTTTCTTTTTTTAAAAAAATTTATTTATTGATTGATTGATTGCTATGTTGGGTCTTCGTTTCTGTGCTAGGGCTTTCTCTAGTTGCGGCAAGTGGGGGCCACTCTTCATTGCGGTGCGCGGGCCTCTCACTATTGTGGCCTCTCTTATTGCGGAGCACAGGCTCCAGACGTGCAGGCTCAGTAGTTGTGGCTCACGGGCCCAGTTGCTCCGCGGCATGTGGGATCTTCCCAGCCCAGGGCTCGAACCTGTGTCCCCTGCATTGGCAGGCAGACTCTCAACCACTGCGCCACCAGGGAAGCCCTATCATGATTTTTCTATCTCCTGGATCTTTTTTTATCTCCCACATCTCTGAGTCCAATTTTCTTAAAATTATGATCTCTGCTCATCAACCATGCTTTATGTAATCATTCTGATATTAACGGCAGAAAGGCAGTTAAGAACTTACTTTATGAACCCTCTTAGATAAGCTAAATTCATAACCTCTTATGTGACCTTGATGATACAGGTTGTTGCTTCTTTTGCCACTGTATGTGTAGCTCCTAGTAAAAATTATGAATATATTCATGAATGAGTCTATAAATCAATTAACATTGGAATTTTAGAGCTAGAATTTTCATTAGCTTAATTTTGAAAAGATTCAGCAAAGTAAAGTGATGCCAGGAGAGTGAAGCAAAGTGACACTCAAGGTCAAAGAGGGAGTTGGAGGAAGTGATTTAATTAAAAGCTAAGGCTCAGAACTAACTGAGAGTTAGGGTAGTAGGCATGTACAAGTTTTCTTGGAATGATGCTTTAACCCAAGGACATTAGACATAAGAAAGGTCAGTTGGGAGTTATTTTTTATCTTTAGTACCTACTACCATATTATGCAGGCAGCTTACTGGCAAACCCTTTCATAAATATGGCCAGTTGGCTGTCTTTCATTGACACAGTCATCTTCTAGCCATGGTTCTTAACACTTGAGCATTTAGGAATAGTGAAGGCATTTTATTTAATCTCAGCGATTGGAGTCTGCTACTGGCATTTGGTGAATGGGAGCCAGGAATGCTACGTGTCCTACAATCCCTGGGATACTTCAGCCCCTGGAAGAAGCATACCATACAACATGCCAAGAGTATTCATTTTGAAAAATCTTTTTAAGAGTTTTTTTTCACTTTTCTAACATTGTTCAATAATTTTTATTTTAGTTGCTATGTTTTTTACTTTATGACATATATTTTATGTCATAGTTCTATAAATATTACCCCAACATTAAATCTACAGTATATGTTTTGTAAAGCTCCATTTTTATGAGTTAGTTTTTTTCAATGCAGATATACTGCATATTTCTAATATAAATGTAAAAAAAACAAAATTAAGAATAAATGTAATCTTTCATCCAGAAATTCACACTATTAAAGTTTTGATGCTTCTCTTTTCAGGCGTGTATGTTTATGTCTATATATTTGTAAAATGTTATCAAATTGCATATATTCCTTATATTAATATGTTTTTGTTAACTACAGAACAAATCAAGAATATTTTTCCAAGCCATAAAATAGTTTTAATGAAATTATTTTAGGTGGCTGTATAGAATTGCATCACGTAAATATACCACATTTTTTTTTTTATACCACATTTTTTTCATGTTATAAATGAAGTTAAGAAGTACATCATTGTATCTAGGTTACTGAGCTTGCCCCATGTTGTACCCTAAGGGTAAATTCTAGAAGTAAACTTTTCTACCTCAGGTGATATTTCACAGTGATTTAATTGGCATGGGTTTTTGTGTCCTCAAAGGGAGGACAATCCCTATCTACCCAAAATGGACTTTGTATGAGTGAGAAAACAACTTTAGCTGTGCTATAAGCAATAAGATTTAAGAATAATCTATTTTTACCACAGCGTAACTTAGCTCATCTTGACTTATAAAACCTCTGTATTATGGCTTTCCTGTCATATTACCCTTTAGAAAATTGTCATAAATTTAGCAAAGACATAAAATGTAGAGAGCCCTACCAGTATTGAAAATGTTAATGATTTTGTATAGTTGCTTAGGGTTATCCTATTCATCTTACATTTAGGGTAAACTGATCAAAATTTCTGGAGCTTTTACTTGATTCAAGACAATTAGTCTCCTAACTGCTTACTGATTGCCCTGGACACTTATAAATTTACCACTGGTTTATGGAATAAGACTTCAAAAAATATAATGCCCTTTTAAGGAAAGAGCAACTCTAGTTATATATAAACTTTTCAGATGTTTTTCTGCTTGAAATGGTATAGCAACAGTTTGTCATGCATAATTTACACAGGCTGATTCATGGAGAGTATTTTATGTGGAAAACATAAGTGAGCATTTAAATTCCAACACAATATTTTTCTAATATCTGTATTGTACGATACTGAAAATAGCCTTATGAGATTATTCCAGCTATGTACTGGATATATATCTTTACCTGGATGACCTAAAAGTGAGAATCCATCTCTTCATCTTACCGCTTGCATTTCGTTCCCTCCCAGCCGTGTTCTTCTCCATTGTTAGGAAGCGAAGTATTGTTTACAGTGTCTACCTTCCTAGACACATTTAAGTAATCATAAATTCACTTATTCCTTTCACTCCCTAAATAAAATTGGTTCTAAAGTTCTGTTGATCCTGCTGCATAATCTCTCTAGTAATTACTTTTTTTTAAATTAATTTTTATTGGCGAATAGTTGATTTACAGTGTTGCATAGTTTCTGCTGTACAGCAAAGTGAATCAGTTATATGTATACATATATCTACTCTTTTTTAGGTTCTATTCCCATATAGGTCATTACAGAGTACTGAGTAGAGTTCCCTGTGCTATACAGTAGGTCCTTATTAGTTATCTATTTTATATATAGTAGTGTGTATATATCAATCCCAATCTCCCAATTTATCCCTCCCCCATCTCCCCCCTTGGGAACCATAAGTTTGTTTTCTACATCTGTGACTCTATTTTTGTTTTGTCTACTAATTACTTTAGTAAAAGCTGTTAATAGCTCTTATTTGGATTGTAGAAACAGATCATCTTGATTCTCCTACTGGATTCATCCTGCACATTTCTGCCACAATACTCACATCATTACCTCTTTTTTTCTGTTTAAAAACCCCTCAGATATCATTGCCTTTTGGATAAAGACTCTACAGTCTTAGGTGATCTGTATCTTATAATCTATGTGGTCAGGATTAATTCCTGCCACTCTTCTGTCTCTCACACTCAGGTTTCAGTCTCACCCTGCTTTGTGCTAATCTTCCAATATACATGCTTGTTCACATCTCCACACTTTTGTCTCTTCCCTCTGCACAGATGCTCTTCACTCCTTGTTTGGCAAAAGTCATCCTCCTCCTTCAAGATCCTGCTTGCTGTATCTCTGCTATGTTACCACAAAATTCCTTTAGACACTATAGGTTCCTTTCTTGTCGAGACTCCCTGGGTACCTTTCCCATACCTCCATTACATCACTTAAAGGATTAAAATTAACTTTTACAATCTACTTTACTCTTTCCTATTATGACTTCTGGAGAGCAGGGTATAAATATCATTCATCCTTGTACCCTCAGGACTAATCAATAAGAAGCCTTCAAAAAAGAAATAAAATATTGTATTCTCTTACACATGTTTTTCATAAGTACTTTTTGCTGGCTGCTGTAATAAGAGACTGACAACTGGAAATCTTAGTTGAGAGAGAAGAGATTTCCTTTGGGAGATAAGTACTTTCGTGTATTTTGACTGGAAGTTGTTGTAAAAAGAATTCTGAAAAGTCTGCTGGAATTTAAGGATGAATACTTATGGTTGGATATAGTTCAGATAATTTTCCATGATACAGAAGCCATATGGAATTCGGGCCTCAGCTCATATGTTTATTTAAGAATATATTGTGTATTGCAAAAATGAGTTTCAATATTAGCTTCTTGGGCAGGTACAGGAGATCTTGAAGCCATAAAATTTTTGACAACAATCTGAAGGGTACATATGGAATGGGAGATTCTGGCTAAGAGAATACTAGAAGCACCAGACAGCCATGATTTCCCATGTGAACTAATCTAAAACGGAGGATAAAATAATGAAAGCTCCATGAATACATGACAGCACAAAAGTTCATTGTAATAAGATAGACTTGGAGGGGACAATGAAATTCATATTTAAATTGTGTCAACTGCAGTGGTAGTGCATCTCTGGAGGATTTTGGTATGAGGTCTTCAGGCTAATTGAGGATTACTATGATCAAAATTAACCTTGAAAATCCCTTATAAAGTTGCTACCTTGGAGCTCAACATGCGATCTCTCAGTATTTTCAGCCAAGCTAATATTCTCACATTAGGCTACATTGCTGTTTCTTCACTTGAATGCTGGTTAAAGAATTTGATCTTAATTAGGGATCATTTTGCATGAAAAAAAAATGTATACTAACAGAATGAGAAAAACATATTAATTTGATATAGATCAAGAGAAGAGCTGAGTTGTGCCTCCAATTTTACACTCATAATGGCACAAATACTCATTGAATAGAATGGTGGGCTGAATTTCCTTTACCACTTAAATTGTTTTCCTTTCCATCTTTAAGTAAAATATGCATTTTATGACATCCATTATATATACAATGTGATGACTTTATTATTCAAGTCCATACTATAATCTCTTTGCTGATATAGCAAAGGCCATGATGTCAAACCTTTGTAAAATGCATTCTGCCCCTTAACGAGAGCTTGCTGTTTCAAAAACTCTTGACCGTGAGGGAGCAGGGCAGGGGACATGTCCTCTAATTCAAGCCAAGAGCCAATATGAAAACACTAGTTCAATAACATCATCTTGGAATAGAAAAAGGACACTAATTATTTTAATATTTTTAATGAGTACTTTTTTGCTATCTGGAAATCACAAATTTTTTTGTATCAAATTAACCAATGGCATTCAATTTTTAAAAAGAGATAAACCTACTACTTCAAAGAAAATCACAGGTGGCATTTAATAATAATCTTGTGTGTAATATGATCCATGCTTGAGGCCAATTTATTGCTGTGTTTTCTCCAATTTAATTTTAATTCACATTCAGAGGATTTTTACCTAGTACCACTTTCAGTAATTATTTAATTCTTCTTATTTCCACTAGGCAATTATTTTTGTTCTTTTAATAATACACTCACTAGAAGAGAAGCAGATGAAAGAAAAATGGAGAATCATTATTCTTTTAATACTTTATAATTTTAAAGCATGAATATATTCCTAATTTACGGAATTAAAGCAGGAGCCATATGTGGAAAGCTAGGTTATGCATAAATATATATATAATATGATTATTATCACTCAAACTTTTATTAAAAATATTAATTATTTGAATTCAGTGTGTTCTTTGTTGACAATATGCTGATAATATGACTGATGCCTTTAAAAAGAATTTCATATAAACAAATCAAATAATCCTTGAGAATTGATGACACGTGAAATCATCAAAAAGAGGTGATTATCAGTTCTAGTTCAATCCTAATGGTTATTTGAAAGAGCTAAAATCTAAGGTTATGAGGTCATATAAGTCACAATGAGACAGAAGGAAATGACCATGATTTAGCCTGGACAGCTGTTGACAGGGATCTTTCTGAAGCAACAATATATTTCAGAAAATTTTGAGAAAGTGATAATTTTAGGGGCTCTGTAAAATCAAAAGCATTTTAAAAAGATTTAGGGTAGGAACTGGAGCTTGTTTTCGATGTGTTATCTAATGTAGATGTGATACAGTGATGTGTAGTAGTCATATGAATGTGTAATTACATATATTTGCTGCTTTAAGTCATAAATCCTAAGTAGATTTTGGAGATTTTGCTCAGGATTCTTCTTTTTATCCTCATTACCTATGCCAATAATATCTGCATGAGGTCAAGAAGAAAGCAAGGGGATGGGTGGGGAAAGATGAGAGGGAAGGGGTAGAGAGGAAGATCCACAATGCATCTGTTTGGCCTCACAGGATTTCAATGTAATATCCTATGTGTCTAATCAAATAAGGGAATTTATTGATTATTTTATTTAATTGGAACTAACCTAGCCACCACAAAATTAACAAATGACTTAAAATGACTATCATAATGAAGATGACACAAATAAAATAAACATGAGCAACCAAGAAAATGGCAGAGGAACAATGCTTTCACTCCCTGAACAAGTCTTTCTGCTACAAGGCATGCTGAAACAATGACTGACAAGAAGTGAGCAAAAACAAGTTTAAAGTATCAAGACTCTTTGAAATATGGATTTATATCCATTATTATAAACATCGAGCCTCATCTCTTGTGTATATTTTATGTTGTACATATTGTACAATGATGGATATATCATTTTCATGTATTACCATCATGACTACCAAATATAGAAATAAACTAGATTTAGAACCTGACGTTGAAATTTATTTATCCAAAAATATGAAACAGTGTTTTTGAAAAACATGAAACATATAATTAAAAGGCTCAAAAGAAAATATATAATTAGAGCTCATAATATTATTTTCATTTAGAAAAAGAAATGTGTTGTTAATTAGCAAATAGAAATAAAATAATATTTTGTAATATATATTATATAACATCAATATATTATTAATTATAACAATTAATAATGTAGTTTAATAATTAATAATATGTTAATAATTATTTCATTTTTAGATTGCTTTATTTTTTGTATATTTTTGTAAGATACATAATACAGTTATAAAGTAATATGTAATTCATAGAGGAATAAAATAATAGAATGTGTATATTGGGGTGGTGTTCAAAGAGTCTTTTATTGCTAAGCATTTAAATATGTTTGGAATCTTTTCTTAAAAGATAAATATCATAATTTGTGGGTCCATTGGTAGAAGAAACCAAAATGGGCAAGAGAATACATAACAATGCCAAGATAAATGGTGAAACCAGAGCGTCATGCTTTCATTTCTGGACTTGAATATGCCATTACTTGTGCCTGAAACACTTGCCTTACCCCATCTTCCACCTCCTCTCCTGGGTAATTCCCTATACATCCTTCAGGTTTCAACTCCAATGTTACCTTTTCATATTTCAACCTAAGTGTCACTTTCTCAAAGCAACCTTAAACTTGTTTATCTCTAACATCTTTACAAAAACACGTCCTCCTAGCTGAGACTGAGTGCAATTTTTGTAATCCCTGGATCTGTGTTACTTACTGTACCGTATGGGAAGTACTGAACTGTATAGCAATCATTCACATTTTTTGGCTCTCCTCCCAGTGCTTTAGAATTGTACATTTTTTTTCATTATGCTGTTTTCCTGACATAGTACAGTGCCTGACATATAGTATATCTCCAGTAAATGTATATTGAATGAAGAGACAGGAGGCACTACGAGACTGCTCTACTGGATTTCCACAAGCCCACCAGACCCTTACCACCACCCACTACTTTGTCTTAATTGAACAAAGTCTTAATTGTCACCCATCCCCTTGTCTTGTCTTAATTGAAGGTACATTAACTGCTGTAGAAATAACCTATCACTGATGCACCAGTGAAAGCAAAGACAACTATTAAATTAGTAAGTAAAAAGGACACTGCTACTGGCATAAAATCTTGCACACAAATATGATTTCCTCCTAGCTTAGATTAGATAGGAAACAGTGCTAGGAAGTAGTAGAAGTTGGAGGAAATAAAATCTTGTTAGAGGAAATGTGATGTTTAGACACTTTCTCCGTTGCCCCCACTAAGCAAGGAAAAGTGGGATGAGAAATAGGAGCTTTGGAAGAGTGAATGTCATGTGCTCTGTGTTCTACCTATAGGAGCAGACTCAGAATTGCATCCTTAAGGAAGGCCAGGCACCAGAAGCGGTCCTGTCATGTTTGTGTGTTGGCTGTGAATTTAGAAGAGATGTTAATGTTCCCACAAATCCAGGGCAGACAGACGGGTGAGCTGGAGCTAGGATCTGCTCAGCAGGGCAAGGAGGCCTGCAACGGATGGATGGGATGGGTGCTAAGGATACATTTATATGGACTTCCTATACCAGCTTCCTGACACAACTGACGTTGGGACGGTTCCCATCTAGAGATTGGAAGCTGGACCAGGAAAGGGATAAAGGAAACACCTACAAGTAGAAGAAGTTTGAATCTTGGAAGAGGTTGACCGATTAACAAACTTTACATTGAATCCAGAAATTATTTAATTGGACTGACTGCCTGATATGACCCAGATTATATGTTTGAAACCAAGGTGAAATGGGGGCTTGTAAATACACGCTACATGCCTGACTCTTGAGAATTTACTTGGCAATTGTAATATGAAGCTTTTGTCAGTGAGACAACCCAACTAGCTCTGACATGGAGCAAGTATCACCATATCATTTTAAAGAAAACTAAGTCATTATTAAATAACTCAATTTGATAAGTTCTTGGATTTGAAAACAGCAGATAATTTAGAATTCCTCAGTGCTCACACACACAAATGCACACACACACACACACACACACACACTCATTACCCCAGCCTTTTAAGATACTCACATATATAGTTGATAATATACTTTCTGGGAAAAATTTTATGACTTCAAATAATGTTGCATTTAAGATTTTTGGTTGAGGGGAAGACCTGATTCTCAACCTACACATAATTCTGTTCATATCAAAGATACTTGAGGCAGAAAAGTGCTTTTAAACCTGAAAATTGGTACTTAGGTTACCCACAGGTCAAAATGGTGTAAAAATTAGAAAGCTTGGTATACTTCCATCTTCAGCCAGCTGTTTCTATTGAAGCAAGGTGGAAATAATAAAATGCACATTAAAAGTATGCGAAGAGCACCTTAATGGTTTTATTTCATTTTGATTATCAAACTTAGAAGTCTAATATTCAGCCTTTTGAAGCCTGTAAGTGAAGATTAAAGCATTCTCACATGCTATCTACAGGTGTGCCGTAGTGAATTATGATCCTCGCATAACCCATGGAATGAAAACGTAAGTAACAAACTGTTAATCAGTGCAATGGCACAGAAGATCAATCTTTGATTCTTATATTCACAAACCCTGTTTATTTGGTCACATTAGAGAGCAGGCTGGGTGTTGGAATGGATTCCTAGAAATGATGGATGTAATTGTCAAAACTGCCAAGGTCAATGTATAATGTTCATAAAAGAACCAACCCAATTCAAGCACTTTCCATTTATCATTCATGCAATTTGACCCCCAGTTCTCTTTATAATAACATACAAAGGAGGAACAACTGCTGTGTTCATTTCAATGGAATCTTGTGCACTTTTCACTATCATTCAGATCACAGCTTTTCTCAGACTGGGATCATTTGTACATAACTTTCCCTTCTCTGAGGGTGTTGGAACTATTAGCTGAAATATGGATTTAATAAAGAAAAAAACTGATTAATGAATCTGTATGTGATTGTTATGTTGCTATGTAGAATGTTTTGATTTTCTAAATCAGAATCTGATTCATCATCTACTTACTCTTAGAATACATTTCTCAACTTTGACATTGACAGAATTTTGTTGAAAATTATTCTGATACCAATATTTTACAGATAGGGTTTTCTTATGAAATTTACAAATGCTATGGTATTGGGTATATTTAAATTGAAAAAAATACTCAAATGTGTATTGCAGATACTGTCAATTGAGAAAAAATAAGGAATTTTCACTTATTTTGCTCAAGCAACTGATCTTCAATTATAATTAATTCATGAACACTCTATCATAGATGCTTTCAGTTAAAATTATACATATTATTAATTCTATAATCTTATCAAAGCAGCTATTGAAATTCCTGACTCTTTCTTGGTCTTTAGATTTGTGTATTTGCAACACTTTTCTAAAAATGGGTTCATACTTGATATTAATACTAGAATGTAAGTTCCAGGCGGGTAGTGCCTGTTCTTGTCTCTGTCTGAGATTCCTGGAAGAATGAGTATATTGTAGAGGCTCAGTAACTGTTTACTTTAAAAAAGAAAGAAGGAAGGAAGAAGGGGTGGGGGAGGAAGGAAAGAGGGAAAAAAGAAAAATTTTAAAAAGATAAACAGAGAAAAGTAAAATGTATATTTATATCCAAATATGTAGTTATTAAAGCTATTTTAGGGGTATCACCAAAATTACAAATAATTCATTATGAAATTATTACCAGTGAGACTACATTACTCAATGTTTCTAAAATTAAAATACCTTATTGCCTAAATTAGAATAGATATCACTTAAAAATAAGAAATGAAATATTAGGGAAAATGCAGCTAACATGTCAAAAAGAAGCAATCACAACTGAAATGGTATCAGATAACTTTGAAGAATACCTTAGTGGTTCACTTTTTAACCTGAGGATAAACATATTCTTAAAGTATACTTTAAAAAATACAAATAAGAAAAAGAGCTCCCCAAACCCAAGTACTAGACAAAATTATTTTCCAATAACTTATAGTGTATACTTACATGCAAACATTACAAATATTCATCAGATAGCCTCAATGCCAAGATGGGTCTTGCACTTTGTGAGATACTCAGAAAAGCAGAGTGCAAGGCCCATCCTTACTGAACACAGTTCCAGCAAGCAGAGAGATAATAAGAAATAGCAGTAAAGTGTGATAACTGCCATCATGAGCCAATACAGGAAACATATAACCAAAGGCAACAGCAACAATTTTCATAAATTTAACATTAATAAACTATTGAAACTGGAAAAAAAAAAAAAAGGGATTCACGATTTTACTGGGTTTTCCCTTTTCCCCTCTTCCAAAAGAGAACAAATGCCCTGCTTCATTGGCTGACATGATCATAAGATGTAACAGCTCTGCTCTGTATTACTGACTCTTATTTCTCCCATTTATGAAACGGGAATTTAAAATCCTTTTGAAGGTCAAATATTTGATATCTCTGTGTATACTGTCAAGTGCTGCACGAATGTTAGTCATTACTCTTACAGTTATCTCTGGCAGGTCCTTGACATGTGGTTAATGTGGAATTCTCATAATAGAAACCTTGAAAATATCTGTACAGCACAATTTTTATGTTGCACTGGTTTTAGTCATTATTATTTATACATGTTTTTTGAGGGACATTTACATTTTAAAAAGAAACACTAAAAAGGGGACAATTACATTATAAGACTACAGTCATAATAATTTTATTAAAGTGATTTAAATATTCAAAAGCCTAAATTATATCAATCCCAGAAATTTTCTTAGAAATTCTACAATGCTGCAGATCCATCGGAAATGGCTGTACAACTATTGCTTAAGTTAGTGTTAACTTTAATCATAAAGCCTGAAGATACAGTGATATTTCCATATGATAAAATAATGAAATAGAATTCTCGGTGCCACTTCCTCTTACCAAAAATAATCATAAATTCTTAAAATGTATTTTATGTTAAATTTGTTTTAATCCTTCATGTTTGGGATGAGATATTTATCTATATCTATCTATCTATCTATGTACATACCTTCCTATTTAGTTATTTTCATGCTCCAAAGCTCCCCTATGAAATCACTGACTTATATTCATAGCACAATTATCTTTCAGTTTTATTTTGTCTGTTCTGAAAGAGTCAGAAAATAGAGTCATATTCGTGCTTGCATTTTACACCCACCTTATGTCAGACAATGATGCATGTATTACTGTAGAAATCTATATACAAATACAAAGAGAGGTGGAGACCAGGGAGAAGATAGTAAGTTTGAAAGTCTGTTCCCTAACACTCTGTGAAGAGCTCAACACTCGTGAAATCAAAGAGTGATCGCACTCAGCTCCATGTCAGATCTCTACTGCAATATGAGACTTCAAGAAAGTTAACCGCTTCAAGCAAATAAAAACTCCCAGTATAATTAACATTATTGGTGATTTTAAGTCACTAAGAAAGATAAACAAAATTGAAGTTTAATATATATAAATACATTTTTTTCAGTCAGTAATAACACCCAAAGAACCAAAAAAAAAAAAAAAAAAAGAAAGTACCATAAAATGAAAACAGGAATTTCTTAGTCTCAAGAAATAATACCACTGAGATTATTAATTTTATGACCCCAAAAAGAATTCTTCTTGTAACCCTATTATACAGTAATTTTTAATATGTTACTTACATTTGGAATGAGTAACAGATTACATTGATTTTGCCAATAGTGTTATTCTACTTGAAATCTCTTTAGATTATGTATTTTTAATAAAATATTAGAAATATATTTCATGGACTAATTTGTGCTTTAGGTGAGATCATTCTTCTTTTATCCATAGTAATACCTAGTTTAACTCTCTCTTCATAATATTGAACTTCTATAACACAATTTTATCCTTTTCCCTGCCACAAACTCTATGATGTAGTTTTACTGTATTCATATATTATGTGCCTCCAAAGAGTAGAGTTCCAATAGATGGGGAACTAACATGTTTGACAAAATTCTAGGAAAGGGAACCATAAAGTAGAAGAATAATTTCTTTCTTTTCTGACTCTGGGTCAATGGATTTGGATGCATTTAAATATATACATATTTTTGCAGACTGTAAGTTTGTAAATGTATATATTTATATGGTTTTACCTAAAACATGTATATTATATAATCATTTTATTAATCCACAATTTTGCATTTATGCAAAATTTGGAATTTGATGAGGGACTACCTTATCTGTACTCAATTTGATATAAAGCCAACAAAATCTCTGTCAGTATTCATTTTAATTAATTCAATAATAATAACTGCTGGGGGCTTTATTCTCTCCATTCCCTGTTGGCAACCTGAAAGGCAATTCTCACTCTAACTCAGCTCCCAAGGCGCCATCCGCAAAAGATTGTCACCTTGCTGTGGATTGTGACCTCTGACCCTGCCACTTTCTTCCTGTAACTGTACTACCTTTGCACATTTAATGAACTTTGTACATAGTTAAAAGATGTCAGCACAGAGAAATGATAGGTCCTGCTGTGAAAAGTTCCATTGTTTCTATACATCTAATTGACTTTCCACATTATAGAAGATAAGGAAAAAAAATCAATAAAATTACTTAGTCCAATGCAATCTTTATTATTAATATGCTAAACACACTGCATTCAAGGCATTGACACCTAAACACCGCTAGAAGTATCAAAATGACTTCTCATTAATAACCATTATATTAATCACTGTTGCCCAGAACTAGAATCTGACTGCGAAATCCCCTGGTGGAAATTGCTATAATCTTTCAAACTACAGGAATGAATATTTTTCAGCATAATTACTACTGTCATCTTATTGAAAAATATCCCATTAGCTGGCAGCTTTTAGTTACGTAAATCGAGTTGATTAATTTTTAATTTCCAGCATTTATATGACATTGCACAAGTAAAGATCTTTGATAATTTAAATGGTTAGCTGAGCAATTATTAAAATAACAGAGCAATTCAAACATTCATTTACTTACTAGAAGTGCCATACATCATTAACTCCCGATTAAAATAAAGTTTGGGAAATTGCAAGTACTGAATTGATCACTGAGATATGTATTTCAGGGTGTTATATAAAATTATTCATGTCATGTAGGATGCCTCAGCTGTAATGTTAAAGCTCCAGCATAAATGTTTCAAAGCAAGGTAATCTAAATTATACCGGCAATATGGCATTCCAGCCGTGTGCTCAAGTACACATTTGTGCTTCTCGGCAGACAATTTAAATGGTCTATAACATTACAATTTTTAGCTACCCCAGTACCTCTTTTATTTAAAACAAACAAAAAGTTTCAGTGCTTATGAGTGAAGAATGAGTTCTCAGTCTGAGCTGTGCATCTTATGTTTTTTTTTTTTTTAAACATCTTTATTGAAGTATAATTGCCTTACAATAGTGTGTTAGCTTCTGCTTTATAACAAAGTGAATCAGTTATACATATACAATATGTTCCCATTTCTCTTCCCTCTTGCATCTCCCTCCCTCCCACCCTCCCCATCCCACCCCTCTAGGTGGTCACAAAGCACCGAGCTGATCTCCCTGTGCTATGTGGCTGCTTCCCACTAGCTATCTATTTTACATTTGGTAGTGTATATATGTCCATGACACTCTCTTACCCTGTCACATCTCACCCCACCCCCTCCCCATATCCTCAAGTCCATTCTCTAGTAGGTCTGTGTCTTTATTCCCGTCTTGCCACTAGGTTCTTCATGGCCTTTTTTTTTCTTTTTTTTCCCTTAGATTCCGTATATATGTGTTAGCATACTGTATTTGTTTTTCTCTTTCTGACTTACTTCACTCTGTATGACAGACTCTAACTCCATCCACCTCATTACAAATACCTCCATTTCATTTCTTTTTATGGCTGAGTAACATTCCATTGTATACATGTGCCACATCTTCTTTATCCATTCATCTGTCGATGGACATTTAGGTTGCTTCCATGTCCTGGCTATTGTAAATAGAGCTGCAATGTACATTTTGGTACATGACTCTTTTTGACCTATGGTTTTCTCAGGGTATATGCCCAGTAGTGGGATTGCTGGGTCGTATGGTAGTTCTATTTGTAGTTTTTTAAGGAACCTCCATACTGTTCTCCATAGTGGCTGTATCAATTTACATTCCCACCAACAGTGCAAGAGTGTTCCCTTTCCTCCACACCCTCTCCAGCATTTATTGTTTCTAGATTTTTTGATGATGGCCATTCTGACCGGTGTGAGATGATATCTCATTGTAGTTTTGATTTGCATTTCTCTAATGATTAATGATGTTGAGCATTCTTTCATGTGTCTGTAGGCCATCTGTATATCTTCTTTGGAGAAATGTCTATTTAGATCTTCTGCCCATTTTTGGATTGGGTTGTTCGTTTTTTTGTTATTGAGCTGCATGAGCTGCTTGTAAATCTTGGAGATTAATCCTTTGTCAGTTGCTTCATTTGCAAATATTTTCTCCCATTCTGAGGGTTGTCTTTTGGTCTTGTTTATGGTTTCCTTTGCTGTGCAAAAGCTTTTAAGTTTCATTAGGTCCCATTTGTTTATTTGTGTTCTTATTTCCATTTCTCTGGGAGCTGGGTCACAAAGAATCTTGCTGTGATGTATGTCATAGAGTGTTCTGCCTATGTTTTCCTCTAAGAGTTTGATAGTGTCTGCCCTTACACTTAGGTCTTTAATCCATTTTGAGTTTATTTTTGTGCATGGTGTCAGGGAGTGTTCTAATTTCATACTTTTACATGTTCCTGTCCAATTTTCCCAGCACCACTTATTGAAGAGGCTGTCTTTTCTCCACTGTATATGCTTGTCTCCTTTATCAAAGATAAGTTGACCATATGTGTGTGGGTTTATCTCTGGGCTTTCTATCCTGTTCCATTGATCTATATTTCTGTTTTTGTGCCAGTACCAAACTGTCTTGATTACTGAAGCTTTGTAATATAGTCTGAAGTCAGGGAGCCTGATTCCCCCAGCTCCATTTTTCGTTCTCAAGATTGCTTTGGCTATTCGGGGTCTTTTGTGTTTCCATACAAATTGTGAAATTTTTTGTTCTAGTTCTGTGAAAAATGCCAGTGGTAGTTTGATAGGGATTGCATTGAATCTGTAGATTGCTTTGGGTAGTAGAGTCATTTTCACAATGTTGATTCTTCCAATCCAGGAACATGGTATATCTCTCCATCTATTTGTATCATCTTTAATTTCTTTCATCAGTGTCTTATAATTTTCTGCATACAGGTCTTTTGTCTCCTTAGGTAGGTTTATTCCTAGATATTTTATTCTTTTTGTTGCAATGGTAAATGGGAGTGTTTTCTTAATTTCACTTTCAGATTTTTCGTCATTAGTGTATAGAATGCAAGAGATTTCTGTGCATTAATTTTGTATCCTGCTCCTTTACCAAATTCATTGATTAGCTCTAGGAGTTTTCTGGTAGCATCTTTAGGATTCTCTATGTATAGAATCATGTCATCTGCAAATAGTGACAGCTTTACTTCTTCTTTTCCGATTTGGATTCCTTTTATTTCTTTGTCTTCTCTGATTGCTGTGGCTAACACTTCCAAAAATATGTTGAATAATAGTGGTGAGAGGGGGCAACCTTGTCTTGTTCCTGATCTTAGTGGAAATGGTTTCTGTTTTTCACCACTGAGGACAATGTTGGCTGTGGGTTTGTCATATATGGCCTTTATTATGTTGAGGAAAGTTCCCTCTATGCCTACTTTCTGCAGGGCTTTTATCATAAATGGGTGTTGAATTTTGTCGAAAGCTTTCTCTGCATCTATTGAGATGATCATATGGTTTTTCTCCTTCAATTTGTTAATATGGTGTATCACATTGATTGATTTGCGTATATTGAAGAATCCTTGCATTCCTGGGATAAACCCCACTTGATCATGGTGTATGATCCTTTTAATGTGCTGTTGGATTCTGTTTGCTAGTATTTTGTTGAGGATTTTTGCATCTATGTTCATCAGTGATATTGGCCTGTAGTTTTCTTTCTTTGTGACATCTTTGTCTGGTTTTGGTATCAGGGTGATGGCGGCCTCGTAGAATGAGTTTGGGAGTGTTCCTCCCTCTGCAATATTTTGGAAGAGTTTGAGAAGGATAGGTGTAAGCTCTTCTCTAAATGTTTGATAGAATTCACCTGTTAAGCCATCTGGTCCTGGGCTTTTGTTTGTTGGAAGGTTTTTAATCACAGTTTCAATTTCAGTGCTTGTGATTGGTCTGTTCATATTTTCTATTTCTTCCTGGTTCAGTCTCGGCAGTTTGTGCATTTCTAAGAATCTGTCCATTTCTTCCAGGTTGTCCATTTTATCAGCATAGAGTTGCTTGTAGTAATCTCTCATGATCTTTTGTATTTCTGCAGTGTCAGTGGTTACTTCTCCTTTTTCATTTCTAATTCTATTGATCTGAGTCTTCTCCCTTTTTCTCTTGATGAGTCTGGCTAATGGTTTATCAATTTTGTTTATCTTCTCAAAGAACCAGCTTTTAGTTTCATTGATTTTTGCTATTGTTTCCTTCATTTCTTTTTCATTTATTTCTGACCTGATCTTTATAATTTCTTTCCTTCTGCTGGCTTTGGGGTTTTTTTGTTCTTCTTTCTCTAATTGCTTTAGGTGCAAGGTTAGGTTGTTTATTCGAGATGTTTCCTGTTTCTTGAGGTAGGCTTGTATTGCTATAAACTTCCCTCTTAGCACTGCTTTTGCTGCATCCCATAGGTTTTGGGTCGTCGTATCTCCATTGTCATTTGTTTCTAGGTATTTTTTGATTTCCCCTTTGATTTCTTCAGTAATCACTTCGTTATTAAGTAATGTATTGTGTAGCCTCCATGTGTTTGTATTTTTTACAGATCTTTTCCGGTAATTGATATCTAGTCTCATAGCGTTGTGGTCGGAAAAGATACTTGATATGATTTCAATTTTCTTAAATTTACCAAGGCTTGATTTGTGACCCAAGATATGATCTATCCTGGAGAATGTTCCATGAGCACTTGAGAAAAATGTGTATTCTGTTGTTTTTGGGTGGAATGTCCTATAAATATCAATTAAGTCCATCTTGTTTAATGTATCATTTAAAGCTTGTGTTTCCTTATTTATTTTCATTTTGGATGATCTGTCCATTGGTGAAAGTGGGGTGTTAAAGTCCCCTACTATGATTGTGTTGCTGTCGATTTCCCCTTTTATGGCTGTTAGTATTTGCCTTATGTATTGAGGTGCTCCTATGTTGGGTGCATAAATATTTACAATTGTTATACCTTCCTCTTGGATCGATCCCTTGATCATTATATAGTGTCCTTCTTTGTCTCTTGTAATAGTCTTTATTTTAAAGTCTATTTTGTCTGATATGAGAATTGCTACTCCAGCTTTCTTTTGATTTCCATTTGCATGGAATATCTTTTTCCATCCCCTAACTTTAAGTCTGTATGTGTCTCTAGGTCTGAAGTGGGTCTCTTGTAGACAGCATATATACGGGTCTTGTTTTTGTATCCATTCAGCCAGCCTGTGTCTTTTGGTGGGAGCATTTAATCCATTTACATTCAAGGTAATTATCGATATGTATGTTCCTATTCCCATTTTCTTAAATGTATTGGGTTTGTTATTGTAGGTGTTTTCCTTCTCTTGTGTTTCTTGCCTAGACAAGTTCCTTTAGCATTTGTTGTAGAGCTGGTTTGGTGGTGCTGAACTCTCTCAGCTTTTGCTTGTTTGTAAAGGTTTTAATTTCTCCATCGAATCTGAATGAGATCCTTGCTGGGTAGAGTAATCTTGGTTGTAGGTTTTTCTCCTTCATCACTTTAAGTATATCCTGCCACTCCCTTCTGGCTTGCAGAGTTTCTGCTGATAGATCAGATGTTAACCTTATGGGGATTCCCTTGTGTGTTATTTGTTTTTTTTTCCCTTGCTGCCTTTAATATGTTTTCCTTATATTTAATTTTTGACAGTTTGATTAATATGTGTCTTGGCGTGTTCCTCCTTGCGTTTATCCTGTATGGGACTCTCTGTGCTTACAGGACTTGATTAACTATTTCCTTTCCCATATTAGGGAAGTTTTCAACTATAATCTCTTCAAAAATTTTCTCAGTCCCTTTCTTTTTCTCTTCTTCTTCTGGGACCCCTATAATTCGAATGTTGGTGCGTTTAATGTTGTCCCAGAGGTCCCTGAGACTGTCCTCAGTTCTTTTCATTCTTTTTTCTTTATCCTGCTCTGTAGTAGTTATTTCCACCATTTTATCTTCCAGGTCACTTATCCTTTCTTCTGCCTCAGTTATTCTACTATTGATCCCATCTAGAGTATTTTTAATTTCATTTATTGTGTTTTTCATCATTGCTTGGTTCCTCTTTAGTTGTTCTACATCCTTGTTAAATGTTTCTTGCATTTTGTCTATTCTATTTCCAAGATTTTGGATCATCCTTACTATCATTATTCTGAATTCTTTTTCAGGTAGACTACCTATTTCCTCTTCATTTGTTAAGTCCAGTGTGTTTTGAGCCTGCTCCTTCATCTGCTGTGTGTTTTTCTGTCGTCTCATTTTGCCTATCTTACTGTGTTTGGGGTCTCCTTTTCACAGGCTGCAGGTTCGTAGTTCCCGTTGTTTTTGGTATCTGTCCCCAGTGGCTAAGGTTGGTTCAGTGGGTTGTGTAGGCTTCCTGGTGGAGGGAACTAGTGCCTGAATTCTGGTGGATGAGGCTGGATCTTGTCTTTCTGGTGGGTACTTCCACGTCTGGTGGTGTATTTTGGGGTGTCTGTGGCCTTATTATGATTTTAGGCAGCCTCTCTGCTAATGGATGGGGTTGTGTTCCTGTCTAGCTAGTTGTTTGGCATAGGGTGTCCAGCACTGTAGCTTGCTGGTCGTTGAGTGAAGCTGGGTCTTGATGTTGAGATGGAGATCTCTGGGAGATTTTTGCCTTTTGGTATTACGTTTGGGAGGTCTCTTGTGGACCAGTGTTCTGAAGTTGGCTCTCCCACCTCAGAGGCACGGCCCTGATGCCTGGCTGGAGCACCAAGAGCCTTTCGTCCACACGGCTCAGAGTAAAAGGGAGAAAAAATAGAAAGAAAGAAAGAAAGAAAGAGGCTATAATATAGTGAAGTAAAATAAAGCTATTGTAAAGCAAAGCTATACAGACAAAATCTCACCCAGAAGCATATACATATACACTCACAAAAAAAAGGAAAAGGGGAAAAATTAATATCTCCTGCTCCCAGAGTCCCCCTCCTGAATTTGGGCTGATTCGTTGTCTATTCAGGTATTCAGCAGATGCAGGCACATCCAGTTGTTTGTGGAGCTTTAATCCGCTGCTTCTGAGGCTGCTGGGAGAGACTTCCCCTTCTCTCCCCTGTTCGCACAGCTCCTGGGGTTCAGCTTTGGATTTGGACCCGCCTCTGCGTGTAGGTCGCCTGAGGGCGTCTGTTCCCCGCCCAGACAGGACGGGGTTAAAGGAGCAGCTGCTTCGGGGGCTCTGGCTCACCCAGGCCGCGGGGAGGGAGGGGTACAGAGGAGGCGGGGCAAGCCTGCGGCGGCCGAGGCCTGCGTGACGTTGCAGCAGCCCGAGGCGCGCAGTGCGTTCTCCCGGGGATGTTGTCCCCGGATCCCGGGACCCTGGCAGTGGCGGGCTGCACAGGCTACCGGGAGGGGCGGTGTGGAGAGTGACCTGTGCTCACACACAGGCTTTTTGGAGGCGGCAGCAGCAGCCCCAGCGTCTCACGCCCGTCTCTGGGGTCCGCGCTGATCGCCGCGGCTCGCGCCCTTCTCTGGAGTTCGTTTAGGCGGCGCTCTGAATCCCCTCTCCTTGCGCGCAGCGAAACAAAGAGGCAAGAAAAAGTCTCTTGCCTCTTCGGCAGCTGCAGCCCTTTTCCCGGTCTCCCTCCCGGCTAGCCGTGGTGCGCCAACCCCTTCAGGCTGTGTTCACACCGCCAGCCCCAGTCCTCTCCCTGCGATCCGACCGCAGCCCGAGCCTCAGCTCCCAGCCCCGCCCGCCCTGGCGGGGGAGCAGACAAGCCTCTCGGGCTGGTGAGCGCCGCTCGGCGCCGAGCCTCTGTGCGGGAGTCTCTCCGATTTTCCCTCTGCGCCCCTGTTGCTGTGGGATCCGCGCTGATAGCCGCAGCTCGCGCCCTTCTCTGGAGTTCGTTTAGGCGGCGCTCTGAATCCCCTCTCCTTGCCCGCCGCGAAACAAAGAGGCAAGAAAAAGTCTCTTGCCTTTTCGGCAGCTGCAGACTTTTTCCCGGTCTCCCTCCGGGCTAGCTGTGGTGCACTAACCCCTCCAGGCTGTGTTCACGCCGCCAGCCCCAGTCCTCTCCCTGCGATCCGACCGCAGCCCGAGCCTCAGCTCCCAGCCCCGCCCGCCCCGGCGGGGGAGCAGACAAGCCTCTCGGGCTGGTGAGTGCTGGTCGGCACTGATCCTCCGTGCGGGAGTCTCTCCGCTTTGCCCTCCGCACCCCTGTTGCTGCGCTCTCCTCCGTGGCTCTGAAGCTTCCACCCTCTGCCACCCGCAGTCTCCGCCCGCGAAGGGGCTCCTAGTGCGTGGAAACCTTTCCTCCTTCACGGCTCCCTCCCACTGGTGCAGGTGCCGTCCCTATTCTTTTGTCTCTGTTATTTCTTTTTTCTTTTGCCCTACCCAAGTACGGGGGGAGCTTCTTGCCTTTTTGGAGGTCGGACATTTTCTGCCAGCGTTCAGTGGGTGTTCTGTAGGAGCAGTTCCACGTGTAGATGTATTTCTACTGTATCTGTGGGAAGGAAGGTGATCTCCGCGTCTTACTCTTCCGCCATCTTCTCCCCCTCCTCCGCATCTTATGTTTTTTATTGGCTTGTTTGAATCTTCATATTAACTGTGACTTCTTAGGTAACCTTTAGTTTCTTTATCTGTAACTGGGAAAATAATTTACTTAGCTCATAAAGCTGTACTGTGGGTAACATGGTGCTAGGGATATAGAGTGGCTAAATAGTATATGGGATATATTAAGGAATAAATAATGTTCCTCATAATGTTTCATATCATAATCTCTCAATATGTTGCCATTGTACGAAGGTAAAAGTTTTATGTATAAAAATAAATGTCCTTTTGATTCTTAATATCTCTCTACATTAGTCTTTGTAAATTAAAAACAAAAACAAAAACACCCATGTAGTTAGTTTTCAGCTAAGTTACCTGTCAATTCTCACGGTTTAAGTAAATGGAATAAAGATTCAAAAGTGGGCTATTGGATATGAGAAACCACACGTTGTCACCATTGATAAGTAGTTACTCCCAAGCCCCATTGGCACTACCGACAAACTTGAAGGAAAAATTAAGTCCAATGTATCGCAGTATTACAAAATCGAAAATTTTCACTTTGAGATGTTTTCTGCAACTTTGTATAATTGATTCAAAAGCGTTGACAGTGTTTATAGTCAACCAGTTCTGAGGGAATTGGCAGGAGACAATCATTTAGCACATTTTATTTTCTAAAAATCAGTGTAAATTTACTAAAACTTATATACGAATATTTAATAAGCTTTTGTAAAATAAACTCTGACAAAGGTCAAGAAGTGGTCTTCATAGTCTTTCCTCTCAAAATATTTATAGCTCTGTTGGAGAATAAAGATAAGACCAATAATTGCAACGTGCTGTGACCAATGCTAAAATATGTACAAAATTAGCATCTGAAGTAGTTAGGAAGGACGTTCTTAACTGGGTTTAGAGGGGTTTTAGAATCCTTAGGTCAGGGCCAGTTGACTGGGCCTTGAAGGATAAGAATTTACTAGAGGAGTGTTTAGGAAAAAAGCAGTCCAGGAAAAAGAAGCATGGTGTATAAATGCATAGAGTAATCAGAGTGCATATGGTCGTGTGCCTTGTCCCTGGAAAATTGTAGGTGCTCAAAAATATTTGTTGAATGAATCCATCAATGAATAAATCACTTAATGAAAGAAAGTGGAGAAAGGTCCTGGAAGGGATAAAAAGGGATTTTAAGAAGGGAAGGTAAACACCTTTGTCTTTATAATTTTGCCTATTTTTGTCTACATTTTTGTGATTTTTTTTTTCTATTTCACAAGTTCTGTTTCACTCTTTTGATTCTTTCACAAATGTCATCCATAAGTGCTTCCTGAGTCCATCCCTCTTTTAAATCCCCTGATGTTTAATTTATTTCTGATATTCATTTGTGTGTGGTCCTGTGTGTCCAGGTGTACGCTTCAACCCTCCCTGGCCTTGCTCTGT
This sequence comes from Balaenoptera acutorostrata, assembly GCF_949987535.1. Classification (NCBI taxonomy): domain Eukaryota; kingdom Metazoa; phylum Chordata; class Mammalia; order Artiodactyla; family Balaenopteridae; genus Balaenoptera; species Balaenoptera acutorostrata. Next base: position 32,285,796 of record NC_080067.1, read on the forward strand.
CTTAGGGTTGTGCGGTGTGGTTCCTAGGCTCCCTATAAATTACTTCCTGGTTGCGTTCAGCCAAGGGGTGACACTGGAGAGATTAGAGGGCAAGAAGATGAGAGAAACCCGAGCATGTCTCCCCCTTGCCTTTGCAGGAGTTATACCTTCACATGATTCCATATCCTCCCAGGTAGGCTTATCATGCTTCTATCTTCCATGTGGTGATTCTAACCAGGACTCCAATATACCATTTCCTCCAGTTGTGTCCTTGAGAAGATTTTGAGATTATTTTTTGAGATTTAAATATAAAATACTATCTAGTTCAATTATCATACATAAAAGGAAACTGAAGCTAAGAAATATTAAATTACTGGGCTTCCCTGGTGGTGCAGTGGTTAAGAATCCGCCTGCCAATGCAGGGGACATGGGTTCGAGCCCTAGTCTGGGAAGATCCCACATGCCGCGGAGCAACTAAGCCTGTGCACCAAAACTATTGAGCCCGCATGCCACAACTACTGAAGCCTGTACGCCTAGAGCCTGTGCTCTGCAACAAGAGAAGCCACTGCAATGAGAAGCCTGTGCACTGCAACAAAGAGTAGCCCCTGCTCGCTGCAACTAGAGAAAGCCCGTGTGCAGCAACGAAGACCCAATGCAGCCAAAAATAAATAAATAAATAAATTTAAAAAAAGAAATATTAAATTACTTTAGCAAAGGTTTATGTCTTGATAGATATTAAAACCGAGTAAACCCAGTTCTTTGATTTCCCATGCAGTATTCTTTTGACAATACTACAGTGTTACCTCATTGAATGTATTTGACAAAGAAATTACATGTTACAACTAACTAGTGTCAGAAGACAAAAAAAAAAAAAAAAAAAAATGTTGGAGAATATGGAACAAAAGAAACATTGTGCCAGAAAGGAATGTTTTTGACTTCATATACCAGAAAACTAACATGGATTAAACAAACAGGGATTTTTTTTTCTCATATGTGAACCAATCAGGGGTAGGCATATACTGCCTTTGGCTCAGTTGCTACACTACATGGTGGTAGCATCTCAGTGATTCTCTTGTTGCTTTCTCCATGGAACATGTAATTTTGGGTATTATGTCCGTGTTCAAAGAGGGAAGAAGGGGATAAGGGCCTCCTAAGTCAAGTGGATCCATTTTTATCTTGAAAGCAAAAGCTTTCCTAGAATTCTCAGTGGACTTCGTTTAAATCTTATTAAGTCTTAACTAAAAGTATGTCACATAACCACATAGTTACAATGGAGGCTGAGAAAAATCAATCTTTAGATTTTCCAGCCTCCTTAGTGGAGGCTGCAGCTGAGAAGTAGATTGAGAGTGGGTGATGAATTCACTAGCCAGTGGAAGAAAAAGGGCACCATTTTAACTGCAAATGGGTGAGCAAATGCCAGCTTTGAGAGAGGTAAATGGTGTTGTTGACCAAAAATTGATCTTGAGAAAATAACTGGGCTAGTGTCCTGGTTTGGAACAAATGAAGCTGAAAAGCGTTGGACAAAATACAAGTTAGCAGAGATATTTTCATATGTGGAAACTGAGGCTCAGAGAAGGTGAATAAATTGTCCAAGTTAATGTAAATGGCATTGCCAGTTTTCAGGACTACCTTTGTTTAAACTCCAGTGCCTTCAAGCTTTCTACTATCCTGTATAGCCATGATATGATATGTTAGCTGCTACTAAGGGATTCCCGAGGCTCAAATATGCATACAACCAATTCATAGACTTTTTTATCATTCCCCCACTCCTATAGGCCTCACAATGACTTTTGTACTTCAAAGCTGTTCTTTACATTTAAAAAAAATATTATGTCATTTCTATGAAGTGTTTATAGAAAGTAAAATAATAAGACTTTAGTTTTCCCTAAGACCCAGATCTTTTAGGAATGATACTGTGTTGTACATACCACAAAAAATAGATTTTAATCATAGAGCAAATCTCAAGGTAGTTTAATAATAACATAGTCTGTGTTCATACCTTGGGTCACTTTACCCTTTAGAGATACTTTTGCACTGAATTGGTATAGTTTATGCCTTCTAAATGCACTGTACATAATTCTGATGAATTCTAAGTACTTCTGCAATGAAACAGTATAGTAGATGTAACTGATATTTTGCTCATTCTGCTTAGTTAAAAGTACACAAATATCCCATTTTCATTCAACTTTATATCCTCTATAGCATACAGTCTGATATCTAACACAGAACAGAGGCTTGCTTACCCTTCCTCACATGGATTCTTTCTTTGTCTGCTCCATATTTTGTTTCCCACACACCTCCCTGATAACCACGAGTGCATGCTTCCTATGTACATCTCTCCCATCAATACAGTACATTTTTAGAGGCAAGTTAAATAAACTTTATTTTAAAAGCATTGAAAGTTTAAATTGTAAGAAATTATAGTCTATATCAATTTATCATTCTTTGATTAATACTGTCTACTGCATTTATTATGGAAAGTTGACTCTCCCATTTTTGCCCGAATGCCTGAAGTGAGAAGTACATTGGCTTTTCTATCTGTAGGTTTTCAATTTCAAATTAAAAATAGAATTACCATATGACCAAATCAGCTGGTAAACTGAGATTCTTCTAAATGAAAGAGGGTATAGGACTTATCTCTTAGAAATGGGTGGAGGTTGGATACAGGTGCAGGCATTCAACTGAATAGAACAATTCTATTATACGCTTTGGGGAAAGGTGGGGAAGACACACTTGATTTCAGAGGTTCTTCTCCCAGAGTCGGGGGAAAGGTAGGGGCTCAACTGTTCAATGTATGAGTCATCCAGACCTTATTCCTGTTCTCACGCAAATCCTGTTTCCTAGTCTAGAGGCTCCTGGGGATTTTGCAGGTTTGAGCTTCCTCCTTGGCTGGATTCCCTTCAGACATTCCCTAGGCTGTGGTCTTAACTGTCCTGTAGGTGGCTTTCTCCATGTGCTTTATGACATCCAGGTTGTTCGTCATTAGAAGTATTTATGTTTTCTTTCTTTTTACTATTAACTATTACTTATGATATTAATACGGGTATCAGAAGGGAGAGTGGAGAAAAAAACATGTGGCAGGTCTGTCACTTTTATAGGTAGTTTTCGTGACATTTTTCTGATATGGCTCAGTTTTCTGGTTTCCATGCCACTGTGGAGCTGCCGTTTTAAGAGACCGTACTCTCAGACCTCAGCTTATGTTCACTTCAATCTCTAATAAGCAGGGAGGCACTACAGTTCTTTAGAGGACTATCTCAAACAATATAAAATAAAGGGTGGTGAGCAATTAGCAGCTGCATTTCTAGCGCTTAAAGTGCAAGGCAGAGAAGCCAGAAAGAAGCAGGATCGTGAAGGATTATTTCTGCCAGTTCGAGGAACTGGCGCTTTACACAGAAGGCCTACAGGCATTGTTGGAGGTCTGAAAACGAAACTGACCGTTTTGCACAAGGTCTTATTTTATCATTCCATTAAATGGACAAACATACAAAAAAAGAAGCAATGAAAAATAAAATGGGAATATGAAAATGTGGTCTCAGATCATAGAGATATAGTACATTATACAACATATTTCTTCTTATTTCCTAGCTGATTCTAAAATAAAAAGGACTTTAGCTGCTTCAGAAAAAGGTGGTATGTAATAAAGCTACAGAAGAAGGAAGTAAGGACCATGGAATGGAGTAAATAAAAATGCTATTCACTGTGGTATTATTTGGGTAGAGAATAGACTGGGTTCTGAGCAACTGGTAAACAAAAGAAGGCACAGCCTTCCCAATCAGAAAGAAAGTAGCATGCTAGTTACTTAGGGAAGCTAGTGTATATTTTAAGTTTTTTTCTGAATCTTAATTTTAAATTACTCCAATGTCAGCAAATTTCTCATCTGTGAATTGATAATTATGGAAGAAATATAATAGGGTTTGGAGGAAAGAAAAGGGATTTTGGAGTGAGATAAATTTGGTCTCAGCACTGCCATGTGTGAACTCTACTATCCTTAGGAAACTCTCAAAGTCTTAATTTTTCCTCTTTACCTTGAAGTGGTTTAACTGTATACTGTGCATCTGACACATAGGGTTCCACACAGGTTAAAGGCTAAGTTTTTAAAAGCTGAAGTACACCACCACCACCATCACTCCCCTACCCCGCTCCACAACCTCAAATTGACTTGTATTTTTTCTCTTTTGATCAAAATCTGTATTCTATTTCCTTGATTGTAGATGATCATATTAGATTGGTGGGTTAAGGATACAGAGAAGGACTCCTTGAGCCTTCTTGCTGAGAAGTGGGGTAGCCATAATTCTTGTGTTAGTGTTCACAAATGCCACCAAGGTAGCATATCATTCCTATGTGCCGTATTTAAAAATCTTGCTATAGCTTAAGACAATAGTAAAACAGAAAGAAAAGTATCAATTGAAACTGCCCATTTTTACAAACACATATATCTTAAGCACACTGCCTTGATTTATATGCACAGATATTGCTTCTCTAGAATACAGAAAGAAGGACTAACGACTTTTTCAAGGCACCCTTGAAAATAATTATTCCCATGTCCTCTTTCTGCCCTTTTTCTCCTTGGTGGTCCTCAGACATTCTTTTTCTTTAACAGCACCAGAAGTAGTAGGGGGTAAGAAGAAGGGGTAGACAAGGCGATTTTGTGTACAGTTATAGATATGGCCTTTTGTAGTTTAATTTTTGAAACTGCAGCCTTTGGTTCTTTGAATCTATTTACACAGATGTTGGGAAAGACAGCTTGTAACCATCTACCACTGGCCTTGTGGTCACCTTTGCCTTAAAGCAGTCTCTGGGAGGTACATTAAAAATGATTGTATTAGACACCCATTTCTAAGATACCATGTTTTTATTCCACGTTGTCCATTTGGAATGTAACCTAACCCATATTTTTTAGACAAGCCATGTTTACTTAGTATTATATGATTAGTTCATTTGGAGACCTATGGTTTTCTCATGCTAATATCAGTAGTCTATCCATATATATAGGGCAAGCTAACACATACCCTATTATGCTACTTAAACGAAGATCTCAAAAATGTTGGAACTGAGTTTTGACATAATGTCAACAATTAACAGTAAAGAGAAAATAAATCTTACCTGATTTTTAGGTTTCAAACTTTTATATTAAGGAAAGTATTTTCAGGAGGTCATATTGAATAAAATACAAACTGAAATATACAAATATATGAAAACATATCATAATCACTCAGCAATATCATTAAAATTATCAGGAGATTTTGTTCTTCTCTTTTCATCTCATTAGTTACTATAAGGGACATTATGAGGATACAATGAACACACTTTATTCTTTTGTTTAAAATCTTGCTTTCTCATGTTTTATTGTTGTTGTTAATACAGAACTAAATAGGTTGGTCCTTCCTGGTTCTTCCTTTAAGGAATGTTTTCTGTTCCTTCAGATTTTGCAGGTACACATGTCCTGCTGCTATGGCAAATGCTTCATCTCACCAGGAGTTTTTACCTGGCCAGGTGTCATGGCTGCCAAGCTGAGAGAAGGACACTAAGTCAAACTGTCAGGGAGATGTGTGCGGTGTGGTTTCCACCCACCAAATCAGAGATGTTACATACATGATGGCACAGAGGAGCCTGCCTAGTGACTAGGCAGTTTCTCTACTTTAGCAAACTCTGATCGTGCTCACTAACTGGTCATATGGACCTCCTGCTGCAATGCCTAATAACTGCAGCTCAGATGCTGACATCTTTTCTCACCTTTTTACCAGGAAGGAAGCATTGTCTTTGATTGTCCATCAGGACTAATCCTTTCTCAGCATGATACTTGTTAGCATAATTGCAGAGAAAGAACCAAATAAGTGCATTAGGAGCTGTTCCTTTTAAAAAGATATACAGTTGCCCCTCAGTTTCCGTGGGGGATGGGTTCCAGGACCCCCCTGCAAATACCCAAATTTGCCAATGCTCAGGTCCCTTATGCAACATGGCATAGTATTTGCATATAACCTATGTACATCCTCCTGTATACTTGAAATCATCTGTAGATTACTTATAATACCTAATAATGTAAATGCTATGTAAATCATTGCTGGGCATGGCAAATTCAACTTTTGCTTTATGGAACTTTCTGGAATTAAAAAAATATATTTTCAATTTGCAGTTGGTTGAATCTGCAGGTGTGAACCAACAGATATGGAGGGCTGACTGTATGTAATTTGCATGAAAAAGGCACTGTATATATTTCACTAATTCTTGTATTAAGATTTCTTCCAGTTACCATATTTTTCAACCTTTATATTTTCATTAATTTTATGTATTTAGAAACCCTACTCAACTCCAAGAAACCTTCATAATAATCTCTATTAACATTATCATAATCCAGAGAAGTTTGTAGCTAATATTTTTAAAGATTCTTAGATCCAGGAGAACATGAATTATGAACAATTCCAGTTACTTTTGGAACACATTTGGTCATACAATTGAGTTGAAAATGAACAATGGAAGAATGGAAGGACTTAGTTTTGAGATCTCTTTCCAAAAGAGTTATAAAGTCACTAAAATCCTTTTTATTCAATCTTCAGAGAATAAACTGAGAGAGAAAAATATATTTGTCCATAAAAGGATTATGCTGGCAGCATAGAGAGTAAGATAAAATGAGCAGCAAATATATGCTTGAATAAGTATAATTTCTATTTACTAGAATAATGATATACTTGAACTTTTAAAAAACAGAAAAGATTCAAAATTGTTTTTTAACAAAAGGGAAAGAAAACATAATTGGTATCCCTGTTTAAAGAAAATGTACCTTAAAAAATTTAATGTTAATGTTCAAGGTAAAAAAAAAATTATTGATCAAGAGGATTGTAGAAATGGAGAATCAACATATATTATACATTTATCCATGTATTTTTTTGGTCAACCTATAATGCTATTTAGTTTTTGTTTCTGCACAAAGTTCAGAAGCAGACACAATGTCAGGACAGTGATTGAAGTTGTGTGGGGCTTTGTTTGACCCAACTCGTAAGTAAAGTTAAAACAAAAAACTTAAAAAAGAGGATTTTAAAAGCTGGAATTAGTGCTTGGGACACATCTTGACACGTGTCAAAAATATGATTAAGAGTCTCTGAATATAAATGAGAATTTTCTACTTCCTTTCCACATGCCAATAAAAATGTGGTAGTATCTTTTGGTACTATTACTCTTGCCAAAGTTTTGTTATTGTTAATGTTAAATAATATTGCTTGGCTCTTGATGTTGGAAGACACATTTCATGGTCATAATTTAAAACAACCTTATTATGAAGAGGGGAAATCGTGATACAAACATTCTGTTGTTAATCTTGCACAGTGTTTATCATTTAGCATGGTGGCCATGACACCAGACAGTAAAAATCCCAAGGAGGTTCTGGTTTAATCCTATCATCTTAACGTCAAAAAACAAGAAAATTCACATTTGTTTATCCCAAGTTAAGTAAGTTTTATTGAAGGTAAAATAGTCTTACAATTTAATGTTAGATTTCATGAAGTTTACCTTTCCTTTAATAATGAAAGGCAACTAGAAATCAAATGGTTTTTATATAACCCATTTCAAACATGTTTTATGATATAACATTAATTTGGGATATTGGGAGATTTACCCAAAACCCAGATTGAATTGCTATGTGCAGTCTCACTTTTCTGCTCAGTACACTATAGTCTGTGATGTCCTTTTTGCTTAATTTTATAAGAGCATTATTAACCAGTATCATTTCTCCAAATATTTCTAGGAATCCCTGATAGGTTTATATATGCCTCAGTCAGGAAATCTGGCCCTGGACCACTGCCCACTTATCGGCATGTCATTTATTTCTATGTTTAGACCAAATCTCCCCAGGAAGCTACTGCATGAGTCCTCCCCATTTAGGTATGCAAGACCAGGATCTAATGTTAGTCTTTGAGATGGCACGAGGGATTTACAGGAAAGATAACAACAAATTGGACACTAGAGACTGTGTCCGTCTTTGTTTAGACCTTATTTGTAATCATTTCGTAGTTTGCTTTCTTACAAATGAGAGACCCAGAAAGAAGAAAAAATGTCTCCTCTCACTCTAGGCTAAGTCATTTCACAAGACCCAGATACCCATCTCGTTATTGGGCTTATATGTATAGGTTCTCTATGTGTGACCTCTCATATGCAAATGTTGCAGGACCCATACATGCATACAGTCATAAAAAACAATAATAATTTGTAAAGATAAATCCACACTCAGAAATGAAAGATTTCGAAACAGGAGACAATTTGTGGACATGCTGACTTGTTTATAATTCTGACAAACTTTGATATTAGTATACAAAGTACTTTTTCTTGATGCCCATTGAACTGGCTGTCTACAGTCAGGTTTTTTTCCTTGTTAGGTTTTTTTTGTTTGTTTTTTTAATCATCTCATAACCAAATATTCTGCTAGGTTAGATTTTTCCAGGATAGGGTGTTTGAAGAGTCAACTTCTCTTGCAAAAGAGAACTACTTTTAGGCTTTGAAATTCATTCAACTAAGGTCAAAGATCCCAAGGCTAATCATTAGAGTTCAAGCTCAAATTCTGATGATGTCTTCCCCAGACAAGTGGCTCTATGTAGGCAGATGTTTTCAAGTTTGTGATCTATTGGTAGAGAGACTGCTCATAAAGTATGAGCAGTAGATGTGTTTCTCCTTTTCTGTGACAATCCTGGGAGTGAGTTAGGAAGGTCATGACCTTGTCTCTATTATAAGAATAAATATTTCTCCATCTTTCCTTGGCTGTCTATATCCAGATGGAATCAGACTAAATATATGAAAGATATTTCACTGCATATTAGATCTTACAAAATTTCTTTCTCTGCTGTAATGGTTAATTTTATGTGTCAAATTGGCTAGGTCAAAGTACCTAGATATTTGGTCAAACATTATTCGAGAGGTTTCTGTGAAAGTATTTATTAAGATGAGGTTAACATTTAAATCAATAAACTATGAGTTAAGCAGACTATCTTTCATAATGGTGGGTAGACCTCATCCAATCAGTTGAAGGCCTGGACAGAAAAAGACTGACTTCCCTAGAAGAAGAGGGAATTCTGCCAGAAGTCTGCCTTTGGACTTGAAATGCAACACTTCCCTGGGTTTCCAGCCTGCTGGCCCACCCTGCAGATTTTGAACCTGCCAAATCTCCACCGTCATGTGAGCCAAATCCTTAATAAATCTCTCTCTTTTGACATATATATACACACATATCTTGTTGGTTCTGTTTCTCTGGAGAACCCTGATTAATATTACTGCCAAAGCTTTTATCATTTCTACTCTTTTTAAAAATCCCTTGATATTCTCCCCCTCCAGCTTTATTGAGATATAATTGAAACATAACATTGTACAAGTTTAAGGTGTACAATGTGAAGATTTAATACTTGCGTATACTACAAAATGATTACCACAGTAAGGATACTTAACACATTCATCACCTCACATGGTAGTTAACCATCTTTTGGGGGTCGGGTGCAGTGAGAACGTTTAAGATCTAGTCTCTCAGTAAGTTTCAAGCATAAAATACAGTATTGTTAACTATAGTCACCATGCTGTACATTAGATCCTCAGAACTTACTCATCTTAAAACTGGGAGTTTGTACCCTTTGACCAAATCTCCCCATTTCCCCAAACCCCCAGCCTCTGGAAACCACCATTCTACCCTCTATTTCTGTGAGTGGCTTTTTAAAGATTCTACATATAGATGAGAAAATACAGGATTTGTTCTTTCTCTGTCTGACTGATTTCATTTAGCTCAGTACCTTCAAGGTCCATCCATATTGTTACAAATGGCAGGATTTCCTTCTCTTTATGGCTGAATAGTATTCCATTATATACATATACACACACACATACACACACCATATTTTCTTTATCAGGAAATTACTGTCAATGGACACTTAGGCTGTTCATTTACCATCAACAGATACTTAGGTTGTTTCCATATGTTGGCTATTATGAATAATGCTGCAATGAACATTGGGATATAGATATCACTTCAAGGTAGTGATTTCATTTCCTTCAGATATATACCCAGAAATGTAACTTTTGGAACATACGATAGCTCTATTTTTAATATTTGAGGGACCTCCATACTCTTTTCCATAGTGGCTGTACCAATTTACATTCCCATATCATTTCTACTCTTCATCTGAGACCTCAGTCTCCTGTGGAAAATCTTTATGACTCTTTCTATAGGAAAGCTCTCTTTGTTCCATGTTCCAATCCTAACTTTTTACATCTCTATTAAGATTGAAAAGCATAGAGGAGAAGAAGAAAGAAATGATAAATTTAATTGTAACTGGAAAGAATATGAGCTTAGTGTTTGTAAAAGTCTCAATTGTTTTAAGGTAGATCCGTGTAAAAACCCTTAATTTATTTCCCCTTGCTAATGAATTAAGTCTTATTGTCTCTAGAGACTCAAGTAATAAATCAGTACGGCACATTAACTCTTTCACTAGTCCTATGTAATTAATTAAGGAAGAACTGAAATGACTATTTTTTACACTAAGAAATAAAATATTTTCCGCTTACTTTTTTCATTCCATTTAAATGTTCAACAATCTGTTTTAGATCAACGTAAGTGGAAAATGTTTGGACCTTGAAAAGAAGAATATTTTAAAAATTAAAGTTTAAGCAGTGTCCGTCTTTGACAACAAAGCTGATCATTTTAACTGTATAAGTTTAGTTATAAATAAAGTGTGTGCAAATGGAAATCTTGTTGCTCACATTGTACATACTGACTTCAATGGGGAGGTTGGTAAAATAGATCATCCATTGAATGATAACTACAACTTTAATGCAAATAGTACATGAGAGAATTTTAAAAACAGAACATGTGGACACTTTGGATAGTCATCCAATTGTACTGTTTCTTTTGTGTATGTGTATATCTGTGTAATTTTAGATATTTATAGAAATTAGATAAGGGCCAAGCAATTTGAAGGAAAGCAGAATTTCTTTGTAATGATAAAGAATAAGATTAATTTTTAAATGAATTTTTAGTTAAACAGGAAAACTGGATAAGGATTTCCCCTATTTCAGCAAAAAGATGTAGAGCCCTTTGCAGACAGAAAGTGCTCTCTCTGAGTGACCTAGTGTTGGCCTTTACTGCAGGAATAGATTTGTTTTGGTAGACTGCTGTAGCCAGCTACCTGCAGAGAGAAGAGAATCCTACTAGAGAGAATTCTTAATACAGTAGTTAAATATTGTTTCATTTGGGTGAAGCTTTCCCATATGGTATTCTCTTATATTCAGCATAATTTATAGGTTTTTAATTTAAAAACCCTTTATTTCAGAACAAATAAAAATAATTTAAACATTAACAAGAGAATTGTATATCCTCCATGGAAGAGTTTTAGCTTATTCAAATCAAGTCCACTCTGGAATGGCCAAGAACAAGATGTAAAATGAATGAGAAAAGAAAATACAGCAGAATGTACCAGATGTTTTCATGTGTTGGCTGTACATATATCTTTCTTTGTTAGCTTTTAGTTGCAGATTGAGTGCAGTGTACATAATTTTATACACAATAGATGGCCATGCATCATGTATTCACATATGGATATCATCTCTCTTAAGATTTACTGAAATAGAGAGATAGGAAAACACATGACATATATGCTGAATTCTGTATATGCAAGTGTGAATTATATAGTTAGATGCTCTCTTCAAGGAGTTTCTTATCACTATCTCACTGGGTAGTGTAAGGATTAATTAGTTAAAGTTTGTAGGCTCTTTGAAGCTAGAAAACACTCTGCAAGTGCTGAACATTATCGAGGTAACTCGAGAGTGAGGCGTAAGTGATTTGCAATCTCGTCAGCTCTTTGAAATGTGTGTCTACCCTGACTCACAGTATTCTCTTACAGTGTTTTATGGATTGGAAAGTTCTTATCAGATTTTGATAAGATGATACATGTTCCACTGAAATCATACTAATCTGCACAACCAACCTTTTTTCTGTGTATTTAGTAATGTTTTTCAAACTAGATATGATTCTAAACCTAATTTAATAAAGAATGATTTTGACATCCATTGTAACTAATCTACTACCCTTTGATTGACTAAGCTGTAGTTCTCTCAATTAGTGCAACTAAAGTCTAGCTAATTTGCATGAAGGTAGCTGTTCCCATCTTTCATACATTAAAAGACAGTTAGACAAGTATTCATTGTTTCCATAAAGCTTATATAGATTTTATTAGCATGTTTCAATCATTTCTCATTGTAATAATGTCAGTTCTGAAATGTTATTTATCTCTTTTAAGAATATATATTGTAGATAGTTAAACATGAGCATGATTTCCTTTATTCAGAAGTCAAATTCCGCACATATTCTTCTCTGTCCTCATACTCTGTGATTGTATATGGATAATGCATCAAGAACAGTGATGTGCTGGTTATATATTTGATTGCATATTTATAAAAATTTTAATAAAGTACCACATTTTCCATACTTCCTTTCCTTATCTTACTATTTTTTTATTGGAGTATACTTGCTTTACACTGTTGTGTCAGTTTCTGTTGTACAGCAAAGTGAATCAGCCATACGTATAGATATATCCCTCTTTTTTGGATTTCCTTCCCATTTAGGTCACCACAGAGTACCAAGTAGAGTTCCCTGTGCTATAGAGTAGGTTCTCATTAGCTATCTATTTTATACATAGAAATCATACTTCCTTTTTTGAATCCCTTAGAGGTGGCAAGGAGCGAGGCAGGGAATTTTGTAGGCAAAGTAAGTATGTAACAAGGTGATTCCAAGTTAAACTGAATATTGTTCCTTATGATATTATTTTGTTTTTGAGTGAAATTTGAAAAAAATAAGATACTAAATAAAATAAGAAGTACCTATTTAACTCCAACCAGAAATGATCACTATTAATGCATACCCTGTTCCATTTATATTACACTCCGTTATAATTGGAGTACACCTCAGGTTCATTTCCTTTTCTCACTGTACAGAGGTGCAATTATTATGAGCCTGATGTTTACTTTATGATTTTATAGTTTCATTAGAATATATATGTTTATATATAACACTAGCGTACTGTGAGTTTTTAATATTCATGTGAATATTATTTTTTCCCACTTATTCTTGTTGAGAGCTACCCACATTGATATTATCGATCCCAGTCTGCTGTATTCTGTCATGTTCCATAATGTATGTATCCAAATGCTATAATGAAAACCCTTCTCTATACTTTAGGTACACATGTGTAAGAGTTTCTAATGAATATATAGAAGGGGAATAAGTGGGTTGCAGTGTGTGCACAGTTTCAATTCTGGGGAGACCAAACATCCTCATTTGTTCCCATGAGTGCCACTCTACTATTCTTGTCCATACATCCTGATCGATTTAGCATCTGTCCTGAATTTTTCTTTTCTTTTTTTTTTAATCAGTCATCAATTTTATACACATCAGTGTATACATGTCAATCCCAATTGCCCAATTCAGCACACCACCATCCCCACCCCACCGTGGTTTTCCCCCCTTGGTGTCCATACATTTGTTCTCTATATCTGTGTCTCAACTTCTGCCCTGCAAACCAGTTCATCTGTACCATTTTTCTAGGTTCCACATACATGCGTTAATATACGATATTTGTTTTTCTCTTTCTGACTTACTTCACTCTGTATGACAGTCTCTAGATCCATCCATGTCTCAACAAATGACTCAATTTCATTCCTTTTTATGGCTGAGTAATATTCCATTATATATATGTACCACAACTTCTTTATCCATTCGTCTGTCGATGGGCATTTAGGTTGCTTCCATGACCTGGCTATTGTAAATAGTGCTGCAATGAACATTGGGGTGCATGTGTCTTTTTGAATGATGGTTTTCTCTGGGTATATGCCCAGTAGTGGGATTGCTGGATCATATGGTAATTCTATTTTTAGTTTTTTAAGGAACCTCCATATTGTTCTCCATAGTGGCTGTATCAATTTACATTCCCACCAACAGTGCAAGAGGGTTTCCTTTTCTCCACACCCTCTCCAGCATTTGCTGTTTGTAGATTTTCTGATGATGCCCATTCTAACTGGTGTGAGGTGATACCTCATTGTTGTTTTGATTTGCATTTCTCTAATAATTAGTGACGTTGAGCAGCTTTTCATGTGCTTCTTGGCCATCTGTATGTCTCCTTTGGAGAAATGTCTATTTAGGTCTTCTGCCCATTGTTGGATTGGGTTGTTTGCTTCTTTAATATTGAGCTGAATGAGCTGTTTATATATTTTGGAGATTAATCCTTTGTCTGTTGATTCGTTTGCAAATATTTTCTCCCAGAGATAATATCTGAATTTTTCTTTTTAATGAAGTATTGTAATCAATTGAATTGATTAAAAACTAGCATGGGTTTGTTAAATGTCCATTTTGTCTAATACCTCCAACTTTTGTCATGGCTGTACAAAAATGTGAGACAAATGAAATGTTAAGAGTTATAATGTCAATGGGGGTTAAATCTGAAAATTGACTTTATTTTCCTGACCCTCTTCAAACAAAACATGGCTAGTACCTCCCTTTCAAGGTTAGCATGCAGTGTTGATGATTGATAAAACAATATGCAGTGGGTCAGCAGTGGCTAGGGACAGCTAACTCCTTCCAATCTTGCATGATGGTGGGGTAAATGTTGGACATGATTTTTCATGCTGTCCACTTAAATTAAACTGGCAGGCCACCATACGTTGAGGTTGGAGAAAACAAAGGAAATAAGATCTTAGGTACATGTGAATAATGTGCAGAGAATAGAAGCTGAGCACATGGAGAGTGGTTACTTGGTCCTGCTAGAGTGGTTTTGTCATCTCTCAGACACCTCCAGCTATGTATTTATTGATTACTTACTTTGAAATAATGCTTCAGCAGTGAGTTTATAAAAGTGTGTTAAATTAAAAAGTACTGAATTTCCCTTTCAAGAAAGTTTTTGGCAACCATAAAACCTGTACAATATATCCATTGGTGTTTTCTATCCACTATTGGGGTCATAAAGGTTAACACTGATCTCTTGAAACCCAGAAGATACAAATCTGAGGACAAAATATTAGCTGGTGTTTCAAAAGTTAACAGTTACACTAAGAAAACTGCCTGAAGATTTCCTTTTCATATGTTTAATTTGTGAATTTGGAGAAAGTATGCAAGCATAACAGTCTGAGAAGCATGGCTTTTCATTTAGATCAAATTACTGCTTTCTTAAATAAATTGTATTCATTTTTTATTCCAGATCTTTTCACTACTTAATGAAATATGCAAGAGCTGTTAATATGTTAGCTCCATTAGCAGCGGAGGAAAATCGCAAACAGTTGAATAACGCCATTTAGATGTTTCATGTAGAAAATTAGATCTAAATATGGTTCAATCGAGCATCCAATTAATGGAACCCAGATAAAGCTTTTGGAAGTTTATTCTGCTAGAAATTAAACATTTGACAATGTTATGAATGTTTTATAAAATTCAGTCAAAAAGCTAAGCGCTGATGATAACTCTTGGTGGTGATGACACCTTTGGAATCAACTTTGGAAAAGATTGCAGATAATTTTATTAAAAATCAATAATCAACTTTATTATGAGAAGTACATTTTTCAGAAAATAACCAGACATAATTAAGACTAACAAACCGCTTTAAGTATATAAATATTTCCCAGAATAATTATACTGCTTGCTATTTTTATTTATTTATTTATGTATTTATTTATTTATTTATGGCTGCATTGGGTCTTTGTTGCTGTGCGCGGGCCTTCTCTAGTTGCGGTGAGCGAGAGCTACTCTTCTTTGCAGTGCACGGGCTTCTCACTGTGGGGGCTTCTCTTGTTGTGGAGCACGAGCTCTAGGGGTGCGGGCTTCAGTAGTTGTGGCTCACAGGCTCTAGAGCGCAGGCTCAGTAGTTGTGGCGCACAGGATTAGTTGCTCCACAGCATGTGGGATCTTCCCGGACCAGGGCTTGAACCAGTGTCCCTTGCATTGGCAGGTGGATTCTTAACCACTGCACCACCAGGGAAGTCCCCTTGCTATTTTTAATGTGTAAATAAGAAATATAAAGATGTTATTTTTCCATTTCGCTTCAATTACAGTTTAAAACTTTTGAAGAATTTCATTTTTGAAAACAATTTTGAACAGAACTATTTATAGGTCCATCAATGTAATAAAAAACAATTTGTCAGTCAGTAAATAAGTATATTAAATATTACATAATTTTATATGTTTTAGAATACTGTTTTACTTTTAAAAAGTCACAGTTTGATAATACAATTTATAAGTCACCCTAACCTTACTAGATATCATTATATTACTCTGTGGATTTGTACAACAAATTTATTCCTTGTCAACAGTTGATATTATTACTTTAAAGTTGCCAAACAAATGAATGAAAATTGGAACTTCATGTGGTTTTAAGTTGCATCTCTTTAGTTACTAATGCATTAGAACATCTTTTCATTTGTAGTGGTCATTAAATTTTCCTCTTTTTATCTATATACCCTCTTTTTGCTATTAGGTTAGATTGTTTATATTTTTTTCTTGTTTATTTGTAAGAGTTACTTTGATATTTTTTGATATTATTACTTTTTCCATGTATATTTTAATAGTGATTTTCTGAAGTTTCATAGACATCAAAGGTAAATTTTGGAACACATGATCTGAAGGTTTCTAAAAAGCCAACTCAGAAGTCATTCTGGGGCTATAATGCTAACTCTAAATGAATTAAAGTATTTTTGCCATTTCAGCAAAATATATTTAAAAATATTCATTAAAAAGCTCTAAAGCACTAAATTCTATCCTTTTAGTAGAGTATACATTTAACTAGCTTTCAAAAAAATCCCCTACCTTTACAGAAATAACCTACTTATTAATGTTAATTATGTAGCTCCTGGATGGTCTACTAAATCTTTCACAATTGTCTTTTTGGTAATAAATAACCTCTCAACGTGCTGTTAAAAATACAGGTTCTTCAAGTCCCATTTCAGAACACAGAGTCAGAATTTCCAAGGAAAATACCTAGACCTCTGGATTTTTAAAAAGACCCAAGTCATTCTTATTTTGGGAAATTTTGGGAAACTGTGCTCTGACACACTAGCGAAAACAGCAAAAGCAGTGGAAAGCAAGTTAGAGTCAGAAAAAAATACCTTATCTTCATACCCCACCTTCCCAAATCTTCTGCCTTCATTTTCTTTCTCGATCTTGGTAAATAATGCTCCATCTATCCAGCATTTCACAAGGGTCAGAAATCTTTAGGTTTGCAATTTAGCAAAGAATAAGAAAACTATTTCTGAACATTTTCCTTGGGTACATAAAATTTCAGGCTACATACTCATATGTCAGTTAATGCTTATTTCTTCCTGTAAAATAGCAGTATTTAACAAAAATGTTTCACCACTGTGGCAAAATAACCTCTGTAAAAGTTCCACTGCCATTAAAATTATATTGAAAACTTGGAGACTGGCATTTTGAATTTCATATATTCATGAACTATGGGAAAGCAGCTTGAGATGTCAGAGACTATAAAGAGAAGAGTTCTTATCTTTATTAACTTCTAAATTGTTTTGTGTTAAAGTAGATGTGCAGGAATTGGGTGAACAGGTAGTTCACTGAAGCAGTAGTTAAAGTTGTGAAAGCTTTGGTGACATTGCATGTGGTAAGATCTCCACAGGAAATTTAGACCTTGGCTCAGCCGGGAGATTTTGAAGAAAGGATATTTCTAATTCTTCACTGATTCTTCTTTTTTAAAATTTTTTAACATCTTTGTTGGAGTATAATTGCTTTACAATGGTGTGTTAGTTTCTGCTGTATAATAAAGTGAATCAGCTATATGTATACATATATCCCCATATCCCCTCCCTCTTGGGCCTCCCTCCCTTCGTCCCTATCCCACTCCTCTAAGTGGTCACAAAGCACCGAGCTGATCTCCCTGTGCTGTGTAGCTGCTTCCTACTAGCTTTCTGTTTTACATTTGCTGGTGTATTTATGTCAATGCCACTCTCTCACTTCATCCCAGCTTACCCATCTCCCTCCCCATGTCCTCAAGTCCATTCTCTATGTCTGCATCTTTATTTCTGTCCTGTCCCTAGGTTCATCAGAACCATTTTTTTTTTTTACATTCCAAATATATGTGTTAGCATATGGTATTTGTTTTTCTCTTTCTGACTTACTTCACCCTGTATGACAGACTCTAGGTCCATCCACCTCACTACAAATAACTCAATTTCATTTCTTTTTATGGCTGAGTAATATTCCATTGTATATATTTGCCACATCTTCTTTATCCATTCATCTGTCAGTGGACACTTAGATTGTGTCCATGTCATGGCTATTGTAAATAGTGCTGCAGTGAACATTGTGGTGCATGTCTCTTTTTGAATTATGGTTGTCTCAGGGTATATGCCCGGTAGTGGGATTGCTGGGTAATATGGTGGTTCTATATTTAGTTTTTTAAGGAAACTCCATACTGTTCTCCATAGGGTCTGTATCAGTTCACATTCCCACCAACAGTGCAAGAGGGTTCCCTTTTCTACACACCTCTCCAGCATTTATTGTTTGTAGATTTTTTGATGATGGCCATTCTGACCAGTGTGGGGTGATACCTCATTGTGGTTTTGATTTGCATTTCTCTAATCATTAGTGATGTTGAACATCCTTTCACGTGTTTGTTGGTAATCTGTATATCTTATTTGGAGAAATATTTATTTAGGTCTTCTGCCCATTTTTGGATTGGGCTTTTTGTTTTTTTGATACTGAGCTACATGAGCTGCTTGTATATTTTGGAGATTAATCCTTTGTCAGTTGCTTCATTTGCCAATATTTTCTCCCATTCTGAGAGTTGTCTTTTCATCTTGTTTATGGTTTCCTTTGCTGTGCAAAAGCTCTTAAGTTTCATTAGATCCCATTTGTTTATTTTTGTTTTTATTTCCATTTCTTTAGGAGGTGGGTCAAAAAGGATCTTGCTGTGATTTATGTCATAGAGTGTTTTCTTTGCCTATGTTTTCCTCTAAGAGTTTTATAGTATCTGGCCTTACATTTAGGTCTTTAATCCATTTTGAGTTTATTTTTGTGTATGGTTTTAGGAGTGTTCTAATTTCATTCTTTTACATGTAGCTGTCCAGTTTCCCCAGCACCACTTCTTAAAGAGGCTGTCTTTTCTCCGTTGTATATTCTTTCCTCCTTTATCAAAAATAAGGTGACCATATATGCATGGGTTTATCTTGGGGCTTTCAATCCTGTTCCTTGATCTATATTTCTGTTTTTGTGCCATTACCATACTGTCTTGATTATGGTAGCTTTGTAGTATAGTCTGAAGCCAGGGAGTCTGATTCTTCCAGCTCCGTTTTTCTTTCTCAAGATTGCTTTGGCTATTTGTGGTCTTTTGTATTTCCATACAAATTGTGAAATTTTTTGTTCTAGTTCCGTGAAAAATGCCATTGGTAGTTTGATAGGGATTGCATTGAATCTGTAGATTGCCTTGGCTAGTATAGTCACTTTCACAATGTTGATTCTTCCAATCCAAGAACATGGCATATCTCTCCATCTGTTTGTATCGTCTTTAATTTCTTTCATCAGTGTCTTCTTGTTTCCTGCATACAGGTCTTTTGTCTCCTTAGGAAGGTTTATTCCTAGGTATTTTATTCTTTTTGTTGCAGTGGTAAATGGGAGTGTTTCCTTAATTTCTCTTTCAGATTTTTCATCATTAGTGTATAGGAATACGAGAGATTTCTGTGCATTAATTTTGTCCCCTGCTACTTTACCAAATGCATTGATTAGCTCTAGTAGTTTTCTGGTAGCATCTTTAGGATTCTCTATGTATAGTGTCACGCCATCTGCAAACAGTGACAGCTTTACTTCTTCTTTTCCGATTTGGATTCCTTTTATTTCTTTTTCTTCTCTGATTGCATGGATAAAATTTCCAAAACTATTTTGAATAATAGTGGTGAGAGTGGGCAACCTTGTATTCTTCCTTATCTTAGAGGAAATGGTTTCAGTTTTTCACCATTGAGAGCTACGTTGGCTGTGGGTTTGTTATATATGGCCTTTATTATGTTGAGTTAGGTTCCCTCTGTGCCTACTTTCTGGAGAGTTTTTATCATAAATCATTGTTGAATTTTGCTGAAAGCTTTTTCTGCACCTATTGAGATGATCGTATGGTTTTTATCCTTCAGTTTGTTAATATGGTGTATCACATTGATTGATTTGCATATATTGAAGATTCTTTGCATTCCTGGGATAAATCCCACTTGATCATGGTATATGATCCTTTTTATATGTTGTTGGATTTTGTTTGCTAGTATTTTGTTGAGGATTTTTGCATCTATGTTCATCAGTGATGTTGGCTTGTAGTTTTCTTTTTTTGTGACATCATTGTCTGGGTTTGTTGTCTGGGTGATGGTGGCCTCGTAGAATGAGTTTGGGAGTGTTCCTCCCTCTACTATATTTTGGGAGAGTTTGAGAAGGATAGGTGTTAGCTCTTCTCTAAATGTTGGATGGAATTCACCTGTGAAGCCATGGGTCCTGGGCTTTTGTTTGTTGGAAGATTTGTAATCACAGTTTCAATTTCAGTGCTTGTGATTGGGCTGTTCATATTTTCTTTTTCTTCCTAGATCAGTCTTGGGAGGTTGTACTTTCCTAAGAATTTGTCCATTTCTTCCAGGTTGTCCATTTTATTGACATATAGTTGCCTGTAGTAGTCTCTCATGATCCTTTGTATTTCTGCAGTGTCAGTTGTTACTTCTCCTTTATCATTTCTAATTCTGTTGATTTGTCTTCTCCCTTTCTTTCTTGAAGAGTCTGCCTAATGGTTTATCAATTTTGCTTGTCTTCTCAAAGAAACAGCTTTTAGTTTTATTGATCTTTGCTACTGTTTCCTTCATTTCTTTTTCATTTATTTCTATTCTGATCTTTATGATTTCTTTCCTTCTGCTAACTTTGGGTTTTGTTTTGTTCTTCTTTCTCTAATTGCTTTAGGTGTAAGGTTAGGTTGTTTATTTGAGATTTTTCTTGTTTCTTGAGGTAGGATTGTATTGCCATAAACTTCCCTCTTAGAACTGCTTTTGCTGCATCCCATAGGTTTTGGGTCATCGTGTTTTCTTTGTCATTTGTTTCTAGGTATTTTTTGATTTCCTCTTGTATTTCTTCAGTGACCTCTTGGTTATTTAGTAGTGTATTGTTTAGCCTCCATGTGTTTTTTATTTTTTACTGATTTTTTTCCTGTAATTGATAAGTAGTCTCATAGTGTTGTGTTCAGAAAAGATACTTGATACGATTTCAATTTTCTTAAATTTACCAAGGCTTGATTTGTGACCCAAGATATGATCTATCCTGGAGAATGTTCCATGAACACTTGAGAAGAAAGTGTATTCTGTTGGTTTGGGATGGGATGTCCTATAAATATCAATTAAGTCTATGTGGTCTGATGTGTCTTTTAAAGCCTGTGTTTACTTATTTGTTTTCATTTTGGATGATCTGTCCATTTGTGAAAGTGGGGTGTTAAAGTCCCCTACTATGATTGTGTTACTGTCGATTTCCCCTTTTATGGCTGTTAGCATTTGCCTTATGTATTGGGGAGCTCCTATGTTGAGTGCATAAATATTTACAATTGTTATATCTTCTTCTTGGATTGATCCCTTGATCATTTTGTAGTGTCCTTCTTTGTCTCTTGCAAAAGTCTTTATTTTAAAGTCTATTTTGTCTGATATGAGAATTGCTACTCCAGCTTTCTTTTGATTTCCATTTTCATGGAATATCTTTTCCATCCCCTCACTTTAAGGCTATACCTGTCCCTAGGTCTGGAGTGGATCTCTTGTAGACAGCATATATATGGGTCTTGTTTTTGTATCCATTCAGCCAATCTGTGTCTTTTGGATGGAGCATTTAATCCATTTACATTTAAGGTAATTTTCAATATGTATGTTCCTATTAAAATTTTCTTAATTTTTTGGGTTTGTTATTTTAGGTCTTTTCCTTCTCTTGTGTTTCCTGCCTAGAGAAGTTCTTTTAGCATTTGTTGTAAAGCTGGTTTGGTGTTGCTGAATTCTCTTAACATTTTCTTCTCTGTAAAGGTTTTAATTTCCCCGTCAAATATGAATTAGATCCTTGCTGGGTAGAGTAATCTTGATTGTAGGTTTTTCCCTTTTATCACTTTAAATATGTCCTGCCACTCCTTTCTGGCTTGCAGAGTTTCTGCTGAAAGAGCAGCTGTTAACCTTATGCGGACTCCCTTTTATGTTATTTGTTGCTTTTCCCTTGCTGGTTTTAGTGTTTTTTTCTTTGTATTTAATTTTTGATAGTTTGATTAATATGTGTTTTGGTGTGTTTCTTCTTAGATTTATCCTGTATGGGACTCTCTGCACTTCCTGGACTTGATTGACTATTTCCTTTCCCATATTAAGGAAGTTTTCAAGTATAATCTCTTTAAATATTTTCTTAGTCCCTTTCTTTTTCTCTTCTTCTTCTGGGGCCCCTATATTTTAAATGTTGGTGTATATAATGTGGTCCCAGAAGTCTCTGAGACTGTCCTCAATTCTTTTCATTCTTTTTTCTTCAGTCTGCTCCTCAGTGGTTATTTCTACTATTTTATCTTCCAGGTCACTTATCCGTTCTTCTGCCTCAGTTATTCTGCTATTGATTCCTTCTGGAGTATTTTTAGTTTCATTTATTGTGTTGTTCATCATTGTTTGTTTGCTCTTTAATTTTTCTAGGTCCTTGTTAAACGTTTCTTGTATTTTCTCCATTCTATTTCCAAGATTTTCGATCATCTTTACTATCATTACTCTGAATTCTTTTTCAGGTAGACTGCCTATTTCCTCTTCATTTGTTTTGTCTGGTGGGTTTTTACCTTACTGCTTCATCTGCTGCATATTTCTCTGTCTTCTCATTGTGCTTAACTTACTGTGTTTGGGGTCTCCTTTTCACAGGCTGCAGGTTCGTAGTTCCCATTTTTTTTTTTTTTGGTGTCTGCCCCCAGTGGGTGAGGTTGGTTCAGTGGGTTGTGTAGGCTTCCTGGTGGAGGGGACTGGTGCCTGTGTTCTAGTGGGTGGGGCTGGATCTTGTCTCTTTGGTGAGCAGGGCCGCATCCGGTGGTGTGTTTTGGAGTGTCTGTGAAGTTAGTATGACTGTAGGTAGCCTCTCTGCTAATGGGTGGCATTGTGTTCCTGTCTTGCTAGTTGTTTGGCATGGGGCGTCCAGCACTGGAGCTTGCTGACCGTTGGGTGGAACTAAGTCTTAGTGCTGAGACGAAGATCTCTGGGAGAGCTCTTTCCAATTGATTTTTCTTGGGGCTGGGAGGTTTTTGGTGGTCCAATGTCCTGGATTCAGCTCTCCCACCTTGGAGGCTCAGGCCCAACACCCAGCCGGAGCACCAAGACCTCACACACCCCATGGCTCAGAAGAAAAGGAAGTGAGTGAAAAAAAATAGAAGAGACAGAACCCTAGGAAAAATGGCAAAAGCAAACCTAAACGGAGAAAATCACACAAAGAAACACACACATGCACACTCACAGAAAGAGAAAAAAGAAAATAAATTTAAAAATTAAAAAAAAGAAAAAAGAAAAACATTCAAAAATTAAAAATTAAAAAGAAATTAAAAACAATAAAGGAGGAGAGCAACCAATCCAATAAACAAATCCACCAATGATAGTGAGCACTAAAAACTAAACTAAAATAAACATAAAACCAGAAACACGTTATACGCAGAAAGCAAGCCCCACATCTACAGTTGCTCCCAAAGTCCACCGCCTCAATTTGGGGAACATTTGTTGTCTATTCAGGTATTCTTCAGAGGCAGCGTTTATCAAGTTGACTGTAGGGATTTAATCAGCTGCTCCTGAGGCTGCATGGAGAAATTTCCCTTTCTTTTCTTTGTTTGCACAGCTCCTGTGGTTCAGCTTTTGTTTTGGCCATGTATCTGCATGTAGGCCATCCTCAGGAGCCTGTTCCCTGCCCTGACAGGAGGGGTTAGACCAGCAGCTGATTAGGGCTCTCTTGCTCACTCAGGCCGGGGAGAGGGAGGGGTACGGTAGTCATAATTGGAATCTGGGGCAAGCCTGAGGCTGGCCAGTGTAACATTACAACAGCCTCACTCACGCCATGTTTTCTCCTGGGGAAGTTGTCCCTGGATCACGGGACACTGGCAGTGGCATGCTGCACAGGCTCCTGAGGGTGGTGTGGGTAGTGACCTGTGCTTGCACACAGGTTCTTGGTGGCAGCAGTGACAGAGTTAGCGGTTCATGCCCATCTCTGGGGTCTGAGCTGATAGCTGTGGCTCACTTCCGTCTCTGGAGCTCATTTAGGTGGTGCTCTGCCTTCTGTGGGCACACGGGGAAGGAATCCCCTCTCCTCACGCACCCCAAAACAATGGTCTCTTGCCTCTTTGTCAGGTCCAGGAATCCCCTCTCCTCACGCACCCCAAAACAATGGTCTCTTGCCTCTTTGTCAGGTCCAGGAATCCCCTCTCCTCACGCACCCCAAAACAATGGTCCCTTGCCTCTTTGTCAGGTCCACACTTTTCCCCGGACTCCCTCCCGGCTAGCTGTGGTGCACTAGCCCCCTTCAGGCTGTCTTTATGCAGCCAACTGCAGTCCTCTCCCTGGGTCTGACTTCCGAAGCCAGAGCCTCAGCTACCAGCTCCTACCTGCCCCGGGGAGCAAGCAGGCCATCACCTCAGGTTGGTGAGTGCTGGTTGGCACTGATTCTCTGTGCAGGAATCTCTCTGCTTTGCCCTCTGTATCCCTGTTGCTGCACTCTCCTTCATGGCTCTGATGCTTTCCCTCCACCCACCCCATGTCCCTGCCAGTGAAGGGGCTTCCTCATGTGTGGAAACTTTTCCTCCTTCACAGATCTGTCCCCAAGGTGTGGGTCCCATCCCTATTCTTTTGTCTCGGTTTTTTCTTTTGCCCTACCCAGGTACATGGGGATTTTTGTGCCTTTTGGGAAGTCTGAGGTCTTCTGCCAGTGTTCAGTAGGTGTTCTGTAGGAGTTGTCCCACATGTAGATGTGTTTTTGATGTATTTGTGGGGAGGAAAGTGATCACCTCTTGCTCCTCCACTGTCTTGAACAAATAGCTGCCCTTCATTGATTCTTGAAAAGGCTCTTAAGGGGAGACAGCACAGCATTGTGGAAAAAGGCCAATTATGTAGTCAAACAACAGACTTTGAGAAGTTAGCTAACTGTTTTATGTCTCAAATTTCAGGTCTGTGAAATGGGTTAAAAATATCTAGTACCTGAGAGGGTGGTTATAAAAATTATATAAGAAAATAACGTCAATTGATTATATGTGCCCTGTACTTTTTCCTAGAACAAAGACCCAATTTAACTTAGTTACTCTGTATAGCTTAGCATGGGTATTTTTAAGAAACACCTTACTGGTGGTGAAGAAAAGAATAGTTATTCTGGCAAAGTAGGATACTTAGTCCAGCATTGACTTTTCAGAGGTCCAGCTGTTATGTGAAGAAATGACATGACTTGTAAAAAAAAAATGTGGATAATTGTATGTTATTTAAGAGACAGTCATTATTTACTGTGTCTATATAAGTCTCAGGCAGAGCACAGAGCTTGAACTGAAGGGTTCGATGAGAAGGAGTAAGAGCCTTTGGGAAAAGGTTTCATCAAGGATGAGTCCTCTCAATTTCTAGCTTGAAATACTTCATATATGGTGCTGCTAATTTCTGAACTAGAGGAATACCAGTGGAGGAACGATGTTTTGTGGGTAAAATAAGGGGTTGCATTTTGATATGTAGAGATGTATAGTAGAAAGTTGGATGTGTCCCATCTGGCAAAGGTCTGTCCTGGAGATGTGAATTTGTCAGTGGTCAGCATAGAAGCCCTGAAAATGCCTACACCTAGAAAGCAAAGCAAAGAGGATCCATAATTAAGACCTGAACAACTGCAATATCTAGAGATTTGACAGA
The DNA here is from genome assembly GCF_949987535.1 of Balaenoptera acutorostrata. Classification (NCBI taxonomy): domain Eukaryota; kingdom Metazoa; phylum Chordata; class Mammalia; order Artiodactyla; family Balaenopteridae; genus Balaenoptera; species Balaenoptera acutorostrata. Next base: position 32,311,650 of record NC_080067.1, read on the forward strand.
GGAGCCAAAAGACATACATATAAAATTTGTGTTAAAATTCATGGGAAAAGACAAACTGCTTAGTAAGAGGTATTGAGACAACTAGCTATTAGCTAGCAAATTGGGAAAATAATAATAAATAGAGTATCTTTCATCAGGTATTCAAACATAAGAAAATGAAGCCACTCACATGCTAGACATAAATATATAAAACTAAACTATTTTAATGGCAAGATTTTATAAGCAAACATTAAGTAATTAGTCTAAATTCTATTAGCCCATGTTTTCTCTTTCTCCCTTGCTTTTCTTCTGTATTTCTATGTCATTTTAACTCACCTGAGAGTGACTTCTCTTAGCCCAATTATTTTTCTTTATTTAACCATCCATCTCTGTTTTTAATATGTGCATCATCTTCTCAGTAGAGAAGAAACGCAGAATTTGTGTTGTTATGTTGAAAACTCCTTGCTCTTTAGCGTTGGGCTTCTGAAACGTGATTTATTTAGAGATTCTCATCAGACCTTGATTTTTCAGGTTTCTGTGATTGCTTCTGCAAAATAATCAGTGTCTGAAGGTGATGACTACAATAAAATTAAAATTAGGCAGGGTTTTAAGAAAATTATGTGTAAGAGAATTCAAAGCTCTTAAATTTGAGATCTTAATAGCATTGCTTTCCTCTGAGTCCTCTACTCACTTTCCCTAGAATTTCAATCTTTTTCCCCGCTCAGACAAGATATTACAACTAAGAACATTGTTGAGCTTGAGACTCTTATCCATAGAAATAGAGATTGCAGAAAAACTTTCAAAAATTAAAATCATTCTGTGAATTATCAACATGGATTTTTGTCAGAACAAAATAGTGAAGTAGGTAAGTTTTACCTTGGTGTCCTTTGTTCACCTGCTTCCAGGTGTCCCCTTCTTTCCCTGGGCTTTAAGTGCCTGTGTGTGGTCCATCAGGAATGTATAGAATGACTTTGATAGTGAAGTTGTTTCTGTCTTATAAAGATTTCTTCATCATTACATGATATATATCTCCATATTTATTTAGGCTGTCTTTTATTGCCTTTTTTTAAATTGAAATATAGTTGATTTACAATGTTGTGTTAGAGTCTGGTGTACAGCAGAGTGATTCAATTATACATACATATATATTGTTTTTTAAATTGTTTTTTATTATAGGTTATTAAAAGATATTGAATATAGTTCCCTATACTATACAGGAGGAACTTGTTGTCTATCTATTTTACATATAGTAGTTTGTATCTGCTAATCCCATTACTGTCTTTTTAAAAAGTTTAATGATTTTCCTTGAAAGTAATGTGTAGTTTTGCAAGATTTATTCCTATGTGCCTGATAATTTTGTTTGTTCTTATAAATACTATTAATTAAAATTTACATTTTCTAATTATCTTTTTTTAAACATCTTAATTTGAGTATAATTGTTTTATAATGGTGTGTTAGTTTCTGCTTTATAAGTGAATCAGTTATACATATACATATGTCCCCATATCTCTTCCCTCTTGCATCTCCCTCCCTCCCACCCTCCCTATCCCACCCCTCTAGGTGGTCAGAAAGCACCGAACTGATCTCCCTGTACTATGTGGCTGCTTCCCACTAGCTATCTATTTTATGGTTGGTAGTGTATATATGTCCATACCACTCTCTCACTTTGTCCCAACTTTCCCTTCCCCCTCCCCGTATCCTCAAGTCCATTCTATAGTAGGCCTGCATCTTTATTCCCGTCTTGCCCCTAGGTTCTTCTGACCATTTTTTTTCTTTCTTTCTTTTTTATTTTTTTAGATTCCATATATATGTGTTAGCATATGGTATTTGTTTTTTTCTTTCTGACTTACTTCACTCTGTATGACAGTCTCTAGGTCCATCCACCTCACTACAAATAACTCAGTTTCGTTCCTTTTTATGGCTAATATTCCGTTGTATATATGTGCCACATCTTCTTTATCCATTCATCTGTTGATAGGCACTTAGGTTGCTTCCATGTCCTGGCTATTGTAAATAGAGCTGCAGTGAACATTTTGGTACATGACTCTTTTTGAATTATGGTTTTCTCAGGGTATATGCCCAGTAATGGGATTGCTGTGTCATATAGTAGTTCTATTTTTGGTTTTCTAAGGAACCTCCATACTGTTCTCCATAGTGGCTGTATCAATTTACATTACCACCAACAGTGCAAGAGGGTTCCCTTTCCTCCACACCCTCTCCAGCATTTATTGTTTCTAGATTTTTTGATGATGGCCATTGTGACCGGTGTGAGATGATATCTCATTGTAGTTTTGATTTGCATTTCTCTAATGATTAATGATGTTGAGCATTCTTTCATGTGTATGTTGGCAACCTGTATATCTTCTTTGGAGAAATGCCTATTTAGGTCTTCTGCCCATTTTTGGATTGGGTTGTTTGTTTTCTTGATATTGAGCTGCATGAGTTGCTTGTATGTTTTGGAGTTTAATCCTCTGTCAGTTGTTTCATTTGCAAATATTTTCTCCCTTTCTGAGGGTTGTCTTTTCATCTTGTTTATGGTTTCCTTTCCTGTGCAAAAGCTTTTAAGTTTCATTAGGTCCCATTTGTTTATTATTATTTTTTATTTCCATTTCTCTAGGAGGTAGATCAAAAAGGATCTTGCTGTGATTTATGTCATACAGTGTTCTGCCTATGTTTTCCTCTAAGAGATTGATGGTGTCTGGCCTTACATTTAGGTCTTTAGTCCATTCTGAGTTTATTTTTGTGCATGGTGTTAGGGAGTGTTCTAATTTCATTCTTTTCCATGTAGCTGTCCAGTTTTCCCAGCACCACTTATTGAAGAGGCTGTCTTTTCTCCACTGTATACTCTTGCCTCCTTTATCAAAGATAAGGTGACCATATTTGCATGGGTTTATCTCTGGGCTTTCTATCCTGTTCCATTGATCTATCTTTCTGTTTTTGTGCCAGTACCATATTGTCTTGATTACTGTAGCTTTGTTGTATAGTCTGAAGTCAGGGAGTCTGATTCCCCCAGCTCCGTTTTTCGTTCTCAAGATTGCGTTGGCTATTCGGGGTCTTTTGTGTTTCCATACAAATTGTGAAATTCTTTGTTCTAGTTCTGTGAAAAATGCCAGTGGTAGTTTGATAGGGATTGCAGTGAACCTGTAGATTGCTTTCGGTAGTAGAGTCATTTTCACAATGTTGATTCTCCAATCCAAGAACATGGTAAATCTCTCCATCTATTTGTATCAGCTTTAATTTCTTTCATCAGTGTCTTATAATTTTCAGCATACAATCTTTTCTCTCCTTAGGTAGGTTTATACCTAGATATTTTATTCTTTTTGTTGCAGTGGTAAATGGGAGTGTTTTCTTAATTTCACTTTCAGATTTTTCATCATTAGTGTATAGGAATGCAAGAGACTTCTGTGCATTAATTTTACATCTTGCTACTTTACCAAATTCATTGATTAGCTCTAGGAGTTTTCTGGTAGCATCTTTAGGATTCTCTATGTATAGTATCATGCCATGTGCAAACAGTAACAGCTTTACTTCTTCTTTTCCAATTTGGATTCCTTTTATTTCTTTTTCTACTCTGATTGCTGTGGCTAAAACTTCCAAACTATGTTGAATAATAGTGTTGAGAGTGGGCAACCTTGTCTTGTTCCTGATCTTCATGGAAATGGTTTCAGTTTTTCACCATTGAAGATGATGTTGTCTGTGGGTTTGTCATATATGGCCTTTATTATGTTGAGGAAAGTTACCTCTATGCCTACTTTCTGGCGGGTTTTATCATAAATGGGTGTTGAATTTTGTCAAAAGATTTATCGGCATCTATTGAGATGATCATATGGTTTTTGTCCTTCAATTTGTTAATGTGGTGTATCACATTAATTGTTTTGCATATATTGAAGAATCCTTGCATTCCTGGGATAAAACCCACTTGATCATAGTGTATGATCCTTTTAATGTGATGTTGGATTCTGTTTGCTAGTATTTTGTTGAGGATTTTTGCATCTATGTTCATCAGTGATATTGGCCTGTAGTTTTCTTTCTTTGTGACATCTTTGTCTGGTTTTGGTATCAGGGTGATGTTAGCCTCATAGAATGAGTCTGGAGTGTTCCTCCCTCTGTTATACTTTGGAAGACTTTGAGAAGGATAGGTGTTAGCTCTTCTCTAAATGTTTGATAGAATTCCCCTGTGAAGCCATCTGGTCCTGGGCTTTTGTTTGCTGGAAGATTTTAAATCACTGTTTCAATTTCAGTGCTTGTGATTGGTCTATTCATATTTTCTATGTCTTTCTGGTTCAGTCTCAGAAGGTTGTGCATCTCTAAGAATTTGTCCATTTCTTCCAGGTTGTCCATTTTGTTGGCATATAGTTGCTTGTAATAATCTCTCATGATTCTTTATATTTCTGCAGTGTCAGTTATTACTTCTCCTTTTTCATTTCTAATTCTATTTATTTGAGTCTTTTCCCTTTTTTTCTTGATAAGTCTGGCTAATGGTTTATCAGTTTTGTTTATCTTCTGAAATAACCAGCTTTTAGTTTTATTGATCTTTGCTATCGTTTCCTTCATTTCTTCTTCATTGATTTCTGATCTGATCTTTATGATTTCTTTCCTTCTGCTAAATTTGAGGGTTTTTTGTTCTTCTTTCTCTAATTGCTTTAGGGGTAAGGTTAGGTTGTTTATTTGAGATGTTTCTTGTTTCTTAAGGTAGGATTGTATTGCTATAAACTTCCCTCTTAGAACTGCTTTTGCTGCATCCCATAGGTTTTGTGTCATTGTGTTTTCATTGTCATTTGTTTCTAGGTATTTTTTGCTTTCCCCTTTGATTTATTCAGTGATCTCTTGGTTATTAAGTAGTGTGTTGTTTAGCCTCCATGTGTTTGTATTTCTTACAGATTTTTTCCTGTAATTGATATCTAGTCTCAAAGCGTTGTGGTCAGAAAAGATACTTGATACGATTTCAATTTTCTTAAATTTATCGAGGCTTGATTTGTGACCCAAGATATGATCTATCCTAGAGAATGTTCCATGAACACTTGAGAGAATGTGTATTCTGTTGTTTTTGGATGGCATGTCCTATAAATATCAATTAAGTCCATCTTCTTTAATGTATCATTTAAAGCTTGTGTTTCCTTATTTATTTTCAGGTTGGATGATCTGTCCATTTGTGAAAGTGGGGTGTTAAAGTCCCCTACTATGATTGTGTTACTGTCAATTTCCCCTTTTATGGCTGTTAGTATTTGCCTTATGTATTGGGGTGCTCCTATGTTGGCTGCACAAATATTTGCAATTGTTATATCATCTTCTTGGATTGATTCCTTGATCATTATGTAGTGTCCTACTTTGTCTCTTTTATTAGTCTTTGTTTTAAAGTCTATTTTGTCTGATATAATAATTGCTACTCCAGCTTTCTTTTGATTTCCACTTGCATGGAATATCTTTTTCCATCCCCTCACTTTAAGGCTATACCTGTCCCTAGGTGTATAAAGTGTGTCTCTTGTAGACAGCATATATACGGGTCTTGTTTTTGTATCCATTCAGCCAGTCTGTGTCTTTTGGTTGGAGCATTTAATCCATTTACATTTAAGGTAATTGTTGATATGCATGTTCCTATTACCATTTTCTTAATTGTTTTGGGTTTATTATTGTAGGTCTTTCCCTTCCCTTGTGTTTCCTGCCTAGAGAAGTTCCTTTAGCATTTGTTGTAAAGCTGGTTTGTTGGTGCTGAATTCTCTTAGCTTTTGCTTGTCTGTAAAGCTTTTAATTTCTCTGTCAAATCTGAATGAGATCCTTGCTGGGTAAGTAATCTTGGTTGTAGGTTTTTCTCTTTCATCACTTTAAATATGTCCTGCCACTCCCTTCTGGCTTGCAGAGTTTCTGCTGATAGATCAGCTGTTAACCTTATGGGGATTCCCTTATGTGTTATTTGTTGTCTTCCCATCCTGCTTTCAATATTTGTTCTTTGTATTTAATTTCTGGTAGTTTTTTTAATATGTGTCTTGGCATGTTTGTCCTTGGATTTATCCTGTATGGGACTCTCTGTGCTTCCTGGACTTGATTAACTATTTCCTTTCCCATATTAGGGAAGTTTTCAACTATAATCTCTTCAAATATTTTCTCAGTCACTTTCTTTTTCTCTTCTTCTTCTGTGAACCTTATAATTCGATTGTTGGTGCGTTTAATGTTGTCCCAGAGGTCTCTGAGACTGTCCTCAATGCTTTTCATTCTTTTTTCTTTATTCTGCTCTTCAGTAGTTATTTCCACTATTTTATCTTCCAGGTCACTTATCCATTCTTCTGCCTCAGTTATTCTGCTATTGATCCCTTCTAGAGAATTTTTAATATCATTTATTGTGCTGTTCATCACTGTTTGTTTGCTCTTTAATTCTTCTAGGTACTTCTTAAACGTTTCTTTTATTTTCTCCATTCTATTTCCAGGATTTTGGATCATCTTTGCTATCATTATTTTGAATTCTTTTTCAGGTAGACTGCCGATTTCCTCTTCATTTGTTAGGTCTAGTGGGTTTTTGCCTTGATCCTTCATCTGCTGTGTGTTTCTCTGTCTTCTCATTTTGCTTAACTTACTGTGTTTGGTGTCTCCTTTTCACAGGCTGCAGGTTCGTAGTTTCCGTTGTTTTTGGTTTCTGTCCCCAGTGGCTAAGGTTGGTTCAGTGGGTTTTGTAGGCTTCCTGGTGTAGGGGACTAGTGCCTGTGTTCTGGTGGATGACGCTGGATCTTGTCTTTCTGTTCGGCAGGTCCCTGTTTGGTGGTGTGTTTTGAGGTGTCTGTGGCCTTATTATGATTTTAGTCAGCCTCTGTGCTAATGGATGGGGTTGTGTTCTTGTCTTGCTAATTGTTTTGCATACGGTGTCCTGCACTGTAGCTTGCTGGTCGTTGAGTGGAGCTGGGTCTTGGCATTGAGATGGAGATCTCTGGGAGATTTTCGCCGTTTGATATTACGTGGAGCTGGGAGGTCTCTTGTGGACAGTGTCCTGAACTTGGCTCTCCCACCTCAGTGGCACAGCCCTGATGCCTGGCTGGAGCACCAGGAGCCTGTCCTCCACATGACTCAGAATAAAAGGGAGAAAAAAAAAGAAAGAAAGAAGATAAAATAAAGTAAAATAAAATAAAGTTATTAAAATAAAAAATAATTATTAAGAAAAAAAATTTTTTTAAGTAAAAAAAAAAAAAAACGAACAGAGAGAACCCTAGGACAAATGGTAAAAGCAAAGCTATACAGACAAAATCACACACAGGAGTATATACATGCACACTCACAAAATGAGAAAAAGGGGAAGAAATATATATATCGTTGCTCCCAAAGTCCACCTACTCAATTTGGGATGATTCATTGTCTCTTCAGGTATTCCACAGATGCAGGTACATCAAGTAGATTGTGGAGATTTAATCCGCTGCTCATGAAGCTGCTGGGAGATATTTCCCTTTCTGTTCTTTGTTCACACAGATCCTGGGGTTCAGCTTTTGATTTGGACCCGCCTCTGCGTGTAGGTTGCCTGAGGGTGTCTGTTCTTCGCTCAGACAGGACGAGGTTAAAGGAGCAGCTGATTTGGGGGCTCTGGCTCACTCAGGTTGGGGGGAGGGAGGGGTACAGAGTGCAGGGTGAGCCTGCGGTGGCAGAGGCCAACCTGACGTTGCAGTAGCATGAGGCGCACCATGCGTTCTCCCGGGGAAGTTGTCCCTGGATCATGGGACCCTGGCAGTGGCGGGCTGCACAGGCTCCCGGGAGGGGATGTGTGGAGAGTAACCTGTGCTTGCACACAGGCTTCTGGGTGGTGGCAGCAGCAGCCTTAGCATCTCATGCCCGTCTCTGGGGTCCACGCTGATAGCCGCGCCTTGCACCCGTATCTGGAGCTCCTTTAAGCAGTGCTCTTAATCCCCTCTCCTCGCACACCAGGAATGAAAGAGGCAAGAAAAAGCCTCTTGTCTCTTCTGCAGCTCCAGACTTTTCCCCTGACTCCCTCCTGGCTAGCTGTGGTGCACTAGCCCCCTTCAGGCTGTGTTCACACAGCCAACCCCAGTCCTCTCCCTGGGATCTGATCTCTGAAGCCCAAACCTCAGCTCCCAGTTGCCGCGCACCCTGGCAGGTGAGCAGACAAGCCTCTCGGGCTGGTGAGTGTTGGTCAGCACTGATCTTCTGTGCGGGAATCTCTCCGCTTTGCCCTCCGCACCCCTGTTGCTGCACTCTCCTCCTTGGCTCCGAAGCTTCCCCGTCTGCCACCCGCCATCTCCACCCGCAAAGGGGCTTCCTAGTGTGTGGAAACCTTTCCTCCTTCACAGCTCCCTCCCACTGGTGCTGGTCCTGTCTGTATTCTTTTGTCTCTGTTTTTTCTTTTTTTTTTTTGCCCTACCCAGGTACATGGGGAGTTTCTTGCCTTTTGGGAGGTCTGAGGTCTTCTGCCAGTGTTCAGTTGGTGTTCTGTTGGAGTTGTACCACATGTAGATGTATTTCTGATGTATTTGTGGGGAGGAAGGTGATCTCTGTGTCTTACTCTTGTGCCATCTTGAAGCTCCCTTCTCTAATTATTTCTTGATAGTGTAATTAAAATTAGTATTTGTTTATTAATCTTGTTTAACTTCACTGAACTCTTATTCATACTACTAATTTATCTTCACTTTCTTTTGGGTTTTCTATGTAAATTATCATATATTCTGCAAATAATGTTTATTTTCTTATAACATTTTACAAAATCTTTTTATTTCATATTTTTTAGGGAACTTCAAAACAATGTTGAATAGAAATATGATACTAGGAATCTTCATTTTTTTTGGTTTTTCACAGAAAGTTCTTAAAGCTTCATCATTAAGGTGATATTTGATATTTTCTGTGAGATCGTGATAGATATATTAATCTAGTTAAGGAAATGCTCATTTAGTCCTAGTTTGCTAATGTTATTTATTTTTTGTTACCATCATTCATTTGTTTTATTTTTTAGATTCCATGTTAAGTGATAGCATACAGTATTTGTCTTTCTGTAGTCTGACTTATTTCACTGAGAATAATACCCTCCAGGTCCATCCATGTTGTTGCAAATGGCAAAAATATTCCATTTTATTTATATATATATATATATATATATATATATATATATATACATATATATATATATATATATATATATATATATACATACCACATCTTCTTTAACCATTCATCTGTTAATGGTCACTTATACTGCTTCCATATCTTGGCTATTGTAAATAATGCTGCTGTGAACATCGGGGTGTATGTGTCTTTTCGAATTAGGGTGTTTATTTTCTTCAGATGTATACCCAGAAATGGAATTGCTGGATCACATGGTAGTTCTATTTTTAGTTTTTTGAGGAAACTCCATACTGTTTCCCATAGTGGCTGCACCAATTTACATTCCCACCAACAGTGCACAAGTGTTCCCTTTTCTCCCCATCCTGACAACATTTGTTATTTGTGGTCTTTTTGATGATAGTCATTCTGACAAGTGTGAGGTAATATATCATTGTGGTGTTGATTTGCATTCCTGTGATGATAGGTGATGTTGAGCATCTTTTCATGTGCCTGTTGGCCATCTCTATGTCTTCTTTGGAGAAAAATGTCTAATTCAGGTCTTTGCCCATTTTTAATTTGGTTGTTTGGTATTTTTGATATTGAGTTTTATGAGTTGTTTATATATTTTGGATATTAACCCCTTATTGGTTATATCATTCATTTGTAAATATTTTCTCACATTCAGTAGATTCTTTTTGTTTTGTTGATGGTTTCCTTTGCTGTGCAAAAGTTTTTAAGTTTAATTAGGTCCCATTTGTTTATTTCTGCTTTTGTTTTCTTTGCCTTAGGACACAGATCCAAAAAAATATTGCTACTATTTATGTCAAAGAATGTTCTACCTATGATTTCTTGTGGGAGTTTTTGGTTTCTGGTCTTAAATTTAGGTCTTTAATCCATTTTGAGTTTATTTTTGTATATGCTGTGAGAAAATGTTGTAATTTTATATGTAGTTGACTAATTTTCACAGCACCACTTACTAAAGAAACTTTCTTTGCTCCATTGTATATTCTTGCCTCATTGACATAAATTAATTGACCATGAGTGCATGGCTTTATTTCTGGGCTCTCTATTCTGTTCCACTGATCTATGTGTCTGTTTTTGTGCCAGTATCCTACTGTTTTGATTACTGTGACTTTGCAGTATAGTCGGAAGTTAGGGATTGTTATACCTCACCTGTGGCTCTGCTCTTCTTTCTCAAGATTTTTTTGGCTTTTCAAGGTCTTTTGTGGTTACATACAAATTTTAAAATTATTTGTTCTAGTTCTGTGAAAAATGCTATCGTTTTTTTGATAGGGATTGCATTGAATCTGTAGATTGCCATGGGTAGTATGATCATTTTAACAATATTAATTCTTCCAATCCATGAATACAGTATATCTTTCTATTTATTTGTGTCATCCACATTTTCTTTCATTAGTGTCCTATAGTTTTCCAAGTGTAAGTCTTTTATCTCCTTAGGTAGGTCTATTCCTATGTGTATTATTTTATTTTTTTAAATGATTATAAATGGGATTGTTTCCTTAATTTCTCTTTCTGATAGTTTATTGTTGGTATATAGAAATGAAACAGATTTCTGTGTATTAATTTTGTATACTGCAACTTTATTGAATTCATTGATGAGCTCTAGTAGATTTTGGTGGCATCTTTAGGATTTTCTATATATAGCATCATGTCATCCACAGTGACAGTTGTACTTCTCCCCTTGCAATTTTGATTCCTTTTTCTTCTCTGATTTCTGTGGTTAGGACTTCCAATACTATGTTAAATAAAAGTGGTGAGAGTGGGCATCCTTGTCTTGTACCTGATCTTAGGGAAAATGCTTTTTTATATTGAGGTATGTTCCCTCTGTACCCAATTTGTGGTGAGTTTTTATCAAAAATGGATGTTGAATTTTATCAAAAACTTTGTCTGCATCTATTGAGATGATCATATGGCCTTTACTCTTTAATTTGTTAATATGGTGTACCGTATTGATTGATTTGCAGATATTGAACCATTCTTGCATCCCTGGGATAAATCAACTTGATCACAGTATATGATCCTTCTAATGTATTTTTGGATTCGTTTTGCAAATATTTTGTTTAGGATTTTTGCATCTACATTCATCACTGATATTGGCCTGTAATTTTGCTTTTCTGTGATATCATTGTTTGGTTTTTGTATCAAGGTATTGCTGGCCTCATAGAATGAGTTTGGAAGTGTTATTTCCTCTGCAATTTAAGGATGGGTGTTAACTCTTCTTTAAATATTTGGTAGAATTCACCCTGATGCCATCTGGTCATAGATTTTTGTTTGCTGGGGGTTTTATTTTGTTTTCTGATTCAATTTTGTTACTGGTAATTAGTCTCTTTATATATTATTTTTCTTCCTTGTTCAGTCTTGGGAGATTGTATATTTCTGGGATTTGTCCCTTTCTTCTAGGTTGTCCATTTTATTGGCATATAGTTATTCATAGTAACCTCTTATGATCATTTGTATTTTTGTGGTGTCAGTTATAATTTCTCCTTTTTCATTTCTGATTTTACTGATTTGGCCCTCCTTCTTTTTTTCTTAATGAGTCTGGCTAAAGGTTTATCAATTTTGTTTGTCTTTTCACAAAACCAGCTCTTAGTTTTATTGATCTGTTCTATTTTTTTTTAGTCTCTATTTCATTTATTTCTGCTCTAATCTTTATGATTTCTTTCCTTCTACTAAGTTTGGGTTTTGTTTATTCTTCTTTTCTAGTTCCTTTAGGTGTAAGGTTAGGTTGTTTATTTGGGATTTTTCTTGCTTGTATTGCTATAAACTTCCCTCTTAGAACTGCTTTTGCTGAGTACCATAGATTTTGGATCTTTGGGTTTTCTTTTTTATTTGTCTCCAGGCATTTTTGGACTTCTTTGATTTCTTCAGTTATCCATTTTTTGTTTAGTAGCATATTGTTTAACGTCCATGTGTTTGAGTTTTTTGCAGTTTTTTTTTCCCCTGTAGTTGATTTCTAGTCTCTTTACTCTGTGGTCAGGAAAGAAGCTTGGTATGATTTCAGTTTTCTTGAATTTACTTGGGCTTGTTTTGTGGCCTAGCATGTGGTCTATCCTGGAGAATGTTCCATATGCACTTGAAAAGAATGTGTATTCTGCTGCTTTTGGGTGGAATGTTTTATATATATATACGTATACACACACACACACACACATATATGAATAGAACAAATGAACATATAAGGTAATCTGTTCTAATGTGTCATTTAAAGCCAGTGTTTCCTTATTGATTTTCTGTGTAGATGATCTGTACACTGATGTAAGTGGGGTATTAAAGTCCCCTATTATTGTGTTACTGTCAATTTCTCCCATTATGTCTGTTAACATTTGCTTTATGTATGTTGGGTGCATGTATGTTTACAATTGTTATATCTTCTTCTAGGATTGATCCCTTAATCATTATGTAGTGTCCTTCTTTGTCTCTTGTAACAGTCCTTGTTCTAAAGCCTATTTTGTCTGATATGAGTATTGCTACTTCAGCTTTCTTTTGATTTCCATTTGCACTGAAGACTTTTTCCATACCCTCACTTTCAGGCTGTGTGTGTTTTTAGATATGAATTGAGTCTCTTATAGGCAACATACACGCACACACACACACACACACACACACACATACACATACACACACAGTAAGTTCCCTACATATGAACACATTTCTTTCCAAGAGTACATTCATAAGTCCAATTTGTTCGTAAGTCCAACAAAGTTAGCCTAGGTACCCAACTAACACAATTGGCTATATAGTACTGTACTGTAATAGGTTTATAATACTTTTCACACAAATAATACATTAAAAAAACAAAGAAAAATAAAGAAAACATTTTTAATGTTACAGTACATTACCTTGAAAAGTACAGTAGTACCAGCTACATCACTGCTGCTTTTACACTTGCTTCCTGACATCCTGGGCTTGAAACAAAGATACTGTACTACTGTACTCTATACAGTATTGTACAGCAAAATACACAAAAGCACAACCACTTGTGGAGGATGCACACACATGGCAATGTACGCCAGTCACGTGAGCTAACTTACATGACTGGACATATGAACACACATTTGTATCTTTGAAAGTGCACAGCTTGGAGGTTCGAATGTAGGGGACTTACTGTGTGTTTGTGTGTGTGTGTGTGTGTGCATGTGCACGCAAACGTGTGCACACACGTATCTCTTGTTTTTTATCCATTCAGCATCTTTATGTATTTTTTTTATTAGCTATCTACTTTATACATATTAATGTATATATGTCAATCCCAATCTCCCAATTCGTCTCACCAATCCCCCCATCCCCCACTTTCACCCCTTGGTGTCTATACATTTGTTGTCTATATCTGTCTCTATTTCTGCCTTGCAAACTTGTTCATCTGTACCATTTTTCTAGATTCCACATATATGCATTAATATACGATATTTGTTTTTCTGTTTCTGACTCAATTCACTCTGTATGACAGTCTCTAGGTCCATCCACGTCTCTACAAATGATCCAATTTCATTCCTTTATATGGCTGAGTAATATTCCATTGTATATATGTGCCACATCTTCTTTATCCATTCATCTGTCGATGGGCATTTAGGTTGCTTCCATGACCTGGCTATTGTAAATAGTGCTGCAATGAACACTGGGGTGCATGTCTCATTTTGAATTATGGTTTTCTCTGGGTATATGCTCAGTAGTGGGATTGCTGGGTCATATGTTAATTCTACTTTTAGTTTTTTAAGGTACCTCCATACTGTTCTCCATAGTGGCTGTATCAATTTACATTCCCACCAACAGTGCAAGAGGGTTCCCTTTTCTCCACACCCTCTCCAGCATTTATTGTTCGTAGATTCTCTGATGATGGCCATTCTGACTGGTGGGAGGTGATACCTCATTGTAGTTTTGATTTGCATTTCTCTAATAATTAGTGATGTTGAGCAGCTTTTCATGTGCCTGTTGGCCATCTGTATGTCTTCTTTGGAGAAATGTCTATTTAGGTCTTCTGCCCATTTTTTCATTGGGTTGTTTGTTCTTTTTAATATTGAGCTGCATGAGCTGTTTATATATTTTGGAGGTTAATCCTTTGTCTGTTGATTCATTTGCAAATATTTTCTCCCATTCTGAGGGTTGTCTTTTTGTCTTGTTTATGGTTTCCTTTGCTGTGCCAAAGCTTTTAAGTTTCATTCGGTCCCATTTGTTTATTTTTGTTTTTATTTCCATTACTCTAGGTGGTGGCTCAAAAAAGATCTTGCTGTGATTTATGTCAAAGAGTGTTCTTCCTTTGTTTTCCTCTAAGAGTTTTATAGTGTCCAGTCTTACATTTAGGTCTTTACTCCATTTTGAGTTTATTTTTGTGTATGGTTTTAGGGAGTGTTCTAATTTCATTCTTTTTACATGTAGCTGTCCAGTTTTCCCAGCACCACTTATTGAAGAGACTGCTTTTTCTCCACTGTATATCCTTGCTTCCTTTGTCATAGATTAATTGACTGTCGGTGTTTGTGTTTATCTCTGGGCTTTCTACCCTGTTCCATTGATATATATCTATGTTTTTCTACCAGTAGCATATTGTCTTGATTACTGTAGCTTTGTAGTATAGTCTTAAGTCAGGGAATCTGATTCCTCCAGCTCAGTTTTTTTTTTTCCCTCAAGGTTGCTTTGGCTATTTGGGGTCTTTTGTGTCTCCATACAAATTTTAAGATTTTTTTGTTCTAGTTCTGAAAAAAAATCCCATTGATAATTTTATAGGGATTACACTGAATTTGTAGATTGCTTTGGGTAGTATAGTCATATTCACAGTGTTGATTCTTCCAATGCAGAACATGGTATATCTCTCCATCTGTTTGTGTCACCTTTGATTTCTTTCATCAGTGTCTTATAGTTTTCTGAATTCAGGTCTTTTATATCCTTAGGTAGGTTTATTCCTAGGTATTTCATTCTTTTCGTTGCAATGGTGTATGGGATTGTTTCCTTAATTTCTCTTTCTGATCTTTTGTTGTTAGTGTATAGGAATGCAAGATATTTCTGTGCATTAATTTTTTAACCTGCAACTTTACCAAATTCATTGATAAGCTCTAGTAGTTTTCTGGTAGCATCTTTAGGATTCTGTATGTATAGTATCATGTCATCTGCAAACAGTGACAGTTTTACTTCTTCTTTTCCAATTTGGATTCCTTTTATTTCTTTTTCTTCCATGATTGCTGTGGCTAAGACTTCCAAAACTATGTTGAATAATAGTGATGAGAGTGGACCTCCTTGTCTTGTTCTTGATCTTAGAGGAGATGGTTTCAGTTTTTCACCACAGTTCTTCAACATTGAGAACGATGTTGGCTGTGGGTTTGTCATATATGGCCTTCATTATGTTGAGGTAGGTTCCCTCTGTGCCTACTTTCTGGAGAGTTTTTATCATAAATAGATGTTGAATTTTGTCAAAAGCGTTTTCTGCATCTATGGAGATGATCATATGGTTTTTATTCTTAAATTTGTTAATATGGTGTATCACATTGATTGATTTGCGTATATTGAAGAATCCTTGCATCCCTGGGATAAATCCCACTTGATCATGGTGTATGATCTTTTTAATTTGTTGTTGGATTCTGTTTGCTAGTATTTTGTTGAGGGTTTTTGCATCTATATTCATCAGTGATATTGGTCTGTAATTTTCTTTTTTTGTAGTATCTTTGTCTGCTTTTGGTATCAGGGTGATGGTGACCTTGTAGAATGAGTTTGGGAGTGTTCCTTCCTCTACAACTTTTTGGAAGAGTTTGAGAAGGACCGGTGTTAGCTTTTCTCTAAATGTTGGATAGAATTCACCTCTGAAGCCATCTGGTCCTGGATGTTTGTTGGAAGATTTTTAATCACAGTTTTAATTTCATTACTTGTGATTGGTCTGTTCATATTTTCTATTTCTTCCTCATTCAATCTTGGAATGTTTCACCTTTCTACGAATTTGTCCATTTCTTCTAGGTTGTCCATTTTATTGGCATAGTGTTGCTTATAGTAGTCTCTTACGATGCTTTGTATTTTTTGTGGTGTCTGTTGTAACTTCTCCGTTTTCATTTCTAATTTTATTAATTTGAGTCCTCTCCCTCTTTTGCTTACTGAGTCTGGCTATAAGTTTATCAATTTTGTTAACTTCTCAAATAACCAGCTTTTAGTTTTATTGATCTTTGCTATTGTTTTCTTTGTTTCTAGTTCATTCATTTCTGCTCTGATCTTTATGATTTCTTTCCTTCTACTAACTTTGGGGTTTGTTTGTTCTTCTTTCTCTAGTTCCTTTAAGTGTAAGGGTAGATTGTTCATTAGAGATTTTTCTTGTTTTTGAGGTAGGATTGTATTGCCATAAACTTCCCTCTTAGAACTGCTTTTGCTGCATCCCATAAGTTTTGGATCATTGTCATTTGTCTCTAGGTATTTTTTTATTTCCTCTTTGATTTCTTCAGTGATCTCTTGGTTATTTAGTAATGCATCATTTATCCTCCATGTGTTTGTGTTTTTTACGTTTTTTTCCATGTAATTTATTTCTAATCTCATAGTGTTGTGGTTGGGAAAAATGCTTGATATGATATCAATTTTCTTAAATTTACCGAGGTTTAATTTGTGACCCAAGATGTGATCTATCCTGGTGAATGTTCCATGTGCACTTGAGAAGAAAGTGTAATCTGCTGTTTTCAGATGGAATGTCCTATAAATATCAATTAAATCTGTCTGGTCTATTGTGTCACTTAAAGCTTGTGTTTCCTTATTAATATTCTGTCTGACAGAATTTTCTGTCTGTATAAAATGGATAACTAATAAGAACCTGCTGTATAAAAAAAAAATAAATAAAATAAAATTCAAAAATTCAAAACAAAATTTTATGTCTGGATGATCTGTCCATTGGTGTAAGTGAGGTGTTAAAGTCCCCCACTATTACTGTGTTATTGTTGATTTCCTCTTTTATAGCTGTTAACATTTGCCTTATGCATTGAGGTGCTCCTATATTGGGTGCATATATATTTATAATTGTTATATCTGCTTCTTGCATTGCATTATCATTATGTAGTGTCCTTCCTTGTCTCTTGTAACATTCTTTATTTCAAAGTCTATTTTATCTGTTTTGAGTATTGCTACTCCAGCTTTCTTTTGATAGCCATTTGCATAGAATATCTTTTTCTATCCCCTCACTTTCAGTCTGTATGTGTCCCTAGGTCAGAAGTGAAGCTCTTGTAGACAGAGTATATACAGGTCTTGTTTGTGTATCCATTCAGCCACTCTGTGTCCTTTGGTTGGAGCATTAATCCATTCACATGTAAGGTAATTCTCGATATGTTCCTATTACCATTTTCTTAATTGTTTTGGGTTTGTTTTTTTTAGATCCTTTTCTTCTCTTGTGTATTCCACTTAGAGAAGTTCCTTTAGCATTTCTTGTAGAGCTGGTTTGGTGGTGCTGAATTCTCTTAGCTTTTGCTTGTCTGTAAAGCTTTTGACTTTTCCATCAAATCTGAATGAGCTCCTTGCTGGGTAGAGTGATCTTGGTTGTAGGTTCTTCCCTTTCATCACTTTAAATATATCGTGCCACTCCCTTCTGGCTTGTAGTTTCTGCTGAGAAATCAGCTGTTAACCTTATGGGAGTTCCCTCGTATGTTATTTTTGTTTTTCCCTTGTTGCTTTTAATAATTTTTCTTTGTTTTTAATTCTTGTCAATTCAATTACTATGTGTCTCAGCGTGTTTCTCCTTGGGTTTATCCTACCTGGGACTCTCTGTGTTTCCTGGACTTGGGTGGCTACTTCCTTCCCATGTTAGGGAAGTTTTTGACTATAATCTCTTCACATATTTTCTTGGGTCCTTTCTCTCTCTCTTCTCCTTCTGGGACCCCTATAATGTGAATGTTGGTCCGTTTAATGTTGTTCTAGAGGCCTCTTAGGCTGTCTTCATTTGTTCTTATTCTTTTCTCTTTATTCTGTTCCATGGCAGTGAATTCCACCATTCTGTCTTCCAGGTCACTTATCCTTTCTTCTGCCTCAGTTATTCTGCTATTGTTTCCTTCTAGTGTATTTTTCATTTCAGTTATTGTATTGTTCATCTCTGTTTGTTCTTTAATTCTTCTAGGTCTTTGTTAAACATTTCTTGCATCTTCTCGATCTCTGCTTCCATTCTTTTTCCAAGGTCCTGGATCATCTTCACTATCATTATTCTGAATTCTTTTTCTGGGAAGTTACCTATCTCCACTTCATTTAGTTGTTTTCCTGGTGTTTTATCTTGTTCCTTCATCTGGCACATAGTCCTCTGCCTTTTCATTTTGTCTTTCTTTCTGTGAATATGGTTTTCATTGCACAGGCTGCAGGATTGTAGTTCTTTTTGCTTCTGCTGTCTGTCCTCTGGTGGATGAGGCTACCTAAGAGGCTTGTGCAAGCTTCCTGATGGGAGGGACTGGTGGTGGGTAGAGCTGGGTGTTGCTCTGGTAGGCAGAGCTCAGTAAAACTTTAATCTGCTTGTCTGCTGATGGGTGTTGCTCAGTTGCGTCCCTGTTGGTTGTTTGGCCTGAGGCTACCCAGCACTGGAGTCTACAGGCTCTTTGATGGGGCTAATGGTGGACTGTGGGAGAGCTCACGCCAAGGAGTGCTCCCCCGAACTTTTGTTGCCAGTGTCCTTGTCCCCATGGTGAGCCACAGCCACCCTCAGACTCTGCAGGAGACCCTCCAACACTAGCAGGTAGGTCTGGTTCAGTCTCCTATGGGGTCACGGCTCCTTCCCCCTGGGTCCTGATGCTCACACTACTTTGTGTGTGCCCTCCAAGAGTGGAGTCTCTGTTTCCCCCAGTCCTGTCGAAGTCCTGCAATCCTGCAATCAAATCCTACTAACCTTCAAAGTCTGATTCTCTGGGAATTCCTCCTCCCATTGCTGGACCCCTGGTTGGGAAGCCTGACGTGGGGCTCAGAACCTTCACTCCAGTGGGTGGCCTTCTGTGGTATAATTGTTCTCCAATTTGTGTGTCGCCCACCCAGTGGTTATGGGATTTGATTTTATTGTGATTGAGCCTCTCCTACCATCTCATTGCAGCTTCTCCCTTGTCTTTGGATGTGGGGTATATTTTTTGGTGAGTTCCAGTGTCTTCCTGTTGATGATTGTTCAACAGTTAGTTGTGATTTCAGTGCTCTTGCAAGAGGGAATGACCACACGTCCTTCTACTTCACCATCTTGAACCAAACTCTCTATGTCTTTTGATTAGAGCATTTAGTCTACTTACATTGCCAGTTTGTTATAATTTAGTCTACTTACATTTAGTCTACTTACATTGCCAGTTTGTTATTGCCAGTTTGTTAAGAATTTTTGGTTTGTTTTTATAGTTCTTTTCAGTTCCTTTCTTCTTTTGTTCTCTTCCCTTGTGATTTGATAACTATCTTCAGTGTTGTTATATTTGGATTCCTTTCTCTTTTTGTGTGTGTGTCTATTATAGATTTTTGGTTTGTGGTCAGTAAGAGATTTAAACAAGATATAGCACTATATATGTGTGTGTTTGTATATATGATTATTTTAAGTTGCTGATCTCTTTCAAATGCTGATCAATTTCAAATGTATTTTAACAACCCTGCATTTTTATTCCATTCCCCCCACAATTACTGTTTTTGACATCATATTTTACAGCTCTTTGTTTTGTGGATCCCTTAACTGCTTTTCTTTTAACCTTCTTACCAATAGTACTGGTTGGTTTACTACCTGTACTGATATTTGCCTTTACTGATGAGCTTTTTCCTTTTATAATTTTCATGTTTCTAACTGTGGACTTTTCTATTTTGCTTAGGTAAGTTCCTTTATCATTTTCTTGTAAAGCTGGTTTTCTGGTGCTGAACTGTTTTAGCTTTTACTTGTCTGAAAAACTTTTGATCTCTTCATCAGATCTGAATGAAATCATTGTCAGGTAGAGTATTCTTGGTTGTTGGTTTTTCCCTTTCATCACTTTAAATATATCATGCCACTCCCTTCTGGCCTGCAGAGCTTCTGCTGAAAAGTCAGGTGGTAGCCTAATGTGAATTTCTATGTAATTTGCTGCTTTTAATATTCTCTCCTTATCTTTAACTTTTGCATTTTAATTACAGTGAGTCTTGGTGTGGTCCTCTTTGTGTTGATCCTTTTTGGGACTCTCTGTGCTTCCTAGACTTGGAAATCTGTTTCTTTTCCCAGGTTAGGGAAGTTTTCAGCTATTATGTCTTCAAATATGTTTCCCATCCATTTCTCTCTTTCTTTTCCTCCTGGGACTCCTATAATGAGAATGCTAGTATGACTGATGTTGTCCCAGAGGTCCCTTAAACTGCCCTCATTTCTTTTAATCCTTTTTCTTTTTTCAGTTCAGCTTCAGTGAATTACACTGCTCTGTCTTCCAGCTTGCTGACCTGTTCCTCTGTATCATTTAGTCTACTGTTGATTTCCTCTAGTATATTTTTCATTACAGTTTTTGTAGTTTTTATGTCTGTTTTTGCTACAAACTTCTAACTTCTCACTCTGTTCATCCATTCTTCTTCAAGTTCTTTGATCATCTTTATGATCATTACCATGAATACTTTATCTGGTAGGTTGCCTATCTCCACTTCACTTAGTTCTTCTGAGGTTTTATCTTGTTCCTTCATTTACAACATATTCCTCTGTCACCTCATTTTGTGTGATTTGCTGTTTTTATTTCTAGGTACCTGGAAGGTTGGCTGTGTTTCCTGACCTTGGAGGAGTGGCCTCTCATATGAAATGTCCTGTATGTCTGAGGAACGCACTCCCCTCTGGTCACCAGAGCTATATACTCTAAGGGTGCCCCCTTTGTGGGCTGCATGCATCCTTCTGTTGTGGTGGGCTGACTTTTGTTGGCATTATGGTAGGTGGGGCTGGCCACCAGTCTGATTGGTTGCCAGGCCCTGCCTTGTGCAGAGGCTGCTGGTTGCTAGTTGGCAGGGCTGAGTCATAAGGAGGCTAGCTGTGGAACCCTTAGGTGCCCAGGAGCTAGTGCTAGCTCACTGGTGAGCAGAGTCAGGCTCCTTTCAAATTACTGCCTACATGCTGGGTCTCAGAGCATGTGAAAATTTGTATGAATCTTTTATGAGTGGAGTATCTGTCTCTTCCAGCCCTCCAGCTCTCCTATACACAAGCCCTGCTCGCCTTCAAAGCCAGACATTCTGGGGGCTTGTCTTCCCTGTGCAAGTCTCCTGGGCTGGAGAGACCAATGTGGGGCTTGGACCATTCGCTTTTTGGGGAGAACCTCTGTAATTGTGATTATCCTCCTTTTTGTGGGACACCTACCCAAGGGTGTGGATCTTGACTATACTATGTCTCATCCCCTCCTGCCTATCTCACTATGGTTCCTTTTTTATATCTTTAGTTGTGGAAGATATTTTTTGCTTGTCTTCAGGTTGTTCTCATTGATAGTTTCTCTGTAAATAGTTGTAAATTTGGTGTACCCATGGGGAGAGGGTCTTCCCCATGAGCACAGGGTCTTCCTACTCTCCTCTCTTGTCCACACACCTCAACCTTGTTCTATATAGTCTTGAAAGTGGTTAGTGAAGTCACTGTTATTATAGAACTATCTATTTCTGTCTTCAATTCTGTCAATTTTTGATTATATATAGTGAGAGTCTTTTATTAGTTTCTGGGTGCCTGACCACCAGTAGGCGGATCTGATTCCTGGGGTCTCTGGCTACAGGGTCCCAAGGGTCCTAGGTCTAGTGGCTGTGCACTGGTGTGTGGTACCATGTTCTGAGCCCTCTGGTGGGTTAGGCCATGTCCAGGGGCTAGGATCAGGGGGTCTTAAAGCAGTCTGTTTGCTGGTAGGTGAGGTTGTGTCCCCACCCAGTTAATTGCTTGATCTGACGTGTCCCAGTACTGGTGCCTACTGGCTGATGGACAGGGGCAGAGCTAGGTTCTGATGCGAGTAAGTTAGAGGGAGGATTCCAACAGGGCACTTGCTAACTCCAGTGTCCACATGGTAGAAGCAGCTCCCCAAAATGGCTGATACCAGTGTCTCTGTCTCCAGGGTGAGCTCCAGTTGCCTCCTGCCTCTCTGAGAGACTCTCCAAAATCAGCAGGTAGGTCTGACCCAGGCTCCTTTCAAATTACTGCTTCTGCTCTGGGTCCTGGAGTGTGTTAAATTTTACTTGTGCCCTTTAAGAGTAAAGTCTCTATTCCCACAACCCTCTGGCTCTCCTGAAGTAAGCCCCATTGGCCTTCAAAGCCAAACATTCTAGGGGGCTCATCTTCCTGGTGCAGGACCCCCAGCCTGGTGAACCCAATGTGGGGCTCAGATCCTGTGCTCATTTGGGAGAACCCTTGTTATTATAATTATTCTCCCATTTGTGGGTTGCCCACCCAGGGGTGTGGGTCTTAGCTATACAGCAACTGTGCTCCTCCTATCTGTCTTGTGGTTCTTTCTTTATGTCTTTAGTTGCAGAAGAATTTTTCTGGTAGGTTCTAGTCTTTCTCATAATAGTTTTTCTGTAAAAAGTTGTCATTTTGGTGTGCCCATGAGAGGAAGTGGGCTCAGGGTCTTCCTACTCTGCCATCTTGGCAATTCTCTTCTCCAGTATTTCTTGATTTTCCTAAAAAGCAATAGCTATTCCTGTAACATGGCACTTCTCCACTATTCCTTTCAGTCCCACATTCTCTGCTACTCTACAAAGTCCCACAAGACTGAGGACTGTACTACACTCCAAATAGCATACCGAGACCTGGCTGTCCCAGGGAAGGAGGTATTCTTTATATGACTCAAAGAATGCTGCTTCCTTGAGAAGAACTTTGCACTCCCTCTGATATCTACAAGTATGTAACTGAGTACCTGCTCTGAATGTTCTACATTACACCCAGGGTCTAATTTTACCACCCCTGGCAGCCGTATCTCAGCATATGGTACATGATCAGTGTTGGGGGCAAGTGGTGGCTTAGCTAACACTCCTCACCCAATGTATCATAAGTAAATTAAATAAAAGAGTGCTTACTTTGCAAATACAGCTTTAAGACACATTCCTCAGCATTTTATGCATATCCATTTAAGTTTAGCCCTTATAGACTTCCCAGTGACAATGTTCAGACTTATCCCTTATTCCTGTTAAAAACTGGTTTCCTTTTCTTCAGTTTGTTCTTGTTCTGCCTTTTTGCTTTTATTTTTTATATAGAACAAATGGAAAATTTTTGTGCAGTCTTTACACAGAGGTAACCCTCTAAGTCACTTAAAATATATATGTGTGTTTGTGTAAAAAATTTGGTATGTTAGTTCCTTTTTATATTTTGCCACGAAATCAATAGGTAGCATGTGTGTTCTTTTCATTAACAAAACTACATGTGGGTGTGGAGTATACTATGTTAAAATGAAAACAAATTGCTTTTTCTTAAAAAGCAAACTATCAATTTATTTATAAGTAATTTTATTTTTTGTAACATTAAAGATAATTTCAGAATACCTTAAATCAATGTGTTAAGATACCCAACTTCTTTTTAATTGAATTAAGCAGCTCTTTCTTGCTTCATATTCATAAATCCTACTGCCTGTCATTTTCTCAGAGAAAATTAGTAACAGAATATCAGCTTTAGCAATTCAAAATTGTCTGTGTTACCTCTGCTTGATCTCAAAGTCTTAGCTCATTTTATTGATAGACTTTGCTGTCTTTGTTTCAGCTAAGTTCCTCAAGATTTAGAAATAGAGTGGCTAACTTCCAGCTTCCAGGCCAGCATGTTAGAAGCTTAGAAGTTGCTACTCTGTTCTGACAACTAGTAAAAAACTGTATAAACTAAAATATCAACTCTTCTTAGAACCATCAGAGAACTGATGTCACAGGGCAAACCATTGCCCTAAAAATTGGAGAGACAGACAGGCACATACAGAAAAGCACAATTTACCAGAGCAGAAATCCATGAGCAGAACCTTCTTTAAGAACCAGTGCCTAGATAGGAAGACCTGAACTGTGATTGACAAATTTCTAGAGGTTCAATATGAACAAGTCTGAGGGTTAAAAACTCCAGGGGAATCCAGTCATAGGGGCATCCTAATGCTTTTGTGAGTTTTACTTCTAGGAGCTCCACCAGATCCTCAGAGTGAATATCAGAGAAAAATTCCCATGTGCTTCCAGCAGGGAGAGGGGAAAAGGAAACATTTTGAAATAGACCAGAACACTCTGTTCTTTTTAATAAGACCTGTCCTTGGGAGGAAACTATTTTATCAGAGCCTAATCTGCTACAGGGATTTTATCAGAGCCTACTCTACCTGGGGGAAGGGAAACACCCATCTTCCTCTAGTATTCTTGTCCCACCTGGAGGAAGCAGGGGAGTGAGAAGTACTGGTGAAGTTTCAGGAGCACAGATTAAAAGACTGTTTTAAGCATAGAACTACGGAATGCTTCCCCTCCCCCACACCTCACCACTGCATTACTAAAGGCCTATTTGCTGCAGTTCTTTTACCCAGTACTTCACACCTGTCTTTCAACAAAAAAATTACAGTGCATACTAAAAGGCATTTCTGTTTGAACAGTTTGAAAAGACTTAAGGAGCATCAGAACCAGAGTTGGATATGGCAAGAATGTTGCAATTATCAGACCAAGAATTTAAAGAAAAAACAACTATGATTAGTATTCTAAGGGCTTTAATGGAAAAAGTAGACAATATGCAAGAACAGATAATGTAAGCAGAGAGATGGAAATTCTAAGAAAGAATTGTAAAGAAATGCTAGAGGTAAAAACACTAACAAAATGAAGAATACCTTTGATGGCCTCAGTAGCAGACTGTCCTCAGCTGAGGAAAGAATCTCTTAAGCTTGAGGATATGACAATAGAAACTTCCAAAACTAAAAAGCAAAGAGAAAAAATATTTTAAAAAGAAGAACAGAAAATCCAAGAGCTGCAGGACAATTGCAAAGGGTTTAGCATACACACAGTGGAAATACCAGAAGGAGAAAAAAGAGAGAAAGACACAGAATGTCTGAAGCAATAATGACTGAGAATTTCCCAAATTATTGTCAGACACCAACCCACAGATCCAGGAGGCTCAGAGAACACCAAGCAGGATAAATATCAAACCAAACAATGTAGGTTCATAGTTTTAACAATTGTACCATTGTGGTGCAGATGGTGATGGTGGGGAAGTGTATGTGTGTGTGGGGAGGGCGGGCAGGGGATATATGGGAGCTCTGTTCTTTCCATTAAACCAGAAAGCTAGCACTTGTGCTATGAAGAAAGTGCAAAATCGAAGTGGACCTCTGCTATCCATGCACTGTTCATAGCTTCAACCAGACCCAACTTGTACCCTGTGGCATACTTGACCATGTTTCTGTAGCTTCTAAAATATGGTTTATTTTTCTGTTTATGGCTTTATTTCTTCAGGGACATCTAGTTTTATTGATTACAATTCAATCTCAGCCTTTTAACTTATTTACTGTTTTTTAGAATCCAGTCTCTTTTCTCAAACTCTGTATCTTAGGAGAGACCACAGTGGCAAACATCTCTTTTTGTTTTTCTCCTGCATCAAGGTTGATCTTGGACCATCAATTCTCAGTCTTTATAATCACATGTAACCTTTGATTTGAGCCCAGTTATTCATCAGAACTCTCAAACACTACCATATATTTTCATTCACCTCCTCTTCCCACTCTGCTAATTGACTTCCTCATCTTCTAAATGCTTTTACATTTGGACGTTGTCAGCCATTTCCCCTTTCCTAGTGGGAATCTTCCCCTTCAACAATGTACATGAGATTTCCTTACCTAAGTGATGGGTCTAATCGGAACTTCATAAAGCTTTAGTAAATATAACTGAATTTATTACCTAGGTACCATTAAAATGACTTCAATTATTGTCAGAATGAATGTCAGGGTGGGAGTGGGGAAAGGAGTACTTTCCAAAAGAGAACCATTACTTTTCTTCATTTTTAAAAAGTACTTTTTGGAGGTAGTAGAAGGGAATAACTGGTTCTTCAGTTACAGTTGGGATAAAATAAACGAACATCACTTGAACCTATAATTGAAAGAACTCTTGAAGAACATGTACACTGACTTTAAACCACAGAATAGTCATTTTGTACCGCTCCCCCATTAGCTAACATAGTCTTTTAACCCACAGAATAGTCTTCTGAGAGATGGGCCCCTGTACTTGATGAGTGGCTTTAGAGAAATTGGTGGTTTTGCATCAGCAGTTACAGTAACTAGAGAAGAATTATTGCTTCCTTAACTTTGTGGCTCTGTGTGTTGACAGAAAAAAAAAAAAAAAAGCTAGAAAAATCAAAGCCAGATGGCTCTAAAGGAAATGCTTCTAATACTTCGGCTGTTGTTAAGACACCCTGGGAGGAGTTCTTTTATGGCTGGTCACCATGGCCCTGCTTTACTGGCCCATCTGTTCCCTAGATCTTGTGTAAGACCACTTGTGGCCCCAGTTAACTTTAACTGAGCAGCAAAGTACCTTGTTCTGGCTCCATAGTGCTTACTAAAAAAATAACTTTGGTGGCATGAAGGAGGAAAGAACAGACAAGGCAATATGGTTAATATGCTGCTCATAGACTAATAAGACCTCAGCTAAAACAGAAAGGAAACATTTAAGACACCTTGATAGATCATTTTTAAATAAGCAGAACTGTCTCCTATTTTTTCACAAGAAGTGACCTTTTGGCAATGGGAAACCTAGAAGAGTTGTGAAAATTAATTTCCTTTTCCAGTAACCTTCAGGAAATCATCCTTTATAATTTTGCTCAACCACTTATACAGGAGTGACAAGGCATGAAGGTGACAGTCTGTATGTGATCCACAGATTCCTTAGTTTCAATAAGGTTAACAGCATTGTTAAGAAATGATCACGTCTGGTAAACCCAGCAGCACACTGGTAAAACAACTCTCTAAGAGGGGGAAAAGGTCTAATTTTGTAGGCTTGGCAGAGTTTCATCATGTAACCCATGGCCCATTTAAAGCTACCAATAGTTTAAGAACAGGCTTGCAAAATTCCTGAATATTTAAAATTCAGCTCTCAAAGCCTCAATTTAGTGAGCCCCAGCTCAGCTCTGGACATGCTGCAAATAACGGGCACAGTTATGGTTTATAGCAGGTGTGTTTTGAAATGGAACGAGTTTCTTGCAAAATCATGATGGGAAGGAATCTAATACATACAATAGGCATGACATTCCCTGGAATGGTTTAGCAAACACACAAAAAAAGGAGTTTGGTTCAAAGGCTTTTTATTGCTTTTCACAAACTAGTAAGAACATTGTTGGATTATGTTGCATAGGAATTTTCCTGTAAAATTTCAGTATTTAGAATAGCTTAAAAGATTTAGACAAAATTGAAACATAGAGTTGGTGGTCAGTTTTAGTGAACAATACAAGGCAAAAATGCACTAAGTACTCCTAATATATAGTAATAAAAATTACAGTAGGAAATGGGTAATCTCACCATTTAAATAACTCTGTCCCTTTAAATTAAGCTGTTCATCTTACTGGTGATGCTTCTAATTGCAATGGAATTTAAGAATAAATGTATAGATGGCTGTGCATGTTTGGGGCTGTTGGCATCTGATTGTCAAAAGGAACATGAGAATTGACAAGAGATACAAACTATAAAGCACCTGTAAGGTTTCAGGTTCTCTAGAATAGAACAGAAGGGTCTGATTACAGAGTTTACTGGTGTTTCATTTTCTGCTTTGCAAAGTTCCATGAAAATTATCATCCAAGTAATTAGTAAGCAAAAAAATAAAAACCCAAAAAAACTAATATTTTTAATACTGTCATGTTGTGTTGACAAATCCAGGGCCTGTTCTCCAAGAGTACAATCTTTATTTTAAAAATGGGTAAAAAGAAATGTGTGTAGTTTTGACAAGGTTTGGGTAGAATTTACATGTTCATGCCATTTCTCATCTTTTTTTTTTGGTTTGTTTTGAGAAGGATTTATTTTATTATTAGAAGAGATACAGCCTTCTAGCCTTATTAGAAGAGCCTACAGCCAGAAATATTCCAAAAAAATATATATGACTTGGAGTAGTTTGAGGAGTTTGATACATTTTGGCATAAATCAGTTTGAGAAATTTTTGCAATGAGTTTTTATAAGTTGAATATTGAAATTTTTGCATTTTGATAAACTTGATATATATATTTCTTTTTTCTTTTCATTAACTCTGTGAAATCACCCGCTTCTAAATAAAAATGAGTGGTTGGATTAGAATTGTACTCTGATACTAGTTTGCTTGGAATGAAATCCCAGTCCCTTGGCCATTTTTAAAGAACTTATCTGTACTTCATTTACCACATCTGTAAATAAGTATTACAATAATAGTATTTTCTCCATATGGTTGTTACAAAGATTAAATGGGTTAATGTATATATTTTAACAAAAATCATGCCATACTAAAAGTACTCTTCTGAGATTTGCTTTTTATTTTTTTAAAATAAATTTATTTATTTATTTATCTTTGGCTGCGTTGGGTCTTCGTTGCTGAGCATGGGCTTTCTCTAGTTGCCATGAGCGGGGGCTACTCATCCTTGTGGTGCACGGT
Source organism: Balaenoptera acutorostrata (assembly GCF_949987535.1). Lineage (NCBI taxonomy): Eukaryota > Metazoa > Chordata > Mammalia > Artiodactyla > Balaenopteridae > Balaenoptera > Balaenoptera acutorostrata. The sequence continues at coordinate 32,340,120 of NC_080067.1, forward strand.
CTTATCATTGCGGTGGCTTCTCTTGTTGCGGAGCATGGGCTCTTGGCGTGGTGGCTTCAGTAGTTGTGGCTCGTGGGCTCTAGAGCGCAGGCTCAGTAGTTGTGGCACACGGGCTTAGTTGCTCCGTGACAAGTGGGATCTTCCTGGACCAGGGCTCAAACTTGTGTCCCCTGCATTGGCAGGCGTGTTCTTAACCACTGTGCCACCAGGGAAGTCCCTGAGATTTGTTTTTCTGACTTAGTAATATAGTTCATTCATTTCACCTGTCAGCCTGTTCTTTGTAAAAACTTCCTGATATATGTATTGACATATATTTTGACATAAATTTTTCCAAACATCTACTATTATTAACAATGCTGAAATGATTATTCTGACTTAGTTTAGATATTCTGTGCTTCAAGTTCTGATAGTTACTTATATAGCTAGAGCCAATAATCAATTTACAATTTTTTAAAAACACTATCTTATTGATAGCAGCATTTACTTAACAGTTAATGCCCTTAATAGAGGACATTTGCTTAATGGTTAATAGCATACTTGTATTTTAACTAGAATTTAAAGTTTAAAATGTATTTTTTATTAACAAGAAATAAGTATTCATTTGAATGTGTTTGGGAGAGTTAAATACAAGATATTTGGAATGCAGCATGCAGTCCTGCTTTCCCTGTTTCATGGAAAGGTAACCTACAGCATTTAAAAGTGCTGTGTCCCTGGCTTATGGGTATATAAATGGAATAAGTGAAGCTGGTGTCAATCTTGAATAGTCTTTGCTAGGGAGAGTGCCCAGGAGGCAGTCCTGCACACACAGTCATATGGATCTACTTCATTCCTAGCAAACTATGCCAGAGCTTTAGAGCTACTATAACTCCTAGAAGGACCTCTAATTTGGAGTTCTCAGAGCCCCAGTTTCTGTCCTCCTTATGAATTACTGAGTCAATTATCTGGTGAGAAGTCTTCTATTTAGTAGCGATAACTGCTGAATGGGCCTGTAAAGTAAAACTTATAAACCTTCTAGGATGAAAAGTATTAGAAGAAAGAAGGTTGCCAAAAGGGTCTGTTTTTAACTAACATGTGCGTATGTTGAAGGCATACATACAGAACCTCTTTGTGGTTTCACAGGAAAAGGTGGCAACCCAACCTCAGCATGATAGCAATTATGTATAAAGAATAATGCATTCCCTACTTCAGTGTGATAGTGTTTATATTTTGAGGTGCCGTGTGATTTTTAAGTCTGTTGGGTTGGTAATTAAAATTAAGGTAGGTTCATGAATAATTCATGATGAATGAAAATGGCTTATATATATATATAAAATAATACTACTAGTCAGGTATTTAGGAATTAGAACATTTGTTCTTTCCTTTCAGAAATTCATTACCTCCGGTGAAAAGTGTTAAAGAGCATACTTTTTAAAGCAAAAGTAAATCTGTCTCTTGAGACATTTCAGTGTGGTTGGCATTCATTGATTCCTTTACGCCTTGGGCCTCCTGAGGGGGTGAGGAGCACAAGCCAAAATGAAATTCTGAAATACTTTTATTTATGTCACCGTTAAGGAGAATTTTGGAGGTGTTTGTAGTTATTTGGATGTCCATTAATCAATTTCAATTTAGGGTAACTTTATATTTCTTTGTAACAGTAAAGAATCTTTGGATTAAATTTTAAACCTTGAACAACACTGGACTTGACCAATTAGAGTAAGAACAGCAAATTTTAAGGTAATGTTTTTAGTTGAAATATCAAATTTCAAGCAAAACATAGACTGTCTGGTATCATCATTTTGTATTCACCTTGTGACAGATCATAGAGCATTACAAGCAAATCTAGGACTCTGCCCTCGTGTTCTGATTCTGCTTGTCAGGTTTTCCTCCAAAACCTCAGTGCCTCCCTGCAATTCACATTTGAGTGGGGCACAGTTCTTTCTACAAGAAACAAGAGCCGACCTGCAGCCCTCAACAAAACATTAATCATAAAATCTTATTCAGTGTCTTTGTACTACATTATGCTACTAATCCTACTAAGTGTAGTTTAGTGTCTGAAATCCTCTTGAATGAAGCCTTTGTTAATAATTTTCCATGGTAACTTACTTGATCTCGGATCTGGGAAATACATTCCTCTCATTTGAGATATTTAATTCTCTAAATCTATGATGTGTTGATTAATTCCAGGCTCTTCAGCTACCAGAAACTATACATAACATCTAAACAGAATTAGTAAAGGCTCAAGAATATTCTCTTGCCTGCATATTATGTATCATCATTTAAAGGACACTAAGCCTACTTATAAAAATGAGACTATAATAATATTATTAAATACATAAATTTAATTTAATTTTTCCTGGTCATTATTAAAAGAAGTCCTAAAAAGGTAGAAAACAGATTAGGTTGCCATGTGTATCTCTATTAAAATAGGAAGGAATTTTAGAATTAGAAGACAAATTAATGTCAAAGTTTGTCGTATGGAATTAGTGTAATATTATATACTGATCCTTTTGACAACTGTTTTTGGTCATTGAGAATAAAATTCCCCATAAATAGGTCATAAATTAATGGTTGCAAAAAGAAAAGTATCTTGTTAACAGATCAAATTACCTTGCATTTGCCCAGAAATCCTTACTACTTAAGTTGATAACTTCTCCAGTTTTTCATGGTTTATTTAAATTATAATACTAGATAACAAATTAGCCATGGATAGTATTTAGTTAAATAAATTATATATAATATATTTGTATATATATGCATATATATCCACAGTACTATATTTTCTCATAAAAATAATGTCACAAATACAATTAACATATACAGCAAACTTTAAAATTACATAATTGCAAGATATAAGACCAATAAACCTTTGTAGCCAAGGCATGATTCACTTTGACCCTAAAATAAGTTAGGAGAGGTTGGGAGGAGTGACCACCTCTAAAATCAGAAGCAAGGGAGAGGCTCTCAGGCTATAGATTTTTGGAGGAGAGGAAATATGTGCAAGTCACTTGTAATCTGAGTGTTCACTGCCTGACTAGAATCAGATGAAATTAGCGATAATTGTATTATTTAGCAAATATTCACCCTTTCCATGGCAGAATTATATTTTCCAGCTCCTCGACTCTGGGCAGGGTTCAATGAGATATTAGCAAATGGAACACAGGCAGGGACTTGAAATGTGCTTGGCAGTTGGACTTGCCCTCTTACCATCCTATCTTTTTTCATGAGAAGAAAATAACTTGGTTAGCTGTTGGTTTAAAGAGGACATATTGGAGCAAACTGAGATAAAATCAAGCCCAGTTTAGATTAGTCAAACTGCAGCTGATCTGTGGATGTAAAGGGAAGAAACAGCTTCCCTGGGTGTCTGTGGGAAGGTGGTTCGGGAACCTACAGGAGATACTAAAATCCATGGATGGTCAAGTCCCATAGTTCAACCTCTGTATCCATGGCTCAGCATCTGCGGATTCAACCAACCTTGGATCATGTAGTACTGTACTTATTTATTGAAAAAAAATCCGAGTGTAAATGGACCCACACAGTTCAAACCTGTGTTGTTCAAGGTTCAGCATCCGCTGATGACCTTGGTAGCAGCCACAGTGAAAACATAAGCAAGTGTTTTACTTGCATTGCCTTATTTTATATAAGAGACATGATGCTCACATTTGGAATACTTAAAACTTTAGCTTTACTGGTTTGGAAATGTAATATTTGCATATAATTTGGACCCTCGCATTTCCCACTGGAATCAGTTTAGCCAACACTTTATTGTGGTTGAACCGCTGTAGACATAGGAGTAAATCCTGTCTTCATATGAAAAATTTGGTTTTCTGGGTGAATGACAGCAAAGATGATCTCCTTGTCTTTGATGCTGTATCGCTCTGCCTTTGTGACTCTCTTACCTTTGTCGACTATTTGGTTGGGCAGTCCTTTACTCTTTAAACAGGCAAATGGTCTTTGAGAATATATTGCTTCATCCTTTCATTAGCATATAACATGACTTGCTTAAGTACTGTAGGAAGATAGAGGTAATACAATCTATCCATTAACTACTGAGAGGCAGAGACAGGGAGGGAGAGAGAGAGAGAGATAAAGAAAAAGAGACAGGGAAATAAAAGTTTAATTTTACTCAGCGTTAAAAAATCTCCAAAAACAAGGAATTGTTTCTGCCTTTTAAAGACATTAATATTTAATAATGTGGGAGAGAGAAGAGGTTTAGTCATGTCCTAAGCAGAGGAAAGAGAATGTTCAGTGCTGTGGAATACAGGGATCCACTGGAGAAGAGGGGAAAAGGTATAAGAAAAGAAAGTAGATCAGAGCATACGTGAACCAAGCCACACACAGTGGGGAGTGGAGAGGGATACTGGTGGTGAAAATTTAAAGTGGAAATGGAGATTAGGTACTTTAAAATTAGGCACTTACTCAATGTGTGTTTTTTAAAAAGAGAAGTTAAATCTGATTTTATCTCTTATTAGAAATAAACTTTGATATTAATGTGGAAAAGAGATGGTGGTGGAGAGGACCTAGAGACAGAGAGAGCAGTGAGGAAGAGAAGAGATTATTTTAATACTTCTGGAATCCTAGTAGAAGCTATGAGGATGGAGAAGAGGGGTGAATCTGAGACGTCCCAGAAGGCAGTGGAAATTCCAGCACTTCGTAACAACCTGCTTTAGTCTGCTTGCTTTCTGTAGTCTCCAGTCCAACATTAATATCCAGGCCCAGAATCATGTCCTGTCTTTGTGATCCTCTACCATATGGGATGAAAAGGAAAAATGTGTTAGCTCAACCTGAGCAAGATAAAAGTTAATTTTTATTTTATAATCAATGTAGTCCTGGTTCTACTAGACCTTACCTTACAAACTATTTTTAAGAATGCTAGCATTTTAATTGCTTCTTGGCCTTTTGACTAAGATCAAGTGAAGAATGCTAGCATTTTAATTATTGATGAATGAATAGATGCCAATTACACGAGAATTCGATCCACTCATTGGCGCAAGCTCAGAAGGAGGGCTTAGTGTGTTAGCTGATTCATTATGGAATGTATTTGAAAGAAAAAAATAAATTGCATCTTTTAAAAATGTAAAATTGACATCATACAGATAGTTTTCTATTTTCATTCAGACTGTTTCTTAAACTAATCTTTCAATAATAATATTAAAGAAAGTTTAAGGTACAAAGTTATATTATCATTCACCAATAAATAGGCATGAAAGAGATATCTCAGAAGGAAAAGGACCACATCCTACCAAGTATAGTTCTGAATGTGTTTTATTTTCGCATTGTTAATCATATGTAAATATGTGTTAGAACTGTTGATACATTCATCTTCATAATGTCTTTCCAGCTTGTTAAAGTGAAGTTTAAGAAGTTCCTGGAGGAGTAATAGGCTGCATATAATGGGCTAGGGAATGAAAAGTTTGGTTCTATATGCTTAATTAGTTTCTAATTTCTCTGTAATCTCATCATGAGTCTCTAACAGAAAATAATATTGACCATACATATGGTACAAGTGGGTGCTGGCATTTTAGATCATTCTCAAGGGGACTCACTAAATTATTTACTAAGCCTAATGTATTACTGATTCAAATTAAACTTCACCTGTAGTGTAATTTTAAATTCAATGAGTAAATAGCACCCCATGTATATCATAGGCTTACTGTTAAATTTAAGGGAAATAAGGTGCCCAGCATAATGTCTGTGAAGACGTAATCTAACTCTGCCATACTCCACTTAAAGAATAAGGGTTCCCATCATATTCTATATCAGGGAAAGAGAAAAGGTAAACAAAAACAAAGTGAGTTAGCAACAGTGACAACAACAAAAAACAGAATCATTCTGTCTAGTTTTAGTTCCCAAATTAAACCAAATCTTGAGCTTTCTTGTAAGTGACTGACTCTGTAATTTCATCCTGATCTTTCTAATGTGATGCTGCAGATATGTGACAGTCTTTGTTAATGTGATAATCATGTAAGAAAGTTACTGATTTTCTACCATGAACACTCACCTACAAATTTGATAAATGCCTCGCCAATTTTCTATTTTTAAAATTTTAACTAGTTTTGCTAAAATCTGCACTCCAATGAAAACTTTTCTGCAAGTGAACTTATTTTTTTCCCTAAGTTCTTTTGTCTCTAAGTCTGTCTTTGATGTCTGATTTCTACTAAGTGCTCGATAAATTGTTATTACTGTTGTTATTATTATGATAGACCTTTTCACAGTATATAAATATATAGAGATCCACACATACACCCTCTATGATAAACAGGTATTCTGGAGGCCATGGCAAAACTGTGAGACATTGAGTAGACAATGTACTTCGTTGCCTCATTATATGAAGCAGTGATGTGCCCCATGTTCAACTGAGCATGGTATTCCTATGAAAACACTGTGAGCATATAAAACTGTACCAGGTGAAAGTTTAAGGAGACATTCCTGAGAAGTTTGTCTATCTGGCTATCATTTAAAGCATATTTAGGGCTTCCCTGGTGGCGCAGTGGTTGGGAATCCGCCTGCCAATGCAGGGGACATGGGTTCGTGCCCCGGTCCGGGAAGATCCCACATGCCACGGAGCGGCTAGGCCCGTGAGCCACAACTACTGAGCCGGTGCATCTGGAGCCTGTGCTCCGCAACGGGAGAGGCCGCGACAGTGAGAGGCCCGCGCACTGCGATGAAGAGTGGCCCCCGCTCGCCGCAACTGGAGAAAGCCCTTGCACAGAAACGAAGACCCAACACAGCCAAAAATAAATAAATAAATAAATAAATTTATAAAAAAAAAAAAAAAAAAAGCATATTTACTCCAACAAGTACTATGTATAAATAAAATATATAACATATGTCCACCTGTCTTTCTTTGTTAATTAATTTTTATTGGAGTATGGTTGCTTTACAATGTTGTGTTAGCCTCCACTGCACAACAAAATGCATCAGCCATACACATACAGATATCCCCTCCCTTTTAGACTTCCTTCCCATTTAGGTTACCACAGTGCACTAGGTGAGTTCCCTGTGCTATACTGCATGTTCCCATCAGTTGTCCATTTTGTACATAGTATCAATAATGTATATGTGTCAATCCCAGTCTCCCAATTCCTCCCACCCCACCCCTTTCCCCCTAGGTATCCATACCTTTGTTCTCTACCTCTGTGTGTCTATTTCTGTTTTGCAACCAAGATCATCTATACCAGTTTTCTACATTCCACCTAAATGCGTTATTATATGATATTTGCTTTTCTCTTTCTGACTTACTTCACTCTGTATGACGCTCTCTAGGTCCATCCACGTCTCTACAATTGACCCAATGTCATTCCTTTTTATGGCTGAGTAATATTCCATTGTATATATGTAACACGTCTTCTTTATCCATTCCTCTGTTGATGGACATTTATGTTGCTTCCATGTTCTGACTATTGTGAATAACGTTGCTGTGAACACTGGGGTGCATGTGTTTTTTTGAATTATGGTTTTCTCTGGGTATATGCCCAGTAGTGGGATTGCTGGGTCATATGGTAGTTCTATTTTTAGTTTTGTAAGGAACCTCCATACTGTTTTCCATAGTGGCTGTATCAATTTACATTTGCACCAACAGTGTATGAGGGTTCCCTTTTCTCCACACCCTCTCCAGCATTTATTGTTTGTAGATTTTTTGATGATGGCCATTCTGATGGTGTGAGGTGATACCTCATTGTGGTTTTGATTTGCATTTCTCTAATGATTAGTGATGTTGAGCAGCTTTTCATGTGTTTGTTAGCCATCTGTATACCTTCTTTGGAGAAATGTCTATTTAGGTCTTCTGCCCATTTTTGGATTGGGTGGTTTGTTTTTTGATATTGAGTTGTATGAGCTGCTTGTATATTTTGGAGATTAATCCTTTGTCTGTTGCTTCATTTGCAAATATTTTCTCCCATTCTGAGGGTTGTCTTTTTGTCTTGTTTATGGTCTCCTTTGCTGTGCAAAAACTTTTAAGTTTCATTAGGTCCCATTTGTTTATTTTTGTTTTAATTTTCATTACTATAGGAGATGAGTCAAAACAGATGTTGCTGTGATTTATGTCAAAGGGTTTTCTGCCTATGTTTTCCTCTAAGAGTTTTATAGTGTCTGGCCTTACATTTAGGTCTTTAATCCATTTTGAGTTTATTTTTGTGTATGGTGTTAAGGAGTGTTCTAATTTCATTCTTTTACATGTAGCTGTCCAGTTTTCACAGCACTAATTATTGAAGAGGCTGTCTTTTCTCCACTGTATGTTCTTGCCTCCTTTATCAAAAGTAAGGTGACCATATGTGTGTGGGTTTATCTCTAGGCTTTCTGTCCTGTTCCATTGATCTATATTTCTGTTTTTGTGCCAGTACCATATTGTCTTGATTACTGTAGCTTTGTAGTATAGTCTGAAGTCAGGGAGTCTGATTCCTCCAGCTCCATTTTTTTCCCTTAAGACTGCTTTGGCTATTCAGGGTCTTTTGTGTCTCCAGACAAATTTTAAGATTTTTTGTTGTAGTTCTGTAAAAAATGCCATTGGTAATTTGATAGGGATTGCATTGAATCTCTAGATTGCTTGGGTAGTATAGTCATTTTCACAATATAGATTCTTCCAATCCAAGAGCATGTTATATCTCTCCATCTTTTTATGTCATCTTTGATTTCTTTCATCAGTGTTTTATAGTTTTCTGAATACAGGTCTTTTGCCTCCTTAAGTAGGTTTATTCCTAGGTATTTTATTCTTTTTGTTGCAATGGTAAATGGGATTGTTTCCTTAATTTCTCTTTCTGCCCTTTCCTTGTTAGCATATAGGAATGCAAGAGATTTCTGTGTATTAATTTTGTATCCTGCAACTTTACCAAATTCATTGATTAGCTCTAGTAATTTTCTGGTGGGATCTTTAGGATTTTCTATGTATAGTATCATGTCATCTGCAAGCAGTGACAGTTTCACTTCTTCTTTTCCAATTTGGATTCCTTTTATTTCTTTTTCTTCTCTGATTGCTGTGGCTAGGACTTCCAAAACTATGTTGAATAATAGTGGTGAGAGTGGACACCCTTATCTCGTTCCTGATCTTAGAGGAAATGCTTTCAGTTTTTCACCATTGAGAATAATGTTAGCTGTGGGTTGGTGATATATGGCCTTTAATATGTTGAGGCAGGCTCCCTCTGTGCCCACTTTCTGGAGAGTTTTTATCATAAATGGGTGTTGATGTCCTCCAGTCTTAATGGACTGAACCTACAGCAAACTGTAGACCACCCCCAATAGAAAGGCCCTATGGCCTGGACATATTGTCTATTCCAGATACACTGGCACTTAAACATTCTGATGATTCTAGATGCACATAAGCAGATGTCCCAGACTGACCACTCCAGAAAAGACACAATGACTGACTCATAAGTGACTCTAGAAACAGCTGTTCTAAAAAAATGAACTTATCTGGACATAAAGACTGTCTCCCCATTAGCTCAGGAGAACCTGGCCTGCCCATGGAGGTGACCAAGTTGAAATATTAAATAATCTCTAGTGGGCCATCTTCTGTCTTCTATGTATATAAATGCTTCATATGCTTTCTCCAGGGTTTAGTTGGCCATAGTTTCAGATAATCTTACACTGTGTGTAAGAAATGCTTTTGCTACCAAGTCTCTCAGACAATTTTGGACAGAATCTATTTATCTTTCTATAGCTTATATTTAGTAGCAAAACAATATTCTACTCTCAATAATTTGATTGTTGAACTAATTATTATATGAGATGAATGAGACTGAGTTTGCAATGAATTAGTTTTTTTTATTGGAGTAAAGTTGGTTTACAATGTTGTGTTAGTTTCTGCTGTACAACGAAGTGAATCAGCTATATGTATACATATGTCCCCTCCCTCTTGGACTTCCCTCCCACCCCATCCCATCCCACCCATCTAGGTCATCACAGAGCATGAAGCTGAGCTCCCTGTGCTATACAGCAGGTTCCCACTAGCTATCTATTTTACACATGGTAGTGTATATATGTCAATCCTAATCTCCCAATTCATCCAACATTCACTAACATTTTAATATTGACAATTAAGATTTCTGAGAATGATGTGTGTTACAATGCGTAATGTTAGTGTACTAAATATTACAGTTAGTCTTATTCATTCATCATTCTGTTCCAGAAGAGTTTGTTGAACATGTACTGCACATTTGGAATGTGGAAATCAAAATGTTGATGTAAAATATATGAAAATGATAATCTTTGACATCAAATATATAATCCATTTTGAAAAACAAGCCACACCAAAGTGTGAAATACAGGCATCGTATCAAAGCATACTTTTACTAGTTCTTTAAAGTCTAAATTAACCATGAACTGTCATTTAAATCTCTAAGTAATGGGACACTTACAAAATTTTTTATCCTATCTTCCATTATTTTCTATATTACCTTACAACCAAGTATTTTATTTCACAACCTATTCAATATTTTTTGCTCCTCTACATGCTTTTATTCGTGCCAGAGGAAGTAAAGTTATATAAGGAAAAGATGGAGAAAATCACAGATGAAGCGGGACATAAACTGTGTCCTGAAAGGAAAACAAAACACCAACCAACTGCAGAAAGGTCTTGACTGTCAGGCAAAGGAGCTTAGAAATGATTTGATGGATGTCTTGGTACCTCTGTATTTTCTCTTTCAGTATTGCTTTATTTTTTTTTTTTAACATCTTTATTGGAACATAATTGCTTTACATTGTTGTGTTAGTTTCTGCTGTATAGCAAAGTGAATCAGCTATATGTACACATATATCCCTATATCCCCTCCCTTTTGTGTCTCCCTCCCACCCTCCCTATCCCACCCCTCTAGGTGGTCACAAAACACCAAGCTGATCTCCCTGTGCTATGCAGCTGCTTCCTACTAGCTATCTATTTTACATTTCTAGTGTATATATGTCAATGCTACTCTTTCACTTCATCCCAGCTTACCCTTCCCCCTCCCCGTGTCCTCAAGTCCATTCTCTACATCTGCGTCTTTATTCCTGTCCTGCCCCTAAGTTCATCAGAACCTTTTTTTTTTTAGATTCCATATACATGTGTTAGCATATGATATTTGTTTTTCTCTTTCTGACTTACTTCACTCTGTATGACAGACTCTAGGTCCATCCACCTCACTACAAATAATTCAATTTTGTTTCTTTTTATGGCTGAGTAATATTCCATTGAATATATGTGCCACATCTTCTTTATCCATTCATTTGTCAATGGACACTTAGGTTGCTTCCACATCCTGGCTATTGTAAATAGTGCTGCAGTGAGCATTGTGGTGCATATCTCCTTTTGAATTATGATTTTCTCAGGATATATGCCCAGTAGTGGGATTGCTGAGTCATATGACAAAGGAAACCATAAACAAGACAAAAAAGACAACCCTCAGAATGGTAGAAAATATTTGTGAATGAAGCAACTGACAAAGGATTAATCTCCAAAATTTACAAGCAGCTCATGCAGCTCAATATCAAAAAAACAAACAACCCAATCCAAAAATGGGCAGAAGACCTAAATAGACATTTCTCCAAAGAAGACATACAGATTGCCGACAAACACATGAAAGGGTGCTCAACACCACTAATCATTAGAGAAATGCAAATCAAAACAACAATGAGGTATCACCTCACACTGGTCAAAATGGCCATCATCCAAAAATCTACAAACAATAAATGCTGGAGAGAGTGTGGATATAAGGGTAATATTACTCTTGCACTAGTGATGGGAATGTAAATTGATACAGCCACTATGGAAAACAGTATGGAGGTTCCTTAAAAAACTAAAAACAGTATTGCTTTTTTGTGCGAAAGCTTTGTCTCCATTTCTAGGCATCTGGACCTTGGTTATCTTGTTTTTTGGTTTAGAGGCCTTTCTGAATTTAAAAAGGAGGTTCAATCCAACCGTTGGTAGATGGAATATGCATAGGAAAACAGCAAGGGCTGTTTCTTATTGTCCATTTTCATGAAACTAGGTGAAACACTTCAGTTTTAAGAAACTCTCCTCTTTCCTTGGGTCAAAATTAAGCTTTCAGGTTTAGAGGTAGTAGAAAATCAAGCATCACCTCCCCTCTTGCTACAAACAAAAGAAAACAAACCTTGCAGCCAGGACAGCAGGAACCTGGCTTTGTGAAATTGCAATCAAAGCTGCTCTGTTGATCAGCCAGCAATGGATCTCAAGTGGTAATCTGGGAGCATGCCACCACCATGACGCTTTCAATCCTAGTTAGCAAATACCCCCTTCTAAGATGAAATCTGTCTCCTATGAGTAACCATCAGGGCCATAAGGTCGATAAACCCAAATGAGAACATATTTTTTGGTCCAAATTCCATTATAAATTAGACACATTTTAGAAACAAGTATTGTTTCACTTTACCCATTTTTTAAACCGAATTCAAGAAGTTATAGTTTCATGACCATGGTGTTCTGGGATATGTGTGCCAATATAAAATGCATCATAGTATGCTATTCATCTTTTCAAAAGTAAAATGAATATGCAGTTACAGAGCATACAATTAAACCTTCAGACATATACAGAGTTATAGAGAGGTATACAACTAAACCTCCTGGTGAGAAAAAAAATGACAAAAAATGTGAAGAAAAATCAAAGACTGTAGCAATATAATAAGGTTTATATTTGTTTTCTTTTTCTTTTATCCTTGTAAAAATATCAGTATGTTACTTTTTAAGAATCTGATAATGTGATACTAATATGTTTAATAGCATGGTACTTCAAGTTTTCTTCTTGAAAGAAACCTTTTCTTCAGTTTTTTATGGAGTTTGGTTTAGCTGAGATAAACTTTGTTTTAAGTGAAAATTTATTTAGCAAATACTACTTTCAAATTTTAGGGAATTTTTTTATTATAATCTGTTTACTTTGGGAAGATTAAAAATTAGTGGAAATTTTGAGTAATGACTTAATTTCTGTGAAGGAAGCAAACATCTCAGTTCATATCACATCTAAAATATCTTTTCCCTCTCAAAGAAATAAAATTAGATCATGGCAATCAAAGAATTTTAAATATACTCTTGAGAAGTACATAAACATTTAAAGAAAATAATGAGATTTCTATATTTAAGAGAAATTATTAGTTTTATAATCTATATTATGTATAGGAGACTCAGTGAAAAAGTGGTCTTTAGGGTTTTTACCTTTCCTTTTCTGTGATGGAGTTTAAAAAGATGAAAGGCAAGCTTTTGTGTTTACATCTGGAGTATAAAAGCGGCTCAGTATGAGAAAAGGACATTCCATGAAATACTATGTCAGAAACATTCTCAGTCAGAATTCCAGAAATAGCAAGATGTTAAATAGATAATTAAAATGTCTTCAAGGTTTAAACCATAGGGACTTAGGGTTTTAATCATGCAGTGTATATTCATCAGAAGTTTTTGCTTTTATCTTGATCAGATTTTGATGCTGTCTTTGGAGGAAGAAAGACCAAGCTCTGTGCTTCTGAAATTCTTTGGTTTGATAGGATCTTATATTAGAATGCTTAACTCAGAATAGCTATCATTTTATTAGATGGCTGGCAGAAGCCTTCAGCAGTGCTGTCTTGCAGAAACATAATGGGCTCTTCCATTTCTGGTGAAATTGGAAAGCTGTGGGAACTTCTGTGTCATGGCATAGGAACTGTGTTACCCATGGTGTAAGATTTTTCTTTTCAAGGAAGGGAGCAAACAGAATATTGTAACAAATTACAGCTTTAATGTAAACAGGTTTTGATCCAAATAATTTTTTTAAATGTAATGCAAATATGAGAACAAAGGTTTGGCAGCAAGGTGCATATTGGATAAAGAAGTAGACATCTAAATACATCTTGGAACATTTATATCAGCAAAGATGTACAGCGTAGAAATTTACTCATTCCTGTCTCTTGGCATATGTGCATTATTTTTTTCCTACTTCATTCTCTATGTCTGAAAAAGGCACCATAATTATACTTGATAATTATGGGCATAAAAATTTAGTACACAAATGTATATTTTAATGTGAATTAATAGTATGTCATACATTGATACACTAAAATATATGTTTCCTAAAGTTAGAGTTAAGAACTAATACAGTAGTGTATACCACCGTTAAAGATCACAATTTCATTAAATATTTTTCTGTACCGATTCTCATATCAGTCCTTTTATCATATTAAACGAAAGATATGGATGTGAGTTGATTATTGTATCCCTTATTATCTTAGGTTAAAACCAAAGCAGATATTTATGCCAGTTATAGTGAATGAACACATTGTAAATAATATTTAAATAGTCCTTTGTATTCTTGCTAATGAAAAGGAAATTCAAATCATTTTAGAACACGATGTTTCGAGTAATTGAAACATTTCGGAACTCTCCATATTTGACATAGAATAAAGAAATTAACTTGTCTCACTTATTTGTTGCACTGGATGAGAAAATGATAGGCAGAGATATAGAAATCATATCAATGGAAATGTTCTTATTCACAAATGAGTTTGAAGTAGTAAAACTGCAGATGCTGTTTATACTCTGGTTTAATTGCTTAAATACACATGCAGGTGGAGAAAATACTAACTTGTGCTTATTAGACAGGGTGATTGTTTGATGGCAAAGCAAAAGACCCTTCAGTTATAAAGAGAATCTGTAGAGTAATATGAATCAAGTGAAACTGTAATTCGTGCCTTTAAAACATCATTCACAAATTTCTAAAATTTAGTAATGGAGGGAGGTCAAATATAAAAATTTCTCAAGGTAATGTTTTTAGTATAGAAATAGATCTATTTATGTATATATATATGGTATATAAGTTATACTATATAAATATGTAATGTATAAAGTATAGTACAGGTAGAATGGAACATTTGATAGGAATTAGTGTAAATTTATTCAAACTTCTTAAAATGCCCGAATACACTAAGCAACTGAATTGTCTATTGACAATATTATCTTTAAGGTTTAGTTTCTAATCTTCTAAATAACGTGCCTGAGGTCGAGGGAACTTTAGATTTCCTTTACAGACATTATTAAAACTGAGATCTGCAGCTGCCACACCAAAAACATCTGGTTAGAAAGGAGGATTTAAAAGGTGGTATAATTATTAAATCTGTGAAACAGAAATCAAACCCAATAGAGAAATGGAAAATTTGAAAAAGAAATAATTTTTTTTCGGTATCTACTAGCTTGATATTTCTAGGATTAAATGTCCAACTTCACTGTTTATCTGTCAAAGTCACAGTGTTTTCTTTAAATTTGTAACTTTGTGATACCTCTACAATCAGATATTATAACGTTATGGTTCCCAGCGAACACAGAGGCACCCCTCCTTTATTCTGGAAACACTAAATCTTCACATTTCATCTAATATCAGAAAATGCTCTTCAGTTTATCTAGTTCCATCCAAAATTCCTGAAATTGTTTTAAGCTCCATACAAAATCTTTCTCAGCTTGAAGTCTGCCTGGATTTTTCTAAAACATGTTTTGGACTTAACTTGGAAATCTTTTAGAGAAACAATAACATTGTGAGGTTTTAACTGAAAGGAAAGTTGGAATTAAATGTTCTAATGCAAAATCAGTTAAAATAAATATGTTATTGTGTTTCAGTTCTATTGAATTATTGGTCTCAGATGTTCAAGAGTACCAAAACATATTTAAAGCCTGGGGCTGTTTTTACACACACACACACACACGCACACGCACACACACACACAACTTTAAAACATTCAGTTGAATAAAAATATTGGCAAGACTTTTAAAATTATGAGCTAGATATTTATCTGAATTTGCCTTATATTTAAAATAATTACAGAACTAAACTTTTTATATTTTAACAAAGGATCATTCATATATAAATTATAAAATATATTTTTCCTGAAGAGTTATTCAAATAATATCAATTTGTAATAGCAATTTACCAATAATATCAAACATATTATATTTTAGTTAATGTTACTGAAAAATAAAATTGGTTTATTACCCACCAACTCTTCTACCTCAAACTGGGAATTTCAGATAACTAAGCTTGGATATTTAAAGCACAAACTCATTCATATCAATCAGACATAATTTTTATTTTGCCTTTTTGAGAAATGATCTAAATACTCAATCATTTAGGAATGGAGATTATAATTAAAACAGTATGCAATTTAATGTTAATCAGAAATTATATGATGTACAGTAGCAGCTAAAAAGATTCAAACGACTTCCAAATAACAGAAGTAAAGCTGAGACTAGTTTTTTAATAAAGGCCATTTTGTCTGGTAGGAAAAGATTGTTAAATGCAAAAAGAAACCTTTTAAACTAATATGATGAGGTGTGTGTAAAAATTAATATTATGCTCTAATGTTCTCTCTAGTGAGTAGCCTAGGTTGATTTATTCATTTAGGTAATTATGTTCAGCAATATTAGTAATTCACTGTTAAATTGAATTTGGAGAACGCACAATAAATTGAAACTGTAGTCATATTTCTTTCTCACTGTGTAACAAACAGAGATGTATTGATGTAAGTTCTAAGTGTACTACATAAGTTAAATTCCCTAGACTGCAATTTGGTCAAAAAGCTTTAGGCATTTACTTGAGCTATATTAGGCGGCTGCCATTGGATGGCAGTAAAATTCTACATCAATCACTTTAAGCAAAGTGAAGCTGGGAAAATAATGGGACTTTTCTTTTATTATTTAACAGCAGAATGCTGGTTTAAAAGGCAAAGCTCAAGGGGTTGTGTATATAGTAGCAATACTAACTAATTTTTTTAAACGGTTTTCTTTTCTTCTCCAATCTATTTAAAGGGAAATGCAATTTTGGAAGGATCATTTACAGTAGTTTATCACTCCAAGAGATTATGTCATTTCTTTTCTTTTATGTAATAAAAATTCATTTTATATTTTAAAAAGGAGTCAATAAAAGGAAATTAACAAATATATGTGATTTGAACCTTCTTTACCTTATCAGTGCCTAAGTCCATTTTTTTCTGATTATAAAGCACACTTGTATTTTTGTTACATTCAGGCCTTTAAAGCCTGACTTATTTTAAAAAGCTATAAACATCATAATGCTTAAAATTTATTTAGAAAATTTTTGAAACAGAGAACAAAATTTCAAATCACATAGTAAACATCGCTAAAGGTGATCTTACAGAAGGGATTTTTCTTTCCAAGGAGGCTTTAAATTCTGTGCTTGCATACCACTGAAATTAGGCAATATTTTACCTTTGAGATTTTAAAAACAATGTTGAATATTTCTGACTTTCTGTTTATTTGTAGTTACCCAAGAACAATTCACAGAGAGGGCAAGTCTAAAAAGAAAACCTCTGTCTATAAACCTGTTGTGATTATCACATGAAATTAACAGGAATAAATAGTGCAGCGTGCAAATAAAATGAGACATGTCCTAGATGCTTTCTCATATAAAGAAATGTGTGTTCTTCTGCCCCTTCCTCTCATGTAGATTTTTATTTGGTTAGAAGTTGGTAAGTTCAATTACGATTTATTTGGCCATAAAATGAACCGATTGTTTTCAGAAAATATTCAGGGTGGTCTGACACAATCAGAAGGCTATTAATCAGGATTTCCTGGAACAAACCACAGACTTTCCTGCTATTTATCCTCTCCCTCACTTTATGTTTAAAGTCTATTAAAAGTTTATAGTCTTCCAAAGATCATATTAGGCATTAAAATTCAGGCATCTCATTCTTGCTGCAAAGATTGTTAGAAGAAAAGAAAATAAATGGGTTATCACGAATCCATTTGCATCATGAGCAGTGTAAAAAGCATGCACAGTGGAACAATATTCATTTATTTTTACGACAATGCTTGAGAAGAGAAAAAAGGAAGTGAAATAAACCTAGGGATATGTAGTATTATTACTTCCATGCACAGGGAGTTAGGACGGCTGGAATGAAATACCTCAGCATTGCAGAGAAACATGTATTTAACTTTGTGTGTGAGGGTGTGTTGTAGGGTGTGATCTTTGCAAGTGTTGGTTTATTGAGTTAATGAGTTTATTTCTAATGCAAAAAACCTGAATTAACATTTATTTAAATCAGCAGTATTTTAAAAGCTTATTCTACAGAATGTTTGTCAGAATAAAGAAGACGTGTACACATTTTTCTCCATTTGCCATTCTCAAACAAGACACAGTTGAAAACATATATAAAAATGAATCTCAAATATTCATAGATATGGAGTTTAACAAAGATCAATTTTTTAAAAATTTACATATTCTGCATTTATATACAGGGTTAAAAACAAAAGCATTTCTTCCAATGCAGTACAAAATTGGTTGATGCTTGAATCTTAATCTCTAGTTGATATTTTATGCCTATTTATTCAAAGAATAAGTGGATCTTACCCTGAAATTTAAGAAAGCATTCACAAGTACCTAAACTGGACTTCTTTATATTGAGATACTATCTATCCAATTCCAACTGTTAGATTATTTACATTGATTTAGAAAGATAATGATATGGTAAAATTTATTCCCAATAAGCAGCACATGTTGCAAATTTTTTCTTAAATTTAATTTAAAATTGTTTAAAACACTTGTTTACTAGTTAATATCATAGAAAATTGCTGCAGAACTTTGGATAAATTATGTGTCTTTATCCTGTTCACTTTAATAAATACAAATTTTTTAGTAAATGTTCCTTAGAAACTATGAAATTTATTTGAGAATTCACAGTATGCTTTGCACTCTTCTGATGCATATTCATCGAATCAGTGTTATCAAGCTTGTACTTAGGCGTAGTATTAAGTGCATACACTCTGGAACTGAACTCTTTGGGTTTGAATATTGGTTCTGACACTGACTAGCTGTGTGACCTTGGAGAGTTTACTTAATCTCTCTGCGCCTTCATTTTCTTGCTCTTTAAAATGTATGGAATAATATTACCCATCTCACAGGTTTGTTGTAATGAATAGGTGAATAAAAAGCACATACAATTATTACTTACAAGAGTCATGCCATGGTGCAAATATTGCAACGATTGCTACTATGCCAGGAAAACAAAGGCAAAAGAGCCAGAGTCCTTGCTCTCAAGGAGCTCATAATCTGGCTTAGAAGATAGTTGGGTGTTTTTGAAGTATTAGTACAAACTAGGCATTGGAGGTACAAAGATGTACACTTCAAGGTGCTCTCAGGCACAGGTGGGAGACCCATAATGCAGTGCAGTAAATGAAGTGATAAACCTATGCTCTGGAGAGAATATAGTGCCTCTAACCTGCAGGTTGCACAGTTGGGGGAGGTTGGGCTATAGAGGATCCATTCCATGAGGGGGCGCACCTTTAACTGGGTCTTGAAGAAGAATATGAGTCAGTCAGCAGAGGAGGTGTATGAGAGCTCTAAGCAGAGGGGTCATTCTAGGCACAAGCCTCGAACACATGAAAATGTTAACTGTTTGATGAACTCTAAGTAATTCATCCATTAAATAGAAGATGCATATAAAAAATTTAAAAAGATCCTTTTCCTCGAAGACATTTAATTTTAACAAGAAAGAGTGAAATAATAATACTTTTCATATATATGATCTTACACTGTAGGAGAATTTCAATCTTGTCATTCATTGGGCAAGAAGATTATCATTTATTATTTGATGTAAGGAAAACAGGGCTGGGCTTCTATCATAGATTGCATCTATATTTTACAAATGCAAACAATATTGGAAATACTGGAAATACAAACAATGAAATGTCAATGGCATCCAATTCTTTCACCTAAAAACTGATTGTGTTTGGATTAAAAATCACCATCTGAGACCAGTAATACTTCAACGATACTACCCTTAGATTATCATATTATCAATACGGTTGTATAATTTCAAAAATAATGATAACTTGTGATATTATGATTTATAATAATATATTGTTATATATAATAGATATGTATAAAATACATAAAAATATATATTTGGTTTTCATCCCCATTCCTGGTGTAGAGCTCCTAAAATCATGGTTGGTAAACACATGGTGATTTGGAGAGCATGGTTCTCTCACAGAGGCAAGGAGGTTCCTCACCCTTTTCCCATATTTTGCCCTATGCATCTCTTCCATCTGGCTGTTTCTGAGTCATATGCTTTTTATTATAGAAAACCAATCATCTAGTAAGTAAATGTTTTGGAGTTCTGTGAGCTACTCTAGCAAATTAATCGAACCCAAGGAAAGGGTCATTGGAACCTCCAACTTATAGCTGGTTGGTCAGAAGCACAAGTGAAAACCTGGACTTGCAATTGGCATCTTGATGGTGGGGGGGCAGTCTTGTAGGACTGAGCCCTTAACCTGTGAGATCTGATGCTATCTTCAGGTAGATGGTGTCATAATTGACTTGAATTGTAGGACACCCAGCTGGTGTTAGAATTGTTTGGCAGTGTGAGAAAAAAACCCACGCATGGGAAATGGGTGTCAGAACTATATTAGTGTAATGAAAAGATATAAAACTTATATTAATGATTATACTAGCAGGTTGAAAAACAGGTAGGAACTGGGCCAAAATGGCATATTGCATACAAATTTGTCTCTCTTCCAAATGAAAACATGTATTTAATTTTTAAAAAGTTTTAAAGTATTATAAAGCTAAAGAAGATATATCATAAATAAAGTATCTCTTTCTCTCTTATGATAGAAATACACAGTAAACCAGAAATTACGAGGAATTCCTGTAAGATAGAAAATAGATAGAATTGAGTTAACAAAAAAGCTAGACCTGAATAAACCACAACAAAGAATATAGGCAAGATAAAGCTTCAAAGAAGACAAAATAAAATTTCTATTTTGGCTTGAAGAAGTGCCTATTCAAATTAGAACCTCAACAGAAAATAAGAACCACTAATCTAAAATCACCTACCTTTTGAGAAAAAAACAACACCATGAAAGAAAGGGACCAAATAAGTAAATATAGTAAATGGCTCCCAATGAACAGAGTTAAAAGGGAAAATAGAAAATAACATAAGCAGTAACCTTCAAGGGAGGAAAGAAGGCAGTGTTCATTAACAACATTCATCAGCAACGATAACAAGAATAAGCTAAGATAAGAAATCAGAAACTGATCATCAAAGTATAAAATTCGATTATGGAAAATGTAACCAAATTGTCAAAGCAGAAGATAAAATTAGTGAGCTGAACGATTATGCTAAGGAATGAGAACCCTAATGGACAGAATGTTTCTCTAATATCCAAACTTCATAGAAGGTATTACTTTGGCTGGTGTTTATACAATAAAGAGGTATATTTACTTACCCAAACTGAAATATAACATTTTCAACAAAGTAAAGTGGGGAAGATCTTGAATTATAATTCAGCAGCTGGTCAGAATCGTGTGTAGATACTTTAAAGTATGTACCGTATCAACAAAGGGATGAGTATATTGGTTTTTCTGGGTGCTTAAAGAGGTTACTAAAAACTAATGTCAGCCTCCAGGTTCACATTTTTATGCAGAGCGCTGTTTACAAGAATAGAATTTTGATACTAAGATGGAATATATACCTCAATATGTAAAACAAAAGCCCAAAGAGGTAGATGAAGACATGTTGATAGATGTAGAAGTCCCAGTGTCAAAGGCATGTGCATTCCAAAAGGCAGGAACAGGAAATGAGGAGTGAAATGCTTCAGAGGAAAGGAAGACATGTCTTCACTCTGAATGAAAAACCAGACGAGTAGACTCAATGTGGTGAAACTTCAGAACAAAGAAGATAATGGTACAATTATAAAAAAAATAATGCTGCAGAAAAAAACAAGCATGCAGGCAAACACACACACACACACAACCTAGGTTATCTACAAAGGAGAAATAATCAAAGTGGCATCAACAAAAAGTAACAAATTTGGAGAAAATACTTGAAAAATATATGAGACAAATAATTGCGATACATAATTTGTCTAAAATCCCTTAGAAGTTAATAGAAAACTTATAATCACAATTTAAAAATTGGGCAAAATTCAAGTATGGCCAAGTGATAAAAGAAGAAATACACAAGGGCAATGAAATGCAAAAAAATGCATAACTCACTAATTATCAGGAATATACAAACTGAAATGGCAGTGAGATGTCAGTTTTGCTTATAATATTGGCAAAAATATTTAAGATTCACAGTATCTAGTGTTATAAGGGTTTGAGATATTAAAGTCTCTTACACATTACTGTCTTATGAAAAGCAACTTGCAATATCTAATTAAACTTCAAAAGATTAAAATTTCTTTACTCAAGAGGTCCACTTGAAAGATTCTATTATACAGAAATATTTGCCTAAGTATGTGTATGACTGTGTGTGTGTGTGTGTGTGTGTGTGTTTACACATATCCAAACAAGGAATTTAAATAGAGCAGAATTAGTGACCCCCAGAGTTAAAAATAATATAAATACCCATATGCTTATTCTTAAAATCTGGCACATACTTAATATAAAGTATAACATAAAATAATACAACAGTTAAATCAAATAAGGTAAATGTATTTTTATTGATAGGTGTATAAAAGTGATATATATATTATACATAATATAAAGAAGACAAAATAGTACTTTTTATCTGTTTTATTCATAGTAATTTGACTTATAAATGAATATATATAAAAATACAAATATATATAAATATATATACATATGAGTTTATATGAATGCATACATATATGTAAAATCATTTGAAAGTATACGCAACAATCCAGGTATCATTAGAAATTAATTTTGGCAGGGAAGTAGTTGTGGTTGACCAGCATATGAGTAATTTCCATTTTTATATATGTATTTCAGTGTTTGATATTTTAAAATTGTGAGTATATTTATCTTTATATGAAAAATATATGCTTATTTTTTAATGAAGATACTTAGGGGAAAATAAATTCTACAAGTTGGGGAAGGCTTTGTGGAGACAGATTATCTTTGGTCCATATGGTGTCACCTGGGAAAACTCTATTGAGACTCAAGGATCTACCTCTAAAATGGCCTCATTTACATGGCTGTCAAGTTAGTGCTCATTCTCAGTTGGGAGCTCAGCTAGAGTTGTTGATCTGGGATCTTATTTCTCCTCCATGTTATCCCTCCATCTGGCAAGGTTGGTCATGTCACAGTAAAACAGTCTCAGAATAGTTGACTTCTCATATGGTAACTGGCATCCTCCAAAGTGAAACAGAAGAACTTGGCAAAATTTTCTTAAATCCTGGACTTGGAGATGCCAAAACAACACTTCCTCCACATTCTATTGGTCAAAGCAGTAACAGGACCAGTTTAGAAAAAAAGGGGAATGAACTATACAAGGACACGAATAAAGGGGGATATGGTTCATTGGGGACCATCAAAGCAACAGAGTACTACAAACTGTCAAAAGATGGAGGTTGGGACTGCCAGAAAAGCTGGAAAATTGAACGGGGATTGATCCAAGAGGAGAGAGAACCAAAGCAGGAAGGATGCCATATCTACATATAAACTCCCTCCAGATCTTTAATTGTCCTCTGAACTGAGCAAGACCAAGGAGTACTCAGAGAAGCCAAGCAGAAAGGGACAGCTGGAAATTAGAAAAAGTGGGGCAGAGATTTCAGCTGCTTCCTACTGCCAGGGAAAAAAGTGTTGGAATTTCAGTCTCACCAAGTTAGAGATTAGACAAAAACCTCAGGCTGTCTACTGAAATACCAGAAAGGCCCCATTTTAAGAAGAAAATCTATATGCAGGCAATAGTCTCATCTTAACAAAGTATAAAAGTGAGGCTTCTCAAGAACAGTGTGATTAGTCTAATTTTACTCTCTGCTAGAACACATGCCAACACTCTTCAGAGGAAGATAAAAGAATCCAGAGTCTCTAAACATGTTACTCAGATTTACAATAGAATGTGACTCATAGATAGGAGAAATAAGCAGTCAACTGTAAAAGGTCCCAAGGTGATCAAGGCAGTGGAATTAGCAGATTAAGACTTTAAAGCAGCTCTTAAAAATATGTTCAAGAATAAGGATTTAAAGGAAAAGATAAACAGAATATTAGCAGAGAAAATTCAATATCTGAAACAAAAATATACTGGTTGGTTTTATAGGTGATTAGAGAGGTCAGAAAATAAGGTCAGTGGTCAAGTATGTGGTAGGCAGGGCAATGGCCCCCAGAGTTTGCCCACTTCCTAGTCTCTAGAACCTGTAAAAATGTTACCTTATTTGGGAAAAGGACTTTGCAGATGTGATTAAGTTAAGGATGATGAGATGGGAGATTATCCTGGATTATCTGGATGGGCTCAATGTAATCACAGGGGTCATTATAAGAGAAAGGAGGGGAGGGTCAAAGTTAGAGAGAGATTGGAATATGCTTAACTACTAGCTTTGAAGGTGGGAGAAAGGGACAGGAGCCAAAGAATGCAGGCAGCTTCTAGAAGAGAATGGGCTCTGATCAAGTCTCCAGAAGAAAGGTAGGCTTCCTGGCTCCTTGATATTAGCCCAAAGAAACTTATTTCAGACTTCTGACGTCTAGAACCATGAGGAAGTAAATTTTATTCCAAGACCTGCAGAATGAGAAAGTGCCAGTGATGAGAAGAGTGAAGGAAAAAGAGTTCCAGGTATGTGAAAAAGTAAAGGGAACAACCTTCAGCTAGAAAAGAACTTGACACACCTGAGGAACTGAAATGAAACTATATTAACTCTGGACTAGTGAGTGTTTGAGAGATGTGGCCAGAGGTTTAAGCAGGAACCAGATCATGAAAGGCTTTGTAGATGATGGTAAAGTATGGAATTTTTTCTATGACATATGTCCATGGAGGTCTTTTAAGCATAGTGACTTGATTTGATGTACAGTTGACCCTTGAACAGCAAGGATTTGAACTGGGCAGGTCCACTTATCTGTGGATTTTTTCCCAATAAATATGTACTATTATGTGATCCAAGGTTGGTTGAATCCACAGATGCTGAGCCGTGGATACAGAGGGCTGACTATAAAGTTATAAGCAGGTTTTCAATTGCATGTGGCTGGGCACTCCAACCCCCATTCAAGGGTCAACTGCGTATTTTAAAAGTAGGGAGTATTACAGAGCAGGAATTTCAAAAAAGGCAGGAATGGAAGGAGCTTAAGTTTTGGAAGGACCTGGCAAAAGATGAAGCAAAATATAATGATGGCTTGGATTTACTGTGGTTATGGAGGGTATAGACTGATTAGAGATATTCTGGAAGTCAAATTAGCACGACTTGATGGATTTGATGTGAAGGGTTAAGGAAAGAAGAAATTGAGGATAAACCTTAGGATTTTTGGCCAAAGTGGTTGAAAGTAGTGGGAGGTTTAGAGATGTTCAACAGTAAATGTCACTTTGTTAATAAATGACTTAGTTGGAAATTCTTGACTCCAAAGCACTTACTCTTAATCAGTGCACCATTCTGAAGAATTGTCCTCAATGTCTGAGGTTTTCTTCACTAAAAAGGAAAGACATTAGATGACCAAGATTCCTCTCAGCTTTGTGGTTCTCTGAGATACCTAAGACTTTCACCCTATTTCTCAATCTACACATTCAAGACACATGAAGTGGATCCATGTACATCCGGTTTAAATCACTCATTTGTACCAGTCTGAGAAATTCAACACAGAGTCAAGAAACAATGGGATAAATTAAAAAGTACATTGATTTAGAGACACAAATACCTGTTTTTGAGTCATAGCACCAGGCTTTTCTGTTATGTGTCATTAAACAAGTCATTTAACTCTTCTGAAGCTCAAGTTTTTCATAGTTAAAATATAAGTATTAATACTTATACCCATATCAATGTTGTAAGTGTGCTATCCAAATAGTTTTTTATCACTTATGAAATGAAAAACTGGAAATACTTGTCTTTTTTCTCAGTGATCTAAGTTGTAAAAAGAATTGGTCACTGTGACATTTGAAAATAAATTGATGTATCTAAAATAAAATTAATGGTTTTCTTTTCTTTTTCCAACATCAAATATAACCACTAATAGCTATTTGACTTGTGAACCTTCATATATTTCCAAACATTATGTTCACATTTTATAAAAGTGAGATTGCTATGCACATATACACAATACATTTATGTTCTTTTTTTAAAATGAAGTATAATTGATTTACAATGTGTTTCAGGTGTACAGCACAGTGATTCAGTTATGCATATATTATATATATCTTTATATATATATTCTTTCTCAGATTCTTTTCCCCTGGGTTATTACAAAATATTGAGTATAGTTCCCTGTGCTATACTGTTGGTTCTTGGTTATCTATTTTATATATAGGAATGTGTATATGTTAATCCCAAACTCCTAATTTAATCCCCCCCACCCTGCCATTTATATTCTATAGCTTGCTTTTGGGACCAAACAATATATTTTAGATATCCTTCCAAAACAATACATATGTCAACTTCATTTGTGTTAATATCTGCATAATAATCAATGTTATGTACATACCAAGGTGTCAATATATATACCATTTAATCATTACAGTTTGGAGGAGAATTCAGATTGTTTCAAGTCTTTGTTATTACTAGCAATATTATAATAAGTATCCTGGAATATTTATCTTTTAATTCTGATAATTGTATTCCTATTTGACAAAAGCTAAGAAATGGGAGAGGTAGTTAAAATACTATACATATTTTAAGTACGAATTATTTAAATACCAAGTTAAATGCTAAATTAAAGTAAAATGATATATTCAATAATAATTATTTAAATACTATATTATTTTTAAAATAACTTAAAAAATAACTTGTAGTCATTCACATTTCTAATAGTACCCACAACTCTACCAACATTGTATGCTTTATCTTACCAATCCAATGGATGTAGTATCTGTTAATTTTATTTTCCTGATAACTAATAATAATTTTTAATATATTTTAAATCTGTACTTATTTCAGTGAAGTACCTGGTTATTTCCTTTGCCTTTAAAACAAAACAAAACAAAACTACCTCTTTTAATGATTTCTAATGCACTCTATGCATTAGGGAGATTAACTCTTTAACATTTGTTTGCAGTCATTTTCTGCTGATCTACCGATCATCTTTTGAATTTTTGGTGACTTTTTGCCAGTTAAGTTTTCATATTTATGTAATTAAATATGTACTTTTTTTCTTCATTGGTTTTTGGAATTTTAGTGTGAATTAATCTCATATTTTTAATTTTCCTATTTTCTTCAAGTATTTTTACTTTTTTAACATATGTTTTCAATTAATGAAGAAATTATTTCTCTTTATAATGTACAGTACAATTTGATCTAATTTTCCCAATGTAAATTGTGCTTAGCAGATTTTATTAAATAATGTGTCTATATCCCATGGACCTTATTAAGTTCCTAAGTATACTTTAACCTGTTTATAGATTTAATTCTGTTCCATTGATAAACTATTTATATTCCTCTGCCAGCCCTGTGATGTCATGACTATACCAGTTTTTTAAAATTAAGTTTTAATATCTTCTAGGCCACTTCTTTGCCTAGTATTCTTTTTTTTTTTTAACATCTTCATTAAAGTATAATTGCTTTACAATGGTGTGTCAGTTTCTGCTGTGTAACAAAGTGAATCAGTTATACATATACATATGTCCCCATATCTCTTCCCTCTTGCATCTCCCTCCCTCCCACCCTCCCTATCCCACCCCTCTAGGTGGTCAGAAAGCACCAAACTGATCTCCCTGTGCTATGTGGCTGCTTCCCACTAGCTATTTATTTTATGGTTGGTAGTGTATATATGTCCATGCCACTCTCTCACTTTGTCCCAACTTTCCCTTCCCCCTCCCCGTATCCTCAAGTCCATTCTATAGTAGGCCTGCATCTTTATTCCCGTATTGCCCCTAGGTTCTTCTAACCATTTTTTTTTCTTTCTTTCTTTTTTTTTTTTTTTTTAGATTCCATATATATGTGTTAGCATATGGTATTTGTTTTTTTCTTTCTGACTTACTTCACTCTGTATGACAGTCTCTAGGTCCATCCACCTCACTACAAATAACTCAGTTTCGTTCCTTTTTATGGCTAATATTACGTTGTATATATGTGCCACATCTTTATCCATTCATCTGTTGATGGACACTTAGGTTGCTTCCATGTCCTGGCTATTGTAAATAGAGCTGCAATGAACATTGTGGTACATGACTCTTTTTGAATTATGGTTTTCTCAGAGTATATACCCACTAGTGGGATTGCTGGGTCGTATGGTAGTTCTATTTTTAGTTTTCTAAGGAACCTCCATACTGTTCTCCATAGTGGCTGTATCAATTTACATTCCCACCAACAGTGCAAGAGGGTTCCCTTTTCTCCACAACCTCTCCAGCATTTATTGTTTGTAGATTTTTTGATCATGGCCATTCTGATCGGTGTGAGATGATATCCCATTGTAGTTTGGATTTGCACTCCTCTAATGATTAATGATGTTGAGCATTATTTCATTTGTTTGTTGCCAATCTGTATATCTTCTTTGGAGAAATGTCTATTTAGGTCTTCTGCCCATTTTTGGATTGGGTTATTTGTTTATTTGATATTGAGCTGCATGAGTTGCTTGTATGTTTTGTAGATTAATCCTTTGTCAGTTGCTTCATTTGCAAATATTTTCTCCCATTCTGAGGGTTGTCTTTTGGTCTTGTTTATGGTTTCCTTTGCTGTGCAAAAGCTTTGAAGTTTCATTAGATCCCATTTGTTTATTTTTGTTTTTATTTCCATTTCTCTAGGAGGTGGGTCAAAAAGGATCTTGCTGTGATTTATGTCATAGAGTGTTCTGCCTATGTTTTCCTCTAAGAGTTTGATGGTGTCTGGCCTTACATTTAGGTCTTTAATCCATTTTGAGTTTATTTTTGTGTATGGTGTTAGGGAGTGTTCTAATTTCATTCTTTTCCATGTAGCTGTCCAGTTTTCCCAGCACCACTTATTGAAGAGGCTGTCTTTCTCCACTGTATATTCTTGCCTCCTCTATCAAGGATAAGGTGAACATATGTGCATGGGATTATTTCTGGGCTTTCTATCCTGTGCCATTGATCTATATTTCTGTTTTTGTGCCAGTACCATACTGTCTTGATTACTGTAGCTTTGTAGTATAGTCTGAAGTCAGGGAATCTGATTCCACCAGCTCCGTTTTTCTTTCTCAAGATTGCTTTAGCTATTTGGGGTCTTTTGTGTTTCCATACGAATTGTGAAATCTTTTGTTCTAGTTTTGTGAAAAATGCCAGTGGTAGTTTGATAGGGATTGCATTGAATCTGTTGATTGCTTTGTGTAGTGGAATCATTTTCACAATGTTGATTCTTCCAATCCAAGAACATGGTATATCTCTCCATCTATTTGTATCATCTTTAATTTCTTTCATCAGTGTATTATAATTTTCTGCATACAGGTCTTTTGTCTCCTTAGGTAGGTTTATTCCTAGATATATTACTCTTTTTGTTGCAATGGTAAATGGGAGCGTTTTCTTAATTTCACTTTCAGATTTTTCATCATTAGTGTATAGGAATGCAAGACATTTCTGTGCATTAATTTTGTATCCTGTTACTTTACCAAATTCATTGAGTAGCTCTAGTAGTTTTCTGGTAGCATCTTTAGGATTCTCTATGTATAGTATCATGTCATCTGCAAACAGTGACAGCTTTACTTCTTCTTTTCCGATTTGGATTCCTTTTCTTTCTTTTTCTTCTCTGATTGCTGTAGATAAAACTTCCAAAACTATGTTGAATAATAGTGTTGAGAGTGGGCAGCCTTGTCTTGTTCCTGATCTTAGTGGAAATGATTTCAGTTTTTCACCCTTGAGGACGATGTTGGCTGTGGGTTTGTCATATGTGGCCTTTATTATGTTTAGGAAAGTTCCCTCTATGCCTACTTTCTGGAGGGTTTTTATCATAATTGGTGTTGAATTTTGTCAAAAGCTTTCTCTGCGTCTATTGAGATGATCATATGGTTTTTCTCCTTCAATTTGTTAATATGGTGTATCACATTGATTGATTTGCGTATATTGAAGAATCCTTGCATTCCTGGCATAAACCCCACTTGATCATAATGTATGATCCTTTTAATGTGCTGTTGGATTCTGTTTGCTAGTATTTTTTTCAGGATTTTTGCATCTATGTTCATCAGTGATATTAACCTGTAGTTTTCTTTCTTTGTGACATCTTTGTCTGGTTTTGGTATCAGAGTGATGGTGGCCTCGTAGAATGAGTTTGGGAGTGTTCCTCCCTCTGCTATAATTTGGAAGAATTTGAGAAGGATAGGTGTTAGCTATTCTCTACATGTTTGATAGAATTCGCCTGTGAAGCCATCTGGTCCTGGGCTTTTGTTTGTTGGAAGATTTTTAATCACAGTTTCAATTTCAGTGCTTGTGATTGGTTTGTTCATGTTTTCTATTTCTTCCTGGTACAGTCTAGGAAGGTTGTGCATTTCTAAGAATTTGTCCATTTCTTCCAGGTTGTCCATTTTATTGGCATATAATTGGTTGTAGTAATCTCTCATGATCCTTTGTATTTCTGCAGTGTCAGTTGTTACTTCTCCTTTTTCATTTCTAATTCTATTGATTTGAGTCTTCTCCATTTTTTTCTTGATAAGTCTGGCTAATGGTTTATCAATTTTGTTTATCTTCTCAAAGAACCAGCTTTTAGTTTTATTGATCTTTGCTATTGTTTCCTTCATTTCTTCTTCATTGATTTCTGATCTGATATTTATGATTTTCCTTTTGCTAGCTTTGGGGGTTTTTTGTTCTTCTTTCTCTAAGTGCTTTAGCTGTAAGGTTAAGTTGTTTATTTGAGATGTTTCTTGTTTCTTAAGGTAGGCTTGCATAGCTATAAACTTCCCTCTCAGAACTGCTTTTGCTGCATCCCATAGGTTTTGCATCGTTGTGTTTTCATTGTCATTTGTTTCTTGGTATTTTTTGATTTCCTCTTGAATGTCTTCAGTGATCTCTTGGTTATTAAGTAGTGTGTTGTTTACCCTCCATGTGTTTGTATTTCTTAGAGATTTTTTCCCCGTAATTGATATCTAGTCTCATAGCATTGTGGTCAGAAAAGATACTTGATACGATTCCAATTTTCTTAAATTTATCAAGGCTTGATTTGTGACCCAAGATATGATCTATCCTGGAGAATGTTCCATGAGCACTTGAGAGAATGTATATTCTGTTGTTTTTGGATGGCATGTCCTATAAATATCAATTAAGTCCATCTTCTTTAATGTATCATTTAAAGCTTGTGTTTCCTTATTTATTTTCATTTTGGATGATCTGTCCATTGGTGAAAGTGGGGTGTTGAAGTCCCCTACTATGATTGTATTATTGTCGATTTCCCCTTTTATGGCTGTTAGTATTTGTCTTATGTATTGAGGTGCTCCTATATTGGCTGCATAAATATTTACAATTGTTATATCATCTTCTTGGATTGATCCCTTAATCATTATGTAGTGTCCTTCTTTGTCTCTTGTAATAGTCTTTGTTTTAAAGTCTATTTTGTCTTATATGAGAATTGCTATTCCAGCTTTCTTTTGATTTCCATTTGCATGAAGTATCTTTTTCCATCCCCTCACTTTCAGTCTGTATGTGTCCCTAGGTCTGAAGTGGGTCCCTTTTAGACAGCATATATACGGGTCTTGTTTTTGTATCCATTCAGCCAGTCTGTGTCTCTTGGTTGGAGCATTTAATCCTTTTACATTTAAAGTAATTATCGATATGTATGTTCCTATTACCATTTTCTTAATTGTTTTGGGTTTATTATTGTAGGTCTTTTCCTTCTCTTGTGTTTCCTGCCTAAAGAAGTTCCTTTAGCATTTTTTGTAAAGCTGCTTTGGTGGTGCTGAATTCTCTTAGCTTTTGCTTGTCTGTAAAGCTTTTAAATTCTCCATCAAATCTGAATGAGATCCTTGCTGGGTAGAGTAATCTTGCTTGTAGGTGTTTCTGTTTCATCACTTTAAATATATCCTGCCACTCCCTTCTGGCTTGCAGAGTTTCTGCTGAAAGATCAGCTGTTTACCTTATGGGGATTCCCTTTTGTGTTACTTGTTGTTTTTCCCTTGCTGCTTTTAATGTTTGTTCTTTGTATTTAATATTTGATGGTTTGATTAATATGTGTCTTAGCGTGTTTCTCCTTGAATTTATCCTGTATGGGACTCTCTGTTCTTCTTGGACTTGATTAACTATTTCCTTTCCCATATTAGGGAAGTTTTCAACTATAATGTCTTCAAATAGTTTCTCAGTCCCTTTCTTTTTCTCTTCTTCTTCTGGGACCCCTATAATTCGAATATTGGTGCATTTAATGTTGTCCCAGAGGTCTCTGAGACTGTCCTCAGTTCTTTTCATTCTTTTTTCTTTATTCTGCTCTGCAGTAGTTATTTCCACTATTTTATCTTCCAGGTCACTTATCCATTCTTCTGCTTCAGTTATTCTGCTACTGATCCCTTCTAGAGAATCTTTAATTTCATTTATTGTGTTGTTCATAATTGTTTGTTTGCTCTTTAGTTCTTCTAGGTCCTTGTTAAACGTTTCTTGTATTTTCTCCATTCTATTTCCAAGATTTTGGATTATCTTTACTATCATTATTCTGAATTCTTTTTCAGGTAGACTGCCTATTTCCTCTTCATTTGTTACGTCTGGTGGGTTTTTGCCTTGCTCCTTCATCTGCTGTGTGTTTCTCTGTGTTCTCATCTTGCTTAACTTACTGTGTTTGGGGTCTCCTTTTTGCAGGCTGCAGGTTCATCATTCCCGTTGGTTTTGGTGTCTGCCCCCAGTGGCTAAGGTTGGTTCAGTGGGTTGTGTAGGCCTCCTGGTGGAGGGGACTAGTGCCTGTGTTCTGGTGGATAAGGCTGGATCTCGTCTTTCTTGTGAGCAGGTCCACATCTGGTGGTGTGTTTTGGGGTGTCTGTGGCCTTATGATTTTAGGCAGCCTCTGTGCTAATGGATGGGGCTGTGTTCCTGTCTTGCTAGTTATTTGGCATACGGTGTCCTGCACTGTAGCTTGCTGGTTATTGAGTGGAGCTGGGTATTGACGTTGAGATGGAGATCTCTGGGAGATTTTCACCGTTTGATATTACGTGGAGCTGTGAGGTCTCTTGTGGACCACTGTCCTGAACTTGGCTCTCCCACCTCAGTGACACAGCCCTGATGCCTGGCTAGAGCACCAAGAGCCTGTCCTCCACACGGCTCAGAACAAAAGGGAGAAAAAAAGAAAGAAAGAAAGAAGAAGATAAAATAAAGTTATTAAAATAAAAAATAATTATGAAGAAAACAATTTTGTAAGTAATAAAACAAACAAACAAACAAACAAAAAAACGGACAGACAGAACCCTAGGGCAAATGGTAAAAACAAAGCTATACAGACAAAATCACACACAGAAGCATACACATACACACTCACAAAAAGAGAAAAAGGGGAAGAAATATGTATATAGTTGCTCCCAAAGTCCACCTCCTCAATGTGGGATGATTTGTTGTCTATTCAGGTACTCCACAGATGCAGGTACATCAAGTTGACTGTGGAGATTTAATCCGCTGCTTCTGAGGCTGCTGGGAGAGATTTCCCTTTCTCTTCTTTGTTCGCACAGCTCTTGGGGTTCAGCTTTGGATTTGGACCCGCCTCTGCATGTAGGTCGCCTGAAGGCGTCTGTTCTTCACTCAGACAGGACGGGGTTAAAGGAGCAGCTGCTTCGGGGGCTCTGGCTGACTCAGGGCGGGGGGAGGGAGCAGTACAGAGGAGGCGGGTCGAGGCTGGGAGGCAGAGGCCGGCGTGACGTTGCACCAGCCTGAGGCGCGCTGTGCATTCTGCCGGGGAAGTTGTCCCTGGATCACGGGACCCCGGCAGTGGCGGGCTGCACAGGCTACCGGGAGGGGCGGTGTGGAGAGTGACCTGTGCTCCCACACAGGCTTCTTGGTGGCGGCAGCAGCAGCCCCAGCGTCTCATGCCCGTCTCTGGGGTCTGCGCTGGTAGCCACAGCTCGCGCCCGTCTCTGGAGCTCCTTTAAGCGGCGCTCTGAATCCCCTCTCCTTGCCCGCCGCGAAACGAAGAGGCAAGAAAAAGTCTCTTGCCTCTTTGGCAGCTGCAGACCTTTTCCCGGACTCCCTCCCGGCTAGCTGTGGGGCACTAACCCCTTCAGGCTGTGTTCACGCCGCCAACCCCAGGCCTCTCCCCGAGCCTCAGCTCCCAGCCCCGCCCGCCCCGGCGGCTGAGCAGACAAGCCTCTCGGGCTGGTGAGTGCTGCTCGGCGCCGAGCCTCTGTGCGGGAACCTCTCCGCTTTGCCCTCCGCACCCCTGTGGCTGCGCTCTCCTCCGTGGCTCCGAAGCTTCCCTGCTCTGCCACCCGCAGTCTCCACCCGCGAAGGGGCTTCCTAGTGTGTGGAAACCTTTCCTCCTTCACGGCTTCCTCCCACTGGTGCAGGTCCTGTCCCTATTCTTTGTTTCTGTTTTTTCTTTTTTCTTTTGCCCTACCCAGGTACGTGGGGAGTTTCTTGCCTTTT
Organism: Balaenoptera acutorostrata; assembly: GCF_949987535.1. Lineage (NCBI taxonomy): Eukaryota > Metazoa > Chordata > Mammalia > Artiodactyla > Balaenopteridae > Balaenoptera > Balaenoptera acutorostrata. Next base: position 32,374,413 of record NC_080067.1, read on the forward strand.
GGGAGGTCTGACGTCTTCTGCCAGCGTTCAGTGGCTGTTCTGTAGGAGTTGTTCCACACGTAGATGTATTTCTGATGTATTTGTGGGGAGTAAGGTGATCTCCGTGTCTTACTCTTCCGCCATCTTGAAGCTTCCTTCCCTATTATTGTTGTTTAGCAATACCTTCTTGGAAATTCTCACATTTTTGTTCTGTAAACTTTAAGGTAATTTTATTGATTTATAAAATATTATAACTTTCATATCAATTGGAATTTGGTGTATAAAGGTACCATATTTTATCTCCCTCCATAATTATAACATTTTTACTGGAAATATTGCTACTTAAAAACTGGAAACTTGGGCACTTAAATTCTTTGATTGGGCCAAACCAAAAGCAAACAGCACAACAGAAATAAAGGCATTCTGTGCCTGAGATTGTTCCAGGAAGTAAGTATAAACCAAGAAACATAAACTTTTGAAAGGAAAGGTAAAAGGGACTTAAAGAAGACCCTAGTCAGCCTAAAAATAATCATAGCTACAGTTTATTAAATGCTTATCTATAAAAACGGTACTGTGTAACTTGGATCACTTCTTAATTCTTGTAAGGACACTGCAAGGTACATATTAACAAGGGAGACTGGTTAGGTATATTTGTGGTCCTGGAAACTTGCTTTGCATGTTTTTTGAGAAAAGAGATCAGTTCTGACTTGAACTAAGAAGTTGTGATGAAATTAATCCAGAAAAATACTTAGGGAATGGGAAGAAATATTGTCTAGTTTTCTAAGGGGGACTAACACTGAAACTGAGAAATCAACAAACTGGGCTTGTTCAGTAATTGCTTCTGTAACATGATTCCTTAGATAGTAACTTTGATGCTAGAAACAGATGAGTAGGACTGTGCTGGGTAGCTCATTTCAGAAGTCTCAAGTTTACATTCTCATGATAGAATGATTACATCAAGGTACTGAGAGAAGAAAAGCACCTTTTATCTATTCCACATCCGTGGTAACTGATCAGCAGCAAATGTGAAGAATCACCTATGGGGGAATCCCTACAATTTATACTTATCCACTGAAAACCAAACATAAGAAAATCAGACCAAGTCACAAAAACAAAGTCCAATTCTTAATACAGTGTTTAGGTGGTGAGACTCGAAAAACAGTGAACAGATTTCCAAAAAAAGGCTCTGAGATACTTTTCAGACAGCTAGATTAGAAGACAGGTATCTTGCCTGAAGGTGTAGTGAAAAAAAATAAATAGAAAAAATTTCAAATAACAGCACTACAACAAAAACTTCTCTTTCATCTCTTTATTTTTTTATCTTAATTTTTTCCCCAGTGATCAATTATATTGTGTAATTCCTAAATTTTGGATGCTACTTCTTCTAAATTACTCCTGCCCATATTTCTAACTCTGAAATGTCAGATCCATTAATAATTTTGAGACTCTTAAAGTATAAATGATTTATGTAAAATTCAATAATGTTAAGATTGTGTTTGAATTACCAGCATTTGTTTGCAAGCACAAAAAGAACACTAAGAAACAATATTTATTCAGCTGTCTTAAGTTCAAACATGTATGGACATGACTTGAATTTTTTCACTTCTGAGCCTGGAAAAAAATTAAATGAATGGTTTTCAAAACATTTTATCGTATACAATATCTATCTAATATAAAGTACATAGATTTTAATTTGAGCATATCCCCATTATATGTACTATTGAGAAAAATTTGGAGAAACGTGGATGGAAAAATAATTTAAAAGTATAAAATCTAATGTTTTGTTTTTAAAGTTAGGGTAAATTAGCTGTCATATATTACTATTTTTCTATGAGACATTGAACATACATGGCTGGCTGAATGGATATTACCTTTCTTCTAGCTTCCTTTGTGGATCACTAAAAGATATGTATATGAAAAAATAGGAATATTCAAAATATTATTTAATTACTTAAGTAGCATGTCATTTTAGAAACAATAAGTCACAAGTATGGATTATGTAGTGAACAAAAATACCCATCAGAAATTATGTCCAGTGTCCTTAAAGCCTAGGAGTAATAGGAATCCTATCTGAGCCTCCTTGCACTATATCTACCACTTTTTCTGCTGATCTCCTATCATTCTCTGGTTCTTGATTTCCTTATTGACCACATATTTCTTGCTCTTGGAATTGGTTTTATGTTTATGTTCAGCTGATTACTGTCAATCTCCATGAGGCTTAGACTCTTGTTCTACTAATCCAAATCCAGAATAGCACCTACTTTGCTTTATCTGCTGTGCCAAACCCCTCTACCCCATTTTCTGGATCTTCTTGGCACCAAGGCTACCTGTTCTAGGAACTGTCCTCAAGACCATAAGGTTATGTTCCCTTCCTGCTCTACTTCAGCCCTTACCAGTGTGTTCACAAATGCATTTGAGAATAGCATCAATAACATATTCTTTAAAGAAGATGAAATTTTACATCTGAAGTGAGATGAGCAAATCTTCATGGGCTTTTCATAATGTAAAAGCATAAAACTAATTATTGACTGTCTATGTGTAAATACATAGCATATAGCAAAGTAAATGCTATTTAAAATTTTTTTTTTTAATTTTTATTTTATGTTGGAGTAGAGTTGATTAACAATGTTGTATTAGTTTCAGGTGTACAGCAAAGTGATTCAGTCATACATATACATGTATCTATTCTTTTTCAAATTCTTTTTCCATTTAGGTTATTACAGAGTATTGATTAGAGTTCCCTGTGCTATACAGTAGGTTCTTGTTGGTTATCTATTTTAAATATAGCAGTGTGTACATGTCAGTCCCAAACTTCCAATCTATTCCTCCTCCTCCCCCTTCCCCCCTGGTAACCATAAGTTTGTTCTCTAAGTCTGTGAATCTGTCTCTGTTTTGTAAATAAGGTCATTTGTATCATTTTTTAGATTCTGCATATAAGCGATATCATATGATATTTGTCTTTCTTGGTCTGACTTACTTCACTTAGTATGATAATGTCCAGGTCCATCCATGTTGCTGCAAATAACATTATTTCATTCTTTTTAATGGCTGAGTAATATTCCATTGTATTTATGTACCACATATTCCTTTTTTTTTTAAAACATCTTTATTGGAGTATAATTGCTTTACAATGGTGTGTTAGTTTCTGCTTTATGACAAAGTGAATCATCTATACATATACATGTATCCCCATATCTCCTCCCTCTTGCGTCTCCCTCCTACCCTCCCTATCCCACCCCTCTAGGTGGTCACAAACCACTGAGCTGATCTCCCTGTGCTGTGCAGCTGCTTCCCACTAGCTATCTATTTTATATTTGGTAGTATATATAAGTCCATGCCACTCTCTCACTTCGTTCCAGCTTAACCTTCCCCCTCCCCATGTCCTCAAGTCCATTCTCTACGTCTGCATCTTTATTCCTGTCCTGCCACTAGGTTCTTCATAACCATTTATTTTTCTTTTTAGATTCCATATATATGTGTTACCATATGGTATTTGTTTTTCTCTTTCTGACTTACTTCACTCTGTATGACAGACTCTAGATCCATCCACCTCACTACAAAAAACTCAATTTCGTTTCTTTTTATGGCTGAGTAATATTCCATTGTATATATGTGCCACATCTTCTTTATCCATTCATCTGTTGATGGACACTTAGGTTGCTTCCATGTCCTGTCTATTGTAAATAGTGCTGCAATGAACATTGTGGTACATGACTCTTTTTGAATTATGGTTTTCTCAGAGTATATGCCCAGTAGTGGGATTGCTGGGTCATGTGGTAGTTCTATTTTTAGTTTTTTAAGGAACCTCCATACTGTTCTCCATAGTGGCTGTATCAATTTACATTCCCACCAACAGTGCAAGAGGGTTCCCTTTTCTCCACGCCCTCTCCAGCATTTATGGTTTGTAGATTTTTTGATGATGGCCATTCTGACTGGCGTGAGTTGATACCTCATTGTAGTTTTGATTTGAATTTCTCTAAAGATTAGTGGTGTTGAGCATTCTTTCATGTGTTTGTTGGCAATCTGTACATCTTCCTTGGAGAAATGTCTATTTAAGGTTTCTGCCTATTTTTGGATTGGGTTGTTTCTTTTTTTGATACGCTGCATGAGCTGCTTGTAAATTTTGGAGATTAATCCTTCGTCAGTTGCTTCATTTGCCAATATTTTCTCCCATTCTGAGGGTTGTCTTTTTGTCTTGTTTATGGTTTCCTTTGCTGTGCAAAAGCTTTTAAGTTTCATTAGGTCCCATTTGTTTATTTTTGTTTTTATTTCCATTTCTCTAGGAGGTGAGTAAAAAAGGATCTTGCTGTGATTTGGGTCATAGAGTGTTCTCCCTATGTTTTCCTCTAAGAGTTTGGTAGTGTCTGGCCTTACATTTAGGTCTTTAATCCATTTTGAGTTTATTTTTTTGTATGGTGTTAAGGAGTGTTCTAATTTCATTCTTTTACATGTGGCTGTCCAGTTTTCCCAGCACCACTTATTGAAGAGGCTGTCTTTTCTCCACTGTATGTTCTTGCCTCCGTTATCAAAAATAAGGTGACCATACGTGTGTGGGTTTATCTCTGGGCGTTCTATCCTGTTCCATTGATCTATATTGCTGTTTTTGTGCCAGTACCATACTGTCTTAATTACTGTAGCTTTATAGTATAGTCTGAAGTCAGGGAGTCTGATTCCTCCAACTCTGTTTTTTTATCTCGAGATTGGCCTGTTTTTTTTATCTCGAAACAGGATCTTTCCTGTATCCCTACAAATTGTGAAAATTTTTGTTCTAGTTCTGTGAAAAATGCCATTGATAGTTTGATAGGGATTGCAATGAATCTGTAGATTGCTTTGGGTAGTAGAGTCGTTTTTACAATGTTGATTCTTCCAATCCAAGAACACGGCATATCTCTCCGTCTGTTTGTATCGTCTTTAATTTCTTTCATCAGTGTCTTATAATTTTCTGCATACAGGTCTTTTGTCTCCTTAGAAAGGTTTATTCCTAAGTATTTTATTCTTTTTGTTGCAATGGTAAATGGGAGTGTTTCCTTAATTTTTCTTTCAGATTTTTCATCATTAGTGTATAGGAATGCAAGAGATTTCTATGCATTAATTTTGTATCCTGCTACTTTACCAAATTCATTTATTAGCTCTGGTAGTTTTCTGATAGAGTCTTTAGGATTCTCTATGTATAGTATCATGTCATCTGCAGACAGTGACAGCTTTACTTCTTCTTTTCTGATTTGGATTCCTTTTCTTTCTTTTTCTTCTCTGATTGCTGTAGATAAAACTTCCAAAACTATGTTGAATAATAGTGTTGAGAGTGG